>NC_138768.1:750119923-750719923 GCF_965119305.1 Pelophylax lessonae
TTTTACAGAGCCCCCTTTACATCGGAGTCTCCAGACTTACTACACTGTAAGAGGGAAGTGTGAAGACTCTGATATAAGGAGAGTTTGGGAACCATTATTTGAGGGGGGAAGCTGGGGACTCTGGTGTAAAAGGGAACTCTGTGTTCCCCAAAGCTCCCCCATACATCTGAGCTTACAGAGACCCTCTTACACTTCCCTTCCTCAGTCCACCACAGTCAAGGGCACAACAAGTCCCACTGCAGAAGGCTACCTGCTTGGACTTGTAATCCTCTCTGTAGGGGAATGAGGAAATACTGCCTGCTATGCTAAGACTTGTAGTGCCCTCTGTTAGGGACTAAGGATTCCTCAGTCCTCAACATTCTAGGGCACTATAAGTCTCAGCATAGTGGGCTGTCATACCTCAGTCCCTCACAGCTCGGGTCAAAAGCAACACAGTTAAACATCTAAAGGACAACTCCAAACAAAACTACCAATAATGGACAGAGTCCATATGCTCTATAATGTCTAAGACCCGCTACTAGTGTTGAGCGAACACGGACTGTATTATTCGTGTTCGTACCGAATAATTGGATTTTTTGTACCCGAACACGGACACGGACACTTTACTGTATGTTCGGGTAAAAATCCGTGTTCGGTCGTTTTATTTCCGGGTTTTGCATGCTTTGGCGCTCTTTTCATGGCGGGCTTTCAACAGCCAATCAACAATCGTTTAACTGGTGTGCCTTAAGCCATCCCAGCCATGCCTGCAAATGTCTCAGTAGCTGTGATTGGCCGTCTGAAGCATGTGACCAAGTCTTTATAAGTTCGAGGCAGCCGCAGCGGCGTCATTATGCTGCTTAGATTCAGGGACAGAGCACACATCAACGTGCTGGCTGCTGATTAGGGAAAGATAGGCAGGAAAAAACCATTTGTGTCCGGATAGAATTGAGGGACAGGTCGGAGTGTTTAGGCAGGGCGAGTTGTAGGCATTTTAGGGATAGAGTCTGCTGAATTATATAGGGTCAGTGTCTTCTACAAACTACAATCGATATTGCTGTGTGGGGGGTGGGGTCTGCACTCAATCCTGATCTACGATCTCTTCTCAATCCTGTTAGGGACAGAGTCTGCTGAATTTTAGGGAAACTGTGTTCTACAAACTACAATCGATATTGCTGTGTGGTGTGGGATTGGAGATAGGCAGGTGTCAGTGATCCACATCCATTTGTGTGAGCTGCAGTGAACACAATCTTTTTGGGCTGCAGTGAACACAATCTTTTTGGGCTGCAGTGAACACAATCTTTTTGGGCTGCAGTGAACACAATCTTTTTGGGCTGCAGTGAACACAATCTTTTTGGGCTGCAGTGAACACAATCTTTTTGGGGTGCAGTGAACAAAATCTTTTTGGGGTGCAGTGAACACAATCCTTTTTGGTGTGCAGTGAACACAATCTTTGTGGGGTGCAGTGAACAAAATCCTTTGTGGGGTGCAGTGAACACAATCTTTTTGGGGTGCAGTGAACAAAATCCTTTTTGGGGTGCAGTGAACAACATCCTTTTTGGGGTGCAGTGAACACAATCTTTTTGGGGTGCAGTGAACAAAATCCTTTGTGGGGTGCAGTGAACACAATCTTTTTGGGGTGCAGTGAACACAATCTTTTTGGGGTGGAGTGAACAACATCCTTTTTGGGGTGCAGTGAACAAAATCCTTTTTGGGGTGCAGTGAACAAAATCATTTTTGGGGTGCAGTGAACACAATCTTTTTGGGGTGCAGTGAACACAATCTTTGTGGGGTGCAGTGAACACAATCTTTTTGGGGTGGAGTGAACAACATCCTTTTTGGGGTGCAGTGAACACAATCTTTTTGGGGTGCAGTGAACACAATCTTTGTGGGGTGCAGTGAACACAATCTTTGTGGGGTACAGTGAACAGAATCTTTGTGGGGTGCAGTGAACACAATCTTTGGGGGGTACAGTGAACACAATCTTTGTGAGGTGCAGTGAACACAATCTTTGTGGGGTGCAGTGAACACAATCATTGTGGGGTGCAGTGAACTCAATCTTTGTGGGGTACAGTGAACACAATCTCATACTGAAGGTTTGAGGGTGCTGCCTGTTCCATACTCCCCCTACTCCTCATCTAGCCTTTTAGGGGTACAAACAATAGTAATCGGGGCCTAGTGTGGTTGTGTACGTGTGATATACATACACTTTTTTGGGATCATATTTTCTATTCCGCTATTTAATCAAAAACCTTTGGGGATCAGTTAAATTGGGGGATAGTCTGTGTTGGTACGTGTGAGAGAGATCCACCTTTCCAAGTTGTTGGGGTTCATCTCATACTTCTGAAGGTTTGAGGGTGCTGCCTGTTCCATACTCCCCCTACTCCTAGCCTTTTAGGGGTACAAACAATAGTAATTGGGGCCTAGTGTGGTTGTGTACGTGTGATATACATACACTTTTTTGGGATCATATTTTCTATTCCGCTATTTAATCAAAAACCTTTGGGGATCAGTTAAATTGGGGGATAGTCTGTGTTGGTACGTGTGAGAGAGATCCACCTTTCCAAGTTGTTGGGGTTCATCTCATACTTCTGAAGGTTTGAGGGTGCTGCCTGTTCCATACTCCCCCTACTCCTAGCCTTTTAGGGGTACAAACAATAGTAATTGGGGCCTAGTGTGGTTGTGTACGTGTGATATACATACACTTTTTTGGGATCATA
Source organism: Pelophylax lessonae (assembly GCF_965119305.1). Lineage (NCBI taxonomy): Eukaryota > Metazoa > Chordata > Amphibia > Anura > Ranidae > Pelophylax > Pelophylax lessonae. The sequence goes on from NC_138768.1 coordinate 750,122,620, forward strand.
TTTTCTATTCCGCTATTTAATCAAAAACCTTTGGGGATCAGTTAAATTGGGGGATAGTCTGTGTCGGTACGTGTGAGAGAGATCCACCTTTCCAAGTTGTTGGGGTTCATCTCATACTTCTGAAGGTTTGAGGGTGCTGCCTGTTCCATACCCCCCCTACTCCTAGCCTTTTAGGGGTACAAACAATAGTAATTGGGGCCTAGTGTGGTTGTGTACGTGTGATATACATACACTTTTTTGGGATCATATTTTCTATTCCGCTATTTAATCAAAAACCTTTGGGGATCAGTTAAATTGGGGGATAGTCTGTGTTGGTACGTGTGAGAGAGATCCACCTTTCCAAGTTGTTGAGGTTCATCTCATACTTCTGAAGGTTTGAGGGTGCTGCCTGTTCCATACTCCCCCTACTCCTAGCCTTTTAGGGGTACAAACAATAGTAATTGGGGCCTAGTGTGGTTGTGTACGTGTGATATACATACACTTTTTTGGGATCATATTTTCTATTCCGCTATTTAATCAAAAACCTTTGGGGATCAGTTAAATTGGGGGATAGTCTGTGTTGGTACGTGTGAGAGAGATCCACCTTTCCAAGTTGTTGGGGTTCATCTCATACTTCTGAAGGTTTGAGGGTGCTGCCTGTTCCATACTCCCCCTACTCCTAGCCTTTTAGGGGTACAAACAATAGTAATTGGGGCCTAGTGTGGTTGTGTACGTGTGATATACATACACTTTTTTGGGATCATATTTTCTATTCCGCTATTTAATCAAAAACCTTTGGGGATCAGTTAAATTGGGGGATAGTCTGTGTTGGTACGTGTGAGAGAGATCCACCTTTCCAAGTTGTTGGGGTTCATCTCATACTTCTGAAGGTTTGAGGGTGCTGCCTGTTCCATACTCCCCCTACTCCTAGCCTTTTAGGGGTACAAACAATAGTAATTGGGGCCTAGTGTGGTTGTGTACGTGTGATATACATACACTTTTTTGGGATCATATTTTCTATTCCGCTATTTAATCAAAAACCTTTGGGGATCAGTTAAATTGGGGGATAGTCTGTGTTGGTACGTGTGAGAGAGATCCACCTTTCCAAGTTGTTGGGGTTCATCTCATACTTCTGAAGGTTTGAGGGTGCTGCCTGTTCCATACTCCCCCTACTCCTAGCCTTTTAGGGGTACAAACAATAGTAATTGGGGCCTAGTGTGGTTGTGTACGTGTGATATACATACACTTTTTTGGGATCATATTTTCTATTCCGCTATTTAATCAAAAACCTTTGGGGATCAGTTAAATTGGGGGATAGTCTGTGTCGGTACGTGTGAGAGAGATCCACCTTTCCAAGTTGTTGGGGTTCATCTCATACTTCTGAAGGTTTGAGGGTGCTGCCTGTTCCATACCCCCCCTACTCCTAGCCTTTTAGGGGTACAAACAATAGTAATTGGGGCCTAGTGTGGTTGTGTACGTGTGATATACATACACTTTTTTGGGATCATATTTTCTATTCCGCTATTTAATCAAAAACCTTTGGGGATCAGTTAAATTGGGGGATAGTCTGTGTTGGTACGTGTGAGAGAGATCCACCTTTCCAAGTTGTTGAGGTTCATCTCATACTTCTGAAGGTTTGAGGGTGCTGCCTGTTCCATACTCCCCCTACTCCTAGCCTTTTAGGGGTACAAACAATAGTAATTGGGGCCTAGTGTGGTTGTGTACGTGTGATATACATACACTTTTTTGGGATCATATTTTCTATTCCGCTATTTAATCAAAAACCTTTGGGGATCAGTTAAATTGGGGGATAGTCTGTGTTGGTACGTGTGAGAGAGATCCACCTTTCCAAGTTGTTGGGGTTCATCTCATACTTCTGAAGGTTTGAGGGTGCTGCCTGTTCCATACTCCCCCTACTCCTAGCCTTTTAGGGGTACAAACAATAGTAATTGGGGCCTAGTGTGGTTGTGTACGTGTGATATACATACACTTTTTTGGGATCATATTTTCTATTCCGCTATTTAATCAAAAACCTTTGGGGATCAGTTAAATTGGGGGATAGTCTGTGTTGGTACGTGTGAGAGAGATCCACCTTTCCAAGTTGTTGGGGTTCATCTCATACTTCTGAAGGTTTGAGGGTGCTGCCTGTTCCATACTCCCCCTACTCCTAGCCTTTTAGGGGTACAAACAATAGTAATTGGGGCCTAGTGTGGTTGTGTACGTGTGATATACATACACTTTTTTGGGATCATATTTTCTATTCCGCTATTTAATCAAAAACCTTTGGGGATCAGTTAAATTGGGGGATAGTCTGTGTTGGTACGTGTGAGAGAGATCCACCTTTCCAAGTTGTTGGGGTTCATCTCATACTTCTGAAGGTTTGAGGGTGCTGCCTGTTCCATACTCCCCCTACTCCTAGCCTTTTAGGGGTACAAACAATAGTAATTGGGGCCTAGTGTGGTTGTGTACGTGTGATATACATACACTTTTTTGGGATCATATTTTCTATTCCGCTATTTAATCAAAAACCTTTGGGGATCAGTTAAATTGGGGGATAGTCTGTGTCGGTACGTGTGAGAGAGATCCACCTTTCCAAGTTGTTGGGGTTCATCTCATACTTCTGAAGGTTTGAGGGTGCTGCCTGTTCCATACCCCCCCTACTCCTCATCTAGCCTTTTAGGGGTACAAACAATAGTAATTGGGGCCTAGTGTGGTTGTGTACGTGCGAGATACATACACTTTTTTTGATCATATTTCCTATTCCGCTATTCAATAAAAACCTTTGAGGATCAATTGAATTGCGGGATAGTCTGTGTCGGTACGTGTGAGAGAGATCCACCTTTCCAAGTTGTTGGGGTTCATCTCATACTTCTGAAGGTTTGAGGGTGCTGCCTGTTCCATACCCCCCCTACTCCTCATCTAGCCTTTTAGGGGTACAAACAATAGTAATTGGGGCCTAGTGTGGTTGTGTACGTGCGAGATACATACACTTTTTTTGATCATATTTCCTATTCCGCTATTCAATAAAAACCTTTGAGGATCAATTGAATTGCGGGATAGTCTGTGTCGGTACGTGTGAGAGAGATCCACCTTTCCAAGTTGTTGGGGTTCATCTCATACTTCTGAAGGTTTGAGGGTGCTGCCTGTTCCATACCCCCCCTACTCCTCATCTAGCCTTTTAGGGGTACAAACAATAGTAATTGGGGCCTAGTGTGGTTGTGTACGTGCGAGATACATACACTTTTTTTGATCATATTTCCTATTCCGCTATTCAATAAAAACCTTTGAGGATCAATTGAATTGCGGGATAGTCTGTGTCGGTACGTGTGAGAGAGATCCACCTTTCCAAGTTGTTGGGGTTCATCTCATACTTCTGAAGGTTTGAGGGTGCTGCCTGTTCCATACCCCCCCTACTCCTCATCTAGCCTTTTAGGGGTACAAACAATAGTAATTGGGGCCTAGTGTGGTTGTGTACGTGCGAGATACATACACTTTTTTTGATCATATTTCCTATTCCGCTATTCAATAAAAACCTTTGAGGATCAATTGAATTGCGGGATAGTCTGTGTCGGTACGTGTGAGAGAGATCCACCTTTCCAAGTTGTTGGGGTTCATCTCATACTTCTGAAGGTTTGAGGGTGCTGCCTGTTCCATACCCCCCCTACTCCTCATCTAGCCTTTTAGGGGTACAAACAATAGTAATTGGGGCCTAGTGTGGTTGTGTACGTGCGAGATACATACACTTTTTTTGATCATATTTCCTATTCCGCTATTCAATAAAAACCTTTGAGGATCAATTGAATTGCGGGATAGTCTGTGTCGGTACGTGTGAGAGAGATCCACCTTTCCAAGTTGTTGGGGTTCATCTCATACTTCTGAAGGTTTGAGGGTGCTGCCTGTTCCATACCCCCCCTACTCCTCATCTAGCCTTTTAGGGGTACAAACAATAGTAATTGGGGCCTAGTGTGGTTGTGTACGTGCGAGATACATACACTTTTTTTGATCATATTTCCTATTCCGCTATTCAATAAAAACCTTTGAGGATCAATTGAATTGCGGGATAGTCTGTGTCGGTACGTGTGAGAGAGATCCACCTTTCCAAGTTGTTGGGGTTCATCTCATACTTCTGAAGGTTTGAGGGTGCTGCCTGTTCCATACCCCCCCTACTCCTCATCTAGCCTTTTAGGGGTACAAACAATAGTAATTGGGGCCTAGTGTGGTTGTGTACGTGCGAGATACATACACTTTTTTTGATCATATTTCCTATTCCGCTATTTAATCAAAAACCTTTGGGGATCAGTTAAATTGGGGGATAGTCTGTGTTGGTACGTGTGAGAGAGATCCACCTTTCCAAGTTGTTGGGGTTCATCTCATACTTCTGAAGGTTTGAGGGTGCTGCCTGTTCCATACTCCCCCTACTCCTAGCCTTTTAGGGGTACAAACAATAGTAATTGGGGCCTAGTGTGGTTGTGTACGTGTGATATACATACACTTTTTTGGGATCATATTTTCTATTCCGCTATTTAATCAAAAACCTTTGGGGATCAGTTAAATTGGGGGATAGTCTGTGTTGGTACGTGTGAGAGAGATCCACCTTTCCAAGTTGTTGGGGTTCATCTCATACTTCTGAAGGTTTGAGGGTGCTGCCTGTTCCATACTCCCCCTACTCCTAGCCTTTTAGGGGTACAAACAATAGTAATTGGGGCCTAGTGTGGTTGTGTACGTGTGATATACATACACTTTTTTGGGATCATATTTTCTATTCCGCTATTTAATCAAAAACCTTTGGGGATCAGTTAAATTGGGGGATAGTCTGTGTTGGTACGTGTGAGAGAGATCCACCTTTCCAAGTTGTTGGGGTTCATCTCATACTTCTGAAGGTTTGAGGGTGCTGCCTGTTCCATACTCCCCCTACTCCTAGCCTTTTAGGGGTACAAACAATAGTAATTGGGGCCTAGTGTGGTTGTGTACGTGTGATATACATACACTTTTTTGGGATCATATTTTCTATTCCGCTATTTAATCAAAAACCTTTGGGGATCAGTTAAATTGGGGGATAGTCTGTGTCGGTACGTGTGAGAGAGATCCACCTTTCCAAGTTGTTGGGGTTCATCTCATACTTCTGAAGGTTTGAGGGTGCTGCCTGTTCCATACCCCCCCTACTCCTCATCTAGCCTTTTAGGGGTACAAACAATAGTAATTGGGGCCTAGTGTGGTTGTGTACGTGCGAGATACATACACTTTTTTTGATCATATTTCCTATTCCGCTATTCAATAAAAACCTTTGAGGATCAATTGAATTGCGGGATAGTCTGTGTCGGTACGTGTGAGAGAGATCCACCTTTCCAAGTTGTTGGGGTTCATCTCATACTTCTGAAGGTTTGAGGGTGCTGCCTGTTCCATACCCCCCCTACTCCTCATCTAGCCTTTTAGGGGTACAAACAATAGTAATTGGGGCCTAGTGTGGTTGTGTACGTGCGAGATACATACACTTTTTTTGATCATATTTCCTATTCCGCTATTCAATAAAAACCTTTGAGGATCAATTGAATTGCGGGATAGTCTGTGTCGGTACGTGTGAGAGAGATCCACCTTTCCAAGTTGTTGGGGTTCATCTCATACTTCTGAAGGTTTGAGGGTGCTGCCTGTTCCATACCCCCCCTACTCCTCATCTAGCCTTTTAGGGGTACAAACAATAGTAATTGGGGCCTAGTGTGGTTGTGTACGTGCGAGATACATACACTTTTTTTGATCATATTTCCTATTCCGCTATTCAATAAAAACCTTTGAGGATCAATTGAATTGCGGGATAGTCTGTGTCGGTACGTGTGAGAGAGATCCACCTTTCCAAGTTGTTGGGGTTCATCTCATACTTCTGAAGGTTTGAGGGTGCTGCCTGTTCCATACCCCCCCTACTCCTCATCTAGCCTTTTAGGGGTACAAACAATAGTAATTGGGGCCTAGTGTGGTTGTGTACGTGCGAGATACATACACTTTTTTTGATCATATTTCCTATTCCGCTATTCAATAAAAACCTTTGAGGATCAATTGAATTGCGGGATAGTCTGTGTCGGTACGTGTGAGAGAGATCCACCTTTCCAAGTTGTTGGGGTTCATCTCATACTTCTGAAGGTTTGAGGGTGCTGCCTGTTCCATACCCCCCCTACTCCTCATCTAGCCTTTTAGGGGTACAAACAATAGTAATTGGGGCCTAGTGTGGTTGTGTACGTGCGAGATACATATACTTTTTTTGATCATATTTCCTATTCCGCTATTCAATAAAAACCTTTGAGGATCAATTGAATTGCGGGATAGTCTGTGTCGGTACGTGTGAGAGAGATCCACCTTTCCAAGTTGTTGGGGTTCATCTCATACTTCTGAAGGTTTGAGGGTGCTGCCTGTTCCATACCCCCCCTACTCCTCATCTAGCCTTTTAGGGGTACAAACAATAGTAATTGGGGCCTAGTGTGGTTGTGTACGTGCGAGATACATACACTTTTTTTGATCATATTTCCTATTCCGCTATTCAATAAAAACCTTTGAGGATCAATTGAATTGCGGGATAGTCTGTGTCGGTACGTGTGAGAGAGATCCACCTTTCCAAGTTGTTGGGGTTCATCTCATACTTCTGAAGGTTTGAGGGTGCTGCCTGTTCCATACCCCCCCTACTCCTCATCTAGCCTTTTAGGGGTACAAACAATAGTAATTGGGGCCTAGTGTGGTTGTGTACGTGCGAGATACATACACTTTTTTTGATCATATTTCCTATTCCGCTATTCAATAAAAACCTTTGAGGATCAATTGAATTGCGGGATAGTCTGTGTCGGTACGTGTGAGAGAGATCCACCTTTCCAAGTTGTTGGGGTTCATCTCATACTTCTGAAGGTTTGAGGGTGCTGCCTGTTCCATACCCCCCCTACTCCTCATCTAGCCTTTTAGGGGTACAAACAATAGTAATTGGGGCCTAGTGTGGTTGTGTACGTGCGAGATACATACACTTTTTTTGATCATATTTCCTATTCCGCTATTCAATAAAAACCTTTGAGGATCAATTGAATTGCGGGATAGTCTGTGTCGGTACGTGTGAGAGAGATCCACCTTTCCAAGTTGTTGGGGTTCATCTCATACTTCTGAAGGTTTGAGGGTGCTGCCTGTTCCATACCCCCCCTACTCCTCATCTAGCCTTTTAGGGGTACAAACAATAGTAATTGGGGCCTAGTGTGGTTGTGTACGTGCGAGATACATACACTTTTTTTGATCATATTTCCTATTCCGCTATTCAATAAAAACCTTTGAGGATCAATTGAATTGCGGGATAGTCTGTGTCGGTACGTGTGAGAGAGATCCACCTTTCCAAGTTGTTGGGGTTCATCTCATACTTCTGAAGGTTTGAGGGTGCTGCCTGTTCCATACCCCCCCTACTCCTCATCTAGCCTTTTAGGGGTACAAACAATAGTAATTGGGGCCTAGTGTGGTTGTGTACGTGCGAGATACATACACTTTTTTTGATCATATTTCCTATTCCGCTATTCAATAAAAACCTTTGAGGATCAATTGAATTGCGGGATAGTCTGTGTCGGTACGTGTGAGAGAGATCCACCTTTCCAAGTTGTTGGGGTTCATCTCATACTTCTGAAGGTTTGAGGGTGCTGCCTGTTCCATACTCCCCCTACTCCTAGCCTTTTAGGGGTACAAACAATAGTAATTGGGGCCTAGTGTGGTTGTGTACGTGTGATATACATACACTTTTTTTGGATCATATTTTCTATTCCGCTATTCAATAAAAACCTTTCTAGGGCAAGATCTTAAATTACAGAAATATGAGGAGACCGTCAAATAAGGGCCGTGGCCTGGGTCGTGGTGCTGCTGGTAGAGCTCCTGTTGCAAGGAGAGGACATGGTCGATCTGTGCCAGCTACACGCACAAGTGAAACACCTTCCTCAAGTGTGAGTAGGCGACAGAACCTGCATCAGTATTTGGTAGGGCATCAAACGCCCCTAGAAGTGATGAGGCCAGAACAAGTTGAGGCGATAGTAGATTGGTTTGCTGCTGACAGTGCCTCCAGTTCCTTCACATTGTCTCCCACCCAGTCTACTGCAGAAAGGTCAGAGTTGGCACCTGCAGCCAATGTCCAACCGTCTTTCACCTCACCCCCTTGCAAATCAGGCCAGCAGTCTGAGCCCCAAGCCATACAGCAGTCTCTTATTCTTTTTGAGGACTCTGTCAGCAGGGTTTCCCAGGGCCATCCACCTAGCCCTGCCCCAGAAGTGGAAGAGATTGAGTGCAGCGATGCCCAACCACTTATTTCTCAAGATGAGTACATGCAAGGATCATCGCAGCACGTCTCCGATGATGACGAAACGCAGGTGCCAACTGCTGCGGCGTTCAGCATTGTGGAGACCGACAAGGAGGGCAGGGGTGAAGACTGGGTGGAAGATGATGTGGAGGACGATGAGGTCCTCGACCCCACATGGAATGAACGTCATGCAGGTGAACTGAGTAGTTTGGAGGAAGAGGCGGTGGTCGCACAGAGCCACCAGCACAGCAGAAGAGGGAGCAGGGTGCAGAAGCGGAGCGGCCGTGCCCTAGACACTACGCCCGCTACTGCCCAACGCAGCAAGGGAACGAGCGCACCAAAGTCAGCTCAAAGGAGTTCTCTAGCGTGGAAGTTCTTTAGAAAATGTGCTGATGACAGGACACGAGTGGTTTGCACCCTGTGCAATCAGAGCTTGAAGCGAGGCATGAACCTTCTCAACCTGAGCACAACCTGCATGATCAGGCATCTAAGTGCAAAGCACGAGCTGCAGTGGAGTACACACCTTCAAAACCAAGAAACGTCTCTGGCTCATCCTGCTTCCTCTTCTGCTGCAGTCTCGGCCGCTCCAGCCACATCTGTAGTGATACCGGCACCTGCCACCCCGCAAACAGACGATCTGTCAGCAACACCACCACCTGGGTCACCAACAACCATCTCCACAATGTCCCGTGGAAGCGTTCAGCTTTCCATCTCCCAAACACTTGAGAGGAAGAGGAAGTACCCCCCTACCCACCCGCGATCCCTGGCCCTGAATGCCAGCATTTCAAAATTATTGGCCTTTGAAATGCTGTCATTCCGTCTGGTGGAGACGCACAGTTTTAAAAACCTTATGTCGGTGGCTGTCCCACAGTACGTCGTGCCCAGCCGCCACTACTTTTCCAGGCAAGCCATCCCTTCCCTGCACAACCAAGTGGGGGAAAAAATCAGGTGTGCACTGCGCAACGCCATCTGTGCCAAGGTCCACCTAACTACGGATACGTGGACCAGTAAGCACGGTCAGGGGCGTTATATCTCCCTAACGGCACACTGGGTAAATGCAGTGGCGGATGGGCCTGAGGCGGATAGCAATTTGGCGCATGTCCTTCCACCACCGAGGATTGCAGGGCGCTTCAGTTTGCCTCCTGTTCCTAACTCCTCCTACTCCGCTTCCTCATCCTCTACCGCCTCCTCATCCGGACAGCGTAACACCTTCACCACCAACTTCAGCACGGCCAGGGGTAAACGACAGCAGGCAGTTTTACAACTTGCCTGTTTGGGGGACAAACCACACACCGCGCAGGAGTTGTGGAGGAGCATGGAACAGCAGACAAATGAGTGGTTGCTGCCAGCGAGCCTCAAGCCCGGCCTGGTGGTGTGCGATAACGGGCGAAATCTCATAGCAGCTCTGGGCCTAGCCGGTTTGACGCACATCCCTTGCCTGGCGCATGTGCTGAATTTGGTGGTGCAGAGGTTCCTTAAAAACTACCCCGATATGTCAGAGCTGCTGCAGAAAGTGCGGGCCGTTTGTGCGCACTTTCGGCGTTCTCACCCTGCTGCTGCTCGCCTGGCAGCGCTGCAGCGTAACTTCGGCCTTCCCGCTCACCGCCTCATATGTGACGTGCCCACAAGGTGGAACTCCACCTTGCACATGCTGGAAAGACTGTGCGAGCAGCAGCAGGCCATAGTGGAGTTTCAGCTGCAGCACGCACGCGTGAGTCGCTCTGCGGAACAGCACCACTTCACCACCAATAACTGGGCCTCCATGCGAGACCTGTGTGCCTTGTTGCGCTGTTTTGAGTACTCCACCAACATGGCCAGTGGCAATGACGCCGTTCTCAGCTTAACTATCCCACTTCTATGCCTCCTTGAAAAAACAATTCGGGCGATGATGGAAGAGGATGTGGCACAGGATGAGGAGGAGGAGGAGGATGAAGAGGTAACATTTCCAAGGCTTTCAGGGCAGTCATTCGCAAGGGGCTCCGAGGGTGGGTTCCTGCACACGCAAACGCCAGGGACGCAATTGTCCAGCAGGGGCACAGTTCTGGAGGATGAGGAGGATGAGGAGGAGGAGGAGCTGGAGGAGGAGATGGAACCATGTTCACAGCAGGGTGGCACCCAGGCCAGCTCATGGCCATCACTGGTGCGTGGCTGGGGGGATACAGAGGACACGGACCATACACCTCCCACAGAGGACAGCCTTTCGTTGCCTCTGGGCAGCCTGGCACACATGAGCGATTACATGCTGCAGTGTCTCCACAACGACCGCCGAGTTGCCCACATTCTAACTTGTGCTGATTACTGGGTGGCCACGCTGCTGGATCCCCGTTACAAGGACAACGTACCGTCCTTAATTCACTCACTGGAGCGCGATCGCAAGATGCGCGAGTACAAGCGCACGCTGGTAGACGCCATGCTGCTGGCATTCCCATCTGACAGCGGGGCCACAGTGGAAGCACAAGGCAGAGGAGGAGGAGGAGGAGGTCGCCAACGCAACCAGGGCACCGCCAGCACCTCAGAAGGCAGGGTTAGCATGGCCGAAATGTGGAAAAGCTTTGTCAGCACGCCACAACAAACAGCAGCACCAGCAGCTCAGATGGAACGTCTTAGCAGGAGGCAGCATTTTACCAACATGGTGGAGCAGTATGTGTGCACACGCCTACATGTAGTGAATGACGGGTCTGCCCCCTTCAACTTCTGGGTCTCCAAATTGGGCACATGGCCTGAGCTTGCCCTTTACGCCTTGGAGGTGCTGGCGTGCCCTGCAGCCAGTGTATTATCTGAACGGGTATTTAGCACGGCTGGGGGCGTTATAACAGACAAGCGCAGCCGCCTGTCCAGAGACAATGTGGACAAGCTCACGTTCATTAAAATGAACCAGGCATGGATCCCACGGGACTTTTCCGTACCTTATGCAGAATAGCAATGGATACCGACCTTACCCACCCATTGTTCCATTTTTGCTCTTTCTCACTCTTTTGGGGTGTACCCTCATTTAAAATTTTTGAAAAGAAGCAGTGTTGGCTACCTCGTCCTCCTCCTCAGGGCCAGATTAATGTAGGGGCTATTGGAGCTGCAGCTCCAGGCCCCTACCTTTTATATAGGCCCCGGGTTGGCCATATTCACTGTTACCGCTCTTCTGTCACTTGTAAACACAGAAGTCTGGCTTCTATGCTCGCTTCCCCAGGCAGCACCCTCAGAACCTCCCCACACAGCGTGAAGGCCGGACAAGGAGGGACAGTTGGCGATGCATGGATGTGTTTATGGGCTTCAGAGACAGCATCCCATGTTGAATTAGGCATGCATGGCTGCACCCTTCCTCCTCTGGGTGCATGGCAAGGCACGGCCCTTAAGGCCCTTCAAAATCCTCAGCACCAAGCCCATGATGCTGTTAATCCGGCCCTGGTCCTCCTCCACCGCCGCTTCCACCTACACCGCCCATAGGTGTGCGCAGCCTATTGCATTAAGGTGTGCACCCCAAAGTTGAAATACACATGCATGTGTTTGCCAGCAGGGAGAGTAATGTATCGGGGCCATGTACCTGTAGGCAAGGAGAAATAGAGCAGAGCAGGTCCCAGGGAGATCTTTCCCATCTCCTCACTGGCAATGCTATGTGCCCTAGGTGATTAGGGTGTGCCCAGGCACACCCAGCACACCCTGTGCGCACGCCTATGTCATCGCCACATCCACCACCACCTCAACCTCCCTCCTACTCCATATGGGCCTCGTCCTTCAGAGATGAAGAAGAACATTGTTTTATTTTTCTGTTTTTTTTTTGTTGTTTTAAGTTATTTCCCTATCCACATTTGTTTGCAGAGCACTTGCCATGCTCTTAATTACGTTTTGCTGCCATTTGCAGCACTCTAGCCCTTTCCTTTGGTGTTTTAGAGCCATTTTAGTGCCTTAAAGTTCGGGTCCCCATTGACTTCAATGGGGTTCGGTGTCCGGGAAAAGTTCGGTAAAAGTCCGGGACACGGACCCGGACTTTTTTTTAAAGTTCGGCCGAACCCGTCGAACACGGACATCTAGGTGTCCGCTCAACCCTACCCGCTACCACTCACCTTCCACCTCTGGTGCTGTCATTGTGTAGGGCAAAGGGCTCCATCTACACCATGTTTGGCTTTCAGGTCAGATAGGCAGGACTTGCTCAGCTCCACTCTCTTCCTTGGCAATTGACTCTGGCGTCATTGTGGATCTTTCCTCCTCTAGAAAACACCCAGGGGCCCTCTCCTTGTCCCCCAGCCACCCAGGGCCTTCTTCTCCTCCTCCTCCACCAACCATTTTCAGACTCTTCCAACTTCCCTTGGGCAACTCAACCCCTTTGCATAGTGGACACAACAAATCTATGACCAGCCTGCAAAATATCAAGTCTGGGCCTGGTTACCTGTATGTTCCGGGTCCAGGGCGGAGCTCTCCTCCCAGAGCAACAAATGATGATAGCAGAGTGAGTTGACCGGCCAGTCACTTCCTACTGGTGCAGGTACACACCTACCGATTCCTCCACATCTTAGGATAACATGATCAGACGGCCAATCCCCAGGCAGAGAAGGAGGAGTAAGTGTCAGCGGACAACAGACACCTGGCAGACGCAGTGAAGGGACTGCAGCACACTGCTGCAACTTTTTGATCCGAGGATTGAAAGCAATCTTTTACTTGGGAGATTTCCCTGACTGCGCCCTTCGAAATGTTGGTGCTCCGCCACTGGCCGCAAGGCCCCTGTAGGTGCGAGGCCTTAGGCGCCCGCTTAATTTGCATGGTGCCCTCCTGTTTTAAAACATGGTCAATGCATCTCATTGGTGTAAGTGCACTTCTATGTTCTGAATTGTAGGGGCATTGAGTATGGTGCTAGCATGATGAGAGGTTACTGCCTATTTGTGTCCATAAATAATATATAATGTTTTTCTTTTATTTTAGAAACCAGTGATCAGGATGTTGCGGCTCAGCCTTCTCAGGCCCCCTGTAAGTAATGTGGATGTGCTGGTGTGTTGTGTATTAGGTCGAACTTGGAGGAATGATTGTTTGTTTTGTTTTCTTTTGTGGTTGATGTAACTTCAGCAAGAGAGGAGCCTCAGGCAGGGCCAAGTCGCCTGGATCCGGGCCAGGAACACATTGGTGCCCAAGAAGAGGCCAATTGGTCTCAAGCGGATGAGGACCTGGGCTCTCCTCAAATGGGAAGTAAGTATTCTACATGTGTTTGTGTGTTCAATGTGTCCTGGGAAATCTAAGGGCTGTAATATCTATATTTTGCCATTGGGGTTATGTAGCAGCTGACATTGAGGATGTTAGTTGTGGAGGACTGGGGAAGAGGGGCTGCTGCTTACCCAGTCCAAAGTAACTACTACCTTCAATGTTTCCCAACTACTTTCTGTGTGCCTTTATCAAATAGCTTTGGTTAAAGGATTGTATTTGTGTCTTTGTGTTTCTAGGAGATACGACGCCATCCCCCCATGAAGGGACACCATCCCCCCATGTAGGGTCTCCCCCATCCTCCCCCACTCCAGGCTCCCCTGAACTAGTCTGTAAGTACCTAAAATTAGATTCTCACATGAATTGTGTGTGCTAGGATGATGTGTATCTAGGATAATCTAAGTTGGAGTCTAAGCAAGTGTAGTTTTGCTATATGTGACAGGAAGGTTGGTCATGAAACACTCTTGCTTAACCTTCATGTTTGCAAGGTGGTTTTGGGGAGCTTTACAGGACATGTTATCTTTTGTCAGTTATCTCAAGCCACCCTATTCTAAATTGGTGTTAGTTTCTCTACATTGGAAATGGTGTGCTTTGTACTTGTAAATTTTTTGTGGACATTGTAATTTAATCATGTCCTGATTTAGTCAACACTGAAAATGTGTGTTTGTCAATCTTTCATAAATACTCTTCCTCGGTAATGTACCACATTCCAGTTCACAATTTGTGTTCTTTTTGTGCAGTTTCTCCCGAGCCAGCCACGCCATCAACTTCGGGGGCCCAAAAAAAAACTGATGATGGTAAGTTGTGTGCTTTTCCAGTAATGTGTCTACTTAGTAAGTGGAGAAATGCTAACTGTGTATGTCCCCGCTCAGGCTTCAAGTTCCTCTAAAGGCAGCAGGTTCTTTATGTGAATGCATTCTATGCATTAGTATTCCAAGTGATAGGTGTGCATATTCCCCCTCAGACTTACTGGGACCATTTTTTACTGTCCACATTTTTGCACTAATACTTGTCTGGAACAGACTCCCCCTCCTCCTTAACTGAGGTGACAGCATGCCAATATTGCCTCCTGATGCTGTCACTCCTAATCATTGAGACCATCGGAAGGGAGGGGGGCAAGGCTGGCTCACAGTTAGGTGCCTGAACAGGCACAGGGTGCTTGGCTTCATCTCATGTGCCTCCATAGCAAGCTGCCTGCTGTGGGGTCAACCAACAGGAGGGAGGTGCCTAGAGGTGTGTACAGGGGCCATGTAAAAAGGAGGATTGTTATTTATCTTGTCCCCAAAAACCTAGAGAGTGTAAGTCTAACCTGATTAGTTTTCCACAGCCCTCCCAAAATATGTTTCCAACACTTAGAACAGGCAGGGCTGAGGCACCAAAAACATCCGAAAAACACAATCAGCACAAAAGCAGGGAGTACGTATCCTTAACGCTACAAGCTTCACCCAGTAGAATGACGCTTGCACTGTACAAATCTGCATCACCACCATATCAAAGTCTAAATAAAACTTTCAGGGAAATGTGGAGGGGTAATGAGTGGGTGTTAGAGCGTTTTCATGACTGCCTAACCTACAGTTAGCGTGAGTCCATTTGTTGATAAACTTTTTCTTCTCTCTTAACACAGCTGGGATGGCGGAAAGGAGATCAGGGGAGCAGACACATCTGCTCCGTCCACAACTGGCCCTCCGAATTCCAAAGGGTAAGTCTCTACTATGTGTCAGGTTCAATCTATAGACAGTAAGAGGGAGAGAGAACGCTACACAAACTCCAATGGTGATAGAGATAAATGTGTGCACATGTATCGTGTTGACCAATTGAACCCAAAACACCTTACATTCTTCTAAATGATTGCTTGTGTTGACATGAAGAAAAGCCTTTTACTTAGCTTTGGTGAAACTGCTACTAACATTCCAAGCCATCTTATGTAACCTTTTGAACAATTTGCTGTGAAAGTTTGAGTTTAAGGTTTACACCAGCAATTTAGCATATTTGCTTCAGAGTGTTGATAAAAGCCAACCAATAGACTCCTAAGCATATTTGTTGAAGCACATTAATTACAATCGTTGTTTGGATCATTTTGCATAAAACTAATTGTCATGTCTTTTTCTACCCAGGACACACGCACCTCACCTATGAGGTCCTTTTGGAATACGTAACATGGTGCATCGACAGAATCTTGGTTTTGGAAGAAACTTATGGGGCCGATCCAGCCCCTCAGGAGCCATTTGTCAGGAATGTTTCCCCCTTAAAAAGATTATAGTTTTTATTTTTTAATTTGTTTGGTTAATTTTACAATGTTTTTTAACTGTCACATTTCGACATTCTAAAAAAAAATATAACAAAAAAATTTAAAAATTAAAAACCCTTTTTTTTGGGACCAAAAAAAAAAAAAAAAATAAAAAAACCCTCGTTTTTGGGAAACAAAAAAATTAAAAACCCTTTTTTTTGGGACCAAAAAAAAAAAAAAATTAAAAAACCCTCGTTTTTGGGAAACAAAAAAATTAAAAAATTAAAAACCCTTTTTTTTGGGACCAAAAAAAAAAAAAAATTAAAAAAACCATCGTTTTTGGCAACCAAAAAAAATATAAAAATTTAAAAAAAACCCTTTTTTTGGGCACCAAAAAAAAAAAAAAAAAAAACAAAAAAGCCTTGTTTTTGGCAACCAAAAAAAATATAAAAATTTAAAAAAAACCCTTTTTTTGGGACCCAAAAAAAAAAAAAAATAACAAAAAAGCCTTGTTTTTGGCAACCAAAAAAAATATAAAAATTTAAAAAAAACCCTTTTTTTGGGACCCAAAAAAAAAAAAAAAATAACAAAAAAGCCTTGTTTTTGGCAACCAAAAAAAATATAAAAATTTAAAAAAAACCCTTTTTTTGGGACCCAAAAAAAAAAAAAAAAAAACAAAAAAGCCTTGTTTTTGGCAACCAAAAAAAATATAAAAATTAAAAAAAAAACCCTTTTTTTGGGACCCAAAAAAAAAAAAAAATAACAAAAAAGCCTTGTTTTTGGCAACCAAAAAAAATATAAAAATTTAAAAAAAACCCTTTTTTTGGGACCCAAAAAAAAAAAAAAAATAACAAAAAAGCCTTGTTTTTGGCAACCAAAAAAAAAAAATGTTTACAAAAAAGCCTTGTTGTTTTTGGTAACAAACTAAACCAAAAATGTTTACAAAAAAGCCTTGTTGTTTTTGGTAACAAACTAAACCAAAAATGTTTACAAAAAAGCCTTGTTGTTTTTATGGCAACCGACAAAACCACAAATGTTTACAAAAAAGCCTTGTTGTTTTTGGTAACAAACTAAACCAAAAATGTTTACAAAAAAGCCTTGTTGTTTTTATGGCAACCGACAAAACCACAAATGTTTACAAATAAGCCTTGTTGTTTTTATGGCAACCGACAAAACCACAAATGTTTACAAAAAAGCCTTGTTGTTTTTGGTAACAAACTAAACCAAAAATGTTTACAAAAAAGCCTTGTTGTTTTTATGGCAACCGACAAAACCACAAATGTTTACAAATAAGCCTTGTTGTTTTTATGGCAACCGACAAAACCACAAATGTTTACAAAAAAGCCTTGTTGTTTTTGGTAACAAACTAAACCAAAAATGTTTACAAAAAAGCCTTGTTGTTTTTATGGCAACCGACAAAACCACAAATGTTTACAAAAAAGCCTTGTTGTTTTTATGGCAACCGACAAAACCACAAATGTTTACAAAAAAGCCTTGTTGTTTTTGGTAACAAACTAAACCAAAAATGTTTACAAAAAAGCCTTGTTGTTTTTATGGCAACCGACAAAACCACAAATGTTTACAAATAAGCCTTGTTGTTTTTATGGCAACCGACAAAACCACAAATGTTTACAAAAAAGCCTTGTTGTTTTTGGTAACAAACTAAACCAAAAATGTTTACAAAAAAGCCTTGTTGTTTTTGGTAACAAACTAAACCAAAAATGTTTACAAAAAAGCCTTGTTGTTTTTATGGCAACCGACAAAACCACAAATGTTTACAAAAAAGCCTTGTTGTTTTTATGGCAACGGAAAAAACCACAAATGTTTACAAAAAAGAATTGTTTTTGTGAAAACCTTCCAAAAAATGATGTCAAAACATAAAAAATGTTTAAAATGTTTATCTAAATTAAATTTAAGTATGTTGCTCTTTGCAACACAAATGTTACATTGGCAATTTAGTTCATTCTATTATATATTGTAATATATTTTTTGTACGCTACAGTTGGTAGACACCCACATGTGTTATTAAAACATTTATTTTATTACCCAAGTTTTCTTTTTGGTGTACACATCGAATGTCTTTTGTGTTGTATTTGTTTACTTGAGTGGTGTGGTCTGTAATTGTTAGTATGTTGGCTTTGGTTTATGTTAGCCTTGAGACTTGTTTTGAAGCTACATTTGAAGGGAGACCTTTTCTTGGGTCGTTATGTGAACATTGAGTTATCTAAATTTACATGAAATCATATGTTTGGAGATAGAGAAGCACGTGTGTATAAATGCCTACATTAACCAGGGCCATTACTTGGCCACCAACACTCCTAAAAAACCAAAGAGCAAACACAAACTAATCATTTTGCATAAAATTTTATTTCATCCCCAAAAGAAGCACTATAATAAATCATATTGTGCCACCCTCAAATTAAAAAAAAAAATGGCCCAAAAAATTGGCCAATGTAAATCATTAACAAAACTAAACCAAATTAAACAAAAAAACAAAAAATCAAGTTGGTGGTCGTGCCTGAAGCAGTGTGGTGAGCACTGTTAAGTTTCCTGCCATCAAATGGTGGGCCAAGAGTTCCATCTGGTCTGGGGTTAACTGTAGAGTTGTGCTCAAGTGGCCCATTAGGATCATATCTTCTGTCTGAGGCTGCTGATGATGCAGGGTGTTGAACGTTGGAAATGTCCCAGACAGAAGATGTTCGGCCAATAGTGTCATCTGCTCTGGGGTCAGCCTAAGCATTTGGGCAACGTGTGCCATTACCATGAGATGGGATCGTTGCTGCTCCAAGGCTATTTGATGCTGCTGGTGGTGCAAGGGTTGTGAAGATGTGTGGGGAGTGGTGGTTGATT
The DNA here is from genome assembly GCF_965119305.1 of Pelophylax lessonae. NCBI lineage: Eukaryota > Metazoa > Chordata > Amphibia > Anura > Ranidae > Pelophylax > Pelophylax lessonae. Next base: position 750,141,156 of record NC_138768.1, read on the forward strand.
GTTTGTTGTGGTCCACGGTGCGGGGGCAAACGACATGTCGCATTGGTGACAAAAAAGAAGAACGGCCTGGGGAGGAGTGAAGTGATAAAGGTGTGGAGGGAATGTAGTCAGGTGGAAGGGGTACTGTGGAACCAGTGCGCATTGAGGTTGTGCAGGAGGATTGCTCATTGAGGGGTGTGGGAGTCCGAACGGAGTGTGAAGTGCTAGGAGTGGCTACAGGAGGAATTGTCCCATCCCCAGCTGCCTGACAAGTGGCCAACACTGGCATTACCCTCCCACTACCACAACCTGCAGTGGCAGGTGAGTGAGATGTTTGGGAGGGCTCTGCCAATGGGGCATCTTCAGATCCAAACAGGCATTGGCGTGTGGCCAGCACCTGAGTGTCAACACTTTGCCGATCCCGTTGATGCTGGTCTGCTAAACTTACCAAGCTGTTACGCATATCCTGTTGAACCTGTAACATATCCTGGTGAACCTGTACCATTGTTGCTACAGATTCCTGTATGAGCCCGAGCAGACGTACTGCCTCAGTAGATTGCTGAGTACGCCTCCTTAACTCATTTTGGACCTGATACTCATCAAGCAGCCTCTCGGCTACATCCAGCATAGATGGACGAAGTTGGGTAGGTGACAATCCCTCTGCATCTAAGGCTACCTGAAAGCAGAAGAAATAGACCAAATCATTATCAAACATCATGCCTAAATATTTCAGATTAGTTTGACAACTTAACACCCCAAGCAGAACGTTGAAAAGTTTGATGTGCTTCTAATGAGTACTTGTTCATTGTAAGATTATCCAAGCTAGCAACACTTCTGATAATGGGTACATATTATATTGGTATGACTAATATGACAAAGGCAAAAAAGATTCAACATGAAGGTGTTCCCAATTAACCCTGGTGTGGTAGGTTGTTTATGCTTTTGGTAAATCTGTTACTACACCAATGACTTTATACATCTACGTATGTTGTCTAAAATCTTGCCATCAATCGGCTACAGGACAACCCAACCAAACGATACCCATGAATTTGGACCTGGAAAATCAAAGACGGGCCGGACTTTAAAGATCCTGGATGTTTTTGGAACATTAGTGGCACACCAAATTATAACATAATTCCCTGATGTTCAAGATAGAACTCTTGTTGTGCTGGTGCATCGTCAGAATGTCATAGCACTAATTTAACACACACAATGTAAGCCACATCTAGTCCAAAATCAATGCTACCATTGAAATGTTACATGTGCACCTTGTTCCCTTATATCACATACCACAGCACTGGATGCAGAATCGTCGCCAGCTCCTGATCCAACTCCAGCTGCAACGTCAAGAGGGGCCTGATGTTCTTTTAAAAACAAAAAAAAAAAACATGTTTAGTACATAACCTTAGTCAGTAATGATTATGGCCAGATTGCCCTCCTAGCTTCATGAATGAAGCATTGAGGCCAAACATTCAAAAGTGCTTTCCTGGGCTCACAGGACACTTGCTAAACCCTCCCAAAGGTTAAGAAGGCTTGGTCTGCCTACTAATGACGGCACCCATTAATGCTGTCAACTGTGTTTTGCAGGGTAAACATCTAAAAGGCAACACTCTTTCCTAAGAAAAAACATGTGTGTTAATGGGGTTAATAAGATTCAAAAAAACATTATTTGACTAGACATACCAACACCTTCCTCCAGGCCTAGCTGCACTGGGTGTGTTCCCTGCTGCGGATCTTCTGTAAAGGACATAGCAATATGAGCTATCTTGGAAAAAAAAAAACATCTACATTGTTTGGCACAGTATGATATTGGACCTACCAGGAGGAGGGTCAGCACTGATGTCAACACCTGTGAGTCCGTCTGGTTCGCCAAGCTGCATGGGCTGTGGAGGGGCTGAGATCCGTGCTACAGATGAACAAATTGCAGGTTGGGGAAAACAAAAAAAGGACAATTGGAAGGGCAAGTATCACATTCTCTTAATGTCACACATAGGATAGTAGTTAATCTTTTCCAAACAACTCACACAATTGACATCCAAGATAATATCCTACCTCGGTGCAAAGCATCCGAATCTAAGTCCTCTCTGGGAAAGATGGTATCGGGTCCTATGATGTTCAAGAAAGGTAATTGATAATCCCAGAGAGAACTTCGTGCACGTTCATCCAGCCGACCTTGACGGTCATAAAGACCCTCCGCAGCCCATGCAATTAGCTTCTTCCGAACGGACCCACAGATGTCGTTGACCTTCTTCCGCACACTGTCACGGTGGCGAGGTGCTTCACCCAGTGCATTTACAGCATCCCGGATTTCATCCCACAATCTGTTCTTCTCTGTTACTGAGTAAGACGCGGCCCTGGTCCCATGTATCGCCTGATATCTGGCCATATAGGCGTGGACCAGGGCACAGCACTGATTGTGGGTGAAACGGGGAAGCCGGGGTAATGTGGACAAGCTGACTCTGGTGGACGGACCCGCTCCAGGACTACTGTCAGAAGAGCCAGCTTGTCCACTTGGTGTGTTAACACCTCCCCCGGCTTCCTCCTCCGGGATGGGGATGGTGGACTCCCTCATGGATACAGCTGGAGCCTCCCTCACACCAGAGCCAGACGATCTGCCCACCCTGCCCCCCCTGCCCCCCCTGCCCCCCCTGGCCCCCCTGGCCACCCTGCCCCTTCTCATCCTTCCAGTGGGTGGGGCCATGGGAGCACGAGGTGGGCAGAGAATCTGGCTGTCCAGCAGCAGCAAAGAGCCCCAAACTCCTAAATCTGAAATGACAAAAGAGAAAACAGAAAAAACAGGATTTGCAGATTGCTCTTCATATACAGTATAATTAGTGAACAGTTACAGAACACACTTACCTAATGGCACAAACAGACTTGGTGGTGGTGGTGGTGGTAGTAGTGGGCAAAGAGCAGAAGAGGCTGCAAAGAAAAGGAAAAAAAAAACACATAAGAAAACGCATATGGGTACAAATCACACGAGGCCCTCCAAACACTTACCTAATGGCACAAACACGGTGGTGGTGGTGGTGGTGGCAAAAAAAGCAGAAGAGGTTGCAAAGAAATGTAAAAAAAAAACACATAAGAAAACGCATATGGGTACAAATCACACGAGGCCCTCCAAACACTTACCTAATGGCACAAACACAGTGGTGGTGGTGGCAAAGAGCAGAAGAGGCTGCAAAGAAATGGAAAAAAAAAAACACATAAGAAAACTCATAGGGGTACAAATCACACGAGGCCCTCCAAACACTTACCTAATGGCACAAACACAGTGGTGGTGGTGGTGGTGGTGGTGGTGGTGGCAAAGAGCAGAAGAGGCTGCAAAGAAATGGAAAAAAAAAACACATAAGAAAACGCATAGGGGTACAAATCACACGAGGCCCTCCAAACACTTACCTAATGGCACAAACACAGTGGTGGTGGTGGCAAAGAGCAGAAGAGGCTGCAAAGAAATGGAAAAAAAAAACACATAAGAAAACGCATAGGGGTACAAATCACACGAGGCCCTCCAAACACTTACCTAATGGCACAAACACAGTGGTGGTGGTGGTGGTGGTGGTGGTGGTGGCAAAGAGCAGAAGAGGCTGCAAAGAAATGGAAAAAAAAAACACATAAGAAAACGCATAGGGGTACAAATCACACGAGGCCCTCCAAACACTTACCTAATGGCACAAACACAGTGGTGGTGGTGGTGGTGGTGGTGGCAAAGAGCAGAAGAGGCTGCAAAGAAATGGAAAAAAAAAACACATAAGAAAACGCATAGGGGTACAAATCACACGAGGCCCTCCAAACACTTACCTAATGGCACAAACACAGTGGTGGTGGTGGTGGTGGTGGTGGTGGTGGTGGCAAAGAGCAGAAGAGGCTGCAAAGAAATGGAAAAAAAAAACACATAAGAAAACGCATAGGGGTACAAATCACACGAGGCCCTCCAAACACTTACCTAATGGCACAAACACAGTGGTGGTGGTGGTGGTGGTGGTGGTGGTGGCAAAGAGCAGAAGAGGCTGCAAAGAAATAGAAAAAAAAAACACATAAGAAAACTCATAGGGGTACAAATCACACGAGGCCCTCCAAACACTTACCTAATGGCACAAACACAGTGGTGGTGGTGGTGTAATCCTTTATAGGCAAAAGGAGGCTGCAAACATTAAACATACATGAGAAATCGCATGACCTACATACGTGCACATAATAAATTACAGTTATCAGGAAAGCAAAAATGGTGTCTTTGGAAGCTGGGAAGGTAAGGGGGCAGGTTTAGATGCCAAATCTAGACTGCACACCTTTAACAAACATGAGAAAACACATGTCCAAACCACATGCACATGGGGCCAACTGCCAATGATTAAAAGACACTTGAGGGGTTCCCAAGCTATTGTGTGTTGGAGGGGATTCACCATAGACAACTTAAGCACACCCAAGATAAGTACAAATTGTCTCCTTCCTTTTTTTTGGGAGAGAGAGATACAATTGTCTTACCTCCAGATAATGTAGGTTGTGGGTCACAGGGTCTTGCTAGCACATAAGAAACATCGATCTATAACATCCAGCAGCCATATTGGCCATGTGCTCCTTTTATAGCTGGCTCACAGGTGTGATAATTAGCGGCCGTTTCTATATATATCTGCGCATTCGCGAATTTGCGCGTTCAAAATGGAGGACGATATCCCAGACGCATTAGATGGTGCAATGCTGGCATTTATTGGTGCCTTGTTTGAGGAGGCCCTGGCACAGGAGGCAGCAGAAGGTGGGGAAGCTGCAGCAGCAGCAGCAGCACCTCCAGCAGCAGCACCTCCAGTCCGTGTGCCCTTACCTCGCCAGCCACGCATTTTTGCTCCAAGGATCTATTTGGACAAGCTGCGGGATTCTGATGTCAGGAGGAAGTTCCGGCTCGAGCGAGGAACTATTCTACACCTCTACCAGCTCATAGCAGAGAAAATTGACCCGGACACACAGCGCGGCCATGCGGTGCCCGGCATGGCCAGATTGCTGGCCACTTTGTATATTTTAGGGCGTGGCAGCTTCCAAGCCACTTCGGGAAGTATCATGGGCATTAGCCAGCCCACAGTTTCAAGGGTGTTCATGTTGGTCATTAATGCCATAGTGGATATAGTGCCCAATTTTATCCACTGGCCACAGAATGAAAATGAGTGGAATGAAGTCAAGTTGGGTTTCTACCGGCGGGCACACATGCCGCAAATCCTAGGGGCAATCGATGGCACCCACATAGCCATTAGGCCCCCAAGGAGCCACGAAAGTGAATACCGGAACCGCAAGCAGTACCACTCCGTGAACGTCCAATTAGTGTGTGACGCCAAACAGCGCATCATGAGTGTCAACACTGGTCACCCAGGGTCGTGCCATGATTCCAGTATGTTAAGAACAAGTACTCTGTACGAGGTGTTTGAAAGTGGACAAATGCCCGAAGGGTGGCTTATTGGTAAAGTATTTTGTCTTAACAACATAAACTGTAAGATTACATAGACATAGGAATAAGCTACATCGGTGTACACCCTGATTTAAGCAAAGCCTACCTAAAATGGATGTGTTAGGAGTTGTCAGGCTGTTCACACACAACCAGATCAGCAGCTTAGCAGCTCACAAAAGAAAGATTTGCAAAGTTGTCTTTGAGTCCAATGAAGGTGGTTAACCAATGTGTAAATGGTGTCCTCTAGCCACCCAAAGAAAACCGACAAATGATTCCAATGGTATTGCCATATCCCCAAAGTACTTTGCATAAGTGAGTCAATATTGGTTTCCTCACTCTAGTTGCAGATATATTCCAGAAGTAAGACCTAGGCTAATGTAATAGGAACAAAATAGGGGCCAAGTTGTAACTTGCAAGAGAAACCCACCACTTTGTGTGTCCTTTTTCCCATTTGTATTAGTGATTTAGGCAGTTAGACAGAGTTGAGATGTTTCATATGATTTTTTGCAAACAGACGAGCAGGTTGTTTAGTAAAATGCCTAATTGTCTCCCATTTTGAGGAGTCATCTAAAGTCACATGATATGAATAACTAATGTATATTTTTCTTATTTTTCAGGGGATGCTGGTTACCCGCAGCTGACGTGGCTGATGGCTCCAATCAGGTACCCCCAGGGCCCAGCAGAGAGGAATTACAACAGGGCCTTGCGGAGAAGCCGGAGTATCATTGAGTTGACCATAGGTCTTCTCAAGTCCCGGTTTCTCTGCTTGGCCCGGCCTGGGGGTGAACTCCTGTACTCTCCTACAAAGGCTTCCAAGATCATCCTGGCGTGCTGCGTGTTGCACAACATGTGCGTTGCCCGGGATGATTCTTGGGAGCTGACGGAGGAGAGGGAGCCAGAGGTCCGTCAGCCGGCGGCCCCCAGGCGGCGGAGCACCGCTGCCGGTATGGCCACCCGGAATACCCTGGTTGCTAGCCACTTTACATGTAAGTACTGTAACCGGTCAAGATAGGGCATGTGTATTAATTAGCTAGTTAGCAGAGGTGCCACTCACAGGGAGACAGAGGGTGATTATCATCTGCCAATGACACTTGCCATTGTAGATAAAGTGTAGTCAACATTGGTAAAATTGTGTTACTTGAGCAAAAACATGCACCTCTAACCATAAACATGTTGGTATTGTGAATAGTGTAAAGGGCTGAGAAGAGCTGGCAGGTGTTTATTTGTGTCTATGCCACCTGTGTAGTTATTGATAACATGAACGGCTGCTTGGTATCTTATGGTGTTGTAATTTTCCAGAACATCAACATCTTGGAATTATGGCACGTACCATGGGAAGCCTGTGGTGATGGGCTGTCTGGCGTCACAGGTGTGTATTCAAATGTTTACATTAATGATTTCTGGTTTGTGTAAGTTGGCATAAAATGTGTTATTTCACTCGTGATGTCGAAATGAAATGAAGTTCAGAATGAAGCAAACAGGCATTAAGATGTGATTTTCATTATGAAATGTCTTATCCTTTGTTTTATTTTTCCAGGAGTGGTACTGCTTGCGGGTGTAGGTGGTAGAAACCCACCTTGATGGACTCCACTCATTTTCTTTTGTGGTCAGTGGATATTTGGTAAGGCACATGGCCAATGACCAACATGAACACCCTGGAACTTCGAAAGTGGCTTGGAAGCTGCCCAGCAACCTTGCCATGCCTGTCCCCTATGAGCTGGTAGAGGTGCAGAATGGATTCTGAACTCTGCCGGAAGTTGTGGAAGACATCAGAATCCCGTAGCCATGGAGCAAAGATCGTGGTCTGGCGCTGTAAAGGCACACGGACTGGAGAGTGACAATATTCTTTTGCTGCATCCTTCCTTCTGCTGTCATTCTCAAATAAATAAATACATTAGAATTGAACATGTGTTTTTTTGTTTTGTGTGGGTGCCTACAGACAAAAGGGCCATCCACACTGTAAGATTTAGAGAAGACTTTATCCTTCAGATTGACATTTTCTATGTAGTGCAAGGGCCTGCCTGATTGCATCCAAATTGAAAGTGTTGAGGTTTGAGCTTCTATTATATGGTTTGGTTAAGTCTACAGGAAAAAGTCTAGACAAATTGTTAGTGTATGGCCCATTAAGCTGCCAAGGCCGGAGTTTTGCACTTTGCATGCTGCTTGTACTGGTGATGTGAGGGGTTGTAATGTAGAGTAGGGATGTGACAGTGTTGTGTTGAGGTGTGAGGCAAATGTAGTGTTGGACTATGAGGGTCTGTGTTGTTGAAATATGGAGAGAGTCCAATATCAGACACCTATGTTTATTGGTCAAGAAATTGTAAGAACCATGGTAAATATGTAAAGAATTGCATCTCGATAAAACTAGGACCACACTCATAAAATCAAAATTGTGTTGTTTCCATTGATGTGCTTGAAATTTGGGTAGGACACCCCCCTCCCCCCCCAAATTCAAGATAGTTTAAAAAAACGAGAGTGAAAAGAGATCCCAAGTGTAGTGATGTGATTTGAACCCATGACGTTGTGAACTGCAGTGAAGTTGCAAAGCACTTAGCTATTGTGCAGAATAAAGCTGTATGGTGGAAAAAATGGAGTGTGTTAAGGCTAAAAAGCACATATAGCTAAAGAACTAAACATTGTATGGAATGTGGGAAGAAGACCATGGTAAAATTGTGAGGTTTCATCTTGCCCTGAAGTAGGGTAGGGGTTTGGCCACTTGCCTTTGGTACTTTCCTTCATAAGATCGATTCGACACACAGACAAGATCAAAAAAACACTTAAAATGGTGTAAGCTTGCAAGCGCTTCTGAGTGTAACATTATTTAGCAATATATATGATGTAATCCGTTACATTTTAGCAATATAAACCAAAAAAGAAAATAAAAAAAGTAGGTGGAGATGGTAAGCCTCGAACCTACAGCAGAGGGAGATGAATTACAGACATGTGATGTGTGCACTAATCCACTAGCCCACATCGCTATGTGAAACTGCTATAAGCACGAAGACATAAGTTTGCGAATTGGCGAAGCCGCGATCGTAAGTGAATCCCGCTGACGGCGGAATTCATTATTGCTGTTTTACTCGCCAATTCGCCGCAGCGCCAGTTAATTGATTTGAACGCGGCGAAACTGAAACACGTCATAGATGTTTGAAGCTGCAGTTTCTTTAAATCCGGCCCTATGTAACTACGTAGCTTGGCTTTAAAATTACCGCAGCAGAGGTCTAAATTTGGAGTTCTAGCAGGATGAACCCCCCACTGATGCTGGCCATACACTATACGAAAAATCGTTCAAATTATTTTTTGAAAAACGAACACTTGGCCTTGAGAGCAAGCGATCGTGCTATCATGTGATGACTGACTGATAAATCGTTCAATGGTTTTTGTTTGTTTTTTCACATATACCTAATGCAAACAGTTTGGACGAGAAACACATTAACCTTTAAATCGTTTGTTCGGCAGAAAATTTCCACTTGTCCTTCGTTTTTTCGGCTCAAAACTGTCACAACCAATTACCAATCCGTGCCCATTAAATGGCCAAAAACGGCCGATTTTTTGTATAGTGGTATGACCAGCTTTAGACATCTAGAGCAGTCAACTGGTTCACCTCCCAAAATTCAAATATTAGTTTTGGATGAATTTAGCCTTTAACATTTACATTTAATTAAACTCCATCTGTAGCGTTAACCACCAGATTATTCCTTTCACAATTTCTAATTATTTCTAGAACTATAGAACTTTTTTTTAAAACACTTTGTAATTTTTTTTTTTTAAATATTTTCTTTACTAGACAAATAAATTACACATTAAAAAGAAAAGGAAATCCAAGATTTAATAATATCAATTATCCCCGTTTTGTCCCAATTCCTTCTCTCTATTGCCTTTCACCGAAACCAACTCTGACCACTAAAGTTTCTTTATGCTTCATTCATTATCAAACGACTCCTTCGATTAATCAGCATAGCGGTTTACCCACCATCAGTCTGTGGTTTTGGTTTAAGCCTTAAAGCGGAGTTCCGGCCACAAAATCATGCCTGTAGATTTTATGGCATCCGCTTCCTTATCCTTACCTGAGCAATAATTGGATATTCCCAGCCTTTTTTTTTTTTTTACTTACCTTATTAGAGAGCATAATATACTCACCTTACCATCCACTTCCTCCTTCCTCGGCCGCGCGGCCCGCGCTGTCACTTCCTGTCCCGCAATGCGTCCTGGGAGCTCTTACTCGTGGCTCCCAGGATGCAATGGGCAGTGACGAAGGCGGCCGGCCGCTCCTCTCATCGCGTGATTTCCAAACAGGAAATGACGCGATGTTAGGCGGAGCACAGTGCGGACGCTGCCGTCCCTATGTAAACAAACACTATGCCGATCGCATAGTACTGGGCATGCGCGGGATTTCGCGCTGGATTCACCTGCCTCCGCCCAGTACAACCGGGAAGCAGGGCAGACATTTCCCCACAACGGACTCGGCGATCCAGAAAAAAGATGGCAGCGCTCACAATAATTTTTATGAAGTAAGATTTCATGCTTGCAAACATATTATTACAATGTATGAAACAGGATTAGCGGATGTATAGAGGTCGAAGGGTCACTGTTTGGGGGATATTAAAAAAAAAAGGATTCTGTGGCCGGAACTCTGCTTTAAAGCAGTTGTAAACTGCTGGTGCTTAAAAAAAAAAAAAAAAAAGTCCTCCAAGGCAGTTTTATAATGTGCTAATATGCATCGCAAACTAACACATTATGAGAAACTTACCTTAGAACAAAGCCCTCCAGCACCGCAATGTCATCGCTGAGATGGCTGACATCTTCCCCTGGTTTTCCTTCCAGGTTTGTGGCGTCGGCTACATGATTAGGGGGTGCACGAGTTTAGTCAGGCCTGGGGAAGCACAAAAACCTAAATCCACCACTGTGGGTATGGCAAAAGTGGCAAGTTCCATTTCAATCCAGATTATGATGTCTGCATGCATGCATGGGTTGTATGTTACTGACAAGAAAGGGATTTGGGGATTAACCTGCTCATCCAAATCCTGAAGGCAGTCGGCACACACAGGCAGTGACACAGAGTCTTCACCTCCTGACAGGCAAGGATGGATACAGCATGGATGTGGATTCAGCGATCAGTGTGGGAACCCTCAGCATGGTCCCTTGTCCATTAGCTGCAGGGATAAGAGTTCTCTGGTGTTGCACAACAATGAAATCCCTAACCGGCAGGGACAACGATGGCTCCTAGGCTCCTAGCAGGCCACAAACACAGGAGCAGCTCGGGTGCCCACAGATGGATCTCAGGGAGAAGAGTGCATGGGTTTCCTGGGAAACTTCTTTTATAGCCTCTCCCATAATCCCCCTTCTTGGTGGGTGGCTTGTTGGGAAATGTAGTCTGAAAGGGATTCAGCAATCCAGTAATGGCTGAACACAGGACTACAAATCCAATGGTCCTTTGCTTCCTTGCTCAGAAGTGTAATGCAAATAATCTGAGTGCAGCACTAGTGGGAAATAGGAGCAGCCTGCAGTAATGAAGGTAATGTCTGCTATATTCATGCTACACTAGCCTTCGCTTCAGACTGGAGCTCCTCTTTAAAGAGAACCCTAAATCATTCACACCAATCCTTACCTGCAAAAAAGTTTTTTTTAATCTCATATCTCTGACACACATGCAGAATTTTAGTTGCCGAGAGGCATGCTTTGGGGTTTGTGGAAGAAAATCAGAACAAGGGAAAACCCTTGCAAACATTGGTGGGAAAATACAAGCTACATACACACTATGCTCCTTGCGGGATTTGGGGTCCAGCACTGCAAGGGAGAAATTATTACCATATTTACTGACATATTCCTGCTTTTTTTTTATTACTTTATTCTCTACTGGAAAGCAAAACCGCTACAAATAAATAGTCTTGCAAAGCAATTTTGGTTTGTTTAAAATACAGTATTTGACAGTCCTATTTTCATCAATATTTTATAGGCAGTTTGTTCCCCCATCTGTACTGGAAACTTTATAGTTTGTGGTTAAAGTGCTATTTTAGCCGCTGCAGTAGGAATTACGTTTTCCATTTGCTTTTGTTATTTATTTTATGTAATGCCACAAGTGCTTAATTACATGAAAACACAGATGTATATACAATGTATTATTTTCAGGTACATGCACTGTATTGTATAATCCTTCACAAAATTATTATTTTTATTTTATGCAACTGCAGGTTCTATGGTACACAGAATCTCCCTTTTTCATTGTAATGTATATTGCTGTAGCATAACTACTGATCTCAGTTGTCCTCCTGGCAAATGGTGCTGTGATAATACTGTTTGTAGGATGCTATTTTCTTTCTGTCTATAGCGTGCAGCTGCACCTGTGAAACTTTCGGCTCTGAGCTACACCGCACAGATGCAAAGCCCGTGATCAGCTCAGCTGTATAAATTATGCATGCTCCTCTAGACAGTTTATAAACATTTTTCTGAAAGGCTTGTTGTTTAAATTGTTTGAACTGTCTGAAAAGGAAGCTTTGATTTTCTTCCCCAAATTAAATAACACAAGAGAATTCAGAAGATCCATGGCAAGTATCATTTGTGGCCCCAGATAATGAAAAACTAAATACTAGCTATGGGAAAATTTGCAGGCCTGGACTGAGTGTTTGGCAAGTCTGGCATTTCCCAGATCTAGAGTGTATATCTTTGGTTAAAGTAGAACTCTCCTTCAAACCCCACATCCAATCGCTGTCCAAATCTTGCCACCTCAGCCTCCGCAACATATCCAAAATACGCCCCTTTCTAACCAAAGACACAACAAAGCTCTTAGTTCACTCCCTGGTCATTTCATGCCTCGACTACTGCAATTCCCTTCTCATTGGCATACCTCTACACAGGCTATCCCCTGGAATCGCTTTCAGCTAAATTTTGAGCAAAGACTCAGTCATAAACGCAGCCTTTCTATGGATTATTTTCCTTAGTCAGGAGATTAGACGGGACCTGGGCCTTGCTCCAAGAGGGATCCTTGTGGCTTTCTGCCCAGTACAGGTAGTATTTATAGCCATACTGGGTGGCAATCTGAGGTTGCTTAGGCATTCTATGAGAACAAAGGATTTGTTCCTCCCATATGCAGGACCACCAAGAATAACTGGTTCCATGCCATGGATATTAGGATTTTTCGAGCATGCCCTCAAGCTACTGTTTTGCTCAGAGTTTTAGGACTTATGTGTCTCTCTCTGGCAGAATCAGCTAGATGGAGATGTCAGCCAGAATTTTTGCTGGATGGGTCATTCCAGCTAGTCTTTAGGCTTATCAACATAGGGCGTGGTTCCTATGGAAGCAGTCACTACACACTCATACTCATCCAGGAGTGTGTAGGCTTTGTGGGCTCCCTGTGAAAGGGTGCCTGGAATGGTTGGAGGATGACATTAAAGCTGTTCTGGCTCTTTGTGGGGTTATCTAACTTCCTTATGCTGTCAATATCTATCCATAGGGTTTGTTGGCTATGATTGAAACCCTACTTTTCCGACATTCCACCCTTGTATTTTGGACTAGTTAGTTCCCAAACATATGCTGGCCATGGAAGTCTGTCAGGAAAATGGAAAATTTACTATCAAACACTTACCCTAATTGTCCTTTCCTGATGGACTTCATGGCAGCTGGAGTTCCCTCCCAGAGTCATGAGTAGGCTAGTTACAGAACGCGGCCTCTGGCTCAGCCTGAAAATTGAGTCCACCAGGAAAGGAAAATTAAGATAAATGTTTGATAGTACATTTTTTTGTTTTTTTTTCATTTTGGATAGAGTAAGGGCAAGTTATGATCCTATTAGAATTTTTTCCACCATCTGTGTCCCATTGCGGAGATTTCCCTTCACTTCCTGTCCCATAGCTAAAACAGGAAGTAAGATGAAATCCCTGCAAATTAAAGGAATCAATTTGGGACCCCAGGTCATCAGAACTAGTGTCCCCATTGGAAAATTGTCCCTCTATTACTTATCTGGGGACAACCCAAAATTTGTGTTTTTCTTTTACTTTCACTTTCAATGGTAATGGTAAACAGGACAAATAGAGAGGGTGAAGCTCCTTAACGGGGATACAGACAGCGATAAAAAAAACTAATAGGTGTTCCTTTCCATTTCCACTCTACTATATCTCAAATGAAAAAAAAAAAAGTTCTGCCCCTAGTTACACTTTAAGGCAAAGTAACAGGTTCACTTCATAGCAGGGGTCATGTGAAGCACATTGTCTTTGCTACACTTTTCCACAGACTATGCCTGCAGTGCTCAAAAGTTGTCACACAAGAGTTAATTCAAAGGCATGTACAAAGTATATTCTCACTGGATCTAGCATTACAATACTTGGACTTATCAATTGGCTGTTAATGTCCTAAGCACTCTAGGAAGCAGTGCTGTACCAGGTTTTGATGCTGCAGATTGGGGTGGCAGGAGATTGCAGAGGAGATTTGATAATGCCTGCTATCAAGCAAACAATTTTTTTGCCTAGTCCAGGCAAAAAAAGTAACGTGTGCGAGAACCCAAAACTAACATTTCAAATAAGCTTTAACATGTTTGAAAAGTAATTTTCAGTCTTGGCCATGCTCAGGGTAAAAGATGTTAAAAAATTAAAATACATGTTACCGCACTTTCTAGCTAGATTTTCTAAGCTTCAGAACTTTCAAAGTTACCCTTCAGTAATGGGGAGTCTAAGACCTAAAAAATCATTACTTAGGCTCCTCTCTGCACAGCACCCTAGCTATCACCTGGAAACACTCTCTCCTATCCATGAGGGGCCCCTGTTTTACTGCCTTCCTAGTTGCACTACTCACTAGCTCCCATGAGATATCAAGGCCCAACATTCCACAGCATTATGAAAGGAACACCCATTCACTCTAGGCTGTGGCAGTGGGATTTCCCACAGCAGACCAACCACCCATTTCTCAACCAGAACCCCGTTCACTGTTTTCAGGCATAGGCTTAACTGCCTCCCTAAGACTCAGTCCAACTTTGTCTTTTCATAATTTTTACTTCTTTATAACCAGTTCCTCATTACACTACTTCAGTCAGGCCTTGTTCACATGGGACGTGTGATGTTTGTGCAGGATCACTGTGACCCTTCCCCTTTTTCTCCTGATTCATGATGGGGGGGGGGGGCTGCACCAGGAAGTCAGAGACAGTGTGTGTGAGACTGGAAGCTGACACATGAAGAAGAATACTGAGAAGAGGTTAAATCTGTTTGGAACAGAAGCTTGTTGTAATAAGACTCCTTCATGTAAGAATGTCATCATGTCTCTGAGTGAGTAATAAACCTTCTCTGGTTAAGAAGCTCATCCAGCCTGTGTGTGTAACTTGCTGAGCAGATACTGGCAGCATTGCTGGCAACACCCTGAGAGACCACACATCTAAGGGACATAACAGTGGTTACGATGATTGTGTATTTTAGCACATATGACCTTCATAGGGTTTATTCAACCATTTGATCCTGCTGCTGAGTCATGGAGCAGTTTAAATTCTACAGTAAGAGGCGGCAGGCTGGGGAGGACAAAGACATATATCCTTGCTTTACGTAAACTAGCTGCCACTTGTCAGTTTGGAGACTACCTGCAGACAGCTCTCCACGACATATTTGTCATGGGACTCTGCGACCCAGCCATACAGAAATGTTTAATCACAGAACCCGACCTGACTCTGACGAAAGCCACTGACCTTGCTACGGTCATGGATTGGCTACACAGGATGCCACCCTACTGAAGGCACCACCTGAAACTCCTGCAAGCCAGGGTGAGGAAATATTCCACACTGCTATCACCCGACACCCAAGAAGGCCGTCCCCAAATCAGCCTAAACCTCGCCACCCTAATTCTTCTGTCTCTAGGACGCCAACTTGCTTCCGTTGTGGTAAAACTACTCACAGTGCACCTGCTTGCAAGTTCAAGGATGTCGTTTGTTTTCTCTGCGGAAAGACTGGTCATATTGGGCGTATTTGGCGCAGCTCCAGCTCCCCAAACACTACCACAAAAGGTAGACGTAAACAGACATTTCGTGTGGATACGGACAATAAGGGCTTCAGCTCTGATGAGGAGACCTGTGTCCAGCATGTTGGACTGTTTTGTGTAGCTTGGAGTACTGCAATAAAAGTGGATGTCACACTCAATGGCTGTCCTGTCTCCATGGATGTTGATACAGGGACAGCTGTGTCTGTCATTTCATGGACTGATTTAAAGGCATCGGGTCTGTCCCTACCGCTCCAACCTACAAATCTCACACTACAAACCTACAGCAAGGAACTACTACAGCCCAGATTCACGCCATCTATTGACCATTAACACACACAAAGGATTATTCCAATATAACCGCATGGTTTTTGGCATAGCCCTAGCTCCATCCATCTGGCAGCGGATCATGGATGAGGTCCTGGCAGGCATACCTTTCACCCATTGTCGACTAGATGACATGCTCATCACCGGTCCCACTAAGGAAGAACACAGAAAGAATGTTGAAGCTGTGCTAGAGAGACTCCAAAGGTATGGTTTATGTTTCAATCTTTCAAAATGCGAATCTTTCAAGTCTCGACTAAATTTTAAAACATGGTGGACCGACATGGGTTACACACTACTGAAGAAAAGGTTAAAGCCCTTACCCATGACCCTACTCCCCAGAATATCACACAGCTCAGGTCCTACCTTGGCCTCCTAAATTACTACCACCGTTTCTTGCTGAACCTAGCACACCAGCTCTACCCATTACATCGCTTACCGGATGCAAAAGCTAAATGGATATGGACAGAAAAATGTGAAGAAGATTTTCAGCTTTCTAAAGAACTCATTCTGTCTTCTCGAGTTCTGGTCCACTATGATTTCTGATTCTGCTGCCTTGCCTTATGGACTGGGTGCCATGCTTTCCTATGTCATGCCAGATGGCACGGAGTGCCCCATTTCTTTGCCTGCAGGTATTTAACCTCAGCAGAACAAAACTAATCTCATATAGACAAGGAAGCTTTTGCCATTGTATGGGAAACAAAAAAATTTCACACGTACATCTATGGTCGGGAGTTCACACTTATCACTGACCACAAACCTCTGTTGTCAATACTGAACCCTCAGAAAGGAATTTCTGCAACAACAGCATCTCGCTTACAAAGGTATGCTTTATTTTTGGGAGCTTATACTTATTCTATCAGATACTGCTCCCATGATACCCATGGAAATGCAGATGCATTTTCCAGATTGACACTTGGAGACCACCCACCAATAGACGTACGCATAGTGGAAATACACAGGCCACGATCCTGCATGTCCACCTCCCTAATTGCCAGACATACAGCCACAGATCCCTTCCTGTCTCAGATATTCTCGTATGTTCAGACTGAATGGCCAGAGAAAGTTTCGGGTGACTTTCATCCGTACTTTGCCAGAAAATGTGAGCTTGGATACTGCATGAAGGCCATCCTGGTGTGGTGCGCATGAAGCAGCGAGCCCGGAGCTATGTTTGGTCGCTACAAATGGATACAGCAATTGAAGATTATGTGGCTCAATGTCCTGGGTGCTGTCAACCTCAGCGACCCCAAAAGAGAGGAACCCTGCAACCTTGGTCATAGCCGACAGACCCGTGGTCAAGACTCAATCTTGATTTTGCTGGCCCAATCCAGGGTAAAATGTATTTGATCGTGGTAGATGCACATTCAAAATGGCCCGGAGAATTTTCAAATGCCTTCTATTACCACAGCTGCTGCTATCCTAGTCTTAAGGAAGCTCTTTGCTCAATATGGCTTGCCAACAGCCATAGTCTCGGACAATGGAACTCAATTTACATGGCATGAGTTTCATTCCTTCCTCAGAGGCTTGGGCATCCAACACTACAAAACAGCTCCTTATCATCCAGCCTCGAATGGGCTGGGAGAATGGTTTGTGCAGACGTTTAAGAAGCACTTACTGTCCACTCTGGATCAGGTTGGAATGTCAGAGGAGAAGTTGCTGGAGTTCTTGACCATGTACCGAAACATGAAACACGCTACTACTGGGCTGTCCCCAGCTTTTCTTATGTTTGGCAGGCATCTTCACACCAAACTTTATTTAGTTTTTCCACAGGAACAGTCACCAACACCTCCTCTGCCAGGCCATCCTGGATTCCATACCGGTGATCTTGTATGGTTTCAGAATTACAGAGTTTTGCCTCCTTGGCTTCCTGGCATTATTGATGGACATCTCCAGAACCTTTGACCGACCCTATCTCTCCCAGTGCTGTGCCACTTCATAAGTCTACCCACCAAAGACATCAAACTCCTCGTTGGCAAAGCGCTGAAATCTTACGGGACACATTGGAGGTCAGGAAACTGAGACAAAGGGCTCATAAAGTGCTGCGGAAATCACAAAACTGAGTTGGAGATACTACTTGCTGAACTGATCCTGCTTGCCTTGTTATGTTATGTGTTGAACATTTTGTTCTCTTGTTATTATTATTTATTTTATTTTTTTGGGGAAAGAAAGGAGGTGTGATGTTTGTGCAGGATCACTCTGACCCTGCCCCTTTTTCTCCTGATGCATGATGGGGGGGGGGCTGTACCAGGAAGTCAGAGACAGTGTGTGTGAGAGTGGAAGCAGACACATGGTACTGAGAAGAGGTTACATCTGTTAGGAACTTCAGAAGCCTATTGTAATAAGACTCCTCCATGTAAGAATGCCATCATGTCTCTGAGTGAGTAATAAACTTTCTCTGGTTAAGAAGCAAATCCAGCCTGTGTGTGTAACTTGCTGAGCGGATACTGGCAGCATTGCTAGCAACACCCTGAAAGACCACACGTCTAAGGGACATAACAGGACGTATAAATGTGTACACAGGTGCTCCATGCTTCTTTGTGAAGGCAGTCTCATTCATGTCATTCTGAATGCAGCTTCTGCACAGGCACAGTCACTGGTTCCAATTTTACATCCATACATGTGCAGGAGCGTGTTGCCAAATGCAGACAGATGCAACAAGCTGTGCATTCCATATGGTCAAAGATGGACATCACCTGGAACTAAACACTCATAAAATAATATTTAGTTCATACATGGTGGACATGCCCTAGACTGAACAGTTTCTGATTCTGAGTTCATTTTATTCCATCTCCCCATACAAAGAGAAGCCAAGTGTGCCCTGCTACGCTGCCCAATACTGGTCCTGTTTGCCTACTAGAGGAAGCTCGCTTCCTACCTATTTTTGTCAGCTAAAAGAATGATTGCCCAAGCTTGGAAGAAACCATCTGCTCCCTTCAATGGGGTAAGAGATCTCATGATCGTGTTGATGCTTAACGAACAGATGTCTAGCATCCGCAACGACACTCTACCTTTCTGAAAGTTTTGGAACCATAGCTGTCTTATGCCTTTCCTACTCTCCCTCCAACCAGCTTGGGTTGCCTATGATGGATGGCCATTGATGCCCCCAGGCCCTTACCTCTCCCACCTTTCTAGGCCTCTAAACTGGGCTCTTTTTCCCCTCTAGCTTTCCTCATCCTCTCCCTGGCTCCCCACTCATTAGGTGCGCCTTCTCTCTCCTTAGCGCCAGCTTTCTACCTATTTTTTTATGATCATTGCTTTATCTCTTCTTTTTAGCTTTCCATAGGCTGTAAATTACACCATTGAGTGGATTTTGATGGGCCTAGTGGACACTCAGTTGTAGGGAACCTCCCCAGAATCCATTAGCCCTCAAGGCGTTATGAAAAGGCCTAACTTCAGTTGTTACAATAGTTCTCGTTTCATGCTGTTGCAGTTTATTTACCTTTGTTAACTAACTCTTGTCACCATTGTTAAAGCTAGCCTCTGCATGGGAAGAACAATAGCATGTTAGCTACCTAATACATTTTAATAAAATTATTGAAACAGAAAAGAATATTTCGTTTTGTTTAGTTTGTTTTTTTATTTTTAATATAGGTCTATTCTTAGTATAAAGCTGTAGTGCCGCCCAACGTCCTTAAAGTGATTGTAAAGTCTCGTTTTTTTTTCCTATAAAAAAACCAAACATGTTATACTCCTCTGCTTTGTTGCAGTGGATTTTGCTCAGAGCAACCCCGATCCTTCTCTTCTCAGGTCCCTCTTCTGTGATCCTGGCCCCTCCCTCTTGGTGAGGGAGAATTTCGGATGGCTGAGACACTTGTGGACATCGCTGGACAGAGGGACCTCCGGTGAGTAATAGGGGGGCTGAGGGGGGCTGCTGCACACAGAATGCTTTTTATCTTAATGCATAGAATGCATTAAGATGAAAAAACCTTCTGACTTTACAACCCCTTTAACAACCGATGATGTCATCGGTTGATAGGACATGGGCGGGTGGCACTTCCCTTTTTACTGTTTTTCCATCAATAGTGCACATAGCTGCAGAGAAGAGGAGAGCTGTGCGGACTGCGCTTTCTCTCTCCTCGCAGAGTCGCAGTGCACAGGAGTTAACACACGGGAGTAGTGCTCAGACCGGGATGTGGCAGTGGCACCCTTGATGACTCCTTGCATAACCTCAGGGTGCCATGGCACCCCGGTAGAAAATCCCTGTATTAAGTATCACATACACTGCACTTTTGCAAAAGGCATATTAGCACCTATAAAACTATTAGGCTGTTTTCACACTGATCTGCGTGTGCAGCATAGTGCACATGCGGCTTTCCTGCAGATTAGCTGCACTAAGCCATAGACTTCTATTATATCTTGTGAGTTTGGTGCACTTTCTGAACCAAAACACCTGAATGCGCCACACCCATAAGATATAATAGAAGCCTATGGCAAAGTGCAATTGACCCACAGGAAAGCCACAGGTGCACTGCGCTGTACCCACGGTGCAGGTAAATTGCAGGGAATCAGTATGAAAGCAGCCTTATAGGGAGCTCATGGCAGTAAGGGCTCATTTATATTTGTGGGTTGGGAGTGCAGTACAACCCCATAATTAAGTAGTGTTTTTACCACACGCACACCACCCCCAACAGCTGGTATAACATCAGGGGGCGCAATGATGATCCTGCCCCTTGCTCCATGGGTCCCATGTGGCCTCCCTGTCACATTCTGTTTTTCACTTGGACAGAAGGGGTGGCAGGGGCGGAATAACCAGGTATGGATCCTTTCCATATTCCTCCTGCAACCAATGAAATAGACATAGGTGTTGATTTACTAAAGGCAAATGTACTGTGCACTGTGCAAAGTGCAGTTGTACTCTGCAAGAGCAGTTGCTCCCAAGCTAAGTTAAGGCCCCTTCCACACTTGTACGACCTGAAAGTCGCACGACTTTGATGCGACTTTTCCATGCAATTTTGATGCGACTTGAAGCAATGCTGTGTAATCTTGAGGTCTATGGACCTCAAGTCACATTAAAGCTGGACCAAAGTAGTGCAGGGACTACTTTGAAGTTGCTGCAACATTAAGTCACAGAGATGTGAATGGTACTCATTTGAAATCATGGGGTTCGACTTGTTATGCGACTTTCCCAAGTCGCAGGACAAGTCGCATAAGTGTCAAAGGGGCCTAAATAAGCAAAAGCTCTGCTGACATCATCCGAACATGTGCAAGCAAAAATGCAGTCTTTTTATTTCCCTTGCATGTACTTTAGTACTATTTGCAAAGTGGCCCTTGCTCTTCAAGAGGTTAAGCACCCCTGCCTGAAAGGGCCCTTTTGCACAGACATTCAATTCATACAATTTTCATTTGCTTTTTTTATTCAGATGAAAAACTGGGAGAATTTCATTCTATTTGGCTTGCAGATGTAAATGGATGAATATCCCTAGGGTCATGCTTGCTTCTGTACACACCTGGAAGATGCATGATGGCACTACCTCACCTCTCCAGCACATGATTACAACTAGTATTCCCATGACAGTGCTGATCCACCTCACCCCTTATCTATGTATTGCCCAATGATCAGACCTGGATGTGCACAACATTAGAGATCTCCTTGACAAATCTAACGTCAAGTCCTTCCCCTGTCTACAACAGGAATTCCATTTACCCTCCTCAGAACTTTATAATTATCTTTGCATTGCCCATTGTTTGACTTAGATGCTCAGATCTCTGTGTACCTTACATTGTCCAGCATGGTTATATTTTTTTTGTACCTATAGCGCTCTTCTATGCTTTACTCCAACAAAAAGGGTGTTTGTCAAATCCAAACCCAGGTTTGCGGACTTCATGCACCGAATAACAACAGTCTAGAGCAGGAGTTCCCAAACTGTGGGTCGGGACCCACTGGTGGGTCGCGAGCTGCGCTTGAGTGGGTCGCGCTGAGCCGGAAATCACTGAGAGCGGGCCCGCTTAAATTGTCCTGTGCGAGCCCGTGCAAATTAGAAAGAGCCAGAGCAGTCAAATTGCGATGAATTCAGTACCCCACCCACGCAGTTTATGGAGGTTGGTCTGCATTTCCCACTATGAGGATACTTGCATCAGTGAGTACATATGTGGGCTGTTATGTAGGATATGTTCATGGGGTGCAGAGCCAGCTCCTCGGTCCTGCTGGCAGCAGCGGTGGTGGCTAGACTGGCAGCGGGATTCTCTCAGCTATAGCGGGCATCCTACTTTGTCATAGGAGGACCAGGTTGCCCGGCGGTGTCAGGAGTTCATGGCAGCTTCTGTGACCCCAGTATAGGATCTGAAGGAGAAGAACCAGGACATCAAGACCAGCATAGAGCTTCTCATCACAGAGACTATGGGTGAGGTGTGCTGGGCCCTGGAGAGGGCAAACAGGGGCTTCACCTTCACTGTGGACCGCTGGGAGAGGAAGGAGGGTGAGTGCCATATGGCCTGCTGATCACTGTCCTGGGATGGTTGATTTCTGTCCTCTGCCCGCCTTATACTGTCTATGAGGGTGCTGATTATGTACAACTCCGCTTATATGCCACACATGCCACAGGTTTCTGACCCCTCACTTAGAACATCTGGCAAGTGTATTCAATAATAAATTGAAAAGTAGTAAATTGATATGTTTAATTTAACATCCCCCTCCCTTTATAATATGCATCATTATTATTATTATTTGCATTTATATAGCGCCAACCAATTCTGTAGCGCTTTACAATATTCAATTACAAGCAAGTGGGTCCCAAAAAATAAACTGTATTCAGAAGTGGGTCTTGGACCAAAAAAGTTTGGGAAGCCCTGGTCTAGAGCATTTGGATATACAGTAGATACACTTTCTGCTCCTCACTTTGGGAGCTCACTCAAAAAAATCTCTCTGCGGTGGTATTTGACTCCGATTAGGTTATCCAAATTTGGGCGCCAGGACTCCCCTATTTACTGGAGGAATTGTGGGGCTAATGGCGACATCTTTCATATATTTTGGAAATGCCCCACAATATTTTTGCAATCAAATTTTCCAAATGATATCTGTAGTCTCTTGTAATACCATTTCCCCCTCCCCACAACTAGCATTACTCAATCGGACCATTGATTGTATCTCTCCTCTTTTTAGATATACTGTAATACGTATTCTTTTGGCAGTAAGGTTAAATATAACAAGGCATTGGAAATCCTCACGTCCCTCTATGATTCTGGACACTATTGATCTTGTTCAAAAACATTACTCTTACGAACGGAACTAATGATGGCCTCTAAAATAGGCTGTTACTCCCACAGCAAAATCCCTCTGGCAACCTTGGCTCCATAGGCTACGAACTACATGCCACCTTAACCCCTCATGATATGTGCACATTCTTTACCGTTGTGTGTTCTGTTTGTGACCATCCTAAGGCTGGAATCCAGTTCTTGATATTTAGACAATGGCAACTCTTTCTTTCTACTGTTACCCTTCGGTTTTTTGTGTTACCTAGCTAAACTTTCAATAAAAATCTATTGAATTAGAATATCCCTAAGGGTCCTTTTACACTGGTGTCATCAGTTTAGTTAGGTTTTTAAAGAAAAGGGTTAAATACTTATCCAGGTTACATCAGTCTTCATCTGTCTGTATACGTATCTGTCTTCAGTTCAGTTCATTTTACGTCAGTTTACATTTGTTTATATCCATTTATGTCAACAAAAATCAAAAAGGGTGCAGACCTTTTCCGTTTTTTTTCAGTGGATATAAACTGAGACAGATGTAAGCAGATGTAAACAGATGTATGTCTATTTACATCCACCTGTCCATAAACATACAATGTGATTCAGTCTGGATCTGTCCGAAAAAATTACAGACCGATTTAGACTGAAAGCAGTGTTAAACCCAAAAGCAAACATTTATTATATTGCAGCTTACCAATTCTTCAGATATTCTTATGTTAAAAAATCACCAGTTTTTGATTAAACAAGGGAGCCTCCAGGTCCCAGCCCCCCCCCCCCTATGTGAATAAGTATGGGGTACATAGTACCTCTACTCATTCACCAAAAAGTACTCAAAGGTTTAATAAAAATACAATACCTGTTTTTGACACATTCCTTTATTAAAATAAAAACATAAAAACATGGCCTGAACAAAATAAAAAACATTTCCCGCCGAATACGACTGCTCCCGTCCAGAGACACAGCTGAATGATAGGTAAACATAGGGGCGTTGGTTACCTGGTGATGTAACTGGATGACCCCCTCCCCATTTCTACCTCTCATTGGACGAGTGTCAAAATGGGGGCAGTATCACCCTGTCACTGGGTAACCCCGCCCTGTGTTTATCTGTCATTTGGGAATGACACTCATCCAATGAGAGGTAGACACGGGGGCAGAGTCACCCAGTTACGTCACTGGGTAACCCCAGGAACAGTCTTGTTCTGCGAGCGACGCTTTTTTTTTTCGGGATGGCGGTTTTATGTTTTTTCTTTTAATAAAGGACTGGTGTTGTGTTTTTATTAACCCTTCACGCACTTTTTTGGTGAATAAGTAAGGGTATTATGCACCCCATACCCATTCACAAGGGGGGGAAAAAACCTTGGGGCCCTCTTGTTTAATTGGACTTCCAGATTTTTTTAATTATGGCGTGAGGTTTCCCTTAAAATCCATACCAGACTTGAAAGGTCTGGTATGGATTACGGGGGACCCCACACAATTTTTTTTTTTTCAGATTTTTTGATTTGCTTGCTGTTCTGTTTACATTCAGCTGTCAGCAGGGAAGCCCACTCTCCATGGAAACCAATCAGCTTCCAAGTTTTTTTGTACAAGTTGAAGTTAGAAGCTGATTGGCTACTTTGCACAACTGTACTAGATTTTACACTCTCCAGTTTTAGTAAATCTCCCCCAAGACCTAGACTGGTCTGTGTTGAGTTTGCTAAACCTGAAAACATTGTTGTGTTGAACCAATTCAGTTCCAGCTTTACTATATTTGGTGTACCTTGTTTCATGCTGTGCTCATTCCAAGTTGCTATAATGAGTCTGCTTGTGCAACATCAGCCAAAAAGATTTAGTCTAGTAATTTCATTCACACCAGCTATACTTACTTCACTTGCTAGTAGTATGGTAACTACCATCTGCATACCTCCCAACTTTTGAACTTGAGAATGAGGGATATTTCAGGGAGACAGTGACCTGCAGCAAAAAGTGGGTTTAGCCAAACACAATAGTGGGAAGGGCTTAAGGGCCATGGTTAAACAAAACCTGGGCTTCCTTGTACCTATAAAGCATGCTTTGATTGCTGTGCCACAAACTGGAGTCTCAGGGATACATATAAACCTCAACACAGTTATTTAGAAAAAGACTTCCAATACATCTGGGATGGAGCCAAATAATAAGTACTGCAGTACATAGTAGCAAATGGTGGTCATGGTCAAGTTGCACCTAACAGTGGGAGTGGCTTAAATCGGATAATTAAACAGAATCTGAGCCTAGCTGCTGTATACAGTGCAGCATTGCTGGAACAAATGAACATCAGAAGGAAATCTTATCTCAAATATCAGAAATATGGAACATAACATTTAGGGCTCATTCACCAAAATGCTTGTAGTGGCTCAAACACAGGGTTTTACTACCTTGCCAAGTGCTCCCAATTTAGCTGCAGAGGCAGCAGCCAGGAATGTACATATGCTACAGCTGTGATGCTTTACTTCGTGGCTGCGACAGGAATTATATCCCCTAATACATTTGTGGGCACTACTGCCCACCAACAAGAACCCATTTAAGTGAATGGGGAATCTCTGAAAAGTACTACTTTTTCAAATCGTACCACACCAAACCGCATAGTAATGCAGTACCGTGTGGTTTGGTGGCCACAAAAAAACCTGCCATTAACAATTAATGGCACAGGAAGGAAGGATTACTATGGCACATGGAAGAGAGGAAGGAAGGATTACTATGGCACATGAAAGGCAAGAAGGATCACTGTGGTACATTGAAGGCAGAAAGGATCACTATGGCTCATTGAAGGCAGAAAGAAGAGATAACTATGGCACATGTAATGCAGGAAGGAAGGATCACGATGGAACATGGAAGGCAGAAAAAAGTACATGAGCTACTTTTCAGGCAGAATTGAGCATTTTTGTCCTCATTGATTTCAATGGCAAAACCTGAAAGCACTAGATTTTTTTTTTTTTTTAAAACAGTGAGTTTTATTGAAACTTTTGGTACAATACAAAAATAGACCGTGCATTGAAACTTCGATCAGATGCATAACACACAGAAGTACAAAAAAAAAAAAAAATACAAATATTCACAGTGATTAACACTTAGAAACAGAACAGACATAGTAAAAATAAGGCAGTAATCAGTTACTTTCTTTCGGCCCAACACTCGAGCAGACAATATTAGATCAATTGGGGCGGTCAGCATAAAATAGTTACCCACTGCACTACTGAGCTGTATCAGGGCACTGCACCCACTTGTCCCAAATCTTGTTGAACTTCTGGGGGCACCCCCTATGTTTATATAAAAGTTTATGAAATGGGATGACACTATTAATTTCCTTAATCCACAATCCTAGAGTAGGAGGAGTAGGTCTCATCCACCGCCTGGCTATCAATTTACGCGCTATAAACAAAGTTTCCTGAAGAAATATGACAGTGGATTTGGGCATCTCTCCATCCGGATAGACCCCCAGGAGACACTCCTTAGGGGAGAGCCGTAGAGGAGACCCCATTTTGTCGTGCAGAAATGTGACTACCTGTTGCCATAGAGTCTGTAGTTGGGGACAGCTCCACAATAGGTGAAAGAAGGAAGCATCAGGGTCTGCGCACATAGGACATGAGGGGACCAAGTCAGGGTGATATTTGGACAGTCTGAGTGGGGTGAGATAAGCCTGGTGTATTATAAAGGTCTGGGTAAGGCGATCCGACAGTTTTGGCGACACTCTGCGGCACGTCTCCAGGGCATCCTCCCATTCCTCATCCTCCATGGCCCCCACACTGCGCTCCCAGCGGGTCTTAAGTGCATAAGCTAAAGTGGTCGAGGAAGGTGTGTGGAGCTCAGAGTAGAACATGGAAATGAGGTGACTGGGTTCTGTACTTTTAACAATCTCAAGGGTGGTGACCGATTCTATCTCAGGAGGACCGTCAGGGAATTGAGATCTATAAGCATGGGAGAGCTGTAAGTATCTGTAGTGCATGGGGCCCTGGAGCGCAAACTGGTCCTGCAGGGTCTCGTAAGACCGCAGACCAGTGGTCGTGGAGATATGGCTAAGGAGGAGAATACCCCTCCCACTCCATATCGACAGGTCAGGGATGGAGAGGAACTCACGCAATGTACTATTATGCCACAGAGGGGTGAGTGTGTGGAACGGAGGGCACCGAAGCCTGGACGCTACCACCTCCCAGATCCGACAATAGTGATATAGGAGAGATCTGGGGCACAGGGGCTCCGGCGAGCCCCTGACGCCCCTAAGGATAACTAGAAGGGGGTCCCCGAGGGGATGAGCCCACCCAGGGCAGAGCAGGGTCAGGAAGCGTTCTCTATCCGTTTTATCAATGTGAAAGAACTGGGACAACTGAGCTGCCAGATAGTACAGATTAAAATCCGGCAGGGCCAACCCCCCTAGATTTGTAGGACTTTTGAGTTTGCGCCAGGAGATCTTGTGCCGGTTAGCACCCCAAACAAAGGTCTTGAGGAGTGATTCCATCTGCTTAAACAGCCTGAGTGGCAGATATATAGGAGAATGCCATACAACATAGAGAATTTTGGGAAGAAGAATCATTTTAATTAAATTGACCCTACCCATCACTCCCAGAGGTAATTTGGACCATACTTGAATTTTGGCCTTAAGCAGAGGGAACAAGGGTTGAACGTTATCTGGGACATAATCTGCTGAGCTAGCTGTCACCTGAATCCCTAAGTACTTAATGCGGGATACACACTGCAGGGCCGGGTTTGCGGGGGCGATCGCCTGCGGGCTCTCGTCAAGCGGGAGAATTTGTGACTTATCCCAGTTTATCTGAAAACCGGAGAACCGTCCGTACCGTTCAATTAAAGAAAGGGCTGTGAGCAGGGATTCTCGAGAGTCTTCCAGATATAACAAAGTGTCATCAGCATACATGCTGATTTTCTCCTCCAGCGGTCCCTTACGTAGGCCACGAATCCCGGGATGTGCTCTAATGGCCATCGCCAGGGGCTCCGCGGCCAGGGCATACAGCAGGGGGGAGAGAGGGCACCCCTGTCGAGTGCCACGGGATAAAGGGAAGGCGGTCGACTGCCAGCCGTTGGCCAGGACCCTAGCTACCGGGGCGCTATAGAGAAGTTTGACCCACTTAATAAAATTAGGTCCAAAGCCGTATCGGTCCAGGCAGGTCCATAGAAATGGCCACTCTACCGAGTCGAATGCTTTAGCCGTGTCCAAGGAGACCACCACCCTGCCGCCCATTCCGTCGTGTTGTGCCTGGAGATTCATGAATAACCGGCGAAGGTTAAATGAGGTGTTCCTCCCAGGCATGAACCCGGCCTGGTCCGAGTGTATGAGTGAAAGGATCACCTTGTTAAGACGGAGGGATAAAATTTTCGCAAGGATTTTAGTGTCTACTGGGAGCAAAGAGATGGGACGGTAAGACTCTGGGGCGTGCAAGTCCTTGCCCGGCTTGGGGATGAGCACAATTAGCGCCTCCCGCATAGAAGGGGGCAGGGCTGCATCCTTGAACAGAGATTGAAACAAAGCCAATAATTTAGGAGAAAGGAGTTCCGAATATTGGGAGAAGAATTCAATCGGGAGGCCGTCCAGGCCGGGGGCCTTAGATCTAGGGAACTCGGACACGGCTGCTGCAATCTCCTCCACAGAAATGGGTGCCTCGAGGGTCGCCAACTGGTCGGGTGTCAATGTGGGAAAGGCAATAGAGTCCAGAAAGTCGTGCATGTCAGTGCAGTCAGCGGGGGCCCTAGAGGTGTAAAGTGTACTAAAAAATGATCGGAAACACTGTGTCACCGCAGCAGGATCGGTGATCTCATTACCCAGGTCATCCTTCAAAGTAATAACTACCGGGGGCCTATCCTCACAATGAACTAAATATGCGAGGAGTTTCCCCGCCCGCTCTCCATGTGCAAACAGATTCTGCTTCTGAAAAAACATCTTAGATTTCGCCTTCTCATATTCAAGTTGGGAAAGGACTTTAGAGATCAATTTATACTGGGATTCATGCGTCGGAGTCGGGTCCGCCATAAAGGCCTGTTCAGCTTCAAGCAGATTCGCCGTTGCCCTGGAGATCTCCTCAGCAGCCCGCGCTCTAACAGCTTTAATTTTGGAAATCATAGTGGATCTGGCGAACAGTTTAAATGCCTCCCACACTGCAGCCGGGGAGGCAGTGCCCTCATTATCAGAAAAGAATTGTGTCCAGGTCCCCTCAATGTCGTTCCCATCAGACACCAAGGGGAGCCAGGCAGGATTCAGGCGCCAGGCCGGGGGAGGTCTATTGCAGGGCAAGGACAACAGTATCCAATAAGGGCAGTGATCAGACAGAGTCCGTGGGGCGAAGCCTGCCGCCAGTAACCTGGGGAGCAGGGTTCGAGACATCAGTATCAGATCAATGCGTGACATAGAATGGTGTGCAGCCGAGAAACAGGAGTACGCACGCTGAGCGGGGTACTTGCTGCGCCAGGAGTCGGTCAAACCAAAGCTCTCCACCAATCGGGAGAACCTGGTCAGGGACGACCCCGGCGGCGCCTGGGAGGCGCCACCGGATCTATCCAGACCCGAGTCCAGTACATTGTTAAAGTCGCCCAGCCAGATCACCAGGGCCCCCGGGCATTGTGCCATAAACGCCAATCCCTCCATTATAACCACAGCAGAGTAAGGGGGGGGCACATAGAAAGCCATCAGAAGCATCAATTCCCCATAGACTGACGTTTTAAGGAAAACATATCTACCCATTGGGTCAACCTGAGATCCTAGGAGCTGGAAATGCACCGATTTGGCCACCAGAAGCGCCACACCCCTGGAGTGCGAGCTATATGCAGAGTGCTGCACCCAGCCAACCCAAGGCCGTTTGAGAGACTGCTGTACGCGGCCCTCCAAATGTGTCTCCACCAGTACTATAATGTCAGCCCGGACACGGCGTAGAACATTAAAGACAGCCGTCCGTTTAATCTTATCGCGCATACCCCTGACATTCCACGTCAACAATTTCAATGCGGCCATGGCAGGGGTAATACGGAGCGTGGAGCGGAGGCTCCCAGGATCTCAGGCAATAAGGCCACAGAACTAACAATTCCACGGTCATACACTAGCATTAATAAACGGCAGTAAAAGAGCAGGCAGTTATTACTTGAGGTCAACGTGCATAGAACAAAAACAGTATAGAGATTGTACCAATTATAAACTGTAAACAATGGTAATACCCCAATCCCCCCTCCCTGCCCTGCACCAACCCCAACTTGTGCGGGCATGTTCCCAAACAAGTGCCTCAACCAGAACAGGCCCACATGCGACTGGTAAAAAACAAGATCAGGAGGCCAGGGACCCCCAGGATAGTCAGCAAAAATACAGCAAAATACAACTAGGACAAGCAAGGGGGCCCGGGGGCCCAGGTCCAGCAGAAGTCGCAGGGGGCAACAGGGGAGTTGGGCACAAACACACGCCTGAGCGGGTGTAGGGGGCGAAAACCAACAGGTGTATCGCTGGGTAGCAAAACCTATGGGCAGGTGGAAATCCATAGGAAGAGAACAGAAAAATCAGTTCCATCTGTGGAGCTAGGGCGCTCCGCCGGTCAAACACAGGAGCAGTGGGTCAGGGAAATGAGGGGGGGGGGGGAAAGGGGGGTACAAAGTCTTGAGTTCCGCAGGATCTACAAAGCCCCCCCCACCTCTGCAGCAGCATAAGGCATAGGCAATCAGGGAGAAAGTGTCATGAAGTCGCCAGGGCAAGGTGGTCAGGCTCTAGCTTCCAGTCCTTCTAGCCAGGAGATGGCGGCTTCCAGATCCTCAAAGAAGTGGGCTCGGTCCTCACCCTCCACTCTAAGACGGGCCGGGTACAACATAGAGTATTTGATATTCTTGATACGCAGCCTGCGTTTGACCTCCAAAAAGCTCTTGCGGCGCCTCTGGACCTCAGCAGAGAAGTCGGGGAAAATCGCTATTTTGTGATTTCCAAATGGAATGTTCCCCTTAACTCTGGCCAGGCGCAATATGGCATCCCTGTCCCGATAATTCAGGAATTTAGCGATGAATGTGCGGGGGGGTGCACCCTGAGGGGGGGGACGCCCTGAGAGGCGATGTGCACGTTCCACAACAAAAGTGGGTGAAAAGGATTCTCTGCCATATGTTTGAGTGAGCAATTGTTCCAAATAAGATGAGGGGTCTGCACCTTCAGAGCCCTCCGGGAGGCCAATGAACCGCAAGTTACAGCGGCGCAGCCTATTCTCCATGTCATCTTGTTTTTGAAGGATAAGGTGTACTTGGTGCTGCAGCCTGTCTGAGGAGCTTTGCAATGGGGGGAGGGAGTCTTCCACCTCGCTGATCCTGTGTTCAGCCTCACCAACTCTGTCCCTTAGCTTCTGCATATCCTGATGCATCAGTGATATATCTACCTTCACCTCCTCGATTTTAGTCGTCAGCATGGTCTGGCAGGTGGCAATCGCTTCCAATACCTTGGATGTAGCAGAGCTCTCCGGCTCCTCCACCACGAGCGACGGGCCGGCGCCATCTTGGATCGGGGCCTCCTTCTCCAGCCTCCGGAATGCAGCCAGTTTTGCCGCAGCTTCCGAGCCTTTCTTCGGCGGAGACATGTGGAGGTCAGTGCCGCGGGTGTGCGGGAGGTGAAGGGAGGATTATCGTGCCCGGAGGGCTGCAGGATTAGCGGTAAAGGAGAACGGTCCGGCGGAGCTCCTCTCACACACGTCCTCTCACATGCTGCGCCAGGCCACGCCCCCCGTTTTTTGTTTTTTTAAGGCATTTTTTTAGCTGACCTCCTCCCAATTGGAATAGCAATTTCCACTGGCTAAAACAAACTGCCTAGAAGAAAAATGTCTGAAAAAACTCCTGACATATTTACAATTCTGCTAAAAACACGCTGAAAAACACGTGAAAAAAAAAAAAACGCTTGAAAAATGCCTGAAAACGCAACGCTCCAGTGTGAATGTAGTCTTAGACTAACTACTGAGTTTCAAACCTCTCGAAATACATCACTACAATTATAATCAAATATTTATTTCTATGAAAATCATATAAAGAACAAAATAAAACAAAAAAAGATTTTACATTTTGGATTCGATTTTAGATTTCTCATTTAGAATTTTAGATTTGAAATATCTCATAAAAGTCATGTGCATTAAAACAGTCCCAATTATTTATGTATATATATATCAATCTTGTGCTTTTCACTGAATCTTCTATGCTATAATCACCACAGGTTGCACACTCCACTACGGCAATCTGCTCACCTGATGCTTAGACCTATTTAGATTAGGTCTAATGGCGCCTTCCCCTTTAATAGGATGATGTAGCCTGAATGGATATTATACAACTAAATGTATCCAAATATTTCTTCAAAAGCCTCATATATCTTCACCTCTCCTTACGAAATCTCTTATCATATTAGATTTCCACAGGTGCTCAAAAAATGAAAGATTGAGCCACCACAGTGTTTTCCATATCAACATAAATAATGATTATACTTAAAATAAAAACACACTCACATGGTACTGTTCACTGAACTGGTGCACCACAGGTTAATACCTTTGTACTGACCCATTAAGTAGCTGAACTTCATTTATTTCAATATGCACTGTCCCTTTAAGGTGTGAATGGAAACCGCAATATGTGTCTCGTGGATTTGCACTGACCCCTTAAAATGGTTGTAAACCCTTACATATACCCAATGAAGTGAACAGCCTCAGATTATACACAGAGATGAAACAAATCCTCCTATATAAGTTTTACTTACAGTTATAGTGTGTGAGAGCTGATTGGAGGAAAGCCACATCTCTCCCCCCTCTCATGTGTTGGGAAAACTTATCAGAAGTGACTCATGCTAATAACAGAGGAACGAAGCACCAGAGAGAAAAGACTCTTAGAGCTTTGGAGAGAGATAAGTAAACTCTAGATGTGCTCGTGGAATCTGTGGAATCTGCTTTGCTCAGATTCCATGACTGAGGTTTACAACCATTTTAAGGGTGGTGGATAACCCCACTTACTGTATTTGCTAGGCTCAGTGGCTCCTCTGCCCTTCTTCCTGTATGGTGTGCTGACGTTTGAACAAGCAACTGCAAAAGGGAGAAACTAAACTAGTCACAGAACAAAAACAGCACCTAGGCAAAAAACTTTTAGAAATGAATTATTCAAGACTGGCTAGACCCTAATTTATCCCTCTAAGGCTATTGTTTATATGTATTCCTAAAATACACACATTTAAGAAAAATGTAGTCATTACTGCTGAGGTTATTTCTTACATTTTGAGCATTTTCTCTCCTTGTAAATTATTCATAATATGGGCTCTGTCCTCTATATTTCTGTGAAGAAAGAACAGTGTCTGTTACGTATGCAATAAGTATTGTAACATCCCTTGTGTAGTGCACTTTTCAGTAAGTGATGACATAATTACATTGCTGTTCACTGTAGTGGGAAGAATCTCAGGCTCTGGATATGACCCACCCACTTATAGAAACATAGACTGACACGGCAGTAGACTCCTGGTCTGTCACGCCCATGCTTGCCTACACATAAAAAAAAATAAAAAATACAACCCCAATTCCAAAAAGTTTGGATGCTGCATTAACAGTATGCAATGATTTGCAAATCTCATAAACCCATATGGGATCATAGACAGTATAGTATGGCCTGAACATGAATAAAAACAGACAAAAGGAATCTTTCTTCATCTAAACCTTTATTTGGATAAAATTTGGCAGCGGTTTTCTTTTTGATTTAACAAACAATATAACTTGAATTACCAACTGATAATATATAATTCAATCAGCATTAAATTCCTATACAACTTTGAAAACAGCTCAGCCACTAAGACTCGAGCTGAAATAAAATTCAGACTTTAATTTTTAACAACTGTCCCCAGAAAACAGATCGGTGTCTAAAACACTCAACCTGCCAAACCTGCCACCCAGCCCGTGGCAATTTCAATTTCAAGTTTGAAAATCTAGGTTTAGAATGCCCAAGCCAATCTCCGATAAGTGTACTCTGTCATTCCTGTATAGCCCCAGAAGTCCTCCCTCGAAGTCTAAATGTCTAAAAGACAACCCAAATACAGGAGACATATATTTTTCAATGGCCCCGTTGATCCACTTTTCACTTTTTTAAAAGGTTTTAAGACCAAAGACTTGAGCCAACATAACCAAGGAAAAATCTCAGAGAATATAATAACAAATTTGGAGAGGACATTTTTATGTGATGAATTGTAATTTTAATATTAAAAATAAGATCCAAAGTTTTTAAGTGACCTACATCATTCCCATCCAATCGGAGAATTAAAATACTGGGTGCTGACCAACAGAAGTGAAGTCTACTAAATTTAAACAGCAACTCATCCCATAACATAACCCTTCTACCAAACCAGAAAATTTGAAAAGAAGAAGGATCCAGGCTTAAGTTGGTGGTATAAGAACGTGAAGCAGCCCGTTTTTGTGCCCAAACATGAACGAGTGTCCAATGATCCAGACCACTCTCGGGCAACCTATAACAATTAAACAAAATAGTTAGGATGAATATACAATTCATGAGTGTGATTTCCATCTGTCCAATTGTTTAATCCCACTAGAGTCAAACCCAAGCCTAGCAGCTTGCGTGGCAGCACCAATTCTTAATGAATGTGAGGAAAGGGGGATATTACTCAACTGTAAACATTTGTAGCATTTGGAAAAAACTTTATTAAACTGAAATCTGGTGAGCGGAAGGCCGTCTGAGTGAAAAGAGATTGCCAAAAGAATATTGCCAAGATCTGGTTGAATAGCTAGATAAGTACTCATTCGCATAATGGTGCAAATTGGAGAGCCAGGGTATGAAAATAATTGGAGCTAAATACCTTTACCTGGTCTATTTTACTGGAGTTTATAAATATTTTTAGTTTTCCATCCTCTAGAATCAGATGCTGTTTTAGCAACCCAGATGGCTTCTGCTAGCTAGCTGACACCATCTCAGAAATGCGCAGTGCCACGAAAATTGCTAAAGTGAAAACCGAATTGAAAAAAATGGCTTCATAAGAAGAAAAACAAATAGAGCTAGTAACTGTACAAAGAGAAGTGGAGATTTTAGGAGTTATAGGACTTCTGTCATCTGATATAGAATGACACTTTCTGTAACCTTTCAATGCTTGCCAAACTGAAAAGAAACTCAAACAAGATGGTAAATTATTACATTTTTTAAAAAAAGGAAATTCCATACAATGTCTTGTAAATATGAGACCTTGAATATTCTTTACTCATTAGAAATTCCAAAAATAATAAAACTATATTTTCAGAACAAATAAACGTAAATAATCTTAGAATTCAGTAATTGTAACCATAACATCCAAGATGACCTGTATCCAACCCATAAAGACGTAGCTAAAGATTTTTTAATATTGTCAGAAACTAGATGAGTTCCTATAAATGCAGAGAGCAAGGTGTTCCGAGGTAATCCGCTGTGGGCAGCAGCGAAAAAAAAAAACATTCCATCTGTGAATGAGAAAGTCCATCCACTACTTAATTCACCTTATCTGGGATATATTTTGCCTTTTCCCATATATTTAAACAAAGACACTTATACACCAGGTAACCCAGAAGAGAAATATCAGGTTGAGACTTTGAGGACAAGAAATTAGAAGCAAAAAGGACTTCATTGTTATCTCTTCTCCTGTTTGCAATATGCTTACCCTTAATCTCAAGTGCTACAACTATTGGAAACAGTTCAAGTAGTACAATATTTTTACAAAGACCTTTGCTTACCCAGAACACCAATGCAAAACCAAAATAGCTGCAAAGCCAACTGAACCTGCAGAATACGCAAAAATCTTTATCTGAAATAAATGAGTTCTGCCACAATGCTCTTCCCTTGAAACATATCAAGAAATTCAACCAACCCAGCATATCTTCTTTTAAACTAGTGGTCAATCTGATATGTGAAATAGCTATATATAGATGTTTAGAAAAAAATCTTCCTACTGGTAAAACTTGGGTAGCAAAAGCTAAAAGTCCCAGCAAAAGCGAAAAGTTCTAACAAAAGAGACAAGCGGCTATTTATTCCATTCCACTTTTTTCAAAGGAAGTCTAAACTCGTATCTTTACTATCAAAGAAAGTCTGTAAAAGATAGGCATTGTGGTGATTTAATCAGGACCCATAAATAAAAAACTGGTCAAGATAATGAATCAAAAAAGAACCAGACCTATCTGACATAACCCATTCAAGAAAAGTAGAAAAAGATTCAAAATACCCCATCGGAAGACATCTATCAAAATAAAATTTCCCATTTGAAATGAAAGCCTAAAAAGTTGAAGCAACTCGGGTGAATATGTAGCCATCTAAAAGTTGCCTTGATATCTGCTTTTGCAAGCAAAGCATTCTCACCTAATAACCTATTTTATTGAAGAGCAGTATCAAAAAATACATATAAAACTGATGAAAATTTTTCATTTATTTGATCATTCAGAGATGAACCGTTAGGGAAGGGCAAGCGATGAATTAATCTGTACAAATTGAGCTACATTTTTGGCATTAAACCTAAAGGGAATAAACGAAAATTCTCAAGAGTAGGATAATTAAAAGGACCAGATATTTTTCCTTCTAAAATCTCTTTATCTAATTTTTTACTAACTACTAGGGGCAGCTCTGAAACTGACTTAAGGTTATTCACCATGGTACAACCTGACTCCATGAAGGGTTTGGAGGAGAAAACCTTCTGAAAACCCCTAATTAGAAGAGCGGCAGGCTGCTGGTTTGGGTAACATGAGAGCCAGAGTAGAATGTTTCCCAATTTTACCGGAGTGGTTGCTTTTGAGAAAAAACTTGGTGGTTCCTATTAGGTTGTTGCTGATTAGTAAATGACATGGTACAAAAGTATTTTGACACCGGATGAGAGCCAGCACAGAGAGCACACTTATGTTTGTATTTACAATTAGTGGGTCATCTGCACTGACTATCATTAAAGACAAAACAAATGCCTCTTTTATATGGAAGTGAAGAGATAGGGCTAGATGCATTACCCATAGTTCTGGAGCAATTTGACTTCTGTGAAAGGAAAATATTAAGTCAAAGATCCACATCTTTGGAACCCCACTGCAAGCCAGAATGTATTGACAGTTTCTGATGGAAGGCTTCCTCATACATATACCATGAGAAACCACCAAAATTCCTCTATGCCTCTTAAATAATATCTATATGCTGAAAGAGGCCCAGACTTTTGTACAGACATTTTCTTTACATAATACACAAGCGTATATAAAAAAAACCTTGTAACCGGTTAGAGAAAGATTTTGTCACAGGCCTCCACCCGTCCTCTTCTGACCTATCATCCTTCTCAATTTTTGAAATAAATTATTTTACAGATGGTAATAGTGATTTAATATCTACAAATTCACCTTTACAGATTTTTTTCTTATACGCTTGACGGTTAATAAAATCCAAAAGTTGACATAAAACATGGCATTGTCTCTTTTAAGTAAGTTTCCAGCACCCCACTAGAGTTAACTGTAGATATCGGCTTTTTAACATTAAAAGGGACAAATGCAGACAAAATTCCACTAGTAAACCCAGAAGATGCTGACCAACCAATGGCTGAAGGATCTGATGACCCACTGGTAGGATTAACTGCAGTAGCAAGTCTTGACTGTAAATCTTTAACTAGTTTGGATAAAGAAGAAGACAGATCACACAGTAATTGTAAATGTTGGGACTCACTAGTTACTGCAGAAGGAACAAGTCTTGGAGTCTCTGGTTGCTGAGATGCATAAGACACTAGAATGTTGTGCTCTGCTGTCCCAGAATCACACTGCTCTGTCACCCCTGGGCAGGTAGGGATCACTGGCTCTGTGCCCAGCTGTCTTGCCCTGCCTGTTTTACTTGTTGCCTAGTGGATGGCACCCTTTCCACAGACAACACTAGGTAGCTCTGTCCCCTGCTGGCTCTGCTGGTTGTTCCCTCGCTCTCTGGCCCCCGCTTGCTCATGGGGGCCGGTGCCGCTCTGTATGGGGATGCAGTTTTGGGTGGGCATATTGCCACCTCTTGCCTCCTCTCCCTTCTTTCGCTCCACCTTCTGGAGTGATGCTGGCTCCTCAACCTAGAAGCAGAAACTCCTAAACGATTCTGCGTCTTCTTCCTGAATGAAGGCTTCAACCCACGGCTCCTCAATACTTCCCGAGTATTCCAGTACATTCCAGGGGGTCAGATGACTTTAGTTGAGGTATAAGAAAAGGGCAAAATACAAAGAAGTGGCCACTGCCCCCACCCATAACTGGTCTTTGCAGCAAGGAGCAAGGTAATGTATGTCAAACAAATACACAGAGATTTCCAAGCTCAAACTTACCAACAGCCAACGACAAACTGAACTGACCTGTCTAACAATAAGCGTTAGGAACAAGGGTTTAGTCTGCACAAATTTGCAAATACATGCGTAAGCTACAGACCCCGTCAAGGCACCCTGTTTTCTGTAGTTCCTAACTCTAACTTCTGAGAGTCTCCACAATGGGAGTACATGCATTTTAATGGATAGGCAGAGGGCAGGTAAGCCTGGAAGGAGCCCACCCAGGGCTGGTGCTTCCACTAGGCAAATTAGGCAGTGGCCTAGGGCGCACTGTCACCTTGGGTGCACTGTCACCTAGGGCAAAGCCAAGGGCCAGGGCTCTCTGGCAGTGAGGAACGTCATGAATGATCCTTGTGAGCTGAGGGGAGGGGCGGCAGTGGGGGAGGAAGATGGGATAGAGGAAGATGCCGGGTGTCGGGGGGGGGGGGGGTTCCAGCTTTAAAAAGGCAAGACACATGTCAATGACAGATCATCAGGTGAGGTGGGAGGTCTAAATATTGATCGGATCACTGAGTGTAGTGTAGCAGCTGCCTCTCCTTACAATCTTCCTCTCAGTCTGTTACTGCAAGCAGGCTGGCAGCTGCTCAGAGACACCAGAGAGTTCCAGTCCAGCCCATTTACCCATGCAGAGCTGTGGAGGAAGAAACAGTCTCATGCCATGTTTGTGAGTGTTACCCGGCCATCACATGTGCAATCCCGATCCCACAGCCTGCTCAAGTTCTAGTATGTGCTGGCATTGCTGATCTGTCCGTGTTGCTGGTGGTTGTGCCAGAGCGATCAGTGACAGGAAGTGATGATATCCTCTGAGCTGTGTATCTGTCGTGTGTGAACGCTAAGTTCGGGTGTCCTCTGTGTGTGTGAGTTGCCTGCTGTCACAGTGTTTTATCTTCCCCCATTGCCTGAGGAATTCAAGCATGTCATAGTGTGAATCCTCCCCTCACTGCAACGGTCACCCTGTCAGCCACAGATACAGTTTTTGACACTGATTAGCAGAGCCTGGGAGGGAAGCAGACTTTACCAGGGGACATACCTCAGTCCCACACTGACAGCTGAATTAAAGTACCTGCCTGTGTATGGGCTGATAATGTGATCACAGGGTTTGATTATTTGATACTGACCCCTGACAGTGACACCATTATTCTCATTTAGAAATGAATTCAGCTTTGTGCTTAATTATTTTGGTAACTTTTATATCATTGACCTAAATCAAGGGTATGGGGTGAATTATGTATCTGTGTGTTTTAGATAGTACCACCCAGGGCTTTTTTCTCTGTGAATAGGTGCAGGTACTCTCCTCTTCCGAGTCACTCCTTGTCTCCACCCCCTACCCACCTCCGAGCGCTGTCCTTTGGTTTCACCCCCTACCCACCTCACAGTACCCCCCTTTTTAGAGAATACAAAACCAAGTATCATGTTGTGGTTCTAGGTAATTTGTATAGAATTTGTTAATGATAACTAGAAAAGCAGTAAAATAGACCCCCTGGAATTAGCAACAATAGATCCAGCAACAATAGATTCCACCCCCAACAATAGTTCCCTCAAGCAACAATAAATCCTTCACTACAACAATAGCCCCCCCCCCCCCCGACACAACAATGCCCTCCAGCAACAATATCAGTATGCCTGATAAAATATGACCTTCTGGAGCCCAGTACCGCAGACAAAATATTGGTGCTGGTGGCATCTTATGGTACTTATTTTTGAAAACAAAAATAACAATTTCAAGTTGTTTTCATGTTTTCTGCTATTTTTAAAAGTGTTTTATTATTTTTTTTTGGGGGGGGGGGGCAAGTAGCTGTTCTTGCCTAGGGCACAAAATAGTCTAGCACCGGCCCTGAGCCCACCCCTCCTTAAAGGTACAGAACATAGCACTATAGCAGAAAAGGTGTCAGTGCATTGCCTGACCAATATATTCAAAATACAAACAAGTGGCCACTGCCCCCACCTATATGTTTTTTGCATCAAGGAACATTGGAAGAGTGACGTATGTTAAACAAATACAAAGAGCTTTCCAAGCTCAAACTTACCAAAACCAGCCAGCGACCAACCAAATTCACCTGTCAAATAATATGCGTTAAGAACAGGGGTTTAGTCTGCATCTCTGCCCTATCCATTAAAATGCTTGTGGTCCCATTGTGGAGACTCTCAGAAGTTAGAGTTAGGAACTACAGAAAACAGGGTGCCTTGAGGGGGCCTGTAGCTTATGCATGTATTTGCAAATGTGTGCAGACTAAACCCTTGTTCTTTATGTATATTGTTAGACAGGTCAATTTGGTTGGTCACTGGCTGGTTGGTAAGTTTAAGCTTTGAAATCTTTTTGTATCTATAAGGAATGGGCACCCTCAAATTCCAAAACCTTCCTGGACAGATGACCTGTTTGACCTATCACTAAACCCCCCCCCCCCCCCGCTGAATCTGTCAAAGCAAGGAGCTTTAAAACTGTCACTGTCGCGATCCCATGAGGAAAAAGGGGCCCTAAAACAGGCTTTTCCCTCCTCTTCCTCCTATTTTATCCTATTTTATTTACAATAGAAAATATACACCATATCATATGTCTAAACAGAGAAACAGAGAACATGTGCTATTTTAAGAAAAAATTATTTCGAAATTGATGGCAACAACATATTCCAAAAAAGTTGGGACAGGGCAACAACAAACTCATTTAAGATTATCTGTTGCTAAGTGGAAAACTGTTCTGACAAATAGAAATTTGACATGGGTGGCACATCCTCTAGACCAGAGGTCTTCAAAATATGGCCCTCCAGTTGTTCAGGGACTACAATTCCCATCATGCCTATTTATGTCTGTGAATGTCAGAGTTTTACAATGCCTCATGGGATGTGTAGTTCTGCAACAGCTGGAGGGCCGCAGTTTGAGGATCCCTACTCTGGACTAAAGAGGAGAGGGACCTTCTGGCTTGTTATCAGCTCTCAGTTCAAAAGCCTGCATCTCTCGTGGTACGGGGGTGCATTAGTGCATATGGAATAGACAGCTTGTACATCTGGAAATGCACCAGCAATGCTGAAAGATAAATCCAGGCTTTAGTGCAACATAAGTTAAGTCAAGAATAGGACCCAAACTCCAGCAACTTGTCTCTTCTGTTCCCAGACATTTACAGAGTGTTGGTAAAAGAAGAGGGGATCCTACACTGTGGTCTGTGGTAAATATGGCCCTGTCCCAAATTTTTTGGAATTGGGCTTGTTCTTGGCCAGCTTTTTGTTGCCCTGTCCCAATGTGTTGCTGCCATTGATTTCAACATTACCTTATTTTTTTTTTTTTCTTGAAATGGTACATTTTCTCAGTTTAAACATTTGATATGTTTTCTACATTCTATTATGAATAAAATAGGGATTTATGAGATTGGAAAATCATTGCATTCTGATTCAGCATCCCAACTTTTTTGGAATTGGAGTTGTAGATTTTTACACTCCACGGCTCATTTTCAGCTGAAAACAGAGGTAACAAAGGGCATCTATAATTTTTTTTTTTTTTATATGTATGCACAAATGTATTGCCTTTCATTTCTATTTTAAACTGAATGACTTGTTTCATGATAATTTACAATCACTTTAAATGTCCTCTTTTCTGTATGTACTGTGAATAAAGATAGAAGGCTCAATTCACTAAGGCTCCATTCACACCTGAGCGTATCGTTTTCAGGCGTTTTTTTTGGGGCGTTTTTTAGGCTTTTTTTTTTTCTTTTTAGCATTTTTTTCTGGCGTTTTTAGGCATTTTTTGTAAGCCTTTTTTTGCAGGTGTCTGGAGGCAGGCATTGACATCTAAAAAAAATGCTTGTAATCTGCCAAAAAAGAAGCCCATGCGCTTTTTTGAGCTTCAGGCTTTTTGCTTCAGGTGACAAAACTCTCATATGTGAACAGGGGCCATTGAAATTAATGGGGTTTTGCTTGTTGGGCGTTTTGAGACTTCAGAGATGAGCGTTTTATGAGCTGAAGAACGATAAGGTGTGAACAGGGCCTAAAGAATATATCATGAGCTAACTGAATCACGTGACACATTTTTTGCAATTATCTCATGAGATAATGAAAATATAAATTCCCTATCCCCTTATGAGGTATTTACCTCACAAAACAAAGGTAGATAACTCATAAAACAGCTTTAAAGTCAATTCACTAAAGGAAATAAATGCATTAGTTAAATAAGTAGTGGTTCAGGCATGAGGTGAGGAAGGTAAACATATAATAACCATTTTGAAGGAGTCTCTACCTTTTTGGATCAGTTTCTCAACAGTAATGCGTATAAACGGAAATGTGGAAAAACACATTTTACTTTACTTTTACTATACTTTACATAGTTACTTTACTTTAAGTATAACGGGCAAAACTTTTTTTAGTTTTGGATAGAGTGGAGATGGATTAGACCCCCTAAAAGGTTTGTATTGCTGTCTGTGTCCCTGTTAGGGGGATTAACCTTCTCTTTTTGTCCTGTTTACCATTATCATTGAAAGTGAAAGAAAATCCTAAATGTTGAGTTATCCTCAGAAAGGTAAATGGAGGGAAAATCTTCCAATGGAGATATTACATAGTGTACCAAAACAAATTGTGATACCCAAATTAAAGCAAATTCAATACATCCGAATAAAGTGTACAAGTGACGTTATGGTCTACAAGAAGTGACCAATTCTTATCCTTATATTCTATATACACCACCCATACAACTCCATAGCGCTGGTCACCTCTGTTTATTTCAATGGAGATATTGGTTACCATTTATAGGGATTTCCTCTCCCTTCCTGTTTTAGCTATATAACAGAAGTGAAGGGAAATTTCCCCAATGACCAAGTTGTCTTTTTTAGGCCTCATGCACACTGGACGTTATCAAAACGTCAGTAGAAATCTGTAGCTGTAGAAAGCGTTTTTCATCTTTTTTGCAGTAGCGTTCTTCAGCTGTTTTCAGCTGTAGCATTTTTATTTATTTATTTTTTAGCAAGATTATACTCCCACAAAAGCTTATGGCTTAAAAATGTAGATAAGCGCTGAATAGCCACGTTTTTCTGCGTTTTTTTGGCAGTTTTCAGCATTTTTTAGCTTTTATCAGAGTTGGGGCATTTTTACTGCTGAAAAACGCCTCCTAAAACCCACTAGTTCTGGGATTTTTTACAGCTAGAAAACGCCCCTGCCAAAAACTGCTGAAACAGCCTATGTGTGCATGGACACATAGGATAACATGCTTGGGAGTTTATGGGCTGCAGCAAGACATGTCTGACGCTAAAAACAGCAGCTGTAAAAACATCCCGTGTGCATGAGGCCTTATTGGTGGAAGAAGGGTATTTATATATGTGTGTGATTTTTGATACTTTCATATCAATGTCAGATATTGTCATTCAATATTTGACATTTACAAAAATATTTTGTATTTACTTAATTTAACTTAGTTGATTTTAAAACTCCACAAGTGGCCTGTGAAAGCATCTCCCCTTTGACTGGTATTCTTTAGTAGCGATTTTTTGGGAATTGCAAAAAAAGTTTGAGAAAAACGATGAGTTATTTTATCTCAGATTTTAGGAGAAAATTCACTCTGTGAGTTGAGCCCTCAGAGTCTGCATATTTTGGTCTTTTTAGTATTGTGTGCCCTTACAACTCTGCCCCTGGATTTATTGGCTATAATAAACCCTGTTAAACCATCTTAAAGTGATTGCTGCCCAGTTTCTTCCACCCCACAAAGAATTAAGGATTCCGTCATGAGGGGAATTGCTAGTCCACCGATCCAGCTAGGGCTCATCTAACCACTGTCAGTAGGCAAAGAGGTGCTAAACAAACTGCT
The DNA here is from genome assembly GCF_965119305.1 of Pelophylax lessonae. NCBI lineage: Eukaryota > Metazoa > Chordata > Amphibia > Anura > Ranidae > Pelophylax > Pelophylax lessonae. The sequence continues at coordinate 750,185,072 of NC_138768.1, forward strand.
AAAAAATATTGAAATGAAAACAAGATTTTTCCATCTGCCACACAGGGCCATCTTGCCCGGGGGCCCCACTTGCCCAGGAGGCCCCACCTGCCCAGGGACCCAGCCAAAGCCAAGCATTAGTCCCAATTTCTGTGTGCATCCCACCACCGAACTTAGCAGGTGGCAAGCGCCTGTCGGCCCTGCGCTGCTGTCGGGCCACTTGGGCCATGGAGGGGGAGCTCACAACTGCAGGAATGCCTGTCCACTTCCACGGGAACAGGCGCACACAGGACAGTCGAGTCTTACTCCCACCCGTGTGTGTGTTCACCGGACCCAGCCGCCGAACTTGGAAGCTGTCGTTAGCCTGGCACTGCTGTACCAATAAATATCGCCCGGGGGCCTATAATGTTCTTAAGCTGGCACTGCTGCCACATTATGTATGGGGTGAATCTTTTTTGAAAATGAATGCCCTAAAGCACAGGTGGATGAATGTCCAGCAAATATTTGCTGTGTGAATTGCATAACCTCATGTTTTGTCACGTTTTTGGGTTTGTGTTCGATACGTGCAAAGAGAGATCACACAAATACTTAAAAGTATAACATTTATTAAAGATAATGACAGATACAGATAATATTAGAAAATATAACAGAATACTTAACTAAAAATGCTGTTTCCCCCATAAAGGTGTAGACAGGTAATCAAACCAGACGCTTGCATGTTACATGATGCTGCTCTGGAGACGGGACTAGCCTATTCCAGGTTGGGCTGTGGTGAATACAGGCTAGTATGCGAGTAAATGACCAATCAGAGTTGTTTGGACAGTGATATGACCTTTTAAGGAGGATAGTGGGCTCAGTCATCCAGCGTTCCTCAATCTTTACATCAGGTAAAACAATGCATAAGACTGAATATGGCTCTTTGACCAAGATTAGGAGGCTTAGATTTCATTAGTGAGCCACAATATGAACCAACAATAATAAGGAAATATAAAATATACAATTTCCCCATCACCCCAATAAACAAATAAACAGCAGAGCTGGTAAATATTAAAACATCAGCTTTGTACTGCTGGTTGGGGCTGCACTGGAGTTTTTCCTTCACTTTCTGCCACAATGACAATGTTGTCAACAGGACAGGAAATTAAGGGAATTTTCCCCAGTGGGAAACACATAGCAGGAAAATATAACCAGACAGGGGTTTATATTCTTTCCAAAAAAATTTTTTTTTCTAGAGATGAAATTTAGGCCCCTTTCGCACGTGTGCGACCTAAAAGTTGCGTGATTTTGATGCAATTTTTGATGCGATTTTGACTAAATTTGAAGCAATGCCTGTGTTATCCTGAGGTCTATGTACCATAAAACGCATCAAAGTTGGACCAAAGTAGTGCAGGGAAGTCGCACAGATATGAATGGTACTCATTGAAAATCATGGAGTAAAATCATGGAGTACGACTTGTCATGCGACTTTGCAGTCCCAAGTCACAGGACAAGTCACACAAGTGTGAAAGGAGCCTAAATTATGTATAATTGTACCTACACATCTAAAATGGTATATTGCATGAGTGTAGTATTGCACATTCCAATCTCCTACAGTAGAATAGCAAAAGGAAGAACAGAAGTGATGTAGTGCACATTGCTGTTGACTCACCATGCTCAGATGCAGGCCTGGACTCCATTCATTTATTTTTCCACAATGCCTTGGGTTCCCATAATCCTTTTTTTAATTATTAATTATTTTTACATTAGGCCCCAATGTCAATGCGCACAGGGTGATCAAGGTGTGCCCAGGAACATCCGTCATACCCCATGCACACGCCTATGAAAATTTCCCTGTTTCCCTCTTTCTGCAGCTCAAAGAGACTGCGCCCGATGAGTAAAGTTAAAGCCACCCTCTGTCTAAACATTTGGCCAATTTCTTCTTCCCTGTTATACTACTATATACACAAGCACGGCAGGGAGCATATTATATATTTGCCTCTGGCCCACTAGTGCTTTTGTGTAGCAGCTCAGAATGCAATCTAAGTTGAAATTTTATTGTCAAATTAATAGAGTTTTTTGGTCTTAAAAAATCCTAAAATAGAACAATTTTAACAGTTCTGACATGGCTTCTCATTGTTTCTCAGCAGGATCAAATATTCAATATACATAATTCCCCACACATTACATTGTGTGCATAAAAAGCTAATGATTTCTTTCAGTGGGTTATTGCAAAATCATTATCCTAATTACCTATTTACACACATAAGCTCTGAGCCTGTGACTTTTAATTGCCATTTTAGGGGATTTCAGTCTGTTTTTGTTGCTTCATACTGTGTGATTAATGGCCGCCTATGTCTATTTTTTGTATTGTACATCTTTTAGAATTTTCCCCATGCACCAACATACATGCAGTGGGTATAGAAAAGAATCATCCCCCTTTAAAAGAATCATATTTTTTTCTTTGCAGCCTGAAATGAAGACAGACAGTGTTTTTGTTTTATCCAGCCATATTTACAGCAACGTATAACATCCACATGTCAGAAAAAAATAAAAATTCTAAAACAGAATCACTGAGTTGGAAAAAGGATTACCCCCTCCTAAAAATGACTTATAAATGGAATCCGATGTAGTTAATCACCTTCTCAATGGCACACAAAGCCATTTGACCTTCAACTTTGATCAGCTGTGGTCATTTTGATTAGCTCACAAAGAAAATAACTTTCCTGGAGTATTTCAGTCCCTGATAGTGCAACTGAAGCAAACAATCAACTATGGGTGTCAAGGCACTCTCAAAAGGTCTCAGGGATAAAGTTGTAGAGAGGCACAAGTCAGGAGCTGGATACAAAAAAAATGTCAAAGGCTTCATCAATGCCTAAAAGCACATTGAAATATACTATTAAAAAGTGGACAGTGTTAATTTTGGCATCAAATTTCCATTTTAATTTTAGTCAGTCTTTTGACTAAAATGCCATTTTAGTTTTAGTTGCGTTTTCGTCATCTAAAATTGTTTTAGTTTTAGTCGTGTTTAATGGACTAAAATCTCCAGTACATTTTAGTTGACTAAAATCTAATTGGTTTAGTTAAATTATAATGCATTATTTAGTCATTTCTCTAGAATTTCAAAACTCACTAGATACTCCTGGAGTAAAAAAAAAAAAAAAAAGGGAATATCATGTTATTGTTTATGATATTAAGGTTTGAAGATTTAGCTGTTATATAACATCTTTACTCTTTATAAGTAAAAGCAAGTTTCATTACAAGAATATTTATTTTTTTTCAACATTAAGTTTTTATTGTTTTAAAAAAAATACATATACAATTATAAACAGAGCGACGAATGAAACTACATTTACAAAATGGTTGCATGAAGCATGAGAATACAAAAAGGAAAAAAATCCTGTAGGGCTATAGCTGGATAACAAATAGCAAACAAACAGTTGCGTCCGCTGTGCACAAAGAGTACCATTTAAAGTTGTATGTCATATGTTATCGTAGGACTTTGACATAATATTTACTGTCTGTCCATAGTTTACACAATTTATTAAACTTTACACTTTGTGGGACTGTATTCGAGTAAATTTTTTCATGGGAGAACTGTGTGTTTATGAGCGTTATTACTCCTGAGTGGTTGGGTGATGAGACATTTGTCCAGTGTCTTGCTATCACTGTTTTAGCTGCAACTAGAATATGTATCGTCACCGTGCGTAAGCTAGGATGTACATTGTCTATGCCTAGGTATACTAATGCGAGAGCCGGGTTGGGGTTGGTTAATATGCCCGTAGTCTCTGATAAGATTTCAAACACTTTCCGCCAAAAGCTAGTTAAGCCTTTCCATGCCCAAAAGGTGTGTAGGAGATTTCCAACTTGTCCTCAGTTTCTCCAACACTGGGGGTTTTGTTTATTGTAAAACTTGGATAAGCGATATGGTGTCAGGTACGACGTTTGTTCACAGTGATTCACACAGTGAGAGGCCGAATAGGTGCATCTGATGGCTGTTAGCCATTTCAGAAAAGGAGGTCTGAAGGTCTACTTCCCATTTAAGCATAAGGGGTGTTTTTGAATAGTGTAGTTTGTGCTGTAAAGAGTTGTAAAAGAAGGTTATACCTTTGGTGTTAGATTCCGTGGTGGATAGGAAATGCCACACTGTATTTGGTATTTACAGTTGGGGAGGGGGATTTTTGGATAGAAAACTTGAGATTCTGGTATACGAGTATAGGGCTGTTTTGTTTAGGTCGAATTCATAGTGTAGAGTTTGGAAATGTTTCAGTCTATCATTGCGATATAGTTGGTCTACATTCCTAATGCGCACTTCTGTCCAGCTTTGGAGGAATATACAGGGAATTAGAAGTTCTAAAGTTCTTAGGGGGATGGGAACTTGTTGCAAAGGAAGGGATGCAGGGTTTTGATTTATCTGCTTTCTCCAAGACAGTATAAATGCCTGGGTAGGGAGTGGGAGGGATGACAAATGTAGAGGTCTCCAAGTGTCTGTTAGTAAAATGTGGTATAATTCCTCCGATTTTGTAAAATTTAGTTTGATGTTTGTCCATGGGGTATGCATGGATTCGTGAAACCCGTGTTGAAGGGACATGAGTTGTGAAGCGTGATAGTAATCTGTTAGGTCTGGGAGATCGAAACCCCCTGTACTCCTATGTTTGATAAGATGATGATGTGAGCATCTAGCGCATTTTTTGTTCCAGATAAAGGATATTAATATAGTTTTCAGAGTATTGATGTATCCTAGTTGTATCGTAATGAGGAGTGTACAAAATATGTATAATATTTTGGGGAGGCTTATCATTTTAAATGCTGTGAGTCTACCAGCCCAGGACAGTTCCGTTTTGGTGAATCTACCTATATCTTATTTTATAACATTGATTAAGGGTTTCATGTTGACTTCAAGCATTTTGGATGTTGGAGATATCAATTTGGTTCCTAAGTACGATATATCCTGTTCAGTCCAGGAGGATGGTAGGTGGGATAACAGGAGCTTACAGGTTTCCGCATGGGTTCCCAGTTCAAGTATCAGGGATTTAGAGAGGTTCATCTTATAATATGATATCTTGCTGAATGCTTGGAGGACTTGGTGCGCGCTGGGGAGTGAGATGATGGGATTTGTCAGTGTTAAGAAAACATCGTCAGCAAAGAGGTTAATTTTGTGCACGTCTCTCTTAAATTTAAATCCTGATATTAGAGGGTGTGCTTGAATGGATTCTGCCAGAGGTTCTATCATGAGGTTGAAGATTGAGGGAGTGAGGGGGCAGCCCTGGCGTGTGCTGTTAGTTATTGGAAAGAGCTTGGATAAAAGACCTGTAATAAGGACTCTGGCAGATGGAGTGGAGTAAAGGGCCATAATTACGGATAATATTGGGCCTTGGAAGCCAAATTTAGTCAATACTGCATCCATGTATTCCCAGTGGACTCGATCAAACGTCTTCTTCGCATCAATAAAGAAAAGTATAGAAGGTGTTCGCGTTCGCTCTACGTGATGCATGAGATTGATTAATCAACCGGTAGTGTCAGGTGCCTGTCGCCCTCTGATATATGTCATTTGGTCTGGTCCAATTAAGGTGGGAAGTATGGACGAAAGTCTGTTTGCTAGGACTTTTGCGTAGATCTTCACATCAGTATTTAGGTGAGAGATGGGTCTAAAATTGGCTGGTGTGTTCTGAGTTTTCCCAGGTTTGGGCAAGGTGATTACATGGGCTTGAAGCATTTATTGGGGGAATGAGGTTGTGTTAATAGCTTTAGAAAAAATTGACAGGAGTGAAGGGGTAAGAGTGTCCTTGAAGGACTGAAAGTATTAATTTGTTAACCCATCAGGGCCTGGGGATTTATTCAATGGGAGGGAGTCAATTGTCCTCTTGAGTTCCAATTCTGTAATAGGGGAATTGGCATGTTAAGTTTGGCAAGGAATTGTTGAATATCTACCAGCGATGGTTGTGGTGTATCCGGGTCATTAGTTAAGTTATATAGGGATTGGTAATAGTCCGCAAGGGCGTTTGCTATTTCTTGGGGATTTATGAGTTTGTTGTTAGTGTGTGGGTGAAACAAGGTGTCTATTTTGGTTTTAAATATTTTGGTTTTCAGTCTGTTCGCCAGGAACTTGCCTGCTTTGTTGTTTAGAGCATAATATTTCATTTTTAATTGGGCCAGGAGCTTGCCCTGCTTTGTTGTTTAGAGCATAGTATTTCATTTTTAATCGGGCCAGGAGCTTGTCCTGCAGTCTTCGCAGGTCGTTCATTAGTCTACTCAACTTGGACGCCTGGTCTTGTGAAGGAGATGTTTTATTGAGGGCGTCAAGAGACTGGATTTCTGTTATAATTGCATTGTTTGGCTGTATAAAGTTTTTTTGCTCTGGCACTCAATTGAATGAGTATACCCCTAACAAACGCTTTATGAGCATTCCACAAAATAAACAGGTCTGTTTCTGGAAGGTCGTTGTGCAAAATAAATTCTTGCAGTACAGTAAAAAGTCGTGCAGTAAAAATGTTATGGTATTCCGGATTTAGAGCTATAGAGATATTACATCTCCATATTTACGTGGGTGAATGTGATCTAGTTTATACTATGGACATATAAATTGCTGCGTGACCCCATCATGGGATATCAGATATGATGGAGGATGATACCTTCTGTAGTAAGTATTTGTCCACCAAGAACATGTCTATGTGGGTGTACGTGTTGTGTCTGGATGAGAAGTACGTGAAGTCACGTTCGCCTGCATGTTGACAACGCCACACGTCATGTACATCCTCTGTACGGATAAAGTTCCCCAAGGAGGGTAGTCGGGATTTCTCCCTGGAGGACGTGTCCATAACGTGGTCCACTACCAAATTTAAGTCTCCACATACAACCAGGTGACCTTCCCAGATTGCGGATGAACTTCAACTGACGTGAATTTGAGGCTTACACATTAACAATAGTATATATGCAGTCATTAATTTTACAAACAATTATAAGATATCTACCCTCTGTGTCGAGGATCTCCTTAGAAAGGGAGAAAGTTACAGAGTCCCTCACTGCAATCATCAGTCCTCTTTTCTTGGCTAGTGTTGAAGCCATGAAGACATGTGGGTAATTCTTGTGGGCGCAGAAAGCTGTATGGTCCTTATGGAAGTGAGTCTCTTGAATGTCAACGATGTCTGCATTGTTAGCAGTTGCTTTATTCCAGAGAGAGTGTCTTTTCGCAGAAGGGTTCAGTCCTCGAACATTTAAGGACATAAATTTAGGGTTCATCTATGTACTATATAATATTGTATTATATGATAATCCGGAACAGGTGTGAAGAAAGATTTGATGGGTTAAGTCCATTTGGTGAAGTAGGGACAGTTGTTTCAGAGGCTGTTGGAAGAAAAGTACGAGATGAGTATGGAGCTTGACAAGTTATTATTGTATCTGTGTAGTAACTTGTAGCATAGATATGCGACAATAGATTGTATAGCAGCTTATAGCGTGCAGCTGCTGAGTAGTTTCTCCAAAAGGTTGGTAACTTGTAGGGAGTGTATCCAATGATGTGATGATGGGGTAAAGGAAGTATCAGTAGGGGTAAAACAGTAGGTCGCCCAAAGCATCAACGAAAACAAGAAAAAGATTAACGAATAAAAAAAAAGGTTCCATGGTGACCCTTGAGTGCAGTACTGAGTACATTGTAAGGTACTCTACCTGGTTACAGAGCTCCGGTGAGTCCAGGACAGACATTTTGGTTTGATACTTATGCCTTGCATGGTGGTGGCTTGGATTTCCTGGCCACAACCTGCCATTCTGGCTGAACGTGTTTAGATTGTTGGCGCGTGGTATGGGGTATTGCAGATTGAGGTTCAGAAACAATTCCCTATTGTCGGAGGAGGCGCATTTTGTCCTCTAGGGTGGAGATTACAGTGGTGTTCCTTGGTGTGTGACCCTTTGTTTGGCAGGGTATTTCCATTTATAAATTATTTTGTTGTTGCGCAGGGCTTTGGTGATGGTGTTTAGATTGCGCCGAAGTTGCAGGGTGTGTTGGGAGAAATCCGGGATCACTTGAACCTTGGTTGCTTGTTCTGGAAGTTGGTCAGTACAGCGAAAGGCTTCCAGTATTCTTTCTTTCGCTTGATAAAAGTGAATTCTCATTAGGACGTCGCAGGGTATTTTCTGTGGTAGAAAAGAGGTTTTCGGAATACGGTGTATTCTGTCTATGGTAAGATCTGCTGAGGTGAGGTTGGGGAGTACCTCTTTAAATACGTCTTGAACATAGTGCGGTAGTTGATTGGCTTGGATGGTTTCTGGAATGCCCAGTATCTTAAGGTTGTTGCGGCGTGATCTGTCTTTGAGGTCTGCTAACTTTTTTATTTTTTTTATGAACGCCAATTCGTCTTGGTGGGAGGTATGTGAGTCAACCAATGTATTGTAGGACGAGGTGAATTCGCTCATTTTATTTTCCACTCTATCTACTCTGTCACCCAGATGCTGTATTTCTCTTTGACAATGAGACAGTAAGGATAATATTTCACCTTGTATAGAAGTGCAGAGCAATATTAACATTTCTTTTAGAGTGGCATTCGACACCGTTTGACCAGTAGTGGGAAATGCTGTAAAAGCATCTGGAGTGGCTGGGTAGGGGGTGGGATTTTGTGTAGTTAGAGCTCACCTCCATTAATGGTTCATCCACTGGATCTGTCTCCTGTTCCCTCCTGGGTTTTGATTTTGCTGTGCTCTGTGTAGATGGTGTGGAGTGCCCAGATTGTCCTGCGCTGTGTAAAACTGTCAGGGCAGAGCTGTAATTACCTCCCTGGGTTTCGTGTACAGCCACCGCTAGAGGGCCGAAATCTGTGTTGGTGTCTTCGTCCCATTTTGTTGGAGACCAGCTCCGGCAGAGGGGAAGAACTCTGACAGTTTCTTAACTGGCATGACCTCTGTGCGTCTCCTCCTCATCCCCTATCAGTGGATCGAGTGTTCCGCTGCACGGGGGACCGCTTGTGGAGTCGTTTGCAGGGCTGGTAGGTGGCGTAGATAAGATTTATCCTGGGCACATGCAGGAGCTGCTGAACTACGCGGCCATCTCACTCCACGGTCAACACGCCCCAAGAATATTTCTTTTTTGACAGAAGTGTAAAGTTAAAAAAAAAAAAAAAACTTTTTGCATGATGCCACCATGCACATTTACATGAACTTTAACAGTTTAACTGAGCACAACAAAAAAATTCAGCTATAAGCACAGGCACTGCCACTAGCACAGCACAGACTAACCTAGGCAGGACCTGACGTAAGACAGCTCTATACAACGCACTGCACAGGCCTTATGCTGAGGTGTGTGGTGTCCTGTCAATGCACCACAGGACACCAGACACCTCAGCAATTAAGCAGAGAAGGCACCTGCACAGCGCTTCTCTATGGAGGTTGCTTAGGCACCTGCCTCCTTTTGCCAAATTATAAATCTGCGTATAGGTATAGGAAGTGCTGTCAATAGCGGTAAATACTATTCACTGCTATTGACAACATTCATAGCAACAACAATATGCATCTAATTAACCGTTACTGATCAATTTTTCTTTTTCATTAGTGTTATATTTGCCTCTATTGTCAAATTTGTCAATACTAAGAGAGAGAGTAGACCCCAGAGAGTATCTGTTTGCACTGATTTGTTTGACAAAATAATGACTCAGCTTCATTCCATGGTATAAGTGCATGCTACTTTTGTGTTGAACAAAATAAACCTGGCTGATGAACAAGTAGCCCACCCACACACAGTCAATTAGGTCATGTGTGGACAAATGCTTGCAAGAGTGGGACATACTAAAGAAGAAGATCCTAATAGTGATAACAGACAATAGGAGTAATATGGTGGCAGCATTTAAACAAACCACAGCAGCAGAAGAACATCCCAGCTCTAGTGACAAAGTCTCCCCCCATGACGGAAAGTGACTGAGATTCAGTCTGAAATTGATGATCTGCAGTGAACCATTTTAATTTGTTGGTATTCTTGATGACAGTCAAATATCACATGGATATGAGATGATTGATATTAGCGCTGTCTGCTGTACTCTACGGGTGTATCTTTGTTATTTTTTCCACTTTATTTGTAATCTTGTGTAAAGGTATTCCCATATGATGTTGAGGGTTAAGATAGAATGGAAACGGTAACCTTTTCTATACTTTATGCCTATTTGATTGTGTTCCTCTTGTTAGGTACCAACAGATTGGCATGGACCGGACAACGTGTTTGGTCCGGTGCATACCTTACAACTTGTGGTCCACATGGTGCAGCAGAAGGATGCAAGTGTTAAGAGAATCCTTGATAAAGCAAGATCAATAGTGAACCTCTACGGCAAGTCTTCCATTGAAACACACTAGCTACCAGCTACCAAGACCTTGCCACAATTGTCCAGAAAATGAAAGGGAGGATGAACCAGCGTTTTGCTTAATTCATGCTTAGATCCAACTGATGAAATGTTCTCGCCACTTGCAGCAGCTGCTTGTTTTGTCAACCCTTCTGTCTGTGGAAACTTTTGTTGATGTGGTGTTCAGGAGCTGCTTAAGAAGGCAGGAGAGTATTCCTGAGCCATAAGAAAATCCACATTGCCTTACACACAACATGAGGACCTGTCTGACTCTGAAGATGATGTGGAAGAGGAGAATATTGAAAAATGACAGGAAGTGGAAGAAGCACCATCCACATCAAAGCAGCCAGTCTTTCGGTTTCTTTCAAAATGCTGTAGAAGACCCAGGAAGAGGATCTCCCCAAACACCATAGAGCAGCAAATCAGTCTAACTGGTAATCAGGTGTGCACAATCCATTTTGCTATGTCTTCCTCCCTAACCTCAGTGGCCTGTTGTTCCTTAGAGTCAATTTTGTATTTTGAAGCACTTAAAGACCAGTGCAAATAATTTGCTGTGGTGCACTTGCTTGACTTAGCCCACCATTGAAGGTTTTCTGTATCTGTATCAGTTTGTATCAATTTGACTAATCTTTTTTTTTATAATTCTCCTTTAAGGGGGTGTGGCAGGGGTGTGTGTCTGATGCCTACATACTTTTGCTAATAGGTGTCCCTCGCCCCATCTTAAAAATCTGGGAGGTATGTATTGTCTGTGGGGTTGAATGAGGGGGAACTTGTAAGGCATATAATATGCAGTTAGTGCTCTGGACAGTCTGAGGAGGCCTGTAAGGCACACAGTGCTGTGGACGGTGGTCTGAGGAGGCCTGTAAATGCAGCACAGTGCTCTGGATGGTGGTCTGAGGAGGCTTGTAATGACACAGTGCTTTGGACAGTGGTCTGAAGAGGCCTGTAATGCTGCACAGTACTCTGGACGGAGGTCTGAGGAGGCCTGAAATGCTGCACAGTGTTCTGGACAGTGGTCTGAGGGGGCCTGTAATGCACACAGTGTTTTGAACAGTCTGAATAGGAGGCCTGTAATCCCTGTTGGGAGGATTGTGTATCTTATGTTTACATACTTTTGCTAATAGGTGTTCCTTGCTCCCATCTCAAAAAGCTAGGAGGTATCTCTGTGGGATTAAAATAGGGGTTACGTGGAAGGCCTATAATGTGCAATAAATACTCTGGAAGGTCTAAGGAGGTGTGTAATGCACACAGTGCTATGGATGGGGGTCTAAGGAGGCCTGTATTGCATTGCACACAGTGCTCTGGACGGTCTGAGGAGGCTTGTAATGCACACAGTGTTTGGAAAGTGGTCTGAGAAGGCCTGCAATGCTGAACATTCCCCTGGATGGTGGTCTGAGGAGGCCTGAAATGCTGAAAGTGCTCTGGATGGTGGCCTGAGGAGGCCAGTAATGCACAGTTCCCTGGACGGTGGTCTGAGGAGGTTTGTAATACACACAGTACATAGTGCTCTGGATGGTCTGAGGAGGCTTGTAATGCACACAGTGTTTGGACAGTGGTCCGCGGAGGCCTGTAATGCTGCACAGTGCTCTGGACAAAGGCCTGAAATGCTGCACAGTGCTCTGGATAGTGGTCTGAGGAGGCCTGTTAGGCACAGTGCTTTAGACAGGGGCCTGTAATACACACAGTGCTCTGGACAGTTTGAGGAGGAGGCCTGTAATGCATTGCACAGTGAGACTGGATGGTGGTCTGGGGAAACCTGTAATGCTGCACAGTGCTCTGAACGGTGGTCTGAGAGGAGGCCTATAATGCTGCATAGTGCTCTGGGTGGTGGTCAGAGAGGAGGCCTGTAATGCTGCAAAGTGCTCTGGAAGATGATCTGAGAGGAGGCCTGTAATGCTGCACAGTGCTCTGAACAGTGGTCTGAGAGAAGGCCAGTAATGCTGCACAGTGCTCTCAATGGTGGTCTGAGAGGCAGCCTGTAATGCTGCACAATGCTCTGGATGGTGGTCTGAGCAGGCGTGTAATGCACAGTGCTCTGTAATGTGGCCTGAGAGACCTGTAATGCTGCACAGTGCTCTGGACAGTGGTTTGAGGTGAAGCGTGTTGTGCATAGGGCTCCTGACAGTGGTCTGAGGAGGCCTGTAATGCATGCGGTCACAGTACTCTGGACAGTGGTCTGAGGGAAGGCTTCTGATGCACAGTGCATGGTTGGGACACTGTAGGCCTGAATGCACCTTGCTCTGGGTGGTCTGAGGAGGCCTGTAATGATACAAAGTGCTCTGAGTGGTCTGAGGAGGCCTGTAATGCACAGTGCTCTGGACAATTGTCTGAGGTGGCCTGGAATGCTGCACAGTGCTAAGCACACCACATAACCAACCATGCTATGGCCGCTACCTTGCTTGCTGAGAGGGAAAGCATTCACTGGCATTAAAGGCAGAGCCTAAAGAAAACCTGAAGTTCACATGGGTAAATGTCCATCCCTCACATTTTCATTCTGCTTTCATTTGTTAATGAAAATTGAACAGATTTTTGTCACAGTTTTCATCAATTGACAAAAATGTGGGGTCATTTTCGTTTAGTTTTTGTCAATGGAAATATGCCGCTGACGAAAATTATGACGAAATGTTTTCGTCTACGAAATTAATACTGGAAGTGGAAAGTATTTGGTACAACGCAGACCCTCCCTGGATCAAGATATTGCTCCAATCTGGATGAAAGAGCCAGGAGGAAACTGACCAGAGAGGCTACTAAGAGGCCTACAGCAACTTGAAGCAAGTCTATATAAAGTCCTGCAGCAACCTCCCTATCTCAGATTTTTATATAATGCTGCAAACATTCCACTTCTCAGAAAGTGCACAGTGCCAAAATCATACAAAAAATAGTGTTGCGCAAATATAAAAACCTATAACAATGTTATTAAATTATAAATGCAAAATTACTTGTGGGTCTCCGCCCTTATGATATCGTATTATAGCCTATATACTTAGGACATCACATCATAAAATCCAGTGCTGATTAATAAATATTACAGTGCATGTCATAATTATGTGCAAAAAAATTTGTAGTATAATCGTTAAAAAAGCTGAAAAGTGCTAAGTGCTGAATCATCAATAAATTAATATGCTAAAAATCTGTGCTTAATTAATATGGATGAGTTCATGCAGTGTGAAAAACAATAGTTGATAGGTACTAACAGTGTTTGAAATACATAAATCAATCCGTTAAACCTATAAAACTAATATTCTAAAAAGGAGTCCGTGGTAATAAATAGTGCAGAGTGATTTTTAACCAATCCTCTATAAGTGCTCAGGCCACCTTGTTGTGGCAGTGTTCCCAGTGTTTTTTTATTTTTTTATTTGCATGGTACACTTACTGCCTACCTGGAGAACCTACTGCTAACTTAGAAGGTGACCCCTCTGAGGAGTACCCACATATATCAGCAACTGGGTCTGATTGAATGCAACCCGAGGTGATCTCCTGGAAGAGCCATCCATAGGCTACATTTGGGTCTAATTGATTTTGTTTTGAGGTGAGCACCCAATCACAAGGGGGTGCACGGATTGGCAAGGATCTGTGACACTTTGGTCACACACTCTGGCTGGGAACACTGCCACAACAAGGTGGCCTGAGCACTTATAGAGGATTGGTTAAAAATCACTCTGCACTATTTATTACCACGGACTCCTTTTTAGAATATTAGTTTTATAGGTTTAACGGATTGATTTATGTATTTTAAACACTGTTAGCACCTATCAACTAGTCTTTTTCACACTGCATGAACTCATCCATATTAATTAAGCACAGATTTTTAGCATATTAATTTATTGATGATTCAGCACTTAGCACTTTTCAGCTTTTTTAACAATTATACTACAATTTTTTTGCACATAATTATGACATGCACTGTAATATTTATTTCTCAGCACTGGATTTTATGATGTGATGTCCTAAGTATATAGGCTATAATACCATATCATAAGGGCGGAGACCCACAAGTAATTTTGCATTTATAATTTAATAATATTGTTATAGGTTTTTATATTTGCGCAATACTATTTTTTGTATGATTTTAGCAACTTGAAGAAGTTGCAGGAATTTAAGACAGAGTGGTCATTGTGTGCATTAGACAACAATATCACAAACTCTCAAACAAATGTGGCTTGTATGGTAGGATTGCCAAGAAAAAAGGCACTCCTCAAAAAAGGCCACATGCAGTCACGACTGAGCTTCGCCAAAATGCACCCTAAAGATTCTGAGGCCACATGGAAAAAGATGTTATGGCCAGATGAGACTAAAATTGAATTATTTGGCCTAAACACCAAACAATATGTCTGGCGGAAATCCAATACTGTATGGCTCATCATCCAAATAACACCATTCCTACAGTAAAGCATGTAGGTGGTAATATCCTGTTATGGAGTGTTTCTCTGCTGCAGGGACTGGAGCATTGTCAGAATTTTTCCTTGTGAAGGAAAAATGGATGGGGCAAAATGCCGTCAAATTATTGAGGAAAATCTGCTGCCCTCTGCCAGAAAGTTGTCAGTGGGAATTTTTGCTGTATGCTTTGGGTCATTGTCATGTTGGAAGGTAACATGACAATGACCCAAAGCACACAGAAAAAAAGATGAAGAAGAAAAAGGTGAATGTCCTTGCATGGCTTGTCCGAGCCCAGACTTAAACCCCACTGAAAATCTGTGGAATGACTTGAAGATTGCAGTACATAAATGGTCACCATCAAATTTAACTAAACTTGATCAGTTCTGCAAAGAGCAGTGGGCAAATATTTCAAAGTCTAGATGTAAAAGTACAAAAAAGTGCAGCGCTAAAAAATGTGAATGATATATACACATATGATAATAAACCTGATAATTAATGTGAACTACAAATATAACAAAAGTGACAATGTATCAAAAAGTCAGTGATGAAAATGTGAGTCTTCAACGGTGCAGTTACGGGTGATAAATTATTAGTAGTATAGGAAAAGCGTGAATAGATCAGCCACCACCAACATCTAGGGGCTTACAAGAAATGGTGGACCCAGTTTGGTGTATGCCTAATGGGGCCATCCATGCAGTTGTGTATCCACACCAGGTATATAGGGAAAGAAGGTTGATACCGATATGTAGCGTGACTTTCCACTGGCCTAGAGCTATTATGAAATGATCCAACATCAAAAGGAAAAGGCAATCTACGAATGACACATGGATCTATCTTCTCCATTTAACTCAAGAAAATGTATGGCATCACCATATAAATACACCACTGCTATGTTACTACAGCACCGACCTAAAGTCTCCACCCTCCGCCTCTCTAGGCACTCTCCAGCCCCCTGCTCAGTGTCCTCCAGTGCTGCTTGCAGAAGGACTATAGAGGTGGAGGCGGAGCTTCCGATTGCTAATGACCCCACTGGAAGGATGCCTGCAGGAGTTCATTCTGTGGGATGTGTGGAGCATCAGGAGTTGGCCCGTTTTGCAAGATGTTAAGGCAGGGGCTTGATATGGGGGGTGGGTCAATGACAGCAGTGTCTGCAGCAGGGTAAGAGCCCTTACTAGTGCTGTACAGCTAACTTCAATTGCTCCATGCATGCCACTATTAGGACTCATTCACACCATATACTTTTATATCATCTGCACCCTTCTTCTGCACATATTACCCACCACCATACACTCCACACCCCTCTCCTACATGTACCACCCACCGCCATACACTACACACCCCATTTCTACACGTACCACCCACTGTCATACACTCCACTCCCCCTCTCCTACATGTACCACCCACTGCCAAACACTCCACACTCCTATATCCTACACCTACCATCCACCGCCATACACTCCACACCCCTCTCCTACACATACCACCAACCGCCATACACTCCGCACCCCTTTCCTGCACATACCACCCACCGCCATAC
Source organism: Pelophylax lessonae (assembly GCF_965119305.1). Lineage (NCBI taxonomy): Eukaryota > Metazoa > Chordata > Amphibia > Anura > Ranidae > Pelophylax > Pelophylax lessonae. The sequence goes on from NC_138768.1 coordinate 750,201,257, forward strand.
ACTTCGCACTCTTCTTCTGCACATACCACCCACCGCCATACACTCTGCACCCCTCTTCTACATGTACCATCACCCACCATCAACTCCACACCCCTCTCCTACATGTACCACCCACCGCCATACACTCCACACCCCTCTTCTACATGTAACACCCACCGCCGTACACTCTGCACTCCTCTCCTACACGTACCACCCACCACCATACACCCCGCACCCCTCTCCTGCACATACCACCCACTGCCATACACTCTGCACCCCTCTCCTACACGTACCACCCACCGCCATACACTCCATACCCCTCTCCCTGCACATACTACCCATCTTAATATACGCCACATCACTCTTCCGCACATACTACCCACCGACATTCCCTCCGCACCCCTCTAATACTTCATAACGTTTTTTTATCTTAACATTTGGTAGTCCTATCCCAAAAAATTCTAAGAAGTATCTAAGAAATAACATATATATTATACAATCGTTCCATAAACAAATACCACATACACTGCATATATCATTTTAGGAAAATATGCCTATAAAATAGTATACCATTTGCCAATAAAAAAATAAAAAAATATGTCCCCGGATTTCATTTTAAAAATTCTGTCACCTTATTTTAGGGGCATACAGTATGTGTATCCTTAGTGTTTTCATGATGACCTACAAAAACAGCAGTACTCGACTTCAGAGGCTAAAGGAGCTGGACTGTGGGTGGAATCTCTAATAATAGCTTATGTCTTTAGTTTTAGTATACATAAAGATACATGTGGATGGCTAATTAAGAGACAACAGGAGCCCTGGTGGCATTAAGCTGCATCCAATGCGGGGGTCGGCAACCGTCCTCTGCCCTACAGACACCATCCACTGCCCTTCTGACACGGTCCAAACCCCATCGACTGCCCTACTGTCGCTGCCCACTGCTCTACTGACCGACACTCCACTTTTAGAGTAGCCTAAATATATATTTTTACAGTGACATTTGTTCTATTATATTTTTTTTAGGTTTTCCTTACTATTTAGTTAGTCCTTGCTAGTTAATTTCTTTCTTTTTTTTAAAAAAAAAAGGGTGCCAGACCTTAGTGATCTTTGATCTCTTTTTCATATTGTTCAGATAGGTCGCCACCTCTCAAAGGTTGCCCAACCCTGATCTAATGCATTGCTCCAACCACTTTATATAGGGTTTGATGTATTCAGGTAAGAAAGGGCATTTGGGCAAGTAGTGCTGGAAAGTACTGTATATTTATACTTTAATAAGATATATAATATGATGTTTGTTATGAACAAAAAAATTAAAGCAATGTATAGTGTTGTAGCACCCCCTAACCACAATTTGTGGCCAAGTCCCCAGCTAGTGGTCTACAGTGAACACTATGTCTAGGACAGCAACACAGAGGTCAGGTTATTAAGTCAGTTTCTGGCCCAATTTTTACCTTAGCTTTGCAAGGAAGGTGTGGAAGCCCCTTCCCACCAGAGTTCTACACATAAACAAGTTCCAAAAACTTCTTGTCCAAATGGCTTACTTAGGAGCAATTTAAAGTCCATCTCTGGGCAAATAAAAAAAATAATCTCTTGTAGTTGAACTGTGCCTGCACTGCAAGGGTTAATTGTTCCTTTATGCCTAGGGGAACAATAAAAGAAGATTCCCTAACATATGCATCTCCTCCTCCCCCATCTAGACCAGTCCCTGCAGCATCTGCACCCCTACGCTCCACCAGTCTAGGATCCTCACATCATGAAGACCAGAGCAGGGTCCATATCCCTATGCTGGACGTGAGGATGCCAAGGGACAGTCCACTGCTGAATCATGGGGGAGCAGGGGATCATGTAAGGTTCTTCTCTCCTCCAGGAAAACTGAGCAATTAACTCTTGCATTGTGTGCACAGACCCCTGTGCCAAACATGAGCACCAGGCATACCTCCACACACCATGTACACTATACAGGTAAACATAACTGTTACATAACAAATTTTGCACAAGGAATTTACAGGTAAAATATCGCAACAGGGAAATCTGCAAGACGACTGCATGTCTTTTACCAAGTAAATTTAAAATGTAAAACATCTTAAAATCCAGAGCTGATATTGAACTGCCACACACTTGGCAACCTGTTCAGTTTCACTAGCCAATTCCTCTCAAACAGGTGCTTTCTTGGAGGGAGAGGCTCCCTCCAGCTCTGATGTTGTCATCAGGACCCACTCAAGATGAAAGCCCCTACCTCATAGTCCAGGTGCGCCAAGGATTTCTCGATTCCTGGATCAAAGGGAGAAGCATCCCAGCCCTCAGTATCTTTGTGCATGCACCTGACCACAACATCTGGTGCAAGGTGAAACACAGCAAGATGCTGCCTCTACTAGCATGGGGAACTGGTGGGTATCGCCTGCACCATGTCTTATCTCCCTAAATCTTTGGCTGGCCCTTATCTGGGCAATAGTTTAAAAAGAAAAGCATCACATTACCTGCAATGAGCCCAAGGAGAGATGTTTCCCTCCTGTGACCTCTTTGTGTGACACCTGTGTCAATTGGGACAATAGTGTAATTTATCTTAAAGTGTGTGTCTAGCCAAGTCCGGTTTTGGTGAAGTAGGAAAAAATTAGAACCCATTTTTGGTTCTGGATTTAGGTCAGCGTAAAACCTGGCTAGAAGCCGTGATAGATTTTCATTTCCATCTATGTCCCAATTGCAGATTTTTCCTCCCTCAACCTTACTTACTCTATCCAAAACAAAAAAGGAAAAAAAAAGCTTTGGTTGACATACTTTTTAACATAAAGTATGTTATCATTAAGGACAGGAGGCAAGAAAACTGTCACCATAGTCAGAACACTATCAGGGACCAGGGCCCTGTTTAGAAATGACCAGAGAGCAGCAGCAGTACAAGGAAATAACATTGATTTCAACTTTACCCAGAAGCTCACCAGCATTCTTTGGCACGAGGCCTCCTGCACACAGGGCATCTAGAGGCTCTCGATGACGTCAATTCTGCCGAAACATGCGTGGCCTTAATAGAAGTCATGATGTCACCATGCATGCACGTACGAGTACTGCATTCTGGATATTATGGTCTGTCCTGGTGCCGATTGTGTTTTAAGTATACACTGGCAGTTTTTATTCAATAAACATTTTAAGAGGATTTGACACTATGGGAGCGTGGTACTTTTTTTTTTTTCATCTCTGAGATTTCATCCATGGGAGTAAACCGGAGTGAGGAGTGACAGTGATTTCCGAGGAGAGGACACTGGTTGCATATACACAAGCGTTGTTTTACCCTCTCATAACCAATGAGTCCCATGATTTCTGGTAAGCACATACTGTAAGTGTGTTACGTGGGAAGAGCATGGTGTGTCCCTTTTTGGACTTTTTATTATTATTATATTCACATTATCGTTATTACAGTTTAGCATTTTATATTAAGTCAAATTGGAGGATTTTGCATGATGTCATTTAATGTATGATGCACTAAATATTTAAGGATATTTTAATTTTATTTTTGGTAATTGTGCATTTTTTAACCTGTGCATTTGTTGCCTCAGCACACTTTTATTACTTTTTTTGTTGCCGTATGCGCAGTATTTGTGATTGTTAAGTTCTCATCTAGAGACTCTGCATGCAATCCAATGGCTTAATGCACCCGGAAAGGCACTCCAGATGAGTGTGCAGTTATATCCAGCAAGTATTCACCTGGCCAAAATGCTACGGCAACACAAGCTGCCTGCCAACTGCCTGATATGCAATACAGTCATTTGCTGGAACTTGGCACCAGCAACAGGAGGCCTTCAACTAGTATCTTGGCAAGTATGAAATCAGAATAAGCTTTGGGGAGATGGGGTTCTTTTCATCATGACAGGGGCCCCTGCTTTAAGATGTGAGCCACAACAAGTCAAGGATAGGCATTGAAGGCACAGCAGCAGGATGAAGAGGTAGACTTCCTGCTCAGGGCAAAGATCCTATGCTACTGTCTCCATCACTATAAGGCCGGGGCAGCAGGAGGCAGAGGATGAGTACGAGGAGTAAGGTTTCTGTTCCTGCGGTAAAGAAGTGGAGGGTTGAGGTGTTAGGTGAGGAGTGTTGGGGTTCTGCTGGTGAGCAGGATGATTGTGGTGCTGGTGGTGAGGAGGAGGAAATTTGAGTGGCTTCAAGGGGATTGTTTCACCCCTCCCCAATCCAGAGAGAAGGTCGGTGAGGATCTACTCACACCATCCAAGAGGGAGCACGAAGTGCTTCACTCTTAGGATACTCAACAAGGTAGCTTTTTGCTGTTTTTCCTGATGGTGGTTGGATCCACTGCAATGCAGTCATAGGCAAAGGGGCAAACCTAATGAGAAAAATGCTGGCTGCCCTCCCACAAGATGGCTTTGTTTCCTTTGATTCCTGCTGCTACTAAGGCCCCATGCACACAGGGCAACAGAAAAGATGAGCTGCAGAGCCACTTCTAACGCCAGGAAAAAGCAGCTGTAAAAAAGTGCTTTTAGTAGCTTTTTCCATTGGCGTTATTGCACGTTTGGCCACGTTGCTTTTATCAGCGTTTTTTTCTGCCTCCATTCAAAATCAATGGTTCCCTATGGGAGCCTATTGATTTGAATGGAAGTCACATCGCAAGTCGGATCAGGATGATCCGACTTGCAATGCGAGTTGCGCTCTGAGAATCTTGAGGGGGGAACTCCAAGCCAAAATGGGACAAAAACGGCCTGGGGGTCCCCCCCAGGTTCCAAGCCAGGCCCTTCGGGTCTGGTATGGATTTTGAGGCCCCCCCCCCTCCCCACAAAATCCATACCAGACCCTTATCCGAGCATGCAGCCCGGCAGGCCTGGAAAGGGGAGGGGACAAGCGGGCTGCATGCTCAGATAAGCATCTGGTATGGATTTTGGGGGGGCCCCACGCCATTTTTGTTGGCATGGGGGTCCCCTCAAAATCCATACAAGACCCCAAGGGCCTGGATGGGAACCTGGGGGGGGGACCCCCACGCCGTGTTTTTCCCATTTTGGCTTGGAGTCCCCCCTCAAGATTCTCGAAGCGCAAGTCACACCGCAAGGAACCATTGATTTAAAAAAAAACGTATAACGTGGCTTATTGCTGTATAAGCAACGTTAAGCAACGTTAATTAGTCATTAGCAGCGTCAGACGTTTTTACAGCTTGACGCTGCAGCTCCAGAACGCACTGGTCCTGTTTTTTTTTTTGCAGCTCAAAAACGTCTATGCCACTTGGAGCTCCTAAAAGCCCGGTGCATGAGGCCATAAAATAACATGGAGGGGCGTTTTTAAGCTGCCAAAAAAAAATGTCTGACGCTCCTAACAGCAGCTGCAAAAACGCCCTGTGTGCATGGGGCCTTAGTGTGTGGGACATCACTGCATACTTGTATACTTGTGTTGTGCTCCAAAGCAGGCTCTTATTTCCTTTTTTTTTTGATTGAATAGGGGTGCTACCACTATGTTTACAAACAGAATGATGTCATTTACTGGCAATTTAAACAATACATGTTTTTAATTGTAAAAGTTAGTCTTGCTGCTGTAGGTTGTATACATCGCACAGATGTGCTATCTCACAGGCAGGTTCAGGACATCCCCAGGCATGTTATTTAACCACTTGCCGACCGCCGCAAGTACATATACTGCGGCGGTCAACCGGATGCGTGCTCCTGCTCGGTCACGGACCCCCCCGCGCGTGTGCCTGGCGGACCCGATGTCCGCTGGGCACTCGCGATCGTCCGTTACACCGGGAGAAAGGCAGGCGGCTAATGTAAACAAGCCGCCTGTCATTCTCCCCTGTGTAAGAATAGTGATCATACGGTTCTACTATGTAGGACCGTTGATCACTGTTCTTACACCTCAAGCCACAGCCAATCACAGTTAGAAGCACGCCCCTAGGGACACACTTTACCCCTCCCTCTCAAAAAAGTTAATCCCTTCTCTGCCAGTGTCATTTTACAGTAACAGTGCATATGTATAGCACTGATTACTGTAGTAATGTCACTGGTAAACCCAAAAGTGTCAAAAATGTCAGTCAAAGGTCCGATCTGTCCGCCGCAATGTCGCAGTCCCGCAAAAAAAATCGTAGATCGCCGCCATTTACACGTTAAAAAAAAAAAACAACAAAAATGACAAAAATCTTTCCCTTAGTTAGTAAACGCAATAACTTTTGCGCAAACCAATCAAAATACGCTTTTTGCGATTTTTTTTACCAAACATATGTAGCATAAAACAAATTGGCCTAAAATGTTAAAAAATTTTGATTTTTACATTTTTTGGGGGGGAATTTCATATAAAAAAATGTGAAAAATATTGCTATTTTTGCAAAATTGACGCTCTTTTTTTGTTTATAGCGCATGATCAAAAAATCGCACAGGTGATCAAATACCACCAAAAGAAAGCTCTGTTTGTGGGAAAAAAGGACGTCAAATTTGTTTAGGTACAGCGTCGCACGACCGTGCAATTGTTAAAGTCACGCAGTGCCGAATCGCAAAATAGGTTCTGGTCAGGAAGGGGGTAAAATCTTCCGGGGCTTAAGTCGTTAAAGAAATTAGGCATTTTTCTTTAAATTCTTTGTTTTTGGAGTATGGTTGGAAGTTAAAGAAAAGGTATGGTTAGGGGCCTGGTTCTCATGACATGTGGCTGATTTTCTACCATCCATTGGTTACACTGTGGCGGTGTATGGCTTTGGAAGGAATCACATCCTGGTACGTGTGAATGGTCAAGTTGGTGACAAGATACATGGTGGGTCCAACCAAAAAAAGCACAGTGAGACCTATCTAGTAATAGAAGGTCCATCCATTGTGGTGAGTGTCCATCCATGTGGGGTCACCTCGAGCACCTAAAGGTGGTCACGTGTTTATCTGTTACTAATGGCACCAGCACTTGTTCACCCACTTTTTGTTTTTTAAGCAACTATTATTTGAATGGGACTTATTGATACATTGAGCATTAGTTGCATTCTGTGGTGTTGTTTATTTATTTTGTGGCCTTTTACATGTGGCAAACAGTTTAGTAATTTTGATTCACGTTTTTGGCACCGCGGTTTATATACACATTTATAGGGTTCATGAATGTGAAAGTTAGACACATTTTAAAGACTGAAACAGCCATAATCACATTTATCTGTATTCCCTTTTTTGTTTTTTCTGCTTTTTGTTTTTGTCTGTGGTGCAGAGTTTTCATTGTTATTTGTTAGCAGGGAAGAATGCTGGGTCAGGTCTTTGGTGAATGAGAGAAAACCTTTAGAGATTTGTACATCATGGTTGAGACCCAGGTGAGAAGGGTAAAAAAAAACAGGGTGACTCTTTAGATTTTAGGGTGAGTTTATGTATCTGCAATTAGAACTGATATCACTTTCTAGTTCATAAAGTAGCTTTTTCAGACTTCACTGGCTCAATTTCAGAATTGTTTACTTATTAGGTACAGTATCGCAATGGCAGCCTTGACAGCCTTGGAGTCTGCGCTAACAGCTCCCATGTTTATATTCTTCTGAGTTCTCTATCAGCATAAAACAAAAAAAGATAGATAGATAGATAGATAGATAGATAGATAGATAGATAGATAGATAGATAGATAGATAGATAGATAGATAGATAGATAGATAGATAGATAGATAGATAGATAGATAGATAGATAGATAGATAGATAGATAGATAGATAGATAGATAGATAGATGTTACAGTTACTGTAATGAATACAAACCCATGAGCCCCACAGGCTAAATTAACCTGGAATTAGATGCGTAAAGGAGACCTTTTACAGCCTGATAAAAGCTAATGATGTGTGTGTTTTAACCGCTTCCATACAGAGCAGTTAGACCCCCTTCCTGCCCGGACCAATTTTCAGCTTTCAGCACTCTCACACTTTGAATGACAATTGCTCAGTCATGCTACATTGTAACCAAACAAAATTTTTATCATTTTTTTCACACAAATAGAGCTTTCTTTTGGTGGTATTTGATCACAACTGGGGTTTTTTTTTTCGTGATATAAGCAAAAAAAGAGCAAAAATTTTGAAAAAAAAAAAACACTTTTTTTTAGTTTCTATTATAAAATTTTGCTAAAAATTATTTTTTCTTCATGCATTTGGGCCAAAATTTATACTTCTACATATCTCTGGTAAAACTAACCCAAATTAGTGTATATTATTTAGTCTGTGTGAAAGTTATTGAGTCTAGAAGCTATGGTACCAATTACTGAAAATTGATCACACCAGATGTACTGATGGCCTATCTCCTTTCTTGAGGCCCTGAAATGTCAGGATAGTACAAATACCCCCCAAATGACCCCTTTTTGTAAATTAGACAGTCCAAGGTATTTAGTAAGAGGCATGGTGAGTTTTTTGAAGTTATAATTTTTTCCCACAATTCTTGGGAAAATGAAGAAAAATTTTTTTTTTCTTTTTTTTCCCAAAACGTTGTCAATTTCTAACACATAGCATGTACACAGCAAAAATGACACCCCAAAATTCATTCTGCTACTCCTTCTGAGTATGGTGATACCACATGTGTGAGACTTTTACACAGCCTGGCCACAAAAAGAGACTCCATGTCCAAGTAGCACCATAAGGCGTTTTAGGAGCATAAATACACATAAAACTTTCTTACTACCTATCACACTTTTTAAGGCCCTAGAGCACCAATACAATGGAAAAGTCCACAAAATGACCCCATTTTGGAAAGCAAATACTCCAACGTATATTCTGTGAGGCATTATGAGTCCTTTGAACATGTCATTTTTTTCCACAAGTTTTTGGAAAATGTGGGAAAAAAATAAAAACTTTTTTTTTTTTACTCAAAGTTGTCAATTTATAGGATATTCCTAACACATAGCATGTACATAGCAAAAATGACACCCCAAAATACATTCTGCCACTCCTCCTGAGTATGGCAATACCACATGTGTGAGACTTTTTCACAGCCTAGCCATATAGAGGGGCCCAACATCCAAGGAGCATCATCATGCATCCTAGCCACTTGCCTAGGGCTATTTTTGACATTTGGTGTTTACAAGCTAAAATCTGTTGTTTTTGCTAGAAAACTACTTAGAACCCCAAAACATTATATATTTTTTTTAGCAGAGACCCTAGAGAATAAAATGGAGATTATTGCAATATTTTTTATCACACCGTATTTGTGCAGCGGTCTTCCAAACGCAATTTTTTTGGAAAAAATTCACTTTTTTTTAATAAAAAAATAAGAAACCAGTAAAGTTAGCCCAATTTTTTTCCATAATGTGAAAGATAATGTTACGCTGAGTAAATAGATGCCCAACATGTCATGCTTCAAAATTGCGCACGCTCACAGAATGGTGACAAACTTTGGTACTTAAAAATCCCCATAGGCGACATTTTAAAAATTTCTACAGGTTGCTATCTTAGAGTTACAGAGGAGGTCTAGGGCTCAAATTATTGCTCTTGCTCTAACGATCACGACGATACCTCACATGTGTAGTTTGAACACTGTTTACATATGTGAGCAGGGTTTCCGTATGCGTTCGCTTCTGCGTGCGAGCTCACGGGGACAGGGCGCTTTAATTTTTTAATTTTTTTTTTACTATTTATTTTATTTATTATTTTTTATTTTTACACTTTCTTTTTTTAAAAAAAAAATTGATCATTTTTATTTCTATTACAAGAAATGTAAACATTACTTGTAATAGAAAAAGGCACGACAGGACCTCTTTTTTGTGAGATCTGGGGTCAAAAAGTCCTCAGATCTCACAAGTACACTAAAAGATAGAAAAAATAAAAACAAAAAATAAAAAAAAATTTAATAGTATGAAAAAAAAAGGGACCTTTAAACTGGTTGCTAGGCAACAACGTTTGCCGTAGCTCCGGTCCTCCAAGACCATAGAGTCAAGTGAGGGCAAGCTTGCCCTCACTCGACATCCTGTCTGTGAGGATCCGGGACCGGATAGTTTTCCCCGCTGCCGGCGGGACCGGATAGTTTTCCCCGCTGCCGGCGGGTCCGGTAAGCGGGGAAAAGGACCAGAATGCGGCGGGAGGGGGGGCACTTCTTCCGCCACCCTGGAAGGGTCATCCCACACCGAATCCGCCGCTGGGACCACCCTTATCGGAAAGCCAACCGTCCACCGTTTAAAAAAATACCAGGGTTATGGCAGCTATCTGCTGCCATAACACCAGTATTTTGGTTTAAACGGAGGACGTATATAAACCTTTTTGGACTTAGACATGGTGGCTGTATGAAGGGTGACAGGTACTCTGGTACTTTGCTGGGCAGGTGACAGGTACTCTGGTACTGATGAGCAAGTGGCAGGTACTCGAGTACTCTGATAGGCAGGTGACAGGCAGGTGATAGGTACTGATGAGTAGTACTGATACTGATAGGTGATACTGATACTGTACTGATGGGTAAGGATGATCAGTACTGATACTGATAGGTGATAGGTACTGATGGGTACTGATGAGTACTGATGAGTAGTGATGGGTACTGATGAGCAGGTGGCAAGTACTCGGGTACTTCAGGTGTCAGGTACTCTGATGAGCAGGTGGAAGGTAGTCGGGTACTCTGATGGGTAGGTGACAGGTACTCGGGTACTCTGATGGGTAGGTGACAGGTACTCGGGTACTCTGATGGGTAGGTGACAGGTACTCGGGTACTCCGATGACGGGTACTCGGGTACTCCAGTGATAGGTACTCAAAGTACCAGAGTACCTGTCATCAGAGTACCTGAGTACCTGTCATCAGAGTACCCGAGTACCCGTCATCAGAGTACCCGAGTACCTGTCATCAGAGTACCCAAGTACCTGTCATCAGAGTACCCGAGTACCTGTTATCAGAGTACCCGAGTACCTGTCATCAGAGTACCCGGGTACCTGTCATCAGAGTACCCGAGTACCCGTCATCAGAGTACCTGTCATCAGAGTACCCGAGTACCTATCATCAGAGTACCCGAGTACCTGTCACCAGCCCATCAGAGTACCCGAGTACCTGTCATCAGAGTACCCGAGTACCTGTCATCAGAGTACCCAAGTACCTGTCATCAGAGTACCCGAGTACCTGTCACCAGCCCATCAGAGTACCCGAGTACCTGTCATCAGAGTACCTGATGGGCTGGTGACAGGTACTCGGGTACTTTGATGGGCTAGTGACAGGTACTTTGATGGGCTAGTGACAGGTGCTCTTTATTGGGGGGGGGCAATCAGTGTGTTTGGGGTGCACTGTACTTGGTAACTAGCTGTTACCACAATCTCCTCCTCACACAGGATCAGTGTGTGAGGAGGAGAACACGGTGACAGCTAGTTACCTGTTCTCTGTTGACATTTGTGACCGGCTGTGATTGGACACAGCCGGTCACGTGTTAAAGAGCCAATTTCATTGGCTCTTTACCTAGATCGGGGATGGGCTCTGTCCGAGGGACGAGCCTCGTCCCCGATCGCCGCGCTGTGCGCCCCCGGGGGGCTCGCATTGAGGAAGGAACGAGCGGCTCGCGCTGGAGCCGCTCATGTGATCGGCTGTGATTGACACAGCCGATCACGTGGTAAACAGCCAATTTCATTGGCTGTTTACCTTGATCAGGGTTGGGCTCAGTCCGAGGGACGAGCCTCACCCCCGATCGCCGCGCTGCGCGCCCCTGGGGGCGCGCAGTAGCGCCGAGACCGGGCGGACGTCATATGACGGCCGCCCGGATCGAGAAAGGATTCCTGCCGACGTCATTTTATAATGGCGCGGTAGGGAAGGGGTTAAAGTGTAACTCCACTTTCGTGGGGAAAATATAGCAAATAAAGAAAAAACAATATAGCGTATACAATTACAACACAAATCATATTGTAATTGAATGTTATTAAAAATGATCCTTCCTTTTCAAACTGCAGCTGTTGTAATTTTCTAAAAATGCAATGCAATATGGCTACCTGGAGCTGTTCTGTACACCACACCCTGGAAACATAATTTCCTGCTTGTGTGATTGGCTCACCAATTTTTCCAGAAGTCTGCCTAAGATACAAGTCAGATTTCTTGCATCCCCTGCAACAAAAATTTTTATTTTTGGTGAGATACTCCCAATAGGAACACGTCTAAAGGGATGCAGGCCCAGCAGCTTCCCTCATTAGAGCCCTGCAGTTGCCACAGCTGATAGATAATTATGAAACCACTCCCATTTGACCCACTCAGCACAGAGGAACAAACAATGATTTCTTCAGAATAACAAAAGGTAGGAATCTGCAACAAAGTTTGTTAAAATCCATGTAAAGTACATATATCACCCAGAGGGGATGTTTTTTTCTCAACAAAAGTGGAAATACACTTTGAGCATTGCTTGTGTCAATCTAGTCATACAATTTGAACAGCATGTATGTTCTTTCAAACATGTTCAACCTCTGCCACAGACATTTGATTGATCATTTTTGAGTGAAAGAAAAGTATATGTCATGTGTCTGCCACTAATACCTGTTGGGCAAACAGGGAAGAGAATTGTGGTGAGCCCCTAGTACCCATCACAAGATATCTGCCCATTTATGGCATCCCTTATGCATTACATTTTCTGATTAGTATTGTCATTTGTTACTAAGTTACTGTAGTTCTGCTGAGGCAAAAGAAATGTCAAGAATGCATGACTGTATAACCAGAGCCATGCCGTGAGTAATTATTAGAGCTATACAAATCAATGCTAATTGTACAACTGGTTGACAGGATAATGTAGTGTGTCAGATATGATTAAGAAGGAAATACTTTGTATTTTCTTTGAATTCTTTGGAAAATAAGACACATAATATGGACACTCCTAAAGCAAATAGAGCGAAATGTGGCACGTCTAAGGGGTAGAGATAATAATGGTTTGACCCAAGGTTTATACAACGTTAACTCCAGATTTATTTTTTCACCCAAATGTCAGTTGACATAATCTGTGAATCTTGGATAAAAAGCTGCATAATTCTTGGGTGAAAACATTGATACATAGATGCAATGTATTTATTCCATACATACACAGTAAATGAGCAAAACCCAATTATTAAAGCTAAATAGAAATATTAAAGATCAAAAGGTTACCAATGAGCCCACAAGATACAGCCCCAATAATAACTGTTTTATTAGAAAAATATTTAAATAGCAGTAGAACCTTCCATGGCACGGCTTTGCTTCACATTTCACTTAAATTAAATCATACACATCTATGTTTTATATAATTGGAATTTATACAGTAAGTCATATAGACACTGTGAAAACCATTGACCTGTTCATGCATTCTTTTATATAAGCATAGCAAAGTTAGATTGATTCAATACTCCAGTCCTTAAAGTGAAATTAACCCTCAATAATTTTAGGCATTTTCAGAAGGTGATTTAATAAGTAGGTATGAAGCTTCTTTATCTTTTCTTTGTTTCCTATGTTCCTCTATGTTTCCAATATTCCTGTTTCACAGTGGCTCCTTTCCATTGCAACATCCTATAGAGCCACTCTTGTTATGCAGGGACTAGAGTTGTATCTCCCTAGACTGTGAACATCAATAGAAACACACAGTCCCCGTAGCCTAGGATGGCAAGCAGTCCCCTGCTCCTCTCTCCTCCAATCTAACAGACTAAAGCCTCGTACACACGCAACGATTATCAGCCGACCGATCGGCCGTCTTTTGTCCAGTGTTGTTGTGTTGGTTGAAATGTGCTCTAGTCTGCACACAAATTTTCTCGCCCAACAAAAACCAACTTCAGAAGTGATGTCATGTGCTGGTTTACTTTCCGTGTGTTTTTTCTTCTCTGAGCATGCCCAGTCTTGCTCATCAGATTTTTGTCTGCCGAAATCTGTACTGACTGATGGAAAATCGGCCGTTGTGTTGACGGCCAACAAAAATTTTATAGCCTGCACACCAGATTTTGTTCGGCCGAAAAGTCGCAGTCGGTTGTCGAAAGCATCATACTAACAAGCCGAAAATCGGCCGATCAGATGTTGGCCGAAAATTCACGGCCAACTATCGATGCGTGTGTACGAGGCAATACTCTAGACTGCACTGTCCACTGTTAACTCTTTTTACTTTGAAAACAAGAAATTCAGGGAAGCAGCACTAAGAGAGGAGCCAGGGGCATTGAAAGTTGTAAGCTGCAATTGCTAGGGTAAGAGTTTTAGCAGATAGTTTACTGGGGAATGTTTATATTATTGTGCTCAATGTGTTCAACTAAAAAACTCTGAGGGTTTAATATTATTTTAAAGCAGTGGTAAGGTCCAAAAACATAAACAAGCAAACTGTTATTTTGACATCCAGAATCTTCAATGTGCAAAAAATGTTGTGAAATAATTATTTCTAATACCTTTTGACTGCTGTCTGCTTATTGTTAGCGGTTTGCCATTTTTGCTGTGGTAATTAGGCATGGCTCCCTAGTGGTGAAGGTGGGATATGCTGTGTGTCAAGCAGCAGAGTCTGCAATGATAGGTAAAGTTTGCAGAGACAACAGTGGTATATGCAATCTAGAAAGTGAAAACAGTTATGCTTTGCAGGGTTAAAGTAACATGATCTTCATATGCATGATTTTAATTTTGGGTTTTATTAGCCTTTAAATGTTAGTTTCTAATAAATGTAGGTTACTTGTAGGGCTCCTACAGATATGTGAACACTGCGGTAAAAAGTCCAGATTAAATAATCTGAATATAAAAAAATAATTCTATTTTAAATGTAATGTTCATAAAATGTACTGGCCCAAAGCAACTAACTGATGTATATTCTGTCATTCCAAGGAATGCGCCAGTATGCATGTTGCATATACCAATATTATATGTACACATAACTGAACAATTCCTTGAAATGACATAATATACAGTACATCAGTTGCCTGCTAGAGGATTCTAAGAACACTGCAACTAGAATGGTGATTTAGTACTACAATGGGATTAGTACAATGAAAACTTTGCAGAACACTTATGTTAGCCACATCAGCTCCGGAAGGTTTTACCCCCTTAATGACCAGGCCATTTTTTACTGTTGTTACTTTAACGAAAACTTGCCCCGTCGTGCGATGCTGTACCCAAATATAATCAATGTCCTTTTTTTTCCCACAAACAGAGCTTTCTTTTGGTGGTATTTGATCACCTCTGCGGTTTTTAGATTTTGCGCTATAAACAAAAAAAGAGCGACTATTTTGAAAAAAAAAACGCCATACCTTTTACTTTCTGCTATAAAACATTCCCAAGAAAAATTTTTTAGAAATCTATTTTTTTTTTTATCAGTTTAGGCCAATTTGTATTCTGCTACATATTTTTGGTAAAAAAAAATCCCAACATATTTTAATTGGTTTGCGCAAAAGATGTAGCATTTACAAGCTATGGGATAGATTTTTGGAATTTTAATTTTTTTTGTTTTTATTAGTAATGGCGGCGATCAGCAGTTTTTAGCGGGACTGCAACATTGCGGCGAACAGATCGGGCCCCTAACTGACATTTTTGACACTTTTTGGGGACCAGTGACATTAATACAGTAATCAGCGCTAAATAATATGCACTGTTACTGTATACATGACACTGGCAGGGAAGGGGTTTAACACTGGGGGTGATCAAAGGGCTTAATGTGTACCTAAATATGCTTACTAACTGTGTGGGGGAATGGTTCTGTGACAGGCACAGAGAGATCAAAGTTTCAGCTTAGCTGAAACTTCTGATCTCTCCCTGCTTGTCTGACAGAAGACTCACCTGATTTGTTTACATAAGCAGGCGGGTCTTCTGTCAGTTTATCTGACGATCGCGGAAGGTACTACGTGATTTTGCGCAGCTGAGCCGCCTTGCCGCAGTAATACTATGGTGGACGGTCGGCAAGAGGTTAAGGGAGATCCGGATGCAGCAAACCATTTAAACAATTTCCTCTGTTAAATCTTCTGAGATATAATTTGCACCACTAATAACAAGTTGTGGTATAATATTGGTTTT
Organism: Pelophylax lessonae; assembly: GCF_965119305.1. NCBI lineage: Eukaryota > Metazoa > Chordata > Amphibia > Anura > Ranidae > Pelophylax > Pelophylax lessonae. The sequence goes on from NC_138768.1 coordinate 750,217,089, forward strand.
AGTAATGAGGGTTCATTTTCAGGATTTCTGGAGAGAGGTAGCAGAGGAACTGGCTCGGTTAAAGCTTTATAAAGCAATGGGCCCTGCTGGTATTCATCCCAGAGTTGTACGAGACCTTTGAGGTATAGTTGTTGGACCATTACCTTATCTTTTTAAATAATCTCCCGGTGACTGGGAGACCGCTAATATTGTACCTATCCACAAGTAGGGTAGCAAGCGAGAAGCTGGGAATTACAGGCCAGTGAGTTTAACATCTGTTGTAGTCAACTTAATAGAATAACCTCTAAAAAGAAGTATAATTGATCTCTTAAAAACACACAAACTGCTGGACCTAAAGCAGCATGGCTTTACTGAGGGCAGATCATGTCATCTAATCGGATTGAATTTTTTTACCATATCACCAATGTTTTGGACCAGCGTGGTTCTGTAGACATAGCCTATCTTGATTTCATCAAGGCATTTGATACATTTTCACATAATGATCTAATAAAAAATGTGTACAAGCTAGGGCTTAACCCGTGGGTGTTTCAATGGATATGCAGTTGGCTAAAGAATTGATATCAGAGGGTGGCTGTAAATGGGCACCAGTAATTACTGATGTACCACAAGGCTCTGTACTAGGTCATGTTCTATATAATCTATATGTAAGTGATATAACTAAAGGTTTAGTGGGTAAGGTATGTCTTTTTGCTGATGACGTAAAAGTGCGTAACAGGGTTGATATCCCTGAAGTTGTCTGTAACACAGAGCATGATTTGGCATTGCAGGAAGATTGGTCAAAGCAGTGAAAACTGCAGTTCAATGATTCTAAATGTAAAATAATGCACCTAGGGAAAAAGAATCCCTTGAGAGAGTACAATATTGGGGGTATAGTGTTGGCCAGCACAACAAAGGAAAAAGATGTGGGGGTACCTATTATAAATGATTGCAAAATGAGCAAACAGTGTGATCAGGCAGGTAAAGAAAATATATTTCTAAGATGCTTCTCTAGACGAGTCACCAGCAGGAGGAAGAAGGTCCTCATTCCCATATATTAAGCGCTCATTTAGAACACTGTGTCTGCAGACTTCACTTACAAAAAGATATTGATAAGATAGAAAGAGTCCAGAGATAATCAATAGGGTTGAGCGAACACCTAGATGTCCGTGTTCGACGGGTTCGGCCGAACTTTAAAAAAAAGTCCGGGTCCGTGTCCCGGACTTTTACCGAACTTTTCCCGGACACCGAACCCCATTGAAGTCAATGGGGACCCGAACTTTAAGGCACTAAAATGGCTCTAAAACACCAAAGGAAAGGGCTAGAGTGCTGCAAATGGCAGCAAAACGTAATTAAGAGCATGGCAAGTGCTCTGCAAACAAATGTGGATAGGGAAATAACTTAAAACAACAAAAAAAAACAGAAAAATAAAACAATGTTCTTCTTCATCTCTGAAGGACGAGGCCCATATGGAGTAGGAGGGAGGTTAAGGTGGTGGTGGATGTGGCGGTGACATAGGCGTGCGCACAGGGTGTGCTGGGTGTGCCTGGGCACACCCTAATCACCTAGGGCACATAGCATTGCCAGTGAGGAGATGGGAAAGATCTCCCTGGGACCTGCTCTGCTCTATTTCTCCTTGCCTACAGGTACATGGCCCCGATACATTACTCTCCCTGCTGGCAAACACATGCATGTGTATTTCAACTTTGGGGTGCACACCTTAATGCAATAGGCTGCGCACACCTATGGGCGGTGTAGGTGGAAGCGGCGGTGGAGGAGGACCAGGGCCGGATTAACAGCATCATGGGCTTGGTGCTGAGGATTTTGAAGGGCCTTAGGGCCGTGCCTTGCCATGCACCCAGAGGAGGAAGGGTGCAGCCATGCATGCCTAATTCAACATGGGATGCTGTCTCTGAAGCCCATAAACACATCCATGCATCGCCAACTGTCCCTCCTTGTCCGGCCTTCACGCTGTGTGGGGAGGTTCTGAGGGTGCTGCCTGGGGAAGCGAGCATAGAAGCCAGACTTCTGTGTTTACAAGTGACAGAAGAGCGGTAACAGTGAATATGGCCAACCCGGGGCCTATATAAAAGGTAGGGGCCTGGAGCTGCAGCTCCAATAGCCCCTACATTAATCTGGCCCTGAGGAGGAGGACGAGGTAGCCAACACTGCTTCTTTTCACAAATTTTAAATGAGGGTACACCCCAAAAGAGTGAGAAAGAGCAAAAATGGAACAATGGGTGGGTAAGGTCGGTATCCATTGCTATTCTGCATAAGGTACGGAAAAGTCCCGTGGGATCCATGCCTGGTTCATTTTAATGAACGTGAGCTTGTCCACATTGTCTCTGGACAGGCGGCTGCGCTTGTCTGTTATAACGCCCCCAGCCGTGCTAAATACCCGTTCAGATAATACACTGGCTGCAGGGCACGCCAGCACCTCCAAGGCGTAAAGGGCAAGCTCAGGCCATGTGCCCAATTTGGAGACCCAGAAGTTGAAGGGGGCAGACCCGTCATTCACTACATGTAGGCGTGTGCACACATACTGCTCCACCATGTTGGTAAAATGCTGCCTCCTGCTAAGACGTTCCATCTGAGCTGCTGGTGCTGCTGTTTGTTGTGGCGTGCTGACAAAGCTTTTCCACATTTCGGCCATGCTAACCCTGCCTTCTGAGGTGCTGGCGGTGCCCTGGTTGCGTTGGCGACCTCCTCCTCCTCCTCCTCTGCCTTGTGCTTCCACTGTGGCTCCGCTGTCAGATGGGAATGCCAGCAGCATGGCGTCTACCAGCGTGCGCTTGTACTCGCGCATCTTGCGATCGCGCTCCAGTGAGTGAATTAAGGACGGTACGTTGTCCTTGTAACGGGGATCCAGCAGCGTGGCCACCCAGTAATCAGCACAAGTTAGAATGTGGGCAACTCGGCGGTCGTTGTGGAGACACTGCAGCATGTAATCGCTCATGTGTGCCAGGCTGCCCAGAGGCAACGAAAGGCTGTCCTCTGTGGGAGGTGTATGGTCCGTGTCCTCTGTATCCCCCCAGCCACGCACCAGTGATGGCCATGAGCTGGCCTGGGTGCCACCCTGCTGTGAACATGGTTCCATCTCCTCCTCCAGCTCCTCCTCCTCCTCATCCTCCTCATCCTCCAGAACTGTGCCCCTGCTGGACAATTGCGTCCCTGGCGTTTGCGTGTGCAGGAACCCACCCTCGGAGCCCCTTGCGAATGACTGCCCTGAAAGCCTTGGAAATGTTACCTCTTCATCCTCCTCCTCCTCCTCATCCTGTGCCACATCCTCTTCCATCATCGCCCGAATTGTTTTTTCAAGGAGGCATAGAAGTGGGATAGTTAAGCTGAGAACGGCGTCATTGCCACTGGCCATGTTGGTGGAGTACTCAAAACAGCGCAACAAGGCACACAGGTCTCGCATGGAGGCCCAGTTAAATTAAATAGCGGAATAGAAAATACGATCCAAAAAAAGTGTATGTATATCACACGTACACAACCACACTAGGCCCCAATTACTATTGTTTGTACCCCTAAAAGGCTAGATGAGGAGTAGGGGGAGTATGGAACAGGCAGCACCCTCAAACCTTCAGAAGTATGAGATGAACCCCAACAACTTGGAAAGGTGGATCTCTCTTACACGTACCGACACAGACTATCCCGCAATTCAATTGATCCTCAAAGGTTTTTATTGAATAGCGGAATAGGAAATATGATCAAAAAAAGTGTATGTATCTCGCACGTACACAACCACACTAGGCCCCAATTACTATTGTTTGTACCCCTAAAAGGCTAGATGAGGAGTAGGGGGGGTATGGAACAGGCAGCACCCTCAAACCTTCAGAAGTATGAGATGAACCCCAACAACTTGGAAAGGTGGATCTCTCTCACACGTACCGACACAGACTATCCCGCAATTCAATTGATCCTCAAAGGTTTTTATTGAATAGCGGAATAGGAAATATGATCAAAAAAAGTGTATGTATCTCGCACGTACACAACCACACTAGGCCCCAATTACTATTGTTTGTACCCCTAAAAGGCTAGATGAGGAGTAGGGGGGGTATGGAACAGGCAGCACCCTCAAACCTTCAGAAGTATGAGATGAACCCCAACAACTTGGAAAGGTGGATCTCTCTCACACGTACCGACACAGACTATCCCGCAATTCAATTGATCCTCAAAGGTTTTTATTGAATAGCGGAATAGGAAATATGATCAAAAAAAGTGTATGTATCTCGCACGTACACAACCACACTAGGCCCCAATTACTATTGTTTGTACCCCTAAAAGGCTAGATGAGGAGTAGGGGGGGTATGGAACAGGCAGCACCCTCAAACCTTCAGAAGTATGAGATGAACCCCAACAACTTGGAAAGGTGGATCTCTCTCACACGTACCGACACAGACTATCCCGCAATTCAATTGATCCTCAAAGGTTTTTATTGAATAGCGGAATAGGAAATATGATCAAAAAAAGTGTATGTATCTCGCACGTACACAACCACACTAGGCCCCAATTACTATTGTTTGTACCCCTAAAAGGCTAGATGAGGAGTAGGGGGGGTATGGAACAGGCAGCACCCTCAAACCTTCAGAAGTATGAGATGAACCCCAACAACTTGGAAAGGTGGATCTCTCTCACACGTACCGACACAGACTATCCCGCAATTCAATTGATCCTCAAAGGTTTTTATTGAATAGCGGAATAGGAAATATGATCAAAAAAAGTGTATGTATCTCGCACGTACACAACCACACTAGGCCCCAATTACTATTGTTTGTACCCCTAAAAGGCTAGATGAGGAGTAGGGGGGGTATGGAACAGGCAGCACCCTCAAACCTTCAGAAGTATGAGATGAACCCCAACAACTTGGAAAGGTGGATCTCTCTCACACGTACCGACACAGACTATCCCGCAATTCAATTGATCCTCAAAGGTTTTTATTGAATAGCGGAATAGGAAATATGATCAAAAAAAGTGTATGTATCTCGCACGTACACAACCACACTAGGCCCCAATTACTATTGTTTGTACCCCTAAAAGGCTAGATGAGGAGTAGGGGGGGTATGGAACAGGCAGCACCCTCTAACCTTCAGAAGTATGAGATGAACCCCAACAACTTGGAAAGGTGGATCTCTCTCACACGTACCGACACAGACTATCCCGCAATTCAATTGATCCTCAAAGGTTTTTATTGAATAGCGGAATAGGAAATATGATCAAAAAAAGTGTATGTATCTCGCACGTACACAACCACACTAGGCCCCAATTACTATTGTTTGTACCCCTAAAAGGCTAGATGAGGAGTAGGGGGGGTATGGAACAGGCAGCACCCTCAAACCTTCAGAAGTATGAGATGAACCCCAACAACTTGGAAAGGTGGATCTCTCTCACACGTACCGACACAGACTATCCCGCAATTCAATTGATCCTCAAAGGTTTTTATTGAATAGCGGAATAGGAAATATGATCAAAAAAAGTGTATGTATCTCGCACGTACACAACCACACTAGGCCCCAATTACTATTGTTTGTACCCCTAAAAGGCTAGATGAGGAGTAGGGGGGGTATGGAACAGGCAGCACCCTCAAACCTTCAGAAGTATGAGATGAACCCCAACAACTTGGAAAGGTGGATCTCTCTCACACGTACCAACACAGACTATCCCCCAATTTAACTGATCCCCAAAGGTTTTTGATTAAATAGCGGAATAGAAAATATGATCCCAAAAAAGTGTATGTATATCACACGTACACAACCACACTAGGCCCCAATTACTATTGTTTGTACCCCTAAAAGGCTAGGAGTAGGGGGAGTATGGAACAGGCAGCACCCTCAAACCTTCAGAAGTATGAGATGAACCCCAACAACTTGGAAAGGTGGATCTCTCTCACACGTACCAACACAGACTATCCCCCAATTTAACTGATCCCCAGAGGTTTTTGATTAAATAGCGGAATAGAAAATATGATCCCAAAAAAGTGTATGTATATCACACATACACAACCACACTAGGCCCCAATTACTATTGTTTGTACCCCTAAAAGGCTAGGAGTAGGGGGAGTATGGAACAGGCAGCACCCTCAAACCTTCAGAAGTATGAGATGAACCCCAACAACTTGGAAAGGTGGATCTCTCTCACACGTACCAACACAGACTATCCCCCAATTTAACTGATCCCCAAAGGTTTTTGATTAAATAGCGGAATAGAAAATATGATCCCAAAAAAGTGTATGTATATCACACGTACACAACCACACTAGGCCCCAATTACTATTGTTTGTACCCCTAAAAGGCTAGGAGTAGGGGGAGTATGGAACAGGCAGCACCCTCAAACCTTCAGAAGTATGAGATGAACCCCAACAACTTGGAAAGGTGGATCTCTCTCACACGTACCAACACAGACTATCCCCCAATTTAACTGATCCCCAAAGGTTTTTGATTAAATAGCGGAATAGAAAATATGATCCCAAAAAAGTGTATGTATATCACACGTACACAACCACACTAGGCCCCAATTACTATTGTTTGTACCCCTAAAAGGCTAGGAGTAGGGGGAGTATGGAACAGGCAGCACCCTCAAACCTTCAGAAGTATGAGATGAACCCCAACAACTTGGAAAGGTGGATCTCTCTCACACGTACCAACACAGACTATCCCCCAATTTAACTGATCCCCAGAGGTTTTTGATTAAATAGCGGAATAGAAAATATGATCCCAAAAAAGTGTATGTATATCACACGTACACAACCACACTAGGCCCCAATTACTATTGTTTGTACCCCTAAAAGGCTAGGAGTAGGGGGAGTATGGAACAGGCAGCACCCTCAAACCTTCAGAAGTATGAGATGAACCCCAACAACTTGGAAAGGTGGATCTCTCTCACACGTACCAACACAGACTATCCCCCAATTTAACTGATCCCCAAAGGTTTTTGATTAAATAGCGGAATAGAAAATATGATCCCAAAAAAGTGTATGTATATCACACGTACACAACCACACTAGGCCCCAATTACTATTGTTTGTACCCCTAAAAGGCTAGGAGTAGGGGGAGTATGGAACAGGCAGCACCCTCAAACCTTCAGAAGTATGAGATGAACCCCAACAACTTGGAAAGGTGGATCTCTCTCACACGTACCAACACAGACTATCCCCCAATTTAACTGATCCCCAAAGGTTTTTGATTAAATAGCGGAATAGAAAATATGATCCCAAAAAAGTGTATGTATATCACACGTACACAACCACACTAGGCCCCAATTACTATTGTTTGTACCCCTAAAAGGCTAGATGAGGAGTAGGGGGAGTATGGAACAGGCAGCACCCTCAAACCTTCAGTATGAGATTGTGTTCACTGTACCCCACAAAGATTGAGTTCACTGCACCCCACAATGATTGTGTTCACTGCACCCCACAAAGATTGTGTTCACTGCACCTCACAAAGATTGTGTTCACTGTACCCCCCAAAGATTGTGTTCACTGCACCCCACAAAGATTCTGTTCACTGTACCCCACAAAGATTGTGTTCACTGCACCCCAAAAAGATTGTGTTCACTGCACCCCAAAAAGGATGTTGTTCACTGCACCCCAAAAAGGATGTTGTTCACTCCACCCCAAAAAGATTGTGTTCACTGCACCCCACAAAGATTGTGTTCACTGCACCCCAAAAAGATTGTGTTCACTGCACCCCAAAAATGATTTTGTTCACTGCACCCCAAAAAGGATTTTGTTCACTGCACCCCAAAAAGGATGTTGTTCACTCCACCCCAAAAAGATTGTGTTCACTGCACCCCAAAAAGATTGTGTTCACTGCACCCCACAAAGGATTTTGTTCACTGCACCCCAAAAAGATTGTGTTCACTGCACCCCAAAAAGGATGTTGTTCACTGCACCCCAAAAAGGATTTTGTTCACTGCACCCCAAAAAGATTGTGTTCACTGCACCCCACAAAGGATTTTGTTCACTGCACCCCACAAAGATTGTGTTCACTGCACACCAAAAAGGATTGTGTTCACTGCACCCCAAAAAGATTGTGTTCACTGCACCCCAAAAAGATTGTGTTCACTGCAGCCCAAAAAGATTGTGTTCACTGCAGCCCAAAAAGATTGTGTTCACTGCAGCCCAAAAAGATTGTGTTCACTGCAGCCCAAAAAGATTGTGTTCACTGCAGCCCAAAAAGATTGTGTTCACTGCAGCTCACACACAGAAAAATGGATGTGGATCACTGACACCTGCCTATCTCCAATCCCACACCACACAGCAATATCGATTGTAGTTTGTAGAACACAGTTTCCCTAAAATTCAGCAGACTCTGTCCCTAACAGGATTGAGAAGAGATCGTAGATCAGGATTGAGTGCAGACCCCACCCCCCACACAGCAATATCGATTGTAGTTTGTAGAAGACACTGACCCTATATAATTCAGCAGACTCTATCCCTAAAATGCCTACAACTCGCCCTGCCTAAACACTCCGACCTGTCCCTCAATTCTATCCGGACACAAATGGTTTTTTCCTGCCTATCTTTCCCTAATCAGCAGCCAGCACGTTGATGTGTGCTCTGTCCCTGAATCTAAGCAGCATAATGACGCCGCTGCGGCTGCCTCGAACTTATAAAGACTTGGTCACATGCTTCAGACGGCCAATCACAGCTACTGAGACATTTGCAGGCATGGCTGGGATGGCTTAAGGCACACCAGTTAAACGATTGTTGATTGGCTGTTGAAAGCCCGCCATGAAAAGAGCGCCAAAGCATGCAAAACCCGGAAATAAAACGACCGAACACGGATTTTTACCCGAACATACAGTAAAGTGTCCGTGTCCGTGTTCGGGTACAAAAAATCCAATTATTCGGTACGAACACGAATAATACAGTCCGTGTTCGCTCAACACTAATAATCAACAAAAATAGTGAAAGCTATGGGGGAATAAAATATTTTAGGAGTATTTTCGGGAACTTAATATGGAAAGTCTGGAGTAAAGAAAGGGAAGGGGAGACATTATTGAAACCTTTAAATATATCAAGGGTGCAAATAAAGTTTGAGAGGGCAGTATTTTCAATATATAGCCTTGGGCACAGGGTCATGATCTCAAATAATCGAATCTTAGAAAGTATTATTTTATTGAAAGAGTAGTTATTGCTTGGAATAGACTTCCGGCAGAGGTTGTGAGCCAGTCAACAGTAAATGGTTTTAGACATGCTTGGAACAAACACAGGTCTATACTCAAAACATGGTAAAAGAAGGGGGGAAACCAGCGCTATGGATAAGAACCTCAGAGACTTAAAAATACTTAGGTTGCAGCCACCAACCAACCCCTAGAGTTTAGGGGTCAAATGTAATATATGAGGGAAAGATAGTTGGAAACGGCGCTACCTTTGGTGTGTACAGTAAGTACAAACTATACATAGTTGAGTGCAAACTAAAAAGTTTTAGTGCAAGGATAAATATGTGCAGAAATGATGCTCATGCAACACAATATATAAGCTCTAAAAACTGGCCGAATATTAAAATACAAATGAACTGGTGCAAACATTTAATATTGTGACAAGATATGGTACAAATAAATAGTGAAGTGACATATAAATAGTAAATAAAAGTTATCAATCCCAAAAAGTTGATTCGGTAGAAATAGTGATAGTGATGGTGAGTTCCTTTTGTGCTGTATTCCTAAAAAAACCACTAGAGGTCGCACTTACCCCTCAGCAAGATAATAATATATGTGTCAGATCACTTCTTGGTAGAGGCTGAAATGCTGAGAGGGCTTCCCTTGCAGCTCGGTGCGAATCACCCCTGGAAGTGGGACAGGAGGTGACGGGTCCCAAGGAGCACTGGATGCTTGTGGAGTGCAGGTAAAGGTTCACAAGGATATCCTGGAACAACTTGCAGGGCTTCCAGGGAATCAAGCAATGTGCAGGTAAAAGCCAGGCCGAGGGTCATACACAGGTATCAGTCCAAACAGGTCGCCAAGACAAGAGGATTGAGCAGAAGCAAGTCCGTTGAGCAAGCCGGGATCGGTACACTGGAAGTCAGGCAGAGGACAAGAGAGCAAGGATGGTCACACAAGCCGAGGGTCAAACACTGGAGCAGGATCGAAGGGTCAGACGAAGCCGTGGGTCAAAGCCAGGAGAGAGAGCAGACAGGTCAGAAACAAGCCGGGTCCAACTGGAATCCAGGAAGTAGCAATGCACAGGAAACAGGAAGAGCTGAAGACAATCCAGCAATCAGATGGGCTGAGCAGAGTCCTTTTATAGGCCAGTGAATTAGTCTATGGCTTGAGTCCATTGCAGCCATGGGAAGTACTGGCAAATTTGCCAGTTGCAGCACAGCCATTTCACTGACAATGAGTCTATGGCCTGAGTCCATTGCGGCCATTGGAAGTACTGGCGGAGTTGCCAGTTGCAGCATGGCCGTTTCTCTGACAATATGGCTGTATAGGGTAGGCAGACAAAAACTCTCAGACCTGTCCCCAATCTATCCTTACGGACCGATGGATCCCATCTGAGTGCAAGGGAAAGACCTCTTAGTGTAGCATGTAATTGGGAATTACAAAGGGAGCAGTAGTAACTCACACTTGAGATGCGGCTGTAGCAGATTGTATCAGACTGGTGCAAGCAATGCCGGAGAAGCTTCCGGGTTCCACACACGGCGAGCTGCGGACCGGAAGTGACGTTGACGTTAGGTTCCGCCCACCGTTCCCGTAGACGTCCAATGACGAAACGCGTAGGGCGGAACCTAACGTCAACGTCACTTCCGCAACTCGCCGTGTGTGGAACGTGGAAGCTTCTCCGGCGTTGCTTGCACCAGTCTGATACGATCTGCTACAGCCGCATCTCAAGTGTGAGTTACTACTGCTCCCTTTGTAATTCCCAATTACATGCTACACTAAGAGATCTTTCCCTTGCACTCAGATGGGATCCATCGGTCCGTAAGAATAGATTGGGGACAGATCTGAGAGTTTTTGTCTGCCTACCCTATACAGCCATATATTATTATCTTGCTGAGGGGTAAGTGCGACCTCTAGTGGTTTTATTGGAATACAGCACAAAAGGAACTCACCATCACTATCACTATTTCTACCGAATCAACTTTTTGGGATTGATCACTTTTATTTACTATTTATATGTCACTTCACTATTTATTTGTACCATATCTTGTCACAATATTAAATATTTGCACCAGTTCATTTGTATTTTAATATTCGGCCAGTTTTTAGAGCTTATATATTGTGTTGCATGAGCATCATTTCTGCACATATTTATCCTTGCACTAGCACTTTTTAGTTTGCACTCAACTATATATAGTTTGTACTCACTGTACACACCAAAGGTAGCGCCGTTTCCAACTATCTTTCCCTCATATATACTCAAAACATGTTGGTGGTGACTTCTTTTAATGCGGTTCTCGCAGGTGGGGCAGCCCTTGAAATGAATGGGTTGCCTTACACGCACCCACACACACATAGATGTGAACCAAGGCTAAGTGCTCGTTCACATGAAATGTAAAAAATGCTGTTTACAGATGTGTGCAGGGTCTAGTTCTGCATGCATTTGTTTGCAACATATATAAAATGAATTGGGCCATTCAGGCAGGGGCATTGTGGGCCATTATGTAGCTCTGTGTTTAACAACGTAAAAAAAATAAAAATAAAGCAGAGATGCATCCTTGGCTGCACAAATTCTGTGTTTTTTAACCGCATACACAAGTGCCAATGCTCCTAAGAGCATGTAAACGCATCTAGACGCAACGAGCGTAAATGCATTGAAACTCATGTTATCGCTTCTAAATGGATATGTTTTTTCTGCTGCAGGAACCTGCATGCCTTTCTGAAAAACACACATGTCCATGTGATCGAGGCCTTAACTAGAATATAACGATGTAATTAAATGAGTCCAAGATAATCCAAAACTGAATTAATTAATCTTCTTTCACCCAAAAGCAAAAGGGGGTCCAACCCGCTGAAAATTTTAAACAGTGTCCATTTTTTCTTAATAAGTAACTGCTTTACCTCCCAACGCACACCACATGAAGACCCCGACCAGAAAATGAAACTTCACTCACCCCCTCTGCCTCTCTCTTTCAAGATTGACAATAGGAGGAGCCAGACGGGCTGAGGTTCCCACGTATTGCACTCACTCCTGATTAAGATTCAGACTGTTTGTACTGATTAGAACTATGGTACATTGGTACATGTGAGTGTATTTTTTTAAAAATGTTATACCAGGTAAAACTATTTTGTTTTTTAATAAAATAATTTTACCTGGTATACACTATTGGAGTATTTTATTTACTCTTTCACCTACCAGCCATTTATTAGGTACACCTTGCTAGTACTGGGTTGGACCCCCTTTTGCTTTCAGAACTGCCTTAATTATTTTTGGCATAGATTCAACAAGGTGTTGGAAACATTCCTCAGAGATTTTGGTCCATATTGACACGATAGCATCATGCAGTTGCTGCAGATTTGTTGGCTGCACATCCATGATGAGAATCTCCCGTTTCACCACATCCCAAAGGTGCTCTATTGGATTGAGATCTGATGACTGTGGAGGCCATTGGAGTACAGTGACCTCATTGTCATGTTCAAGAAACCAGTGGTGAGATGACTTGAGCTTTGTGACATGGTGCATTATCCTGCTGGAAGGAGATATCAGAAGATGGGTACACTGTAGTCATAAAGGGATGGACATGGTCAGCAAAAATACTCATGGCCATGGCGTTTAAATGATGCTCAGTTGGTCTAAGGGGCCCAAAGTGTGCCAAGAAAATATCCCCCACACCATTACATCACCACCACCAGCCTGAACTGTTAATGCAAGGCAGGATGGATCCATGCTTTCATGTTGTTTATGCCAAATTCTGCCCCCACCCTCTGAATGTCGCAGCTGAAATTGAGACTCATCAGAATGTGTTTTCATTCTTCTATTGTCCAATTTTGGTGAGCCTGTGCGAATTGTAGCCTCAGTTTCCTGTTCTTAGCTGACAGGAGGGGCACCCAGTGTGGTCTTCTGCTACTGTAGCCCATCTGCTTCAAGGGCCAATGTGTTGTGCATTCAGAGATGGTATTCTGTATACCTTGGTTGTAATGAGTGGTTATTTACTCACTGGATATTTTCTCTTTTTCAGAACATTCTCTGTAAACCCTAGAGATAGTTGTGTGTGAAAATCCTAGTAGATCAGTTTTTAAAATACTCAGACCAGCCTGTCTGGCACCAACAACCATGCCACATTCAAAGTCACTTAAATCCCCTTTCTTCCCTATTCTGATGCTCAGTTTGAATTTCAGCAATTCATCTCCACCACATCTAGATGCCTTGAGTTGCTGCCATGTGATTGGCTGATTAGCAATTTGTGTTACCAAGCAGTTGAACAGGTGTACCTAATAAAGTGACCGGTGAGGGTATATCGATCCCTGGTAGAGATGTTTACATGTGAACGTTGATGGAGTCGGTTACCGAGCCTGGAGAATGGCATACTTGTGTTACTAAGCTGCATATGGCTACTCAGTCATTTGAGGATCATTTTCCCCCAGCTCTTTGATGACACTATGATAGTTTGTATTCAATGTATTCACTGGGAGGATTGTTCTTACAAATGTGTTTCACTGGCACTTTTGGGACCTTAAATTGTGTTATCTGATTTTTGATTCACTATACATTAGCATGATGTAAACATGTATTTTTCTCTATATGTTTTTTGCACTGATTGAAACATTTCTGGACACTTATTTCATTTTTAATATGATCACATATAGTTTATTTAATTAATAGAAATAGCGCTGGGTATTTTGTTTTTAGTTCATACTCCTTTTTTAAAAAAAGGTAATTACTATTTTGACAGGTCAGCAGCAAATGATCAGATGGAATGAGTGGAAAAGAAGCTGCTTATTAAAAAAAATATATATCTCTTGGACACCATTTAACCCCCAAAGCTCCAAAAGGTTTTACCCCCATCATGACCAGGCCATTTTTTGCTATTTAGCACTGGGCTATTTTAACTGGTAATTCCAGTTAAATGTCATGCAACGCTGTACCCAAAAAAAAAATATATCTTTTTATTTTCACAAAAATAGAGCTTTATTTTGGTCATATTTGACCCCCAGTGGATTTATATTATATAAAAAAAAACTACAAATTTTGGAAAAAAAAAACAATATTGTTTACTTTCTGCTATAAAACATATCAAATACATTTTTTTTTTTTTAAAATCGAATTTGTTCAAAAACTTAGGCCAAAACGTGTTCTGCCTTTGGTAAAAAAAACAAAACAAAAACCCAATAAGTGTATATTGATTAGTTTACGTAAAAGTTATAGCATCTACAAATTATGATATATATATATATATATATATATATATATACTGGAATAAAAAAAAATATTTATACTAGTAATGGCTGTGATCAGCGACTTATACTGGGAGTGGGATAGTGTGGCAGAAAATCTGACACTGAGTGGGAACTGACTAACTACCACCTACATCACCAGTGACACTATTACAGTGATCAGTGCTAATACTATACACTGTCATTGTACTAATGACGCTGGCTGGGAACGGTGTGCCTAACAGTGCCTAATGTGTGCCTAACAGTGTGTAATGTGTGCTGATTTTCACTAAAGATTTCTTGAACGGATAAGAAACAGAGAGAGCATTCCCTCTGTACAGAGCCGTATGTTGATTGTCAACACAGGGCTCTGGGCTGTGATTGGACAGAGCCAATCAGCAGGTACGATTACAGCAGGTGTCGCTGGGGGGGGGGGGGTGCATGTGTGCACCTTGAACCCAGAAACAGGCAGTGACATACCAGTACATCGCTACGTTTTAGTGCATTGCTGGTGGGCGGTCCACAGGTGGTTAAAATTTTCACTGTGGTAAACGAAGATGAATACATTTTGTTTTACATTATCTCAAACTGATTTGGTTTCATTGTTATATTCTTTTCTAGTGCACAGATATTTCACAATTTGTTATGATTGATTAGTAAATAAATAGTATAGAGAAGTGGGTAATATTTAAGTGCTACATCATTTATGTATATACATTAGTTTGGTTGCACAAGAATTTTAGGTTTTTATGTAGCAGCTTATTTGTGGCATTTACAGTAGGTGAGATAATTAGCATGAAGTGGAGATAAACGTATATTGTTAGAACAAATTTGTTATCGCGCTGTGAAGCCCCACGGATGTAATGCTAATGTTTTGGTGATCTGGCAGAAAAGGGAGATGACACTAGTTGATAAATGGATAGATGGATAGATAAACCAATTCGCTAACCGGTATGGGAATGTAATAGGGTAAATGTACCAATATAGAAAGGTAATAGCAGCCAATTTTTTATAGCGTCACTACATACACAAAAGCAAATATCAATAAAATAAATTGGCGCTAAAAACACAAATATAAAGAAAAAACACCCAAATAATAGTGATATAAAATCAACCAATCAGATATGAGTAAATACTGAGGTGGTGCAGCAAAAATACAGCTCTCCACTTGATATATAACTATAAATAAATAGTGAATAACATGTGCAATAAAACACATACATTGCATTCAAAGTGACAATGAACTCACAATGTGAGAGAATGAATATAAGTTCAGAGGTTCCAATCAGAAACCAAAAAGGGAAAATAAATAATATATTAAATAAATGTGAATAAAGTCCGATAAGTCCGTGATGAAAATTGCACGTGAAGAAAAAGAGGGGAAGCAAAAACGACCGGCGGGGTCTCCAGTAGGACATTTGTGACGCAACGTGTCGGGAGGAGCCGGGTGATGTCACTCTTGGTTTTTCGGCCGAAACTGGAAGTTCACTTTGTTGTCTACCAGATGCCTTCTGGAAACCCCATTGGTCTTCATTCTACATGCTATTCTGATCTTAAATGTAAGTTATTTGTTTTTAATAAAGCTAATCCTGATTTTAATACACTATAAAACCTCAATCTTATCTTTACATGAGCTGCGGTGGAGTACCCAGGTACACTTAGGAGTGTATTACACGGAGGCTATTATCGCTAATTTGAGCCTTATTACCACCAATGAGGAGGAGTTTGTTTATGCTCCTGCTTTGGAATGATCCCAATGCGATACTTTTTTCTCAGTGAGGTGAGCGGCCATTGCACCTTTAGCTGGTGATCTGTGTGGTGGTTTTGGGATTTGTGTGACACACAGGAAACACGTTTTTGTTCCCCCTCTTTTTCTTTACCTGCAATTATCATCACGGACTTATTGGACTTTATTCATATTTATTTAATATATTATTTCTTTTCACTTTTTGGTTTCTGATTGGAACCTCTGAATTTATATTCATTTTCTCACATTGTGAGTTTATTGTCACTTTGAATGCAATTTATGTGTTTTATTGCACATGTTATTCATTATTCATTTATAGTTATAAATCAAGTGGAGAGTTGTATTTTTGCTGCACCCTCAGTATTTATTCATATTTGATTGGTTGATTTTATATCACTATTATTTGGGTGTTTTTTCTTTATATTTGTATTTTTAGCACCAATTTATTCTATTGATAGATACTAGTTGATAAATGATTCCTGGCTGCTTATTAAAGTGGCATTATATTTAGCCATGAACTTAAAAATATGAATTTAATGTATTACTTTTAAAGTAAACTTGTAACCAAGATTAAAAAGCCACTTGTGTTGGTTAGCCAGCACCTCCTAGTAATATTTGGTGTATAACAGATAAGAGCAGAAGATCCCGTGAGCGGCACATCAGAACAAGACCTGCTGTGTGTAGACAAGTGACAGTCTCAGCTTGGACCCCGGCCATGCCATGCCCCCAAAGCATGTCACTCCACCCAGTGGAGCGTACTCATGGGGATAGAGCATACCTCCCAACTTTTTGAGATGGGAACGAGGGACCCCTATAAGCAAATTTATGTAGGCAAAGGACACACCCCTCTGACACGCCCCCTTAAAGGAAAATTATACCAAAAAAATGACTGGTTAATCCCACAAGTGCTTATTTACTATTATTTTATACTTGCTTCTGAAATTTACGAATGCAGCAATTTAGGAATTTGATAAAATGTTCAGCTCTGGGAAACACTTTTTGAAAGCTAAAAAGTGCATTTTATATACAACTATATAGATCAGACTAAAATGAGGGACAAATGAGGAGGAAAGAGGGACAGAGGGACTTTGTTCCAAATCAGGGACACTCCCTCAAAATCAGGGACAGTTGGGAGCTATGATAGAGTCTCCTGTTGAAGAGGCAGTTTATATGCATCATCGACCATCACTAAGTGGGTAATGAAGTGTCGGGTGTGTGGGGTACCATATCATGCTGGTGATGGAGATTATATCATTAGGAAAGTCTATGGGCAAAGCAACTACAAGAGGATCTATCTGCTTGACTGGCCAGCATCCAGTTTAGTCTGAAATTGAAAAAGAGAGAAATACCCTATAACATTCTGCTACATAAATAAAGCGGTTAAAGGAAAACTCTAACAAGACATTCCACAAGCTGAGTACAGAGATGGAAAACGATATTGGAAAAAATAAATAAATAAAAGAATGAAAAATAAAAACAAAAACAAAAATTAAATTATCCCAGTTCACACTTGTATGATGCAGTAAACGCAGCGAATCCTGTGCGTAAGAATTTTAATGTAATATTTAGGGGAAGTGGCACAATATTTGCATTTTTGTAGTTTGACTCTTCTGCTATTTCTTCACCTGGTGTTATTTATTCAAAGCAGTGTTTTATTAGGATGGTATGTTTATTACAGTACAGTATTTCATTTAGTTTTTAATTTATTCTATTTCATGGTTATTGTATATATTCTTTTGCTTATTGGTGACTTATATTTTGTTTGTTTTTGTGTCTTTACTTTTTGTTTGTTATTGTGATTTTGCTTTTTCTTTGTTGGACTGTATCCTAATAACTTTGCTTTGGGATTAGTAACGTCTTCTGAATCTAAAACTATCTATCTGGCTGATATGGAACTTTTCACAATTATTCTATCTTGTACTGTCTCATTTCATAGAAGCCATGGTTTCCATATACTGCACTTGTGATGGTCAAAAAACAAGAAACAGCTGTATGTAGTTTAGAAGAAATGGATCTATAATACTAGGATATACCATTGTGCTTATAAGTTTACATACCCTGGCAGAATTTATGATTTCTTGGCCATGTTTCAGAGAATATGAATGATAACACAAAAACTTTTTTTTCACTCATGGTTAGTGTTTGGCTGAAGCCATTTATTATCAATCAACTGTGTTTACTCTTTTTAAATCATAATGACAACCAAAACTGCTCAAATTACCCTGATCAAAAGTTTACATACCCTGGTGATTTTGGCCTGATAACATACACACGAGTTGACACAAAGGGGTTTGAATGGCTATTAACCACTTCCTGACCACCTGCCGCCTATTTACTGCGGCAGGGTGGCTCGGGCAGGCAAAACGACATAGACCTACCTCGCTCGCCTGAGAGGAGCTGGGGGGCAAGCAAGCGCCGCCGGTGGTGCACTCCCGCGCTTGATCATAAGCGGGGAAGCTGACGCGTGTGTCAGGCGGCTCCGATTGCCACCTGACACTCTCGATCGTTCCCTGCTGAGAGAGAAGGATGGTCGGCTGTTGTAAACACAGCCAACCGTCCTTCTCCCTGGGATGTTCACAGAGCTCATGTGATCCTGCTATATAGGATCACATGTCTCTGTGGTCATCTCAGAAGCCCCCCCCCCACAGTTAGAATCACTTCCCTAGAGTCATATTTAATCCCTTGATCACCTATACTGTTAACCCCTTCCCTGTCAGTGTCATTATTACAGTAACAGTGCATATTTTTAGCACTGATTACTGTAGCAATGTCACTGGTACCCCCAAAAGTGTCAAATGTCAGTCAGGGGTCTGATCTGTCGCAGTCCCGCAAAAAAACGCAGATCACCGCCATTACTAGTAAAAAAATAAAACAAAAAGTGACATAAATCTTTCCCGTCTTAATAGATGCAATAACTTTTGCGCAAACCAATCAATATACGCTTATTGCGATTTTTTTTAACCAAAAATATGTAGCAGAAAACAAATTGGCCTAAAATGTTACATTTTGATTTTTAATTTTTTTTTTTTTTTTTGGGAATGTTTTTTTTCAAAATTGTCACTTTTTTTGTTTATAACGCAAAAAATAAAGATCGCACAGGTGATCAAATACCACCAAAAGAAAGCTCTATTTGTGGGAAAAACGACCATTTAAGTAATGCAATGCCGAATCGCAAAATAGGGCCTGGTCATTAAGGGGGAAAATCTTCCGGTCCAGAAATGGTTAAAGGTAACCATCCTCACCTGTGATCTGTTTGCTTATAATTGGTGTGTGTGTGTGTGTGTGTGTATAAAAGGTCAATGAGTTTCTGGACTCCTGACAGACCCTTGCATCTTTCATCCAGTGCTGCACTGACCTTTCTGGATTCTGAGTCATGGGGAAAACAAAAGAATTGTCAAAGGATCTGCGGTAAAAGGTAGTTGAACTGTATAAAACAGGAAAGGTATATAAAAAGATATCCAAGGAACTGAGGATGCCAATCAGCAGTGTACAAACTCTAATCAAGAAGTGGAAATGAGGGGTTCTGTTGAAACAATTGATCGACCGATATCGACCAATATTGTTTTTTAACGCTTATACCGATACCGATATTTTGGTCATCTGATATCGGTATCGGCCGATATTGGCCGATTTTTTTTTTTTTAAATGTCTACAGGTACTGTGGTGGAGGGATCTGGGGGTCTAAAACCCCAAACTCATCCTCTTCAGTTAAAAGCATTCAAAACGCCAAGTTTGGCTGTTTTGAATGCTGTACGTTTTTGAATTCGGCGCCGCCAGTACCCGGAAGTGATGTCATGACATCACTCCCGGGTACTCGGCGCCGCCGAATTAAAAAAAATGGAGACCCGGTCAGAGCCGAATGCAGTGTCTTCTCTTCGGTGGCCCTGCAGGTAAGATGCCCGGGTCTCCCGATGGGATGGGAGCCCCAGAAGGCGGCGGGAGGGGGGGACGTCCTCTCCCGCTCCTTGGAATGACAGCTGTGCGGCTTCTCAGCCGCATTGGTTGTCCTTACAAGACAGCCGACCGTTGGCTATGGACGCCGGTATCAGGGTGATGCCTCTAGCTGCAGGCAGCACTCCGGTACAAGCACTTTCCCAAAATATCAGCAATATCGGTAAATCCAAAGGCCGATTCTGATATATCGGGGAAAGTGCATATCAGCCACCGATATATCAGTGTTGCCGATAATCAGTCGATCACTAGTTGAAACCAAACCACGGTCAGGTAGACCAACTAAAATTTCAGCCACAACTTTCAGGAAAAGTGTTTGGGATGCAAAGAAAAACCCACAAATAACTTCAGGTGAAATACAGGACTCTCTGTAAACATGTGGTGTGGCTGTATGCACAATAAGGAGGCTGCATGGTCGAGTCGCCAGAAGAAAGACATTACTACGCAAATGCCACAAAGTATCCCACTTACAATGCGCCAAGCAGCACAGACAAGCTTTAAACCTTCTGGCACAGTCACTTGGAGTGATGAGACCAAAATTGAGCTTTTTAGCCACAACCATAAATGCTACATTTGGAGAGGAGTCAACAAGGCCTATGAGGAAAGGTAAATCATTCCTTCTGTGAAACACGGAGGTGGATCGCTGAGGTTTTGGGGATATGTGAGCTGCAAAGGCACAGGAAATTTGGTCAGAATTGATGGCAAGATGAATGCAGTATGTTATCAAAAAATACTGGGGGAAAATTTACATTAATCGGCCCAGAAGCTGTGCATGGGACGTACTTGGACAGCCAACTTGACAATGATCCTAAACATAAGGCCAAGTTGACCTGTCATTGGCTACAGCAGGGGAGAAAGTGCACTTTGAACAAGCCAGAAGTGGCTGCTGGGGATGCACTTCAAACATTTTGCCACCATCTAGGAAGTAAACAACATGGTTTAATTTTGTGATATGACCTAATTTTTTTATTATGTGTTGTATCTTTTAGCTGCAAATTTTTTACCCAATTGTCAAATGGTTTCTCAAATCCTGCTGCAAAATATTTTGTGCCATCTAGTGATAATAACAGAGAGTTGTATTCCCATTTGGCTTGTCTATGAATCATATGCCAAATCTTGTATACAACTCTCGTCATTTCATGTGTATCTTCGTGTATTTCCCTAAACTTTGGTGGAATCCGTATATTCCTATCCAGTTGTGTTCCAGTTAACGTGGTTTCAATCTTGCCCTATCTTTTACAACACTCTGTAAATGTCTGGGAACTGAGGAGACCAGTTGCTGGAACTTTGGGAGAGGAATCTTGTCCGGATATAGGATTCTAACTGCTCAACAATCTTGGGCCTACTTTGTCATTATTTTCATTTTCATTGCGCCAAAAATTTGTCATTATTTTAATTTTCATTGCGCCAAAAATTTGTCATTATTTTAATTTTCATTGCGCCAAAAATTTGCAGGGAGTGAAATGTGTGGACTGTTAAACATCAGTTAAAAACCTGAAAATAAAACAAAAGAGAGAGAGTGTGCACAGGCTCATAGTGCAGTTAACTTTATTAACCAAACAAAAAAAAAACAAAGTAAAAAGTTGCACTTGCAAATGAAGGCTTGTATCAGGCATGACATCCAAAACTTGTTAGTTTGTAGCCACTGTGTTAATCTCAGCGTAATGTCTGGGCTGACAGTAGACATGTCCAGTTTGTTTAGTTCCAAAATGAAATTTGGATGAATTTTACGTTTTCAGAAATGCAAATGTATCCAAATTTTCAAATTACTATAGTACCGAATCTAAACAAATCCAAAAAATAACAAAAACAATTAAGACTAAATTTGAATAGATTTTCAAATCAATTTAGAATTTAAATAGTTTTCTAATTCAAATTTGAAAAGATTTCGAATTCGAAAAGTTTTTGAATTCGAAAAGTTTTCGAATTGGAAAATTTTTCAATTTTTTTCCAATTTCCAAAGAGAATAAAATAGAATAGAAAGTAAAGGAATATAATAGAAAAAATAAAACAGAATAGAACAAAAAAAAAGAATAGAATAAAATAGAAAGAATATAACCATCTTCTGAAATTTAAAATTTCAAATAGAATAAATTTGAATTAGAATGCATACGAAAAGAATAGAAAAAAATAGAATAGACTATAATAGAATAGAAAAGAATAGAATTTAAAAAAACAATAGAATAGAATATACTGGAATAGAATAGAAAGAATGTAACCATTTCCCAAAATTCAAATAGAATCAATTTGAATTTGAATAGAATAGAAAATAACAGAATAGTATAGAAAAAAACAACAAACTAAAATAGACTATAACGAATTTAACCATCGTCCGAAATTCCAATTTTGAATAGAATTTTAATTTGAATAGAAAATAATTGAATAGAATAAACAAATAGAAAAAGAATATAATTAAAAAAAAAAAACAATTGATAAGAATAGAATAGAAAAGAATATAACCATTCTCCCAAATTTAAATAAAATCAATTAAAATTTGAATTGAATAAAAAAGTTAAGATTAGAATATGAAGATGGTTATAATCTTTCTATTTTATTCTGTTGTTTTTTCTATACTATTCTGTTATTTTCTATACTATTCGGATCTATTATTTTTCCATTCTTTGCAAAATTTAATTGATTCCATTTAAGTTTTGGGAAATGGTTATATTATTTGTATTCTATTCTATTGTTTTTTTAATTCTATTCATTTTCTATTTGTTCATTCTATTCTATTAATTTCCACTCTGTTCTATTCTTTTCAAATTGAATTTTCAGAAGATGGTTAAATTCTTTATATTTTATTCTATTCTTTTTCTATTCTATTCTATTCTGTTATTTTCTATTTTGTTCTGTTTTACTCTATTATATTCTACTCTTTTATTCTCTGTTATATTATTTTATATTCTATCCCTTTATATTCTTTTCTATATTGTTGACTCTGGAAATTGAAAAAAAAATCTAACTTTTCAAATTCGAAAACATTTTGAATTCAAAAACGTTTGGAATTCGAAAAACTTTTCAAATTTGAAAACTATTCAAGTTTGGAAAATATTTGAAATTAATTTGAAAGCTATCTGAATAACTAATTTGAATAGATTTGAATACGAACAAATAAAATGAATTCCAAAAATGAATTAAATGGATTAAACAAATTTAACTAAACAAATTTATGCAAATAATGAATCGAAACAAAACAAAACAAATTGTTTCGTTCTGCACATGTCTAGCTGACAGTTTGGATGATTTTCTCTTTGGAAGACACTGCAGGTGTGTAAATGAAGTCACAGGACACTCAGAGGAATCTATACAGCCGCTGCTGGTTAGCCGACTTCAAGCCCAATGGATGGGGCAAACCACAATGATAGAAACGGCTGCAGGGGAACTCCCGCAAACAATGAAGAGACCGACACAAAGCACCAGGTATCTCAAATGACCTGCAGGGCAGAAAAGTCTTTACAATCACCGCTGTCAAACCCAAATCTGAGCCAAGTCCTATACTGATGGAACAATCTGCAGTGATGGAGGAGGCAGCAGGATGACACTTGCGGACACCGGTATAGCCAGCATGGGGCTCAAAGCTGCAAGAGAAGATGGATCCACAGCAGTCTGTTACTATGACAATGCGTTTTGGAGCGGCGGAGCCTTTACACATCTGCAGTGTCTTCTGAGGAGAAAATCATCTGAGCTGTCAGCTCAGACATCACGCTGGGGAAGAAGATCAACATAGTGGCTACAGTTACCCTGTTATAAACATATTTTTATTTTTTGACTATGGACTTGTTCATGCAGTAACTCTGGGCGTTAGCGCAATTACTAGTTGATGGTGGTTTAGTGTGTCAGTTAAACACCTTGACTCTTCTACTTTGAAGCCATGCTGTTGTCATAGATCCAGTAGCATTGTCCTGTTGAAATATGCAATGCCTTCCCTGAAAAAGACATTGTGTGGATGGAAGCATATGCTGCATATTTTTCACATTGATGGTGTCTTTCCAGATGTGCAAGCAGCCCATTCCATGCGTACTAATGCACCCCCATACCATCAGAGATGCAGGCTTTTGAACTGAGTGCTAATAACAAGCTGGAAGGTCCCTCCCCAGGGGGACAAGGGTGCTTGATTTTTTTTTATTTTTTTATTTTGACACCTTCCCTTTCATTTTTTATTTTTATTTGTTTTTAATAATTGTTATTGTTATCACAGGGAATTTAAATATCCCCTATTATAGCAGACAGTCTTTTAAACTCTAGATCTCTCCTCTGGCATCTATTAGACTCTTGATCTCCCCTCTGCCCTTAAAGCATCTGATCACACCAAGATGCTTTCCCAGTTTCCCTATGGTGCTGTTTATATTCGGCGAAGCAAAAGTCATGAAAGGCTCTTAGCTTCCGGTATCTTAAGCCATAGAGATGATTGGAGCCATTCTGGTCTCCAATCAGCTCTATGGACAGCTGACGGAACTACCAGATGCCTGAGAAAACCGTGGAAGGTGGTGGAAGGGGGGGTTACCCTATACTAATAATCTACTAGTGTGAGGCAGTTTCCTCCATTATCTCCCGGGAGAGTATGGATAATCGTATACGTACTCCATGGCCAACTTCCTTTGGACAAGGCATTGAAACAGTGAGAACCTGCTAAGTTTTTGCCTGTCTCCTCTCCCAGGTAGGTTGTAAAGAGTCTCCACTTTCTGGATCAGAATAGAGTAGGCATCATTCTGTGCCCGAGCCCAGGTATAAGTGTGAGGTGGGGATAGATCTGGGACCCTAGTGGCATAGGCCTCACAGAACCCCAAGTTCCTTGTGCACTGCATGCGAACAACTGATGCCTCTGTCTCTTCACTGACCAAGTCCCACTCAACCCCTACCTATGATTCCCAGTCATCGATTTACTCTTCCATGGACCCCTAGCGATACTGGGAACTGGGTGACCCAACATCAATGGCCCCTACCTCCCCTTCACTGGACAAACTGGAGGACTTCCATCTCTGGGCCCAGCTCTGATAACTTGTGGCAACCTCTAAGATGTGGGTCTCCCTGGTTGGCAGAAGGTTGTGCAGGTTTGCATCACGGGTCCCAGACCCGAGTGGTACTCTTGGCACTCCTCGTTCTCTTCCAAAAGGGATAGCCACAAAGGGTGTCAGCAGTTCTGAAGTGGTTCCTACTTCCCAGTTCACATACAATCTTCTGGGCTGGCAATCAATCCTCTCTAGTTTCAGCAGCATGTCACTGCAGTGCCCACACTGGCCCTACATCCGTAGCCGCATGGACACATTCAGCCATATGCTACATACCAATCCAAGATGCTCCATGTCCCCTCGGCTGCACAAAGCCAGGCTTCCCTTGGGCATCAATCGGACCCCTGTGTCCAACAGGGTCGGATTCTGTGGCTCAGTCTGCTCTGCAGGTTCTCCAACAACACGTGGGCCCCTTCACTCCGGTTCACCCCGGCATCTGCCATTTTGCTCCCCCACACATATGTCTTCTCCTCAGCTACACCCGATGGCAGAAGTGATGTCTCAGCTCCCTTCCTCCACTCGGATTGGCGGCCCGCAGATGGCGACTCCGCCCACAGCCCCAGATTAGCAGACTCTCTGATGGTGGCTCCTCCTGCAAGGAAGATCTCTTTTCCGCGCTCTCTCCCGCGTGGTGCAGTAACCCCTTCACTGCTACCATAACGCTGCCCAGCCTGTACGAATGGTACTGTAATGCAGATTGTGTTCCCTGCCACAGATACACATACATCTGTCTCTTCTGTCTGTACTTGAGCTTCAGTTTCACTTGTCCATTCACAAGCCAACTGAACTCCCTCACCGCTGTTAGAAATTGTCCCGCTGTAACCGACTGCATGGCAGATATTTTCTTCCACAGCACATGTACTGACACAACCCCTGACGCGCCAATCTCCGCGTCCCGGGTCACTGCTTTCTTGACCATAACTTGAAAGCACACTTGCACAGGTTACTGTAAAGCAGACATGATTTTCTCTACCAATACAGCACATCCTTTCTCCATCGACATTCCAGCACTTTACTCGAGAAGACATCGTGCTATCGACAACGACCGGATATCTTAGGTAAATGTTTGGTCGTTGCCGGTAGCAATAACTGCTGTGACCCTAACTTGGAAGCACACTTGCACTAATCACTGTAGAGCAGACATTACTTTCTCCACTGACACGCCAGCACTTTTACTTGAGAAGACATAGCATTACTTGGCCGTTGCCGGTAGCAACCAACCACGTTCTGGACGACGCCTCCCAAATGTAGCACTGTCCCTGTAGGGCTTGTTGTATGATGACTTGTTGGGCCTTCTCTGATTACCAGCAGATTGTCACTTAGAGTAGTTTACACATTCATCCTTACTCCCAATGGCTCGTTACTCAACAGTCCAGGGGTTTTGGTTTTTGGTATTTACAGTATTGTGGGACTTGGATTGGAGAAGGGAATAGTGGGATACTCCAAATGGAACTATATACATTTGTTAAGGACAACTCTCACTTGGCCTCACCAGGTTGCTTGTAGAAGCAGTCACACTGCTTGAACCATACTGCCACATGTATGGAAAGAGTTAAGTCTCCTTGCTCTTCCAGCAGTAGACTTGGTGATCTACATTATCTTCAGGACACTCTCTAGCATCCCCTTTACTCACACCCATCCACTAACTCTTATAGCTGCAGGGATAGCCCCTCTCAGGTCAGGCCCCTTGACACAGATCTGTACTTACTGTATGCAGAATCAGATCCTTCCAGTGTCTCCCTTCAAGTCAGCTTTAAAGAACATTCTGTTCAGTTCCTTTCTAGCACTTTAGGCCCTCAAGTCAACTAACTAACTTCTACAGAGGAGGAGGCAGCCGCCCCCCTCCGTCCGGGGCTCCGCTTTCCAGCTGAAAGAACCTGAGCACATGTGTTCCTGGCATATATACAGTATCCCAGCATGCCTTGAGGCTATTTCCTCTGCCAAATCACCAGGGCTGTACTAAATGCCTGTGCACTCATTTGTCAGGTTTCCTTCCACTGAAAAAAATTATGCCTCCCTACTGGACAAGTGTAAAACACTCTTCAGACAAACTGAGTTTCACTAAGCACAGCACATTGAGCAGACCTCACTAGCAGATCCTGCTCTGTGGTAGGCAGTGAACAATATAGATTTACCTGCAATCCCTCTGGTAAGCAAAAAGGATTCAAAATTGTACTCTCTCTAGCACCTATCTAGGAGGGTGCTACATTAGTAAATAGAGTCCACCTGTGTATAATTAAATCTCAGTATAAATACAGCTGTTCTGTGAAGCCCTCAGAGGTTTGCTGGAGAACCTTGGTGACCAAACAGGATCATGAATGCCAAGGAACACACCAGACAGGTCAAGGATAAAGTTGTGGAGATGTTTAAAGCAGGTTTAGGTTATAAAAAAATATCCCAAGCGTTGAACATCTCACGGAGCACTGTTCAATCCATCATCCGAAAATGGAAAGAGAATGGCAAAACTGCAAACCTACTAAGACATGGCCGTCCACCTAAACTGATAGGCTGGGCAAAGAGAGCATTAATCAGCAAAGCAGCCAAGAGGCCCATGGTAGCTCTGGAGGAGCTTCAGAGATCCACAGCTCAGGTGGGAGAATCTGTCCACAGGACAACTATTAGTTGTACTCTCCACAAATCTGGCTTTTATAGAAGAGTGGCAAGAAGAAAGCCATTGTTGAAAGAAAGCCATAAGAAGTCTCATTTGCAGTTTGTGAGAAACCATGCTAGGGACACAGCAAACATGCGGGAGAAGGTGCTCTGGTCAGATGAGACTAAAATTGAACTTTTTGGCCTAAAAGCAAAGCACTGTGTGTGGCAGAAAACTAACACTGCACATCACCCTGAATACACCATCCTCACAGTGAAACATAGTAGTGGCAGCATCATGTTGTGGGGATGCTTTTCTTTAGCAGGGACAGTAAAGCTAGTGAAAGTTGATGGGAAGATGGATGCAGCCAAATACAGGGAAATCTTAGAAAACAACCTGTTAAGGTCTGCAAAAGTCTTGAGACTGGGGCAGAGGTTCACCTTCCAGCAGAGCAACAGCCCTAAACATACAGCCAGAGCTACAATGGAATGGTTTAGATCAAAGCATATTCATGTGTCAGAATGGCCCAGTCAAAGACCAGACCTAAATCCAATTGAGAAATTGTGGCACCAAAATTGCTATTCACAGACACTCTCCATCCAACCTGAAAGAGCTTGAGTTATTATGCAAAGAAGAATGGGCAAAGCCTGTAGAGATATACCCAAAAAGACTTGCAGCTGTAATTGCAGCGAAAGGTGGTTCTACAAAGTATTGACTCCAAGGGGCTGAATACAAATGCACGCCACACTTTTCAGATATTTATTTGTAACAAATTTTGAAAACCATTTATCATTTCCTTTTACTTCACAATTATGTGCCACTTTGTGTTGGTCTATCACATAAATCCCAATGAAATAAATTTATGCTTTTGGTTGTAACATGACAAAATGTGGAAAATTTCAAGGGGTATGAATATTTTTTCAAGGCACTGTATATGGCTTTTTCTTTGCATGATAGTGCTTTACCTTGCATTTTTGGATGGCTGTGCCGTCTGGGGGTCCGAAGATCACAAGTATCAAGTATTATGTTTCAGCCTTGTCCCTTGTTCACAGAGATTTCTCCAAAATCTTTTGCAAATCATTGCATTTTGTTTTTATGTAGATTTTACATAGCTTCTCAAATTTTGGAACTGGAGTTGTATATGAAAGTATACTATTTGGTTGGTGGAAAATTTGAAAAATTAGCAATTTTGTGATTAAACTATTTTGAACTTTTCTGGCAAATGAATATTGCTAAACAAAGACAGCAAAATGTTGAACTTTGCAATTATTATTTAGTATTGTTACCTTGTGGTGTTATCGTTTTCTCAAAGTACCCAACATGCCCAGAGGGAAATGTTCAGTGTTTGATTGCTGACGTGTAGGAACTGTAGATACATTAATGCTTGAATTGTATGGGCATTGTGCAGTCCGCTGTACATACATAAATGTACACAGCTATAGATAAGGTCCCTCATGGCAGTGACCGAAATTCAAACCCACAAACAAAACAGATAGTGGTAACTAATGAATGCTATTTACAGAGTTTATTATTGCAAGTCCTGACCTACAATATCAGGCTTTTCTGGAAGTTGGAGTTGCACTTTGATACATGCATTTTGCTTTAAGCATCTCAAAGGGTGTAATAACTGAGTTTTCTAAAAGGATGATTTATCCCTGTCTAGTAATGTAAGGCATACAGTTTATAGCAACATTTTTTTTTTATTAGGTGTATAATCAATCATAAATGTCATGAATGCCCCATCATTTTTTGAACCACTATCCTCTGTAAAATAAGTATGAGGGTGTACGCCTTATGTGATGTAGTGGCAGGTATTTACTACCCTGGTTAGTATTTTCTAAACTGATATTTGAATGAAGCATAACAGAAATGGAGCACAGGTGGAAGTAAACTGCTTGTCTACAAACATTTTTATATACGTCATTCAAAAACCCATTGCGGCTTTTCTTCATCCTTTTCCATTTTCAGACTAACAGCTTTTCTATTACTATAGTGCCTTTTGAGAAATGACCAGAAATGGGTTATTTAAAGTGGTTCTCTTCTTTTAAATGATAGCTTCTGCTATAGAACCCTTCCTTGTAAAGTGCTTTCCTCCTTCTTATGGTAGTATTTTGTTGTACCTTTTTCTCCCTTTCTCCCTGCTTTTTAGAGTGTTGTTAAAGACAAAGCACTCTTACAGGCAAGCCCCACATTTGTATATTAAAGTGTTACTAAACCCAGGATTCTGCATTCACTTTATCTGGTCTCCCACAGTACACAGAACATAGAAATGCAATTATTTTAGTAAATATAAACTGCTACAGTGAGGGAAAAATGTATTTGATCCCCTGCTGATTTTGTATGTTTGCCCCCTGACAGAGAAATGATCAGTCTATAATTTTATTGGTAGGTTTATTTTAACAGTGAGAGACAGAATAACAACAAAAAAAAATCCAGAAAATGCATTTCAAAAAAGTTATAAATTTATTTGCATTTTAATGAGTGAAATAAGTGCTTACCCCTTTGGAAAACATGACTTAGTGGCAACACCCTTGTTGGCAATCAGAGGTCAGATCTTTCTTGTAGTTGGCAACCAGATTTGCACACATCTCAGGAGGGATTTTGTCTCACTCCTCTTAAGGTTTCGAGGCTGATGTTTGCAAAAACTCAAACCTTCAGCTCCCTCCACATGTTTTCTATGGGATTACGGTCTGGAGACTAGCTAGTCCACTCCAGGACCTTAATGTAATTCTTCTTGAGCCACTCTTTTGTTGCCTTGGCCATGTGTTATGTTTTGGGTCATTGTCATGCTGGAGTACCCATCCACGACCCATTTTCAATGCCCTGGCTGAGGGAAGGAGGTTCTCACCCAGGATTTGACAGTACATTGCCCTGTCTTACATCCCTTTGATGCAGGGAAGTTGTCCTGTCCCCTTAGCCGAAAAACACCCCCAAATTGTAGTGTTTCCACCTCTATATTTGACGGTAGGGATGGTGTTCTTGGGGTCATAGGCATCATTCCTTCTCCTCCAAACACAACGAGTTGATTTGATGCCAAAGAGCTAAATTTTGGTCTCATCTGAGCACAACACTTTCACCCAGTTCTCCTCTGAATCATTCAGATGTTGATTCACAAACTTCGGATGGGCCTTTACCTGCGCTTTCTTGAGCAGGGGGACCTTGAGCTGCAGGATTTCATTCACAGAATAGTGTGTTAACAATTGTTTTCTTGGTGACTTAGATCCCAGCTGCCTTGAGATCATTGACAAGATTCTACAGTTCTGGGCTGATTCCTTACTGTTCTCATGATTATTGAAACTCTGACCAGGAGGTGAAATCTTGCATGGAGCCCCAGACTGAGGGAGATTGGCAGTTATTTTGTGTTTCTTCCATTTGCGAATAATCACACCAAATGTTGTCAATCTCTCACCAAGTTGCTTGGCGATGGTTCTGTAGCCCATTCCAGCCTTGTGTAGGTCTACAATCGTGTCCCTGACATCCTTGGACAGCTCTTTGGTCTTGGCCATGGTTGTGTCAAGGTCTTTCCTTGCCTTCCTCTTGGCAACCATCTCTCTGTTTGCATCATCACTTGTCTGCTGCCTGGGCATCGCTCAGTGATGATGTTGCACACCTGACAATATATAACACCTGATGGCTTTCAGACCTTGCCCTTGCGTTTGTGCTCCAAAGTGCATCACTGCTAGCAGTCCTCTGGTCTCTGTTGTTTCTTCGCTGACGACCTTCCTGGCTCTGTATTCTGCATCGGTAGATGACTCCCCCATCAAACGATGACCCGGCTTCAACAGACTACCCGCTTCTGGACTCTATCTCGGCTTGTATGACTACCTGTTCCTGGACTCGATCCTGGCTTGGGTGACTACCCGCTTCCGAACTTGACCCCCGTTGTTCTTGATTTTTCTCCTCTCTCTTGCTGTGCGATTATTATTGTTGCATATATAAATCCCTTTATTTTACTTTATCTTCCTGTGATCTGGTTTCCTGGCACCCTGACAGGTGGAGAGATTGGAATCTGAATAATTAATTGGTTCTGTGGGCAGGTGTCTTTTATACAGGTAACAAGCTGAGATTAGGAGCACTCAATTTAAAGGAGTGCTCCTAATCTCAGCTTGTTACCTGTATAGAAGACAACTGGGTGCCAGAAATCTTGCTAATTGATAGGGGATCAATTAATTATTTCACTCATTAAAATGCAAATCAATTTTCACTTTTTTAAAATGCATTTTTCTGGATATTTTTGTTGATATTCTGTCTCTCACTGTTAAAATAAACCTACCTCCCAAGAAAAAAAAACTCTCTAGCAATACACACCAAACTGCACATGTGCAGATTGCCCCTAAGGCTCTGTTCTATCAGCAGATGGATTGGGGACAGTGGAAGAAGGGGGGGGGATCAGAGAAGACAGGTTCAAACAGCCTTTTTACACAATGCAAATTATTAACCTCTTAGGTTCCACGGTGAATATAACAAGCATACTTTACTACATATACAGACTGATTTTACTGTTGTGCATTTAATTACATTTTAAGCCATTGAACTTCATATACTATTTAATGTTGCACAAAGTCCTTTCTCTCCCATTCTGATATAATTACACTCATGGAGCACCTTTATACCTAAATAGATAGGCGGCAGTACTGCTAGTACTTCCCTTTCTTGCCATGCAAGAATTATTTATTAACATTCACTACCTGGTTATACTACTACACAACTCACTGGTGCATAGGTAGTGGTCGAGAAATCTACTTAGGCATGTCCTCAAGTTTTTTCCCCATTGGGCACTACCATCTTTCCCCTAACATTTCATAGAGAAGATGAAACCACGCTATCAAACACAATTTACTAGTCAGAGACCTCATCCCTTCATATTACAGTCCTGTGTAACTCCTTGCTGCTTAAAGTAAGGGCATAAAATAATGATTTACATAGTTCTGCCCACTGTCCTAGGATGAGGGATGAACCCATTGACTTTTGAGACAAAAACAATGATGTATAAATACCTTCTGATTGAAAATTTTTTTTTACATCATAAAGGTTATGTGAGTTTTTTTTTTTTTTTTTATTCCTTTAAAGCCACCTTAGCATAATCTGTCTGCTTACATTATAAAAGGTTGAAATGGTGGTGGAGAGCTGTACCCCAACTTGAAGAGTAGTCCTCAATTCTTATGTAAAGGCAGCTCTCTATAAGAATTGCATTTAAATAATTTATGTGCCAAATTAAATAATTATTTTCTTATTTTCATAATAATAATTTGTTTATAGCTGCAGATACCACAGTTTCATCCTCAAGTGAACAGCAATATCTGACTACTAAAAACAATTCAAATCTTTCTTATAGGTTTATAAATGAAACCAAATTAATAAGCAGCTACCAAGCACCAGCATTTAAAAGCTAAATGATTTTTGCAGTGTCAAAATTAATTTAATATATGTTAATAAGTGCTTAACGAAGTATGAGTGACCTTTATATTCCCTTCAACACACATCAGATTAAAGTAATCAGTTATATCTTAAAAGTGTCATCCTACTAATTTGCTGCTGTTAATGAGTGGCACATCATTTTCAGATATGGGGGATCTTAAGGTAGCATTTCACAGTTTTCACATCTTACGTTATGTTTAATAGATTGCTAAAATGTTTTATTCAACAAGTGCACTGGAAGAGTTTTCAAGCCATTACCCCAGTTAACCCCAAAGAATGAACAGAATCCTATTATGTTAGATATTCACCACCATTGCTAATGATTGTATGCCTTTTAGGTTAAAAGCCAATGCATTTTGTAAAAGAATAGACATATTCTTCAGGTTAAATAGGAAAATTATCTTATTTAGGAATTGCTATTTTTTTTTTTTTTTTGCTGCTGTGAACTGATTTTCTGTTAAAGACCTCATGCGCAGTGGGCAATAAAATCTCCACTTTTAAGAGCATTTGATTTTATTTTTTTTTTCTGCGTTTAAATACCTATGTGTCTATGCACACATTTACAGGAGTTTAGAGGCAGAAAAAAAGTGCACTACCAACACACTAAGAAGCAGCAAGACCACTTGAAGCATGTAAATGCATCTAACGCTAGGCACGTTAGCATTATTTCACTTCAATGTCCAGAATACATTATTATTCTGTCCAATGAAATGAATTAATGCCCAAACACTTGACACACCTTAAAACACATGCGCACGTTTACAAAAATGTAGCTTTAGGTGTGCTTTTGACCCTGCTTTTGCTCATTGTGCATGAGAGGCGCAGAGTCACAGTATACATCACCAGATCTTCACCAGACTGACTTTACTGGAGGGTGTATCAGGCACACCTGTGCATATGGCAGCTGACCTGAAATTAGAACCACAGAATGGTACAAAGTCGACAGGCAGACTCAGAAATAGGGAGAAGTCAAAGTTCAGGTTAGGCAGTGATCAAGCAAAGTCAAATAAAAGGTTGGTAACTGGAGAATGCAGAGCTAAACATACTCTAAAACAGAATGGAGCCTTGGGTTAGGAAATTTACCTATTGCTTAAACAGTGGGTTTTGGCCCTATGCACAGCTGACTAATGAGGTTGAATGACAGGCTGAGCAGAGAATCGCTGTGCCTTATCAGCCAGCAGGTAGAATTTGGCTATGCCCACACCTCCCAGTTAACAGTTCTGTGGCTCAAAGTGGGCTGCAGCAACAAGGTAAAAGACAAAACCCTTCCATGTCAGGGTGACCGCTATAGAGAAAAGATTGTTTCTCTTAGGTCACTTATAGAACAGCGATATGGCTTCTCGCCTGTCACCCTGCTTTTTGCTGCAGGCATTTATAGGGCTTTTTTGAGGACATGTTTGGAGTCAGGCATGACATCTGAACTTCTGTATAGGGGAATATATATACACACATGTATGTATATATACGCATACACATACAGTGGGTACGGAAAGTATTCAGACCCCCTTAAATTTTTCACTCTTTGTTATATTGCAGCCATTTGCTAAAATCATTTAGGCTCATTCTTCTTCCTCATGAATGTACACATAGCACCCCATACTGACAGAAAAACACAGAATTGTTGACATTGTTGCAGATTTATTAAAAAAGAAAAACTGAAATATCACATGGTCCTAAGTATTCAGACCCTTTGCTGTGACACTCATATATTTAACTCAGGTGCTTTCCATTTCTTCTGATCATCCTTGAGATGGTTCTACACCTTCATTTGAGTCCAGCTGTGTTTGATTATACTGATTGGACTTGATTAGGAAAGCCACACACCTTTCTATATAAGACCTTCCAGATCACAATGCATGTCAGAGCAAATGAGAATCATAAGGTCAAAGGAACTGCCTGAAGAGCTCAGAGACAGAATTGTGGCAAGGCACAGATCTGGCCAAGGTTACAAAAAGATTTCTGCTGCACTTAAGGTTCCTAAGAGCACAGTGGCCTCCATAATCCTCAAATGGAAGACGTTTGGGACGACCAGAACCCTTCCTAGAGCTGGCCGTCCGGCCAAACTGAGCTATCGGGGGAGAAGAGCCTTGGTGAGAGAGGTAAAGAAGAACCCAAAGATCACTGTGGCTGAGCTCCAGAGATGCAGTCAGGAGATGGGAGAAAGTTGTAGAAAGTCAACCATCACTGCAGCCCTCCACCAGTCGGGGCTTTATGGCAGAGTGGCCCGACGGAAGCCTCTCCTCAGTGTAAGACACATGAAAGCCCGCATGGAGTTTGCTAAAAAACACCTGAAGGACTCCAAGATGGTGAGAAATAAGATTCTCTGGTCTGATGAGACCAAAATATAACTTTTTGGCCTTAATTCTAAGCGGTATGTGTGGAGAAAACCAGGCACTGCTCATCACCTGTCCAATACAGTCCCAACAGTGAAGCATGGTGGTGGCAGCATCATGCTGTGGGGGTGTTTTTCAGCTGCAGGGACAGGATGACTGGTTGCAATCGAGGGAAAGATGAATGCGGCCAAGTACAGGGATATCCTGGACAAAAACCTTCTCCAGAGTGCTCTGGACCTCAGACTGGGCCGAAGGTTTACCTTCCAACAAGACAATGACCCTAAGCACACAGCTAAAATAACGAAGGAGTGGCTTCACAACAACTCCGTGACTGTTCTTGAATGGCCCAGCCAGAGCCCTGACTTAAACCCAATTGAGCATCTCTGGAGAGACCTAAAAATGGCCGTCCACCAACGTTTACCATCCAACCTGACAGAACTGGAGAGGATCTGCAAGGAGGAATGGCAGAGGATCCCCAAATCCAGGTGTGAAAGACTTGTTGCATCTTTCCCTAAAAGACTCCTGGCTGTATTAGATCAAAAGGGGGCTTCTACTAAATACTGAGCAAAGGGTCTGAATACTTAGGACCATGTGATATTTCAGTTTTTCTTTTTTAATAAATCTGCAACAATGTCAACAATTCTGTGTTTTTCTGTCAGTATGGGGTGCTATGTGTACATTCATGAGGAAGAAGAATGAACCTAAATGATTTTAGCAAATGGCTGCAATATAACAAAGAGTGAAAAATTTAAGGGGGTCTGAATACTTTCCGTACCCACTGTATATAGGTGTGAAAGTAGCAGAACACTATGCTTGCGCTAATGAAATAATTAACAGGCATATGTCTCCGCTCTTATAACACCTATATATGTGTATGTGTATAAATACATATAAGTGTGTGTGTATATATACCCCTATACAGAAGTTCAGATGTTTTGCCTGCCTCCAAAGACCCCAAAAAAATGCCCAAAAAAACGCCTGCGCCAAAAAAACCCGCCCATGTGTGTTATTGCAGGCGTTTTTTTTGGGCATTTTTTGGGGGTCTTTGGAGGCAGGCAAAACATCTGAACTTCTTTATAGGGGTATATATACACACACACTTATATGTATTTATACACATACACATATATAGGTGTTATAGGAGCGGAGACATATGCCTGTTAATTATTTCATTAGCGCAAGCATAGTGTTCTGCTATTTTCACACCTATACGTGTGTATGTGTATAAATACATATAAGTGTGTGTGTATATATATACCCCTATACAGAAGTTCAGATGTTTTGCCTGCCTCCAAAGACCCACAAAAAATGCCCAAAAAATGCCTGCTCCTGTTATTGCAGGCGTTTTTTTGGGCATTTTTTGTGGGTCTTGTGGGTCAATATCTCCTATACCTGTATAGGAGATATTGCTCTGCTTAGCTTAGTATCGTACGCAAATACTGAGATCGTGCTGGTTATCCCATCCTCTAGGTCATTTATGAATAAATTAAACAGGATTGGTCCCAGGACAGATGCTTGGGGGACCCCACTTTCCACACCCGACCAATTCAAGTACTCTCCATTTATCACCACCCTCTGGACTCGCGACTGGAGCCAGTTTTCAATCCAGGTACTCACCCAACGGTCCATACTTATGTACCTTAGTTTGTACAGTAAGCGTTTGTGGGGAACTTTATCAAATGCCTTTGCAAAGTCCAGATACACTACATTCACAGGTCTTCCTTTATCTAGATGGCAGCTTATTTCTTCATAGAATGTTCTTCATGAATCCATGCTGATTACTACTAATGAAACCGTTTTTATAACTAAAATCGTGTATATAGTCCCTTCATCCCTTCCCTATCATCCCCTCAAATATCTTGTAGAATATTGCTGTTAGGCTAACCTGCCTGTAATTCCCAGGGATATATTTAAGCCCTTTTTTAAATATTGGTACCACGTTGGCTTTTTTCCAATCAGCCGGTACCATTCCTGTCAGTAGACTATCCATAAAAATTAGGATCAATGGTCTGGCTATCACCTGGCTGAGTTCTTTAACCACTTACTGCAAAGTGACGTAGGGCTACGTCGGCAAACTTTGCGGTTTTATACCGGGATGATGCCTCTAGCTAGAGACACCATCCCGGTACCGTGGTTTACAGCCGACGGTCGGCTTTCCTTCAGTTACAACCGATGTGGCTTGAGAGCCGCTCGATCGTTACCCGGGTAAGCGGGAGGGGACATCCCCCCCTCCCGCCGCCTTCCGTGACTTTCAACGGGCCTCCCGTCCCACCGGGAGACCCGAGCACCCAGCCGGGGCATCCGCCGGCTGGATGGAGTCCCGATCAAAGCCGGAAACAGCTTAAATCGGGTCTTCGATGATGAAACCCGGAGGCGGCGTCCATGACGTCACTTCCGGGTTACTCTGCTGCAAAAGGCGGCAGATTTAAAAAACGGCTGTATGCAAAAACGCAGTTTTCGGTGATTTGCATACAGGAAAGTGTAGTGGAGGGGTCGAGGGTCTTTTAGACCCTCGATCCCTCCATAAAGAGTACCTGTCACTGCATATTGGTGTCACAAGGGATGTTTGCATTGCTTGTGACAGCAATAAAAGTGATCAGATTTTTTTTTTTTTAAAAACCTGTAATAAAGTTATAAAAGAAAATAGGAAAATAAAAAAAAAAAAATTTAGCCGCCCCCGGTTTAAAATGGCGTTTTAAAGACCGATGCGCAAATACCGCGTGTCAAAAAATATTGCAATGACAGACATTTTATTCTCCAGAGTCTTTGCTAAAAAAATATATATAATATTTGGGGGTTCTAAGTAGTTTTCTAGGAAAAATACTGATTTTAACTTGTAAACAAAAAGTGTCCGTAATAGGGCTGGGGCTTAAGTGGTTAAGGACCTTCGGGTGTAAGCCATCTGGTCCCGGTGACATATTTATGTTAAGTTTTTCAAGTCTAGTTCTGAATCTGTCTTCTGTTAACCATGAGGGTTCTTCCTGTGACGTGGTATTAACTTTACACATATTTTCTAGTCATGTCCCAAGATTATGAGTTATTGGGAGAAAGTTTTGGCGGTACTTAATGTACATACAACAATCTCTATTCCTAGGACCATTGAAATCTGTTTACTGGGTTTGGTGACTGCTGTTACGCTGAGCGCTCCGGCCCCCCTGCTGGCCTCGGAGCGCTCACAGCGTATGCCCCCAGGCAGCACTCCAGCGTCTCGGCTCTCTAGGGCGCGCGCGCGCGCTGGGACTCTTAGATACAAAGGGCCAGTGCACCAGTGATTGGTGCCTGGCCCAAAGTGGTTATTAAGGGTTAAGGTTTGTGAGAGGCAGTGCTGACTTAATTAGGCTTCACCTGTGCACTGCCCATAAATACCTTCTCCTCCCACAGCTTCCTGCCGGATCTTTGTGCCTTGTGCCTCTGAGAAAGCGTTCCCTACTGTGTTAGCTTGCCTTGCCTGTTGCCGAACTCGTTGCTACTGACTACTCGCCTTTGAACCTTTGCCGCCTGCCCTGACCTCTGCTACGTCCGACTACGCTCTTGCCTACTCCCTGTGTACCACGCCATATCAGCTGCCAGAGAGGTCGAGTTGTTACTAGGGGACACGACCTAGTAGTTACCACCACAGCAAATCCATCCTGCTTTGCGGCGGGCTCTGGTGAAGACCAGTAACTGCTTAGAACCGGTCCTCTAATACAACCCATGCCATCGCCTCTCTGGTCCAGAGGATCCACTACCAGTCCTGCCGGTTCGTGACAACTGCTTTGCTACATACCAGAGCTGAAAAAGTATTAGTTAGTCTTCTTTTGTTTTATGCACAGAAGGCCATTACCTTACACTGGAAGAAAAGGGTTCCACCTACGGTTTCCTTTTGGAAAGGTTTGGTTAATAGTAATTTACCATTGTATAGAGAAACCTGTGCACATAGGGGGTGTCTGGGGAAATTTGACAGGATATGGTCAGGGTGGCTTGCCAATTCTGGTACGGCTTCATAGGGGTATGGTCTTATCTTCTTTAGTACTGGAAGTAGTTAGGCATTGAGTAGGAGTTGGGAAAGTCTGTTTGTAGATGATATTAAAAGTATCCTGGTGAGGAGGGAAGGAATTATATATTATTATATATAATTTTTTTTTTTTTTTTTGTGTTATTGTCGTTGTATTATTCTTGTGTATGTGTATTGTATGATTTGATGTATGCATAAAAAAATAAACAGATTTATAAAAAAAAAAAAAAAAAAGAAGTTAACATTACAAGCTGGGGCAACGTAGCCCCCAATTCTTTTGTGAAGACTGACGAGAAGAATTTATTTAGCACCTTCGTCTTCTCTCTGTTCTTTGTAGCCAGATTCTCTTTGTTATCCTTTATAGGGCCAATGGGCTCTGGCCTGACTTTTTTACTATTTACATACTTAAAGAATTTCTTGTTTTTTTTTACTCTCTTCCGCTATGTGCCTTTTGTGTTCTATTTTAGCCGCCTTGATTGCACTCTTACATTTCTTATTGCACTCTTTGTAATGTTGGAATGCTGCCAATGACCCTCAGCCTTGTATTATTTTAAGACCTTTTCTTTAGTTTTAATATGCATTTTTATGTTGGAGTTTAGCCGCCCAGGGTTTATTCTAGCTCTTTTAAACATATTCCCCTTTGGAATACACTGGCCAATCCCTTTATTTAGTATGTTCCTAAAGCACTCCCATTTCTCCTCCATGTTATTTGTTCCTCCATGTTATTTGTTCCTAGGATTCTATCCCATTTTATATCGTCTAGCAAAGAGCGCAGTTTAGGGAAGTTGGCTCTTTTGAAATTCAGTGTCCTTATCTTACCCTTGTTTTTCCTATTTCTATGATTTTTACTGAAACTAATTGACCTATGGTCACTGTTTTCTAAGTTGCCCCTTATTTCTACAACCGTGATCAGGTCTGTATTGTTAGTAATCAGTAGGTCTAGTAACGCATTGATTCTTGTCGGTGCCTTCACCATCTGACCCATGAAATTGTCCTGCAAAACATTTAGGAAATGGCGAGCCTTAGATGAATGTGCGGTTCCTTCTGCCCAGTCTATATCTGGATAATTAAAATCCCCCATTATAAGGACATTTTCCATCTTTGCTGCCATTCCAAGCTGTGATAGGAGGTCTAACTCCCCCTCCTCCCTCTGGTTGGGGGCCTATAGCATACACCCAATATTACTTTCCCCATAATACCTTCCCTTTAAAAGCTCTACCCATAGGGATTCTACCTCCTCCCTAGCTCCATTCGTGATATCGTCCCTCATATTTACTTGGACATTGTTTATGATATACAGGCATACCCCTCACCCTTTTTTACCCTCTCTATCTCTGCGATAAAGGGAATACCCCTGAATGGCTGCCAGCTTATCATGAGTGCTGTCAAACCAAGTCTCAGAAATTCCCACAAAATCAAAATCCCCCTCATGCATTAGCAGCTCCAGTTTTCCCATCTTGTTGGTCAGACTTCTAGCTTTGATATACAAGACTCGTAATTTTTTCCGGTTGCATACTAAAATTCTCCTTAGATGTTATGAGGCTGCACTTTCGATTTGTCAGCATACCTACCTTGGGTTTAGGATCTCTGGACACCCTACCGCTAATGCCCCAATTAATGCCCACTGAACCTTGCTCCCCGCTGGCTAATTCTACATCTGGACCCTTCACCTAGTTTAAAAGCCCCTCTAACTTTTTTGCCATCTTCTCTCCCAGTACGGCTGCACCCTCCCCATTTAGGTTCAGTCTATCCCTTCTAATGAAGAAAATGACAGGATCTGCATGTAGGGAGGTAGTGCACTCCTGGGTTTTCTGGCTGGACGGGTTTTTTTTTTGGGTCTGACGCTCTGGTCCTGTGTGCTATAAAAGGGACAGGGGTTCTGGATCCGGAGAGAGAGGCACAGGA
Source organism: Pelophylax lessonae (assembly GCF_965119305.1). Classification (NCBI taxonomy): domain Eukaryota; kingdom Metazoa; phylum Chordata; class Amphibia; order Anura; family Ranidae; genus Pelophylax; species Pelophylax lessonae. The sequence continues at coordinate 750,258,331 of NC_138768.1, forward strand.
AAGACGTCACACTCACACTGTTAGGGAGGAATGACACAGACAGCCAGCAAGATGTAGGAGGATTGTTGGAACTTACAGTCTTACCTGAAGATGTCAATTCCTGGATTCTGCCAAGTATGGATGCTGCCAAAGATGGATCCTTTCCTATGCAGGCATGCTAGGGCAGCTACACGTCTGAGTTATGGACTAGAGGTGTTAGGGGAATGTTTGCACTTTATTCCAAACTGTTACCTGTGAATGCCATAATGTTGATTTATTTACTAGGGTTTATTCATATTTGTCATCTACCAGAGCGTGAACGTGGCTCAAGTGCCCCGTGCTAATTTATGGATTTTTATTTAGTGTTATACTTTATTGTATTTAAGTGATGTACATGTCCATTATTCAATGATTTGTCATTGCATACACAACATTTTTATATATCCACCCATAGCTTACACTAATTTTTTCAGTCCTGAACTTTTCCTCCTTCTTCCAGGTGGTTTTGTATTTATAGCACCCTCTAGTGTGCTAGATGTATATAGGTTTGTTAGTGTAGAAAAATTGGTCTGGCTGAGAGCCAGGCCTGGGTTACATCTGGGTCAGGGCTGAGTGACTCAGGGAGGCTGGATGATTCAGCAAGCAGCATCTCTGATGCCCCCCCTTTCTGGAGCCTTGGAGAAGTGTCTAGAAGTAGTGGTAGGAAAGTAGGAGGAGCTTCTTGGCATATGTATGAGGTCCTTGACCAATTCCCAGCAAAAAGAGACTGGAAGGGGGTAGGCACCTCATAAATATGTATGGGTTATGCAGGCCTGGGCAGTCGGGTGGAAGATGGAGTGCTGAGGAGGCTGTCATGGCCCTTGAGGGTTCCGTCTTGTTGGGGTGGGTGATTTCGGGCCTGGGGCATGGGTGCTGGAGGGACCCTCTACAACATATGGAGAACTCCTATTTTGGAGGCACCGGAGCAATTGTGAGGACAACAGGAAGCAAGTCAGCACACCTGGGAGATCTCCTGAGAAGTCAGCAAGATGGGCTGGTGAGTGTACAGTCTGGGAGGACTGTTGAGAGAGTGTCAATCTCTGAGGACTGTGGAGAAGTTAGCCAGAAAGGCTAGTAAAGGAGGCAGCTGCAGCCATGCAGGCTGGCAGCGCCTGAAGAGGTGTTTCTGGGATCAGTAGCCACAGGCATGTATGCTAGCACTGACTTTTTGCTACACACCAACAGGCCTTGGTTTCCTGCCTATAACAGGCTGTTGCTCTAAATCCGACTTAGTGCTTTTTGTCAGATCCACAAATATTGTGCCAGCTGAAGTTCTGCAAGCAGGTGTGCTGGAGGAAGTGAGAAGTGTGTATAGGCTGTGTATAGAAGTTGTTCCTGAAGTTGTTTGAAGTCAAGTGGGCATCCCATAATTCCCAATCCCCCTCCAAGTTCTATTCCTCAATAAAACAAAATACACAAAATACTGGACTGTTCTCTGACTTTGGAGTGACTGTGAAAATTCGGTGTGCTTGGCTGTGCAGGGTGGGGAATCCTTTTCTTCTTGGGGCTCCTTAGGAGGTCACTATAGATATTTTTCTGCTTTTGGAAAACTGGATAAGAGAGGGGTGCACTGGTCCTGGACAGGGCAAGCTCATTGGCATGGCATATTGATCTATGTATTATTATTTGTGTTTACAATAAATTATAGAAACACATCTTTGAAATACTGGTTTTGCACTTCACCTTTTGTTGCACTAAGGGCTGGTTCACACTTATGCGAGTGCGGGAAGGCTGCGAATTCGCAGCCTGATCCCGCATCGCACACGCACCCCCGGCAGTTCACACTGCCATATGCGATACGCTGGGGGTGTCAATGTAATCTTAACGACACCCCCAGTTTGATCGCATATCGCAGTGCGATCGTGCAGTTCGCACAGGATCGGATCGCACAAGTGTGAACCGCTGTGCGATCCGATCCTGATGCGGCTAGAAAAAAGGGTCCCTGTGCGTGTTTGGTGCGGCTGCGGTGCGAATTTAGCCATACAAACTGTATGGCTAGACTCGCACCGCACAGCCGATCGCATGTAATGTCGGAGCAGTGCGCTCCGACATTACATGCGAACCCCGCACACGCACAAGTGTGAACCGGGGCTTACTGCAAGCATTTGAAGGTATATCTGTCCTACCACCGTCAGCACTGTTCAGCTCTACATAGGACTTATTTCATATTTATCCAACCCAGCTTTAAATTTTGATAAGGACACTACACGCATAAAAAAACAGGTGTGTGTTGCCTTCATAGACTTCAAGAGGCAGCTAGCTATTCAATGTGCCATAAGTACCTTCATATCTAGCAAAAGTGTTGTGCAGGTCTATGTATTGATGCCATTTACCAGACAGATTCAACAAATGTTTTAAGCTCTGTACTCTTACTTCACGTCTCCCAACCTTCTGATCCCTGTCTATTATAGAATATGGAATTGTCCTTTAAACACCCTATATGGTTTCCCCTTGGTCCAATACAAAGTGAAAATTTTAAAGGGATCTGTGCAGACATCAAAGTAATGTGTTTTTTCAACTATGAAACAAAGTCATCCGGTAAATGGCTGTGATCTAGACATGACAGATGAGTTATATGTGAAGCATTAGTGATAATATTACTATCAGTCATGATGGCTTCCTAGGACATTGTTCTGAAGACAAGTCTAATTCATCATTCTGCATGCTCTGCAGAGAGCTTGGTATATTAAGGAACAAGGGACAGATTCACATTGATTTATGGCTTGTTCTAGATGATAATCTTTATAGACCCTAGGGCAAAATTATATTTAAATAAATTAAGTGACCTGATATTTTTATTATAATGTCAATGAAAAGCTGCTTGTTACTTAATGTTATAACCTATAAAGTACATGTGTGTAAAACTGTACTGCGTATGTGTATTTTTTAAATTACATAAAAAAAAAACCTATAAATACCATAGTGTTACATAGTATTCAGTCATTGAAAGTTTGATGCTATCATAAAAGTTCACCTAGTCCTAAGAGGTCATATTAAATGACAAAATATGGTATCCAGCATGTAATTAACAAACCTGTTAACAACCTGATAACAAGGGTTATCCAATGTACTTCCTTAATGTATTTCATATACAGATCTCTAATAACTGCAGAAAGATTTGACTATCAGTGAGTGGGTCCTACAGACCCACTCCAAGCTAGGTCCCCGAGTTGATTTTATATACATTTTGTACTGATAATCTTTATACAATTAAACCTACAGTAAACATGAATATGTTACTTGCATATAGGTGCTTTTCGACAGCTATATTCTTTATTCACCAGTGCCATGCTTTCTTCCAGATGGCATCCTCTACAGAGCTCGTTAGCCTTGCAAGCCTTTATGTACTCTGAGACAACTATTGCATGTTAGTATGATCACAGTCAGGAGTAATCATTAAGGTCCTGATGGGGCTCAAGGGATCTGAGCTGTGATCCCAATGAACCATGATAGAAATTGGAATCTGGAAGTCTCTGTGTTCCACAGGGGAAGCCTGCTATTGCAGTTATATTGGTATTGACTAAATTTACACACGTGATTAACCTCCCAGGAGTCCACATTTCATAGGGGATCTACTAAAATGGTCACTTCATTCTGTGGTTGAAAGCTATGATTTTTTTTTCTAATGGCCAATGAGGGACATTAGTTAGTATTTATTTATTCAGCTTTGGTTTTTACCCTTTCCTTACCTCCTCATTGGCCCAGCTTAGCTACAGAATACGGGCAGTGTAATTGAACTTCTAGCTGCTATTTTAGGAGTAAGCAGAGATGTATAGTAACTAAGTAGAACTACTTAAGTACCGAAAGGCGGTATCTGTACTTTCCTAGAGTAGAATTTTTTTCTCCTACTTCCACTTTTACTTCACTACATTTTTCCAATGATTTCAATACTTCTACTCCGATATTTTTTTTTTTGTGCTGCATAGTTACTCGTTACTATTATAAAAATTACCACTGCCAGAACAGTAGATGGCAGGTTTCATGAAGCTCAAAACATGTGTATTATCAGTGCATACGAAAATAAATGCTACTGTATGTATAAATAAAAGCTGCATTTGAAATAATAAAAAACAATATGATGTTCAAACTTTTGCCTTCTTTCTTTAATAACTACATAACACAGTACTTGTACTTTTACTTTCAATACTTGATTAGCAATTTTTTTTTTCAAAACTACTGGTACTTTTACTTTCAGTACTTGAGTAGCATAATTTAAAAAAAAACTACTTGCAATACTTAAGTAAAAAAAATGTTGAATACTTTAGTACTTCTACTCAAGTCACTTTTTGATCGAGCACTTCCGCTTCTACTCAAGTCACTTTTTGATCGAGCACTTGTACTTTTACTCAAGTATGGGTTTTGAGTACTTTATACAACTCTGGGAGTAAGGGAGTGAATTATTGTTAAACTGTTATTTCGTTTTTTGTGGTCAATAAATACATTTTGGGATTTAACCCCCCCCCCCCCCCCACATTCCCACAACTCCAACTCCCCCGGGGGGGAACAACCCAATCTCCATAAACACGGAACTGATTTAAATGCCTAGCTGTTTACACTATATTTAGGGACATGTTTATGTACAGTGATTCTGTAAAAATGGCATATTCTCTGTAAATAGTTATGTGGGGATGTGATACTTTTCATTATGTCACTGTTATGTAATTAACATTATTATTATTTTACCAATTATTATTATACAGGATTTATATAGCGACAACAATTTGAGCAGAACTTTACAATATAAAGGAAGACATAACAGTTACAATATTATTCAATACAGAAGGATTAGGGGGGCCCTGCTTATGGCGATGAGATGATCTGTTAGAGGTGGCTGAAGTACAGTTTTTAGGTGGAGGTGGGGTAGGCTTCCCTGAATGAATGAGTTTTCAGGGATTGCCTAAAAGCAGACAGGGTAGGAGATAACTGGGCATATTGAGGAACAATAAAGTGATATTAAAGTCTTGTATGTTTTTGTTTAAAAATAACAAACATGTTATACTTACCTGCTCTGTGCAGTTGCTTTTGAACAGAGCAGCCCTGATCCTCCTCTTCTGGGGTCCCTTGCTGGCATTCCTGGCCCCTCCCTCCTGCTGAGTGCCCCCACAGCAACCAGCTTGCTATGGGGGCACCCGAGCCAAGCTGCTGCTCTGTGTGTATATTCGGACAAGGAGCTGTGGATCAGGCCCGCCCCCTCTCTCTCCTTATTGGCTCACTGATTTTGATTGACAGCAGCTGCAGCCAATGTCACCCGCTGCTATCTCAGCCCATAAGGAGGCAGAGTCCCAGACAGCCGAGGCTCTTCTGCAACATTGCTGGATCATAATTGGGCTCAGGTAAGTATTAGGGGGGCTAAGGGCAGCTGCTGCACAAAGAAGGTCTTTTTTTTTTATCCTACTGCATTTAATGCATTAAGTTAAAAAAAAAATCTTCTGCTTTTAGAACCACTTTAATACTAAGGTTTTATTAAATACTTGGTTATTCATGCATACATTGAGTTTTAAGGATTCATCTTCCAAGTCAAGCTTCCATATTATACCAGGACAATTTAGGCTAGGTTTACACTACCGCAGCTATAATTTGATATTCTTTTTCAGCACAATTATGTAGTATGACTTGGTTACATTTTTGGCACAATTTTGATGCCATTTTGATGTGGTTTTCATGCCTCCAAATTTTTAGTTTTGGTTAATGATAAACATATCTGTTGTCACAGGGATAAAAAAAAAAAGATTAAAATAGCATCAAAACAGGTCAAATTGTGTGTAGATGTGTTTTAATAATGATTCCATTGAACTCTATGAGGCCAAAATCACACTGAAATCACAGTAAAGTGGTACAGGAACCTTTTGTAAAATCAAACCGTGCTGTGCCGCATTGATGTGAATGGGCACCATTGAAAACAATGTGATTTGCATTGTCATGTTATTCTGTGCATCTCAAGTCACATCTGAAATTGCACTCATGTGAACGAGGCCTTAAAACACTTGAACATGTCATATCCAAAAGTGGTCAGGGTAATTATTCGTTTTATAACACGGCAATTGAAAAAAGAACTCTCAAAAACATTTTATGTAAAGGATAAGTTCAACTTTTGTAACACGTTACACCCATATTCAGGGTGTAACATGTACCATGTTAAGGAGGCACTGGCCCGCGCACTCCCCTGATCCCCCATTTTGACAGTGAGTGGGGGATCTTCCCCACCCAGCCGCGTCATTCATTCACAGTGCTCTGTGAACATGAAAACTACAAGTACCGACATCCTTTGCGGCTGTTGGCTTGTAGTTCTCAATGAATTACCAGGGTGCTGTTAAACATTCTACTAGTTCAATAAGTCTTCCTATGAGAGTGTAACTGCCTGCTCATATGATATATGAGCAGACAGTGTATAAACACTGTCTACCAGAACCCTGCATTGCACTTGCAATCTGCTGATCATGGGTGCAATACTTTGCAGACTCATAGAAAAAAAATAAATGTTTTTTTTACAAGGGTGTACTTATCTTTTTATTCCCCAGGGGACTAAGGTGCATATATTACTTGGCCCCATTCTGATTGGTGACCCAGTGGCACATATAAAGCATCTCTTTATTTATGTTAAAGTGATAGTAAATAAACACCTTGTAAAACAACCCATTCAGTTTATAATAAAAATGAAAGCTGGGGAGAAGAATTAGCAGCACACTGATCTTCCCAGTAAAAGGCTGTGTGGGGGGTGGGGGTGTCAGGACAGGTCTGATCATTGGAGTTCCAGCCTTTTGGAGTTCCCAGCACAGGCAGAAAACTGACCACGATGTGTTCTCATGTCTAGTGTGGTCAGTATTTAATAGGGATGGGCAGGAACACCAGAAATGTCACACAAAGGAAACAATACAAAGAGAACAACAGGGTACTTTTTCATATAAGTACATGATACAGCAGACACATATCAGAAATATGAAATTTTGGGTTTACATATTCTTTAAGTGGCGGTTCACACTTCCGCGTTTGCGGAGATCGCATGTAATTCGGAGCGCACTGCTCCTTATTACATGCGATCTGATGTGCGGATGCGAGTTCAGTCATACACTTTGTATGGCTGAATTCACACTGTATCCGCACCAAACACGCACAGGAGGCTTTTTTTGAGCCGCAGTCGAATCGGATCGCATAGTGGTTCACACTTGTGCGATCCGATTCTGTGCGTACTTGCAGATCGCACTGCGATATGCAATCGCAACTGGGGGTGTTGTTAACTTTTAATTGACACCCCCTGCGTATCGCATATGGCAGTGTGAACTTCCAGATGTGCGGATGCGATGCGGGAACACGATGCATATTCTCAGCGCTCCCGCATCGCAGAAGTGTGAACTAATGCTGGCTGTAGGTTCACTCTAATCAGAAGACCAGTTTTTGGGTGTTACTGTGGAGGGAGTACCTCCAGCCAGCAATGAGCCACTCTAAGCTGGCTGTTTTTTTTTTATTATTATGAATGAGCAGTCAGTGCTGTTGGAGCTGTGTGGTAGAGCTGCTGGCTGATAATAAAAATACAGGGCACCTGAAGCTTTATCACACAGCCCCAAAAGTGCTGTTCATTTGTAACAGTGAAAAACCACTCACCTCTGCATGGACTGCGTGATCTATCTGCTGCTGCTTGTAAACATGCACAGTACTGGCAGATGGATTACACAGCCCCCGCAGCTCAGAGTGATCTTTTACTGATATGAATCTGTTATGAATGAATGATCAATGCTGTCTGGCCTTGTGCCGTGTCACACAGCTCCTCAGCGCTGCCTGTTCATTCATAACAGTTAGGGCTTGTTTCTTCAAAACATGGCTTTGGACACGCTTTTTCAAAGCTCTCTGAGTGCAAATCAAAGCACCTGTAAAGTCCTGTTTACACCTTGCGTTTGCTTTGCTTCAAAAATGACACCACATGTCTCTTTAGTTGTGCTTTAAAGTGTCTTCAAAGCCTCCATAGAAGTCTATGACAAAGCTTGCTTGAAGCACCTGCAGCTTTTTGAGAGGCTTTAAATGCTTTCGGACCGCCCGCGGGAGAAATACTGCGGCAGGCTGGCCCTCCTGCGCGATACTGTAGGTATACGTCAGTCGCACGCCTGCAGCTAGGGGGCGAGCGGCTCCAATTGCTACCTGCCACCCGCGATCGCTCCCCACTGAGAGAGAAGAACGGTCAGCTGTTGTAAACACAGCTGACCGTTCTTCTCTCTGGAATGATCACAGAGCTCCTGTGATCCTTCAATCTAGGATCGCAGGTATCTGTGATCATTTCACAAGCCGCGCCCCCATACAGTTAGAAACATTCCCCTAGGTACACATTTAACCCTTTGATCGCCCCTGGGTTAACCCCTTTCCTGCCAATGGCATTATACAGTAACAGTGCATTATTTTAGCACGGATTATTGTAGTAATTCACTGGTCCCCCAAAAGTGTCAAAAATGTCAGTTAGGAGTCCGATATATCCGTCGCAATGTCGCAGTCCCGCTAAAAATCACAGATCACCACCATTACTAGTAGGAAAAAAAATGACATAAATCGTTCCCGTAATTAGTAGACATGATAGCTTTTGTGCAAACCAATCAGAATACGCTTGTGATTATTTTTACCAAAAATATGCAGCAGACAACAAATTGGCCTAACATGTTAAAAAATTTAGATTTTTTTTTCATTTGGGAATGTTATATAGCAGAATGTGAAAAATATTGTTTTTTTTTTTTTTTTTTCAGAATTGTCGCTCTATTTTTGTTTTTAGTGCAAAAAATAAAAATTGCAGAGGTGATTAAATACCACCAAAAGAAAGCTCTATTTGTGGGGAAAAAAAGGACATCAATTTTATTTAGAAAAGGTTACATGTTGGCGCATAACACATACTTAAATAGTATCACCATAGCATCACCATAGCATCACCATAAGCTACTATTTATTTTCAATTATTTTATAAATTTATCTATACTTGGTTTTACCTATTTTCAATTATTGAGACTTTTTGTGTTATTACCTGTGCACATTTTTTTATATATATATATATATATATATATATATATATATATATATATATATATACATATATAATATGTATTATTTTTATTATTTTTCTGTTGATCGTTCTTGATTGATGTCGATTTTTGCCCATTTTATTATGTATTGCCACTTTAAGTACTTGTGTTCCATTTTGTACTGTTGCCCTTTTAAAATTCCTTGTATCTGCCCAGTGTCTGTGTGCATCTATATAATAATATATTAAGCTCCTCTGTGTTGTTACCGCTCTTGAAAAAAGAGCGTGCATGCCCTGTGAAGCTCCTGCGCATGCTCTGAAATGCGTCGTTCTATTGGTTGCCCATTTGGTGATGTCACGCAGGCGACTCTGGGTCCCAAGTATTTGTGAGTAGAGCTGTATCCAGAAGCCGCCGCCCGACTAGCCTGACGGTGTCACGGATTGACATTGCTTCCTCCCCTGAACTACTGGTGTGGATCCATACACCTGGATGCTGACTCCCATTTTCGGATTGCTACCTTTTCAGATCTTTTATTCCATTGTTCTAAATGTGAGCAAGTATTTAACATCTGTCCTATTGTGAGTTATTAAATCTATTACACTTAGAGGTGCTCCGCTTTTTCTTTTACTTTATCAAATTTATTTAGGTACAGCGTCGCACAACCGCGCAATTGTCCCTTAAAGTAACGCAGTGCCTAATGGCAAAAAATGGCGTTGTCATTAACCTCCCTGGCGGTATTCCCAAGTGTGGCTTGGGGTGGGCTTTCACTGCCATAAGCGGTAACCCCGAGCCATACTCGGGGTACCACCAGGGAGCATCGCTTACCTTGTCACCGGGATCTAGTGATGTGCCCCTTCAGCATACGGCGGCCGGATCTTCCGCCCGATGCTTGTGAGCCCCGGCTTCCATCTCCTGCGAAGTGATGCTCACAGGGGGGTGGAACCGGTGGCAAATTTGAAAAATAAAAAACACAAACACACTGATTTCATTGCAAAATAAAATAAAATTATATTAGTTTGCCCCCAAGTGCCCTTTCCTGCAGTTTTACTGTACTTTATATATATATATATATATATATATATATATATATATATATATATATATATAAACACAGTATATATATATATATATATATATATATAGATAGATATATATAGATATAGATATACATGTATATATAATATATGTATACGTATATATATATATATATTGTCATGGACTTGCAATAGAGTTTGGCAAGCTTACCTGTCCCTTCATGTCTGTATTAGAGGTCAGACTGCACTTCTGGTTCCTTTTTATCACCTCTCCTTCCTGTTCCTGCCCCACCCAGGTCACCACAGGAAGTCTATATTAACCAGTGCACTGCAGGTCTGCTTTGCTGTTCAACAGTGTTTGTTTCCTGTTTCCTGTTTGCCGTGTGCAAACTACTTTTCTGTGTACCAACTTTGGCTTGTCTCTGACTATTCCTGTTTGCCTGTTACCCTGACCTTTGGCCTGTCCCTTGGTTAACCTTGTCTGCCTGTTACCCCGACCTCGGCTTACCCTTCACTATTCCGTGTGTCCTGAGTGGCTGCTTCCCTTCTCTCCCTACAGAGCGTGACCTGGGGGACCCCAGGGGCCGCGACCTGGGCCCAGCTGCAACCAAGTCCATCCTCACCACTAGAGGCTCTGGTGAACACCTGCTGGGTCTTAGACTCTGCGCCCTGGGGAATCTTGGGCTCACGTTCCGGTCCATCCGCAGCAGTCTGCTATCGGGTTCACTACCTTGCGCTGCGCTCCTGCCTCCAACAGGGTGCAGTTGTCACCTGGCCATACACAGTATATATATACTTTAACTTATTTATAGTCATTTATTATATTATAATTTTTGATTTTGTGTTTCAAACTTTATCATACCTGAGATGTTATAAAGAAGAACGCACAGTAAAAAAAATCGTATGTAAATAGTTGGTTTGGGCAGCTCGTCCTTAAGAATTCCTAGCAAAATAATTGTACCGCTTTCAGCACCTAAAATCAGAAAGAATCATACCGCCAGGGAGGTTAATGGGGCTAATCTTTCCTGTCCAGAAGTGGTTAATTCAGCTTTAGCTTCACTTTGTTTTGGAGGTGTTGCAGATATGAGATATCAACACACACACTGGGCATCTGCCAAGCTTCATTAAAGCTTCAAAAAAGCATCACCGAAGCATCATCAAAGCACCATCGAGGCACCACTGAAGCTTCATCGAATCATCATTGAAGCACCATCGAAGCATCATCAAATCATCACAGAAGCATCGCAGGAGCATCAAAAACACATCAAAAAAGCATGTTGAAGTGGTAGGCGCTTTAATGTGTATTGAAGTCGAAGCAAGTGTAAATGGGCCCTTACAGCTTCAAAAAAGCACAACCGAAGCATCATCGAAGCATCAATAAAGCATCACTGAAGCATCAAAAAAGCTTGTTGAAGCAAGCAGTAGGTGCTCTAATGTGCGTTGAAGTCGAAGCAAGCGTAAATGAGCCCATTACTCAGAACAGCTGGACTGTGTAATTCATCTGCTGGGGCTGATTAGAAATTACAGCTGTGTTTCTGGAAGTAGAGTGACAGTGGTGCTGAGAGGAAAGTGAGGACTGTTTGCATAGAGCCAGGGAAGGTACTATCGCATGCTGGAAGATATCTGAGATGATGTGCGGGCTACCACGACTGGACTCTCTGAGGGTTTCATCAATGGGGTACCGGGCACCTCCATGGCAGTAATGTCATGAAAGGAGTGACAGGAGTCCAGTTTATGACAGCCTGCAGGTTGTGTAATCTTTTTTGAATGGCAGTTCTGATGTACAAAGCTAATCTCACAAATCCATCTCCTTTCTAGAAGTGTTGCACATTCACTTAGTCCGTAGGGGATTAAATAAAAGTTATCACATTTTTGTGGGACTTCTTCTGCAATATCTGTTGGAAAGAATTGCCCCAAAATCATGCTGCTTGTCAACAGAATGGCTCTAAACTGTCTTGACCTGGCAAAAAAATACTTCTGGGGACACCTTAAAGTAACTTATTGAAAATGTATGGGGGCTTTCATTGATGGCTTCCTGAAAATCCTAGATTCTTGGTTGTATGACTTCAGCACATTTTAGGTCACATACCTTAAAAAAGCATGTTGAAAATGAGTGTAAAGAAAACCAGACCAGAACTGACTGATCTACCTTTTTTCCTCCACCTTTGATGTTAATGACTTAAGTTTCGGCCCTTGAAGCGGGGCCCCACACAGGGAATTGGAACCTTATTGTTGCCCCCCCCCCTTTTTCCTTGTCGTTCCCTCCCCCCCCCCACCTCTTCCTATACTTTCTTCCTCCTCTCTATCTTTTCTTTTCTCTCCCTAAGATTGTCACCATGTATACTTCTTTATTTTGGTGACTTTACGTGCCTTTTTTATTAATGCCTAATCATATGCATATTTGAGATAACTTCTGGTGTACTACACATTTCTTATTGGGTCGAACATCTTCCTTCCAAAAGATTACGCATTAAGGAATATTCCGTTTTTGCTACTTCATGACACTTGATACTATTTGTTCTTTATCATACAAAAATGTTAATGTATCTCTTGTCTGATGTGCACTATTTCTGTTATTGGCGTGTATACCTCCACAGGTTATTTGTTCAACTGTTACTTGTTTATATTACCTCAATAAAGCACCTTTTTGTAAAAAAAAACAAGAAAAAAGAAAACTGTCAGAATTTCTCATCTTGCTTGTTCTGGGTCAGAGACTCAGCAAACTTTGAAACCAGAGTATCAGCATGATAGTCAGGGAACTAGCATTCTCATAGGAAGAGCTCATCTATGGCAGCCTCCAGTATTCTCTCAGAATAGAATTGCTTCAAGTATCGTAACCACAAGAACATAACCGACTGGCAGGTAAAGCGGTGATATTCTCAGATTAAAAATTAATTTAAAATAAATGTTAGGGATAATAAATGCAGTGCGCTGTACACCTTGCTGTAATGTGCTTTAAATACTTGCCATGCATATTACCTGATTATCACACATCATGTCTTGAAAGGCTGATTCTAAAGTCTTTAATTTACTCAAATTATACTGTGTTAACTGTGAAGCACAGAGGAATGTTCCTTCAGAAACACTGCAGCTGTTTCAGTTTAGTAAACTGTAATCAGGCATTAGACTTCTTTCCATATGCAAATAGCTGCTACATCTTCGTGCTAGAGGAGAATAATATACATTTACGATAAGACATGCATCAGCAACTTAGTCATGTCAAGAAAAGGCAGTTTTGTGCATATTTTTGCAGCATACAGTAATACTGGGGCACTAGAGATAAGAGGCTTTTTCTTTTTATTTTTTCATGTGAACTAGAAACCAGAGGCTAAGAAAATCCAAATGGTGACAGCATATCTAGATTACTGTCAGATTTCACTATATCAAGTGAAAAAAAAAGAAACAGAAAGAGAGGATGTAGAGAAGTCCTGATATTAGCTAGTATGACCAGCATCTAAAACTGTATCAAATATGTAAACCTGCTTTGGAGAAGTAACTTATAGCACAATTCAACACAGCATTTTTTAAAGTAATGTCATGCCAGTGGATCTTGACAATTTTCATAATCAGTAAAAAGCACTTTCATCATAGGGATGATTTTTATTATGATTGATGTCTTCTCTATATACACGTGTCATTTTATTCCTATGGGCTTTTATCTGTCCTTGTATTGTTTATTACATACACTATACAGTAAAGCCCCGCTCCATCGTGGTTCAGTTTTTGCGGTCCTGGTATATTGCGGTTTTTTTTGTAATGTTATTTTACTATATAAATCATTAAAAATGAAATATTTTTGTGTTTTCCATAGCTCTTGCTATGTCTCTCAGTATCTTTTATGTGTTTAAATGAGTTTCTATTGTTTTAAAAGTGTGTTTAAAGACCTTAAAATGCTTTTACACGTACAGTGACAGTAAAATAAACATGCCTACAATGCATTTTAATAGGGTTTTTCTATTTCGCGGATTTTCACTTTTCGCGGCTGGGTCCGGAATGTAACCCCCGCAATGGAGGGGGGTTTACTGTATTTAAAAAAAATATACATTTCCTATATATTTTTTTATACATGCATGTGTGATGCATGTATAAAAGCCTATTTTCAAATTTTTGCTCTGTTTTCTTCAATATATATCGGGCTGGTGTCTCCCACTTTGCAAGGCCCTCACGCTATGCTATAACGAATATTATGCATATATGTGGCCCCACAGAAAAAAAGTCCAGTCCAGTGAGGCCACATTTTTGTGTACTGAGGCCAGGAAGGGATTAATATTCTTGCAGCCTGAGAGATAATAATTGGACATATAAGTGCCTTGAAGATAGTATTGTTCTGCTCTAATTCTATTCCTCTTGGGACTCTGCACAGGACTCTTACAAAGCAACGGCTACTGCCATATTGGATTCCTTTGGACAGGTAATAGAGTTACATCCCACTCTCCTTATTTCTTATGCCTGTACCTTTACTTTTGCCCCTGGTTGTTAGCTGTTGTGAACTTCTTGTAACACTTGGAAGTTCACTTGCAGATTGGGACACTGTGTTACATAAACAACTGGTCTGAGCATATCAGAGTACTAATTACATTCTACAGCCAGAGAATTAGCTTGGGACCATAAACAGACTGAAGAGAGAGGGAAAAATTGGATGGTACAACCTAGGTTGCCCTAACATATATTAGCGGACTTTCAAGGCACAAGCTGAGTAAGCACACTCATTAATTTAAAATTATTACATTTTATTAAGAAAATTTAAAAAAGCAAAAAAATACAGACAATAACATAGATAATGTTTCCGTATACATTCAAAATTAGTATGCAAGCATTGTTTGTAAGTAGTGAGGGTTACAGCTGTTATACGAATCTGGTAAGGTCAACGCGTTTCGCATTACGCTTCCTCAGGACCCCAGATGATTGGGTAACCTCTTGATAAAACAGAAACACATATCATACGTTACTTTTTTATATATACATGCATACATTTGTAATAGTGTTTACATAGATATACATTTATTATACATATATATATGTTATTACATAGCCGTGGGGGCAATAAAAGAGTGGATAGACCCACCTCCTCATAATGCAGTGCACCGTACTGTTCACCGGGGGCTATGCTCGATGGGGGGGGCCACAGACCATAACCACCTAGGTTAATAAATTATCAAATAACATTGTGTGAATTTTTTAGGTTAATTCTAGCATCTAATATATATGATACTATGTAGCAAGATCATAGTTACCTAAGAAATTATTGGATGGATATAGAAAGAAAGAGGATGGCTGGGTGGAGGATGATGTATAGATCAATTGAGCGTTTTACACCTGAATATAAACAGTATATTTGTGATACTTTTATTCTAACAAATTCTTAGATTTACTTGCAATATAATATATTTATTTTATTTACCTGTAGGTACATGGATAGGGATTTGGGTGCTGTTATTCTATGAAACAGATATGCCACACCAGAGGGAAAGAAGGAGAAGAGAAAAGGAGGGAAAAGAATGGGGAGAGGGAAAAAAAAATGTGGGAAGGGAAGAACGGGGAAGGAAGGGAGGTAGGGAATCAGGAAAGAGAGGGAGGAAAAAGTAAGGGGAAGGACATAGGGAGAGGGGGAGGGGGAACGGAGGAAAATAGGTGGTGTGTATATATGTAATCACAGGTACACAATGTTATTTAGGTATTCTTTGAAATATTTATCTCCATAAGCTCTATAATGGGGAGAGAAAATATAAAAGAGGATGTAAGACTATAATTTGCATTTAAATGCATATTCCCCCTAAGCTCTCTTTTTTGGGGGGGTTATTGTTTCTTAAATACTTACAATTAACTTGTATTCTTCCACTTGAATAGTGAAAGTGTGTCATGATAGTGCATATACAAATCCTTCCTTTCTTCTCCCAAATGGGTGTCTTGACCTCTAAAAATGTCCTCAGGCAACCTATCTCGCTGTTGAGCATATACAAATCCTTCCTTTCTTCCCCCAAATGGGTGTCTTGACCTCTAAAAATGTCCTCAGGCAACCTATCTCGCTGTTGAGCTAGGGTTGTAATATCAGATGCAGGATGCGATATTTGGGCAATTTTTCTAAAATACCCTCTGTAGTTAGAAGCTCCTTTCTGAGTGGGTTACAAATCTAGTCCACCATACAAAATAGGCATAATACCCCAACCAGGACCTATCATATGTCCGCCTAAATGCTCACAGTATGACAGTTTCTTTATTACCATTTCAATTATTGGAAAATATAAATGGGTGTATAACTTTTAATAAAAGAATATTTATAACATAGATGAAATAAGTAGAAATTAAAATGACAGAATTGATGTAATAACTTAATTTTATGTTTATTATATGTAAAAATACAGCACTGTACAGCCGTGGTAGCTCTGATTGCGTGGACACCCATGTCTCCAGCAGTGTACGGTACCTCCACTGGGTACACTTCAGCACCATACCGAGATCGGGGAGGGCCTATCTGGAGGTGACAGGGCGGCGATGACCCACCCCTTCCGGGTTGTTGGTGAGCACTCAGCACTTCCGTCAGACCCCTCCCGCTTCCGGTATGAGATGCGTTCTGATGAACATCATCTCCGGCGGAGACCAGTGACGCACTTCCGGTGCGCCGCGGCCGACGTCTAACACCTGTGCTGATTAGCAGCCGTTGTGTGGGGCCTATTTAGGCCACGATACCACCAGGGAGAAAGATATGGCGGCTGGGATACGATAGAGGACAGAGCTACACGTGAGTACATCGTCTTTCTATGTGAAAGATAGTTCTAACATATTGCATGACTGAGTATAGCCTGTACTACCCCGTAGTATACCTAATACCAATACACTACGTCTCTACTTCTTACCTTTAGCATGAGGTGACTAACTTACCATCACCAGTCGGATACGGGTCTGCCTAATCTTTTTTATTAACAAGCCATCTGAGATAGTCCACAACAAGGACACTTTCACTATTCAAGTGGAAGAATACAAGTTAATTGTAAGTATTTAAGAAACAATAATCCCCCCAAAAAAGAGAGCTTAGGGGGAATATGCATTTAAATGCAAATTATAGTCTTACATCCTCTTTTATATTTTCTCTCCCCATTATAGAGCTTATGGAGATAAATATTTCAAAGAATACCTAAATAACATTGTGTACCTGTGATTACATATATACACACCACCTATTTTCCTCCGTTCCCCCTCCCCCTCTCCCTATGTCCTTCCCCTTACTTTTCCTCCCTCTCTTTCCTGATTCCCTACCTCCCTTCCTTCCCCGTTCTTCCCTTCCCACATTTTTTTTCCCTCTCCCCATTCTTTTCCCTCCTTTTCTCTTCTCCTTCTTTCCCTCTGGTGTGGCATATCTGTTTCACAGAATAACAGCACCCAAATCCCTATCCATGTACCTACAGGTAAATAAAATAAATATATTATATCGCAAGTAAATCTAAGAATTTGTTAGAATAAAAGTATCACAAATATACTGTTCATATTCAGGTGTAAAACGCTCAATTGATCTATACATCATCCTCCACCCAGCCGTCCTCTTTCTTTCTATATCCATCCAATAATTTCTTAGGTAACTATGATCTTGCTACATAGTATCATATATATTAGATGCTAGAATTAACCTAAAAAATTCACACAATGTTATTTGATAATTTATTAACCTAGGTGGTTATGGTCTGTGGCCCCCCCCCCATCGAGCATAGCCCCCGGTGAACAGTACGGTGCACTGCATTATGAGGAGGTGGGTCTATCCACTCTTTTATTGCCCCCACGGCTATGTAATAACATATATATATGTATAATAAATGTATATCTATGTAAACACTATTACAAATGTATGCATGTATATATAAAAAAGTAACGTATGATATGTGTTTCTGTTTTATCAAGAGGTTACCCAATCATCTGGGGTCCTAAGGAAGCGTAATGCGAAACGCGTTGACCTTACCAGATTCGTATAACAGCTGTAACCCTCACTACTTACAAACAATGCTTGCATACTAATTTTGAATGTATACGGAAACATTATCTATGTTATTGTCTGTATTTTTTTGCTTTTTTAAATTTTCTTAATAAAATGTAATAATTTTAAATTAATGAGTGTGCTTACTCAGCTTGTGCCTTGAAAGTCCGCTAATATATGTTTGGGCAACCTAGGTTGTACCATCCAATTTTTCCCTCTCTCTTCGTAATTATTAGGATTATGGCACCTAAGGGGTAGCTCCCAATCTGTACCTATAAACAGACTGAAATTAACCACTTAAGCCCCGGAAGATTTTACCCCCTTCCTGACCAGTCCCTATTTTGCGATTCGGCACTGTGTGACTTTAACGGACAATTGCGCGGACGTGCGACGCTGTACCTAAACTAATTTGATGTCCTTTTCTTCCCACAAACAGAGCTTTCTTTTGGTGGTATTTGATCACCTGTGTGATTTTTTGATCATGCGCTATAAACAAAAAAAGAGCGACAATTTTGCAAAAATAACAATATTTTTCACATTTTTTTATATGAAATTCCCCCCAAAAAAATTTAAAAATCAAAATTTTTTAACATTTTTGGTCAATTTTTTTTCTGCTACATATGTTTGGTAAAAAAAATCGCAATAAGCGTATTTTGATTGGTTTGCGCAAAAGTTATCGCGTTTACTAACTACGGGAAAGATTTTTGTTGTTTTTTTTTTTTAACGAGTAATGGCAGCGATCTGCGATTTTTTTTGCGGTACTGCCACATTGAGGCGGACACATTGGACCCTTGACTGACATTTTTGACACTTTTGGGGGTACCAGTGACATTACTACAGTAATCAGTGCTATACATATGCACTGTTACTGTAAAAATGACACTGGCAGGGAAGGGGTTAACTTTATTGGAGAAGGAGGGGTTAAGTGTGTCCCTAGGGGCGTGTTTCTAACTGTGCAGGGATGTGGCTTTTCATGTAACAGCAGAGATCTATGATCCTACATAGCAGGATCGTATGATCTCTGCTGTTACACAAGGGAGAATGACAGGCGGCTTTGTTTACATTAGCCGCCTGCCTTTCTCCCTCTGTAACTGACGATCGCGAGTGACCGGCGGACATCGGGTCCGCCGGTCACTCGCGCGGAGGTGTCCGTGAACGAGCGGGGGAGGGAGCGCGCCTCCGGCGGCGCGCGCTCACCCCCTATTGGCTTACAGGCTAGTAAGGCTTGCCTGCACGGGGCTGACCGGCAAGCGGTTAAAAAGGTGTAGCATCACAGATGGGAGAGGGAGAGAGTTGTGTTAGCAGGCCAGGCAGACAGACTTGAATGCAAGTCACTTTGGCTATGAAATTCTGTACTGCAATGGTGTGCTTAATACCTGCTCAGGTTCAGGGGGCACTTGTTTGAGACGTGTTTTCATGTTAAGCAAATGTAAAAAGTTTGGTATTCATAGCCATAGTAATTATGACAGTACAAAGAAAGCTGTGTCAATGCTGTGTTTGTCAATCCATGCATCCCCACCCTTCTTTACTCTATTCGGGGTTTAGTGTGTATGTTCTTTTAACTCTAACCACACATGTCTTCTCCATGGCCAAGGGAAGAGATGGAGGGGGGAGAGCACAGCCTTCCTTCCCATGAGCTCCTTAACAGCAGGGACAAGCTGTGGTCCAACTTTGACTTGCGTAATGTTGCTGATGCCCCTACTTGAACTAGCTGACTAATAACAGGTAGAACGAAGAAGTAGTAATCATACTGTTATCCAGCATCTTTGGGGTAAAGCCTGAGAGTTCACACATATGGCAGTAACCTATTTATATAATTACTAAAATAATACAAATTCGATCATTGTAATACATTAGACAATAGAGTCATTGTCAGCAGCCCAATGTTGTATTTTGCCCATAAAAATCACTCTTGTGGATTTTTTGGTTAACAAAAGGTAATCCTTCAGGCAACCCTTGAAAATTCTCTTCATGGAAGCTTAGCCCATCTCTGCATTTTACTTTTGATCAATGTACTTCTTGATCAAATCTTTAGATTGTAAGTTATCACCAGAAGGGTTCTCCCATCCCTGATGACTTGACTCGTCACACCAGGTTTTGTATCAGACACCATCCCTCTGACAAAGAGAACAAGACAGGGATGTCCCCTTTCCCCCCTACTCTTTAATATAGCGACTGAGCCTCTATCTAGGATCCTCAATTCGCCAGATGGGGTTAGTGGTGTTGCTGTGGGTGACCAAATCAGTTGTATTGTAACTGTGCTGCCTCCCTTTATTTTGCAAAGCGTTGTGCAAATTGTTGGGCCTATATAAAATTCCATATAATAATATTAAAATAAAAATAATTGAAGCATGGAATACCTGTCACAGTTTAAAGATGTAGTGGTAGGTTAAATGACTTCAGTCTAAATGCCTATATCGTTTTTTCCTGGATGACTGTAGCAGCAAGCAGGGTAATTCGATTACAAATTCTACAGAATTTGAATGGTGAAGAATGTGTTGTGCTGTGTATGTAAATATTGGGACTGAATAAAGGTAGATTTATAATCCTCATTACAGGTAGTTCTGGAGCTTACAATGATCCAAGCTTTTAGAGAGTGTACATGACCTAACACTGTATACATTTACTGAAGATTTATGTAATGTGCTTGAATTCCTTCCGATTGGTACACAGCAGAGGTTTTGGTCAATTTTTTGTATGCACAAAATAATTCAGTCCATAAATTCTTGACAAGAAAATGCTTATTTTAATACATTTTAGATTATTCTGAATCCCTGTAAAGCACAAAACTATAATATTCAGTGCTTGGAACACAGAGGGATTAAGGAAGCTCATAAAAGGAATAATACAGTAAAAAAGCAAAGAAACCAGCTGCTCAAAAAAGGCTTATATGGCCATAAACTGCCCCTGGTTAGATTCATCCCTTGATCTTGCAGTCTTAGAAATGTTTATATCATTATCAGTGTCTTAAGGTGACATTGTGAGCCCTGCATGTCTCTTAGCTAGTAACAAGATGTGCCCAATGTAGTAATATAACAGTAAAAATCATCAGGCAGGTATTAAGTTTGGAAGTTGCAGATAAAAGTATCCATACTATTCAACTGAAGAAAGAGAAAAGGAGGGCTGTTAGCATGAGCAACCAATCATTTGCTCTAATCGGCACTGGAAATGGCAGCAGGAACCTGCTTTTTGTGGCTAATACAGATACGTTCCTTTCATCAAATCTGATGTCATTTATAAACTGAATGACCTTTTAACAATGCAACTCAATCTTTCTTTAACTGATCTTGTTAATTTGCTCATATTTATGGAAAAGTCATATGGGTCTGGATATAGGCAGACATCGTTGTAGATGAAGGAAAGCTATTCAGTATTCCTTTCTCTAATACAATTTTTTAAAGCTAAACTAAAATGATAAAAGTACAGTCAGAGGCTTAAAATCATAAGCTGTCAGCACAAAACATTTTGGGGGCACCTTTATAGGCATAGGTTCACCAGGCATACACTGCAGGTGAATCAGTTACAGTAATCAAAAACACACATCAGGAAGATACACCTTCAGTGAATGTCTGGTGAATGTCACATTCACTGCTCTATAAATACACCCCTTAGTGCCTTGTTCCACCACTTTAAGCTTTTAGAAATAGATATTCAAATTATTTTTAAGCATTTGTTCTCAGCTACTTATATATATTATTATTTGTTCTCAGCTAACTGCCACTGGTAGTACTTTTGTCATTTTAGTTCAACCAGTTTTTCTAAAGTAGTGTTCCACCCGTTTTTTTTTTTTTTTTTTTTTTAATTGAGATCAATGCAATGCCCATTCTCCTTTTTTTTTTTTTTAAATGGTAAATATTTTTCTTTTTTAAATACCTTTTTTTTCCTTTAAAGTATGGAGCACACCCAGCAATGAGGTAACTAGGCGATTGCCATAGACTCCTGTGATATCAGCGTCATCTATCCCAGGAGTCCATGGGAATCACCTAATACTGAAATCTCGCACGATTTCCGGACAGGAAATGACACAGGATGTTCTTTTAAATGACAGGTCGCTATAGCAACTTGGCAGGAACAGCCACGGATGCAGCCTTTGCCAACAGGACAATAGAGTGCCACGCAGTGGCATCATTGCGCAGGCGTAAGATCAGGAGGTCCATGCTGGGTAGCCAGCTGCACCGAATCCCAGAAATAAATACAAGAGGGCTTCAGATGCCCACAGCAGATATGAACCCTGCTTGCTTCCAAGATCAGGTTCATTTTTAACCATTTAAATATTAACTAAAATGACAGGATTATTAATATCATTATCTAAATGTTGCATTAAAAGTGGACCCAAGTGTGGCAGAGTATTAAAAAAACAAAAACAAATTGGCGGACTGGAACTCTGCTTTAAGGAAATTATTGCAAAATAGTCTGAGGGATGCAGCAGACAGTAGTAGGAAATGTGGTATATAGTAGGAGAACAATGTGTATAGTATGTGGAGTAAAAACATACAGTAGAGTGTGCAATGTGAAACCATTTGGAGTAAAGACTGCATAGCACATTGTACATAGTGGAAGGGCGTGTAGTAAAGTGGTTGTAAAGCTAAAAGGTTATTTTTTTATCTTAATGGATTTTCAGCTCCCCCCACAGCCCCCCTAAATACTCACCTGAGTCTGATCTTGGTCCAGCACTGTTCACGTCTGCAGCAGCTTTTATTCCTTCTTCCTGCTCCACAGGCTTGGCTGAAAGCAGCAAAAGCCACTGGCTCCTGCTGCTCCCAGTCAAAACCCTTTGAGCTCTCTGTCTATTTTCACAATATATATATATATATATATATATATATATATATATATATATATAAAAACAGATGTATTGGAAGTAATTTTCTAAATGATTGTGTTGAGATTTATATGTATCCCTGAGACTCCAGCTGGTGGCATAGCAATCAAAGGTATAGGTAACAGGAAGCCCAGGTTTTGTTTCATCAAAGCCCTTTAGCCTCTCCCACTATCATATTTGCCCACAGGTGACTCTCCCCCTGAAATGTCCCTCATTTCATTGAGGTATGTTACACTATTAAGGAATTCCCCTAATTTGCAAGGATTTCCTTCTCACTTCCCGTTTGGCTATGGGACAGGAAGTGAAGGGAAATCGCCACAATAGGACACCGATGGCGAAAAAAATCTGACAGGGGATACAAGCCTTCCTTACTTTATCTAAAATGAAAAAAAAGTGTTGCCTATAGTTCTACTTTAAGTGGAACTTAATCGACCATGAATGAATACAAAGCTTCCTCTGATTAGCTGAAGTGGAGATTGCGACTTCATATGCCCTCTGCTTTGCCTCAATCATTTAGAGAAAGCCTTGTATTCATTAAGAAATTGCAAAGCTTCATGTGAATGGCTGAGCAGCACTTAGAAGGTTCCCATCCCACTGCTGGAACACAGCACTGTATACTGTTTTTAGCTGAGGCTACATACAGTTCGTACAGCATGGACAGCCTCTGCATTTGTTTGCATCAGCATTCACTGTCTTTTCCTATAATAGCAGTGCCAAGAGCCAGGGTCAAGTGCCAGGGGCTGGCTTTTGAGTTAAAGCAGTTAAAGACATCTTGATAGATCAGCAATGAATCTAGACCCATTCACGACCAATCTTCAGTGTTCTGGCTGAGAAAAGAAGGTTCTCATCCAAGATTTTACAATACATTGCCCTGTTCATTGCCACTCAATGCAGCAAAGTACCTTTAGCAGAGAAACAGCCCCAAAGCATCATGTTTCCACCTCTGTGCTTGACTGTAGGGATGGTGTTCTTAGGGTCATAGTTAGCATTTTCTTCCTCCAAACACGATGAGTCAAGTTAATGCCAAAGAGCTCAATTTTGGCTCATCTGACCACAGCACTTTCTCCCAATCCTTCTCTGAATCATTTAGATGTTCATTGTCATGACTGTACATGTGCCTTTTTGAGGAGGGGGACTCGTTGTGTTTGGAGGAAGAAAAATGCTGACTATGACCCTAAGAACATCATTCCTACAGAAGAACATGGAGGTGGAAACATTATGCTTTGGGGCTGTTTCTCTGCTAAAGGTACAGAACGCATTTGTCACATTGAGGGGGCCAATGGATATGGCCATATATTGTAAAATCTTGGATGAGAACCTTCTTCCCCCAGCCAGAACACTGAAAATGGGTTATGGATGGGTCTTTCAGCATGACAAAGACCCAAAACATACCGCCAAGGCAACAAAGGAGTGGCTCAAGAAGAAGCATATAAGGGTCATGGAGTGGCCTAGCCAGTATCCAGACCTTAATCCTATAGAAAATTTATGGAGGAAGCGGAAACTTCGAGTTGCCAATAGACAACCAAGAAATCTTAGGGTTTAGAGAAAATCCCTCCTGAGACGTGTGCAATCCTGGTAACCAACTACAGGAAACGTCTTACCTCTGTACTTGCCCACAAGGGTTTCTCCACCAAGTACTAAGTCATGTTTTGCTTGGGGATCAAATACTTTTTTTTACTCACTGAACTGCAGCTCAATTTATAACATTTGGATCATGGGTTTTTTTATGGACTTTTGGTTGATATTTAAAATACACCTATGATAAAAATTACAGACCCTTCATTTCTTGTAAGTGGGCAAACTTGAAAATCTACATAAAAACTGAATACAATGTTTTGCAAATATCATAAACTCATATTTTATTCACAAAAGAAAATAGAACACGTATCAAATGTTTAAACTGTGAAAACATACAATTTTAAGAAAAAAATAAGGTAATTATGAAGCTAAAGGCAGCCACACGTCTCAAAGAAGTTTGGACAGGGCAATGTTTACCATGGTTTAGCATCTTTTCTTCCTTTAACAACACTCTGTAAACCTCTTGGAGCTGAATAGACCAGTTGCTGGAGTTTTAGGGGAGGAATATTGTCCTATTCTTACACTACAAACAACTACTGCGCTACCCCTGTGGCTAAAATGACACTATGTTCTGTTCCCTCTACGTATACACGTATAGGAACACTATTGTGAATAAATCAGGTATTACCATAGATACAAGTATGCTGAAAATTGCAAAAATGTGAAATAAATAAAATGATTGACAAATGTCACAATATGCTAAAGCAGAGGTGCTCAACCTGTGGACCTCTGAGCCCTCTAATGTGGCCCTCGATCTCAAACCAGGGAAGCACTTGTCTTGGATGGCAACCTATTCATTGTGATCTAGGTTTGTTGACCACCATCCCAGAGCATCAGAGTACATTGAGCTTCCTCTGTAGCACCGACTCCTGTCCCAGGCAGAGTGATACCAAGTGCACTTTACCTGGGTGCTTTCAAGGAGCCCTGAGAGTGATGCCAATTGAAGCTGGAAGAGGAAAATAAGGTCAGTGTATTAAACAACACATACACTGCACTTTTGCAATGAGTATATTAGCACCTATAAAAGGGTTATTAGTGATTAGGCTGCTTTCACACTGATCTGCAGGTGCAACACAGTGCACCTAAAGCTTTCCTGTGGGTTACCTGCACTTTGTCTTCACTTCTGTTATATCTTGCAGGTGTAGTGCACCACACCCGGGTAAACTGCAGTGAATCAGTGTAAAATAGCCTTATAGCTGCTCAGACATCAGTGTAAAGCAGCCGTATAGGGGTTCAGGCACCAGTGTAAAGCAGAAAATACAAAATACATGCAAAGTGAGCGCTATGTATCTCAAACAACAGCCACTAGCACAAAAAAAGTGAATATATAACCTCCTCGTGATTGTATGCAAAATATGTGCAGAGCTAATACTAATATTATATGCACAATAATAAAGTGATAAGCACAATATGCTATGACAGTGAAACAAAACAATAGTCCAAAATTTAAATAGTCCATAATTCAGAAAGTGAGGTAAAACTTCTGTGATATGAGCAGAGTGTCAGAACATTCACCAGACTTATAGAAAGAAAATGCAGTGACTAAAATGACACCTCCAGTGAATAAGGCAGTTGCTGTAAACCTGGCCTAGCCTGTAGAGCCAATCCTTCAGTCACCGTGCGCTGGATGCACTGCATAAAACGCTCACCAAAACAGAGCCAAGAGTACTTATATAGTGTAGTATTTATTAAAATGCTTTAAAAAGTACATGTACATAGATCGAAAAATGGCCATAAAACTCACATATACAGACTGCAGGCCTACACGGAGGAGCCTACAAGCTGGCGTCTTGACCGTCATATTCCTGTTTCAGAGCGGCGATATGTATATGTGAGTTTTATGCACCCCTGTAATAAAGGTATGCTGAAATAAAGTTCTCAATCAATCGCATGTGCAGACTATAAGTTTATCTCATAGTGACGATTAATAAAAATGAGATATAAAAGGTACGGGATGACACTTATGGCACCACATCCAAAGGAAATATGAAAAGATAAAGTGAAGAAAATAATGGAATTTCAAGTGCCAAAGTTAATCTTGAGAAAATGACGAGTATACAACCTTTATAAAAATATCCAAAAGTTTTTTCATAACATCATTAAATAAGTGTATAGCATAAAAACATGTATTGTAAGGGGGTTAGCTCAGCAGCGGGTATGTGTGATCCCCCTGGATGAGTTCACTAAACAAAATTAGGCACAGCAAACAGCATTGCAGGTGAATAAAACAAAGGTGCAGGTTAAGGCCCCTTTCACACGGGCGTTCCGTATGTCTGTATATCACCCCATCCGTTTGCGGGTGATATACGGACATAATATATGTCAATGGTATTGCGGATGTCAGCGGATGACCATCCGCTGACATCCGATTTGCGTCCTTTCAGTTCTGTTCCGTTTTTTCGAACGGAACAGAACCCTATTTTTCTTCCGTTTAAAAAACGGAAAGGAAGCAAAATCGGATGTCAGCGCTGTCATCCGCTGACATCCGCAATCCCCATAGACATACATTATGTCCGTATATCATCCGCAAACGGATGGGATGATATGTGGACATACGGACCGGATGACACAAGTGTCATCCGTGTCCGTGAAAAAAAAAAAAAGTGATGCAGCGGAGGAAAAAAACTGAGCGGCCATGTGAAAGAAGCCTAATTTACACTATATACAAGAAAAAAAAAGGCAACAAAAAGAAACATGAAAATAAACCCTTGCCAACTTGGCAGCTTTCTACACACAGGTTCCCTGGCTATCAACTAAGTGTAGCCCCCTGCACCTATCTCCCTGTCTTAGAGAATTGTCACATAGGCTGTCCCATCGCACAAAAGGGGAGAAAATTGCCACACTATAGACAAATGCAGAAACCACAAGCAGGTATCAAGCTCCCCAGTTTACACAAGCACAAAACTGCGCACTTGGGAATTTTTGTAGAGGCCCTAATGAGCCAATTTACTTCAGCTGGACTCATTGCCTCTACCACTGAAGAACTCTCTGCACTTTCCCCCAGTGGAACAAATCGGCATAGAGTCTGAATCAGGATACACATACCTGCCATCCATGATTCAACTAGGCGATTTTACCTGCCTGCTGTCACATACCCCCCCCCCCCCTCGTTTCAACCTTGGGGTTGGAAGATAAGTAGTCAGGCACACATGAACCCCCGGACAAAGCATCCACATTCCCCATTTGAACACCAGGGTGATGCTTTACAGTAAAGCTGAATTCTTGTAGGGCCAGGAACCATCTATTTACCTTCTATTGGTCTTCTTGTTTTGGGCCATCCACTTTAAAGAGAAAGTAAAGCCAGTGATTTTTTTTGTTTGTTTTTTGTTACCTAAAAAGTAAAGTCAATTAATATACAGTTATCACCCATTTGAATAGAATACCATGTTGTTGTATACTCACATATCCATAACCAATGTAATGTAAATATAACATTGACATTAGGATATCCTTTTTGTTGAATTCAATCAGGAGATCCTATGATTTTAGAGAGTTAACCTCATTTAACCACTTAAGCCCCGGAAAATTTTACCCCCTTCCTGACCAGGGCCTATTTTGCGATTCGGCACTGTGTGAATTTAACGGACAATTGCGCGGTCATGCGACGCTGTACCTAAACGAATTTGGCGTCCTTTTTTTCCCACAAACAGAGATTTCTTTTGGTGGTATTTGATCACCTGTGCGATTTTTTGATCATGCGCTATAAATAAAAAAAAGCGTCAATTTTGCAAAAATAACAATATTTTTCACATTTTTTTATATGAAATTCCCCAAAAAATATGTAAAAATCAACATTTTTTAACATTTTAGGCCAATTTGTTTTATGCTACCTATGTTTGGTAAAAAAAATTGCAAAAAGCGTATTTTGTTTGGTTTGCGCAAAAGTTATTGCGTTTACTATCTAAGGGAAAGATTTTTGTCATTTTTGTTGTTTTTTTTTTTTTAACGAGCGGCGAGCGGCGATCTGCGATTTTTTTTTGCGGGACTGCGACATTGCGGTGGACAGATCGGACCCTTGACTGACATTTTTTACACTTTTGGGGTTACCAGTGACATTACTGCAGTGATCAGTGCTATACATATGCACTGTTACTGTAAAAATGACACTGGCAGTGAAGGAGTTAACTTTATTGGAGAGGGAGGGGTTAAGTGTGTCCCTAGGGGCGTGTTTCTAACTGTGATTGGCTGTGGCTACTAGTGTAAGAACAGAGATCAACGGTCCTACATAGTAGAACCGTGTTATCTCCATTCTTACACAGGGAAGAATGACAGGTGGCTTTTTTTACATTAGCCGCCTGCCTTTCTTCCGGTGTAACGGATGATCGCGAGTGCCCGGCGGACACCAGGAAAATTGTATTTATTTATTTTTTTTAATATATAGTGTCTAATAAACTTTTTTTTTTTTTTTTTAAAGATAAAGCACTATGTCCAGCTTTCTGTCTTTATGATTTGGGCGTATGGAAAAAAGTGTAAGAGAAGGAGGGTTCTAAAGTAAACAGCATAAAACAGTTCCCCAGAGAGGGACAAAAGAGCATATAGACCACTGGTTGGTCTTATCCCCCAGGTGAGGGCACATTGGATGAGGGGATCACTAATGTATGTGGATGGTTGGAGCAAATAGTTACATATAGTTACATAGTAGTTGAGGTTGAATAAAGACAACAGTCCATCCAGTTCAATCTGTACAGGTTTGTGTGTGTGTCAGTGGCTTGGTCATTTCCCATAACCCTGAATAAAAAAAGGGGAGGTAAAGAGCCGCGCTAGTTCACAATATAAATGAATAGGTGACCGGCCAGAGACCAGCACCTCCCAAAAAAAGATTAAATTAAAATGAATTCAAACGGGGCAGCCAGCACAATAGGATATGATAGATCCACAAGTAAACAATAATATAAAAAAGTGCAGGCTTGATTGTCTGGATTGCTTGCTGTTAATGACAAAGTTGTGCCTCTGTGCAGCTATTCCTGCGTTTGACAGAATACGAGGAGAGAATTTTTCTGTGCTCAGTGAGATCAGGACCCTGGACTCTGCAGGTATATACCGAAGGTTTGGTGACCTAGAAAATGCCAGAAGGGGTTACTTTCCATGGCTTCTTGAACGTACTAGGGAAGTGGATGTACTGAAGATTAGCTCCCTATATACTGTCCTGCCACGAGAGAGATGTCACACACCTGCTTGACCGCTCATTAATTTGAGGGTCCACTTAGTCTGGTATGAGTGCACTTACATCGATCACAGTGGTGGATCATTATCCTGTGTTGGGAGCGGCTTCCTTTCTTTACTTCCTCTGTTCACATCAAGCTATTAAGAGACTGGCTGTCTTCTTTTGTGTCTCCATCAAATGGACTCTTTCATGAGAGTCATACCATATTCTCTAATTTTTTATTGTGATGATTTATTAATGTGTTTATTGGTTCACCTATTTAGCACATTTTTACCATCTTTTAGGCGCTGCACTTTTTTATATTATTCCATAACCCTAAGTGTTGTGATCTGTGAGATGCACGTCCAAAAGTCTTTTAAAAGTAGCCATACTCCCCGCAGCTACTACCAATTTTGGAAGAGAGTTCCATATTATCACTGCCCTTACAGTGAAGAACCCCTTACGCAACTTAAGGTTAAACCGCCTCTCCTCTAATATCAATGTGTGGCCACATGTCCTCGTACACTCATTAAGACTAAATCATTTTTTCCTATGCTGGGATCACCATTGAGGTATTTGTAAATCGCTATAATGTCCCCTCTCAGGCGTTCCCTCTCCAAGGAGAATAAATTAAGCGCTTGTAATCGCTCCTCGTAATTAAAGTCCTCCAATCCCCTAATTAGTTTAGTTGCCCTTCTTTGGACTATCTTCAGTTCCAGCACATCCCTTCTGAGGATTGGCGACCATAACTGGACAGAATACTCCAGATTTGGGCAGACCAAGGTTTTATAAAGTGGTAGGATTATAGCTTTATCTCTGGAATATTTTCCCTTCCTTATGCATGCTAATATTCTGCCGGCTTTGACAGCTGCTGCTTGACATTGCATGCTATTGCCTAGTCTATCTTCTACTAGAACCCCAAATCCTTCTCCATCCTGGATACCCCAAGAGGTTCCCCCCAGAGTACAATTTGCGTTTATGTTTTTTGCCCCTAAGTGCAATACCTTACATTTCTCATAAATTAAATCTCATTTGCCACGCAGTTGCCCACTCTATTTTGTTCAGGCCATTCTGTAAGATTTCTATACCTTGATGAGAAGTTATTGCCCTGAATATTTTTGTGTCATCTGCGAAAACTGAGATTGAGCTACTGATTCCGCCCTCTATGTTATTAATTAATAAATTGAACAAAATTGGTCCCAGGACTGAGCCTTGGGGGACATCACTTACCATGCCAGACCAGTCTGAGTACGCGTTATTTATCACCACCCTCTGGACACGCCCATGTAACCAGTTTTCTATCCATGAACAAACCTTGTGGTCGTTAGTGGTGAACGCTATTTAAGACTGCATACCTTATGGCAGAATACCTCCTCTCCTCTTTTCTTTTTCTTCTCCTTCTTTACATATAAGGCTACATTATTCACAATCTGACAGGCTAAATCCACCCCTCTCTTCCATATATCAGTAAAATGTCAAACCCCAATCTACGGGAGTATTACCTCCATTATTACCACACTATGTGAAATCCTCCCTTCATTTTATCCTATGAAACCCTGACTTATTCGTTAAAATTTTTAACCACTTCCCGAGAATCGACGTACCTGTACGTCAGCTCAGAGAAGTGGTTGTACCAGGATGATAGCTTCAGGCATCATCCCAGTACTGTTCTTTTGAGCCAGCAATCGGCTTTCTGAAGATAACAGCCAATGCAGCTCGGGGGCCGCTCGGCTGTTATCCCAGCGAGCGGGAGGTGATATCCCCCCTCCCGCCTCCTTCTGGGTTCTGCCCGGGTCTCCCATCCCATCAGGAGACCCGAGCAACCAGCCATCATGTCCGCCGGCTGGTTGGGGTCCCGGATAAATCCGGATTTGGCTATCGGATCTCCGATGTAGTATCCCAAAAGGGATGTCATGATGTCACTTCCGGTTTACTCTGCGGCTAACCGCGCCAACTTTAAAAAACTGTCAGTATTTAAAAATGCAGATTTTGACATTTTGAATACTTTAAAGTGCAGAGGAGCGGTCTTGGGTCTTTTAGACCGATCCCCTCATAAAGAGTACCTGTCACTGCCTTTTACTTTCACAAGGGATGTTTACATTCCTTGTGACAGAAATAAAAGTGATCAGAAAATTCAATAAAATAAATAGGAAAAATAAAGAAAAAATTTGAAACCACCCCGTAGCCGTGAGCTCCCACTCGAAAGAAAACGCATATGTAAGTCGCCCCTGCAAGTGAAAACGGTGTTAAAACCACACATGTGAGGTATCGCCACGATCACCAGAGCAAGAGCAATAATTCTGAAAAAACTTAGTGTCGGTGTCTCTTCGCTGTCCAGGCCTGGCCAACTTGTAAATGGGTCCCTGACTCGGGATCCTTCATGGGTTTTGTACCCTGCAAACATCATCAATATCTAATTTTTGGATTGTTGCAATGCTATTTCTGCATATTTGTTTTCACAGACTTGCGTGTGTGCATCCTTTTCTGAAGAAACAAGCAGTTTTCTTGGAAAATGCGTCAAAGTTATTAAGATGCCTGTTTACAACCATGCAACAACACAGTTACTAATTTCGAGCATGTACTACAATTGTGCCTATACCTTTGTTTGGCTTGGTAAACATTTTATGAACCGTGTTACATGATGTCATTTTTTACACTAATCATTAAATTGAGATTACATGTACTCTATTGAGTGGCCACCTGTGTCCGCCTCATTTAAAATCCCAGGGCAACCTTCCCTTTCTGTATAAAAATTCTGAAAAAAGACCTACTCTGTAACTCTAAACTAGTAACCTTAAATAATTTAGGCGTCGCCTATGGAGATTTTTAAGTACCATAGTTTGTCTCCATTCCACAAGTGTGCGCAATTTTAAACCGTTCCATGTTAGGATCTATTTACTCGGCTTGAAATCACCGTTCACAATATACAAAAAAAATTGGGCTAACTTTACTGTTTAGTTTTTTTTTAATGCAGTGAAATTTAATTTTTCCAAAAAAACTGCATTTGAAAGACCACTGCGCAAATACCACATGACAAAAAATATTGCAATGACCGCCATTATATTCTCCAGAATCTTTGCTAAAACAATATATATATATATATATATATATAATATTTGGGGGTTCTAAGTAATTTTCTAGCTAAAAAAACAGATTTTAACTTGTAAACAACATGTGTCAGAAATAGGCTTGGTCCCTAAGTGGTTAAATTTAGCCTACACATCCTAAGTTTGTATGACTTTATTTGACCGTCATTGAGATTCTGCTATGTAGGATCCATACTTTATTTTTATCCATCCTGATCTCTTTACTGTAAACATGCACAATTGTGTTATTCACATATTTTTAGTCCTTTTTTTGGACCATTGTTTGTACCACGTATACCTCTGGACAAAAAAATTTGGCAAAACACCCTAAAACACAAAAAAATAAAAATCTTACACTTGCACAAAATCAGGGAGTTTGTAGGATTAGAGCCAGGTATATGATTAAGCAATTGTGTCAAGCAAACGCTAATAATCATCAAGTTCATATGTAGGTTAAAACACAGTCATCAACTGAAACAGAAACATCTGTGTAGGTGTAGGAGAACAGCCAAACTCTGCTACTAGGGAGAGGTTGTGGAAGACAGTTTCATGTCACAGTTCATACACCATGGCAAGACTGAGTACACAAGGTACTTACACAAGGTACATACTGCATCAGCAAGGTCTTTCCCAGGTGAAGATTAGTGATGTCGCGAACCTAAAATTCGCCGTTCGCGAACGGCGAACGCGAACATCGGCAAATGTTCGCGAACCGGGCGAACCGCCATAGACTTCAATAGGCAGGCGAATTTTAAAACACACAGGGACTCTTTCTGGCCACAATAGTGATGGAAAAGTTGTTTCAAGGGGACTAACACCTGGACTGTGGCATGCCGTAGAGGGATCACGCAAAAAAAAGTTCTTAAAAATTATAATTTTTTGATAGAGAGCCAATTATTGGAAAAATTAAAAAAAAATAAAAATAAAAAATTTCTTTGGATTTAGCATCTGGGGGGTCTAAAAAGTGTACCTGTCAAGTTTCAGCTCTGTAGCATGTCCAGAACCCCTAAAAAACAGCATTTTTCTTATATTTTCAGGAATACGGCTTCTCTGCGGCTGGCTTTTTCTCTTGCAGGCATTTTTTTAGGCAGGCATGTCATTTTTTGTATTTAGTGTCTGGGGGGTCTAAAAAGTGTACTTGTCAAGTTTCAGCTCTGTAGCATGTCCAGAACCCCTAAAAAACAGCATTTTTCTTATATTTTCAGGAATACGGCTTCTCTGCGGCTGGCTTTTTCTCTTGCAGGCATTTAGCGGGCATTTTTTTAGGCAGGCATGTCATTTTTTGTATTTAGTGTCTGGGGGGTCTAAAAAGTGTACCTGTCAAGTTTCAGCTCTGTAGCATGTCCAGAACCCCTAAAAAACAGCATTTTTCTTATATTTTCAGGAATACGGCTTCTCTGCGGCTGGCTTTTTCTCTTGCAGGCATTTAGCGGGCATTTTTTTAGGCAGGCATGTCATTTTTTGTATTTAGTGTCTGGGGGGTCTAAAAAGTGTACCTGTCAAGTTTCAGCTCTGTAGCATGTCCAGAACCCCTAAAAAACAGCATTTTTCTTATATTTTCAGGAATACGGCTTCTCTGCGGCTGGCTTTTTCTCTTGCAGGCATTTAGCGGGCATTTTTTTAGGCAGGCATGTCATTTTTTGTATTTAGTGTCTGGGGGGTCTAAAAAGTGTACCTGTCAAGTTTCAGCTCTGTAGCATGTCCAGAACCCCTAAAAAACAGCATTTTTCTTATATTTTCAGGAATATGGCTTCTCTGCGGCTGGCTTTTTTTCTTGCAGGCATTTATCGGGCATTTTTTTAGGCAGGCATGTCATTTTTTGTATTTAGTGTCTGGGGGTCTAAAAAGTGTACCTGTCAAGTTTCAGCTCTGTAGCATGTCCAGAAGCCCTAAAAAACAGCATTTTTCTTATATTTTCAGGAATATGGCTTCTCTGCGGCTGGCTTTTTTTCTTGCAGGCATTTATCGGGCATTTTTTTAGGCAGGCATGTCATTTTTTGTATTTAGTGTCTGGGGGGTCTAAAAAGTGTACCTGTCAAGTTTCAGCTCTGTAGTATGTCCAGAACCCCAAAAAAACAGCATTTTTCTTATAATTTTTAGTAGAAAACTAATGCAGTGTCTTTCCAGCTGTCTTTTTTTCTTTCTGGCAAGCTGAAATATGATATGCCAAGGCAAAAATGCCTATCAGTTGAGCTATGACACAGACAACACTGCACACATGGGGAAATATGTAAAACAAAAAACAGGAAAAGGAAATTAGGTGACGGTCACAAAACATGATATTGTGATTGGCCAAATAAAAAGTCGCCTCGCGATGAGGTCGCGCCAAAGTCACGCTAAGTCGCGCCAAAGTCGCACTGGAAGCGACGCTACTTTAGTGGTAGCGGCAGTGTAAACCAGCACTAAAACATCCAGTGTGTGAATACGATCAGGTATGATGTTTTATCGGTCAAGTAGTGTAAGGGTTACGCCTGTCGCCCGCTTCACAGTTACAGACCAAACTCTGACAGACTAAACTCCCCGTTTAACAGTCAGTCAGTCCATTTGCACAACCGCAAACTCCCCATTTGCACAAGGTTGGATACCAGCTAGCCATGTCCCGTTCCTTGTCCTCACTGACATCATTGAAGGTCTCTTCCTCCACCCAGCCACGTACAACACCAAGGGTCCCCGAAAGGTGACAACAAGCCCCCTGGGACGCCTGCTGTGGCTGGTATTCCACCTCCTCAAAGCCAACATCCTCCTCTGACTTCTCTTCTTCAGACTCCTCTCTCTGCGTTGCCACAGGTCCAGCAATTGACAACGACAAGGCTGCTTCTGGTGGTGATGGGGACCACAACTCTTCCTCTTCATGCTCATCTACAGCCTGATCCAGTACTCTTCGCAGGGCACGCTCCAGAAAAAACGCATATGGGATGAGGTCGATGATGTTGCCTTGGGTTCGACTGACCACCAGGGTTGTCACCTCCGCAAAAGGACGCATGAGCCTACAGCCATTGTTCATGAGCATTCAGTAACGCGGCCAAAAAATACCCAGCTCCGCAGAAAGAATGAAAGAAAATGAATGTTTTTTCTATGAAAAATTATCCTGCGGATCGCTTTTGGTCTGTTCACAATGAAGCAACGACCTTATCATCTGGGGTGTGCCAACACAATCCTAGAGGTGATCGCTTCATTGTGATGCGCAAGCCCCTTCACCACGACAAGGTAACGATCACGAAGGGGAATTGACACATGTATGTGCCTTTTTTTTTGTTTTTTGTTTTTTTGCAGCCACAGTGTAGCACCAGAGGCCAGAAAAATTAGGCATGTACACATGCATGAAAAAGCAGGTATTGTTGCAGCCGCTGCTGTAGCAGCGGCCTGAAAAATTGAGGTTTTAAGGCGGAAAGTGCACTAAAAAATTGCGGCTTGAACCGTAGTTGGTGGCGGAGACGTCACGTAAGTCATCCGGCATGCAGAGAATGATTATATACAGCAGCGTGTGGACCATTTTTAGGCCAAGGCATCTCAGTCATCACCAGGCCTTTTTTAGTCAAATGCATCCCCCACTGTCAGTCCCTTCGGGATCCATGCCTCATTCATCTTAATAAACGTGAGGTAATCAAGACTTTTTTGACCTAGGCGACTTCTCTTCTCAGTGACAATACCTCCTGCTGTGCTGAAGGTCCTTTCTGACAGCACACTTGAAGCGGGGCAGGCCAGAAGTTCAATGGCAAATTGGGATAGCTCAGGCCACAGGTCAAGCCTGCACACCCAGTAGTCAAGGGGTTCATCGCTCCTCAGAGTGTCGATATCTGCAGTTAAGGCAAGGTAGTCTGCTACCTGTCGGTCGAGTCGTTCTCTGAGGGTGGACCCCGAAGGGCTGTGGCGATGCATAGGACTAAAAAAGCTCCGCATGTCCTCCATCAACAAGACGTCTGTAAAGCGTCCTGTCCTTGCCGGCGTGGTTGTGGTGGTAGGAGGAGGATTACTTTCACCTCTTCCCCTGTTGGATTCCCGTTGTGCTGTGACATCACCCTTATATGCTGTGTAAAGCATACTTTTTAACTTTAGCGTTTACCCATTGGCTTGTACCAAACATTTCAATACTGCGTTTTTCTGTCTCCTTATGGATATAAGGTTTGTTGGTCCTGATATCGACCTAATCTTCCGTTCACCAGTCCTGGCTACTCCAGCAGCCACCCCTTAGCCCTGTCATGAGACACTACAGGGGACATATACAAGTACACTGTATTTGGTAAGTTCTCCTCCTACTATGGAGCTGACATATACAAGCATGTACGCAACTACCCCATTTTGATTATATACTTCTCATTATCCAGAATACAGTTACCTTAAACGTTGTGATTTGGACCCCTATTTGGTGTGGACTGCTCCCATGTCCGCCGCGGGGGCGTACTAGTCCCAGTCGTGATCCCCTAGGTCTCCAGTTGTTTTTAGAACCGGCTATACAGGTGGGTTGTATGTTGGCTGGCACTTACCTCTGTTTTGACCTACCATTATGAGATTTATTATGTGATATGTTTCCCAAATAGATATGCACTGACTTTGCTTTCTCTTAATAATTCTAGTAGCATTGTTGATATACATACCCACGTTATTTGCCCCTGAGGAAGCGGTCATCCGCGAAACATTTCGGGCTGGGTTTGGGTTTAGACACCCAGGTCCATCACACCAGACCCACCAGTCTTACCATCTCTGGCATAGGTCTGCAGTGGACAGCGTGATCTACACCCACCCTCTGTGGATATCTGGCTCTCCTAAGCCTGTATATTGTATGTACTGCCCAATTGCTCTGTATGCTGTAATATTATTAGTGTTTTGTCAACACGATAATAGTTACTTTTAATGTTTTTTTTCTTCTTTATTTTTGGTTTTGTATCAATAAAATTTGTGTATTTTTACATATATGTGGATTTTCTGCTATTTGTCTTGATGACAGTATCCCTTTAAAAGTCCCCTTGGCCCATCCATTTTTCTTCTTTACATTTAATTGGGACGTGGATACTTGTACTTTTTTACTAATCCTCTTGTTGGCTAGCTGTCCCCTTTGTCTATACTACATACTTTTTAACTTATTTTGTAGCTGCTGCATCCTTTGCGACTGCCGGTAATTGGGTAACATATCACAGAATTTCTGCTTATACTGGGGGTCTAGTAGTGTGGCCACCCAGTACAGGTCGTTCTCCTTCAGCCTTTTTATACGAGGGTCCCTCAACAGGCATGACAGCATGAAAGACCCCATTTGCACAAGGTTGGATGCCGAGCTACTCATGTCCAATTCCTCGTCCTCACTGATGTCATTGAAGGTGTGTTCTTCCCCCCAGCCACGTACAACACCACGGGTACCAGATAGGTGACAACGAGCACCCTGGGATGCCTGCTGTGGTTGGTGTTCCTCCTCCTCAAAGCCACATTCCTCCTCTGACTCCTCTTCCTCACACTCCTCTTCCAGTGTTGCCGCAGGTCCAGCAATCGATGGTAAGGCTGTTTCTGGTGGTGGTGATGGTGACCACAACTCTTCCTCTTCCTCTTCACGCTTATCTACGGCCTGATCCAGCACTCTTCGCAGGGCACGCTCCAGGAAAAAAACATATGGGATGATGTCGCTGATGGTGCCTTCGGTGCGA
The DNA here is from genome assembly GCF_965119305.1 of Pelophylax lessonae. NCBI lineage: Eukaryota > Metazoa > Chordata > Amphibia > Anura > Ranidae > Pelophylax > Pelophylax lessonae. The sequence continues at coordinate 750,296,601 of NC_138768.1, forward strand.
CTCACTAGGTTTGTCACCTCCTCAAAAGGACGCATGAGCCTACAGGCATTGCGCATGAGCGTCCAGTAACGTGGCAAAAAAATACCCAGCTCCGCAGAGGCTGTCCTAGCACCCCGGTCATACAAATACTCGTTGACCGCTTTTTCTTGTTGGAGCAGGCGGTCGAACATTAGCAGTGTTGAATTCCAACTTGTCGGGCTGTCGCAAATCAAGCGCCTCACTGGCATGTTGTTTCGCCGCTGAATATCTGCAAAGTGCGCCATGGCCGTGTAGGAACGCCTGAAATGGCCACACACCTTCCTGGCCTGCTTGAGGACGTCCTGTAAGCCTGGGTACTTCTGCACAAAACGTTGCACAATCAGATTCAACACATGTGCCATGCACGGCACATGTGTCAACTTGCCCAAATTCAATGCCGCCAACAAATTGCTGCCGTTGTCACACACCACTTTGCCGATCTCCAGTTGGTGCGGGGTCAGCCACTGATCCACCTGTGCGTTCAGGGCGGACAGTAGTGCTGGTCCGGTGTGACTCTCTGCTTTCAGGCAAGTCAACCCCAAGACAGCGTGACACTGTCGTATCCGGCATGTGGAATAGCCCCTGGGGAGCTGGGGGGGTGCAGTTGGTGTGGAGCAAGACGCAACAGCAGAAGAGGACTCAGCCAAGGAGGTTAGCAAAGAGGATGGAGTAGGAGGAGTAGAGGAGGTGGCAGCAGGCCTGCCTGCAAGTCGTGGCGGTGTCACCAACTCCTCTGCAGCAGAGCCACGCATTCCATGCTTGGCAGCCGCCAGCAGGTTTACCCAATGCGCAGTGTAAGTTATATACCTGCCCTGACCGTGCTTTGCAGACCAGCTATCAGTGGTCAGATGGACCCTTGCCCCAACACTGTGTGCCAGACGGGACATGATTTCCTTTTCCACAATAGAGTACAGGTTGGGGATTGCCTTTTGTGAAAAATAATTTCGGCCGGGTACCTTCCACTGCGGTGTCCCAATAGCGACAAATTTTTTGAAGGCCTCAGACTCCACCAGCTTGTATGGTAAAAGCTGGCGGGCTAAGAGTTCCGACAAGCCAGCTGTCAGACGCCGGGCAAGGGGGTGACTCTGTGAGATTGGCTTCTTACGCTCAAACATTTCCTTCACAGACACCTGACTGTGGGCAGGTGACGAGCAGGAACTGCTGAAGGTGAGAGGCGGAGGGGCGGGTTGTTGATAGGGGGCATGGAGGACAGCAGTGGTTGACGTGGCTGAAGATGCTGGACCAGGAGGAGGATGGTGGCTTTCAGTTTGTGTGCTGCTTTTACTCATGTGTTGATCCCATAGGCGTTTGTGATGTGAGATCATGTGCCTTCGCAAAGCAGTTGTACCTAGGTGGGTGTTGGACTTCCCACGACTCAGTTTCTTTTGGCACAGGTTACAAATGGCATCGCTGATATCAGAGGCAGACACACAAAAAAATGCCACACTGCTGAGCTTTGCAAGGACGGCATTCTGGTGGTGGCAACAGCTTGCGTTGATTGGCGTGCTGTCTGGCTGACCCCGGGTGCCGAATCTACATGCTGTCTGACTGCGCCACTAGCTCCTTGCGATGACCTCCTCCCCCTGCTTCCAACTCGTCTCCTCCTCCTCTCTGTCTCCCCATCTGAACTTTCCCCCTCTTCTTCTGCTCTTCGAGCAGGCACCCAGGTGACATCCACAGACACATCGTCATCATCAGCCGCTTCACTTGACAACTCAGCAAAGGCAGCAGCAGCAGGTACAACATCATCATCATCATCATCACAATGTACGTCCATGTGTATAATGCTGCCTGACTGAGACATATCCCCGTTATCTACATCCTCTGGCACTAATAGTTGCGCATCACTTATTTCTTCCAACTGATGTGAAAATAACTCCTCTGATGGATCAAGTGAAGCGGCTGTGGTGCTAGTGTTGGTGGTGGTGCCGGCGGGCTGGCGAGTGGTAAATTGAGAGGTGCCCGAAGCTGAGCTGGAGGAGGATGGTACATTAAGGTTCCGAGCGGAAGCTGTAGATGATTGGGTGTCCTGTGTAAGCCAGTCAACTATGGCCTCAGAATTTTTTGAGTTCAGGGTCTGTGGTGGCCTCTGAACACTGGGCATTATTCTAGGGCCTAAGGAAATCACAGCACCACGACCACGACGGCCCTTGCGGGGTGGCCTGCCTCTGCCTGTCATTTTTTTTAATGTGTTGTTACTGTTGTACTATGAGTGCAAGCTGCTGTGCCACCTTATATATCAGTGGTGGGTGGGCAGTGGCACAGTACACTCTCTGTGGACCTGACAGCAGTCACTGGCACCCAGGCAACTGCAATTTAAAAAATATATATATTTTTTTTTTACTTTGCAAGCTGCTGTGCCACCTTATATATCAGTGGTGGGTGGGCAGTGGCACAGTACACTCTCTGTGGACCTGACAGCAGTCACTGGCACCCAGGCAACTGCAATTTAAAAAATATATATATTTTTTTTTTACTTTGCAAGCTGCTGTGCCACCTTATATATCAGTGGTGGGTGGGCAGTGGCACAGTACACTCTCTGTGGACCTGACAGCAGTCACTGGCACCCAGGCAACTGCAATTTAAAAAATATATATATTTTTTTACTTTGCAAGCTGCTGTGCCACCTTATATATCAGTGGTGGGTGGGCAGTGGCACAGTACACTCTCTGTGGACCTGACAGCAGTCACTGGCACCCAGGCAACTGCAATTTAAAAAAATATATATTTTTTTTTACTTTGCAAGCTGCTGTGCCACCTTATATATCAGTGGTGGGTGGGCAGTGGCACAGTACACTCTCTGTGGACCTGACAGCAGTCACTGGCACCCAGGCAACTGCAATTTAAAAAAATATATATTTTTTTTACTTTGCAAGCTGCTGTGCCACCTTATATATCAGTGGTGGGTGGGCAGTGGCACAGTACACTCTCTGTGGACCTGACAGCAGTCACTGGCACCCAGGCAACTGCAATTTAAAAAAAATATATATATTTTTTTACTTTGCAAGCTGCTGTGCCACCTTATATATCAGTGGTGGGTGGCCACACAGTGGCACTGCAGTGGGCACAGTACACTCTGTGGACCTGACAGTCACTGGCAGCCCAGGCAACTGCAATAATAAAAAATATTTTTTTTTTTCAATTTATTGCAACAAGATGCTGTGCCACCGTATATATATCAGTGGTGGGCAGTGCACTGCAGTGGGTACAGTGCACTCTGTGGACCTGACACAGCACTCACTGCAATTATGACAGAGGAAAAAAAAAATTTTTTTTAAATGCCAGGTACTGTGCCTGTGCCACCCGAAAAGTGTGGTGTGCACACAGTACAGTCTGTGGTAGGTCTTTGGCCTCTCACACACAGCGGGCAGGCAACTGCAGTGTACAATAGATATATATATATATATATATATATATATATATATAGGAAAAACTCTATTACCAGTTACCAGCCCTTAAAAGGGCTTTTGGGGACGCTAAATATATATATATGTATATATATAAATAAAAAAAAAAAACCTCAATTACCAGCCCTTAAAAGGGCTTTTGGGGACACTAGATAGATAGATATATATATATATATAAGAAGAAACAACTCAATTACCAGCCCTTAAAAGGGCTTTTGGGGACGCTAGAAATATATATATATATATATATATATATATAAAAAAAAATTACACAAATACCAGCCCTTAGAAGGGCTTTTTGGGGTGCTGTCCTTAAAGCAGTAGTGGACCAAGAACACTGCAAGACCAGGAACACTGACTAACTGTCCCTAGCTTAACAGCAGCAGCAGCAGCAGCTCTCTCCCTACTCTCACTACACACACTGCTTCAGAATGATCTAAGATGGATGCTGCCCTTGCTTATTTATAGGAGGTGGGAGGGTGTGGGAGGGAGGTATGCTGATTGGCTGGAAATGTGTCTGCTGACTGTGAGGTTCAGGGTCAAAGTTTGCCTCAATGATGTATTATGGGGGGCGGACCGAACATCGCATATGTTCGCCCGCAGCGGCGAACGCGAACATGCGAAGTTCGCCGGGAACTGTTCGCCGGCGAACAGTTCTATACATCTCTAGTGAAGATTTCAAACCAGTCTGGAGTTTTAAAATGTGGTGTTCAAAAACTTTTGAAGAAGCACAAAGAAACGGGCAATCTTGAGGACCGTAGACACAGTAGTTGGCCAAGGAAACTTAATGCAGCAAATGAAAAACACATCATGCCAACTTCCTTTCGGCATGAGAAGATGTCCAGCAGTGCCATCAGTACAGATCTGGCGGAAACCAGTTGGACTCAGTTACACCCATCTACTGTCCGGAGAAGTCTGGCCAGAAGCCATACACAAAAACATAGTAACTGGGGTGCAGAAAAATGACAGCAGATGCTCTGGACTGATAAGTCAAAATTTGAAATATTTGGATGTAGCAGGGGGCAGTTTGTTCACCAAAGGGTTGGAGAGTGGTACAATTTTGAGTATCTACAGGCAACAGGTGGAGCAAGGTGAAGGTTCTTTGCAAGCTTGGGGCTGCATTTGTGCAAACGAAGTTGGTCAAGATCAGTGGAGTCCTTGATGCTGAGAAATACAGCTTATCCATCATTCCATACCATCAGGAAAATGTGTAATTGGCCTCAAATAAATTCTGCCGCAGGACAAAAACCCCAACTATACAGCCAATGGCCTGAAGAACTATCAGCGTAAAGAAAAACAAGGAGTCCTTGAAGCAAACAGAGCACTGATCCCAAAATCACTGAGTCTGTAAGCTGTAAGCAACAAGCACATACTGGAAAGATAAAAACACTTAACTATAAGAGAGCACATTTTCCAAGCATGAGGTCTGCTTTCCAAGACTTAGACTGGGAGGGAAAATAGGCATCAATGAACACAGAACAGAAATGGTAATTCTTCAAAAGACTGTACTGTAAGTGAACTCACTGCAAAGCATATTCCCATGGTCAATACAGTATGTTTAAAAGGCTAAAAATAAAACCTATGTGGCTCACAGAAAAAAGTAAACAAAAACGATAAATAATAATAAAATAACTTTTAAAAAATATAAAAATGAAGGAACACTACCATCATTTAAATGTTACAAAGAATATAACAAAATATGTAAAAAGGAAATCAGGGGCGCGAAAATTCAAAACGAACGACAGATTGCAAAAGATAATAGGGCAAACCCCAAGATATTCTTAAAATCTATTTATAGTAAAAGGTCAGGTCTGAGCATGTAGGCCCTTTACAAAATAATCTAGAGTGGGTGACTGGGGACAAAGAGAAAGCAAATTTATTAAAGCGGAGTTCCGGGCACAAAAACAATATTTTTTTTTTTTGTGCCCGTCCGCTAGTTCTGCATAACCTGAAAAGGAATTGGATAGTTAGGTTTTTTTTTTTTTTTTTTTAAAACTCACCTTGTAATTGAAGATCGTAAATACTCACCTCAGGGTACTTCCTCCCTCAGCGCCGCGGCTCCGCTGTCACTTCCTGTCTCGCGATGATTCCTGGGAGCTGAACGTCATCGCTCCCAGGAATCAATGCGACGGCACCGGCCCCGCTCGTCACTTCCGGGCGACGCCGCATTCCCCTGCTAAACAGCTTCTGGGCATGCCCAGAAGCTGTTTAGGAATGCTTCTGTGCCCGGAACTCCGCTTTAAGTACCTTCTGCAGCTCTGTGTATACAAAGGAGCATGGGGGAGCCCCAAATGACCCACAATGGCTCAAAATTTAAATTGTCCAGAAATATTTAGACAGAATAATGGAGAATAAAGCACCTGGACCAGATAGCATACACCCACAGATCCTAAAAGAATTGAGCTTTGTTATTTCAAAGCCATTGTTTCTAATTTTTAGGGACTCTTTAATGATTGAAATAGTACCACTGGATTGGTGTAAGGCCAATTTTGTGCCTATTTTTAAAAAGGGATCAAAATCTTTACCTATAGACCTGTAAGATAGTCAGAAAGGTACTTGAGAGTTTAATAAAAGACCACATAGATAAGTTCTTGTTGGAATAAAAATATTTGACAGCATGGATTCATGAAAGACAGAAGCTGTCAGAAAAAATTATTTTATTTTTATGAGAAGGTAAGTAAAACCTTGGACAGAGGGGTGGCTGTGGACATGGTATACATCAATTTTGCAAAAGCGTTTGACACAGTTCCCCACAAATGACTAATGTGTAAGGTAAAGTCTATGACTTGGAAAGATCAGTTTGTAAATGGATAGAAAACTGGCCAAAAGACAGAATTCAGGGAGTAGTGGTTTATGATTCTTACTCTGAATGGTCTCAGGTTATCAATGGTGTACCCAAAAGTTCAGTGTTGGAACCCTTGCTTTTTAATATATTTATAAATGAGATACGGTCTGGAATTAAAAGCACCATTTAAATTTTTGCAGATGACACTAAGCTATGCGGTGGAATAATGTCCTTACATGATGTCTCCAACTTACAAGCCGACCTCAATGCCCTCTTTAATTGGGCAACTATGTGGCAAAATGAGGTTTAATGTTGAAAAATGTAAAGTTATGCATTTGGGAGCTAAGAATATGCATGCATCATACATACTAGGGGGGAGTACAACTGGAGGAATCGATGGTGGACAAGGATCTAGGTGCTCTGGTATATCATAAGCTTAATAATAGCATGCAATGCCAAGCTGTGGTTTCCAAAGTGAGCAAAGTCCTTTCTTGTATTAAGAGAGATATAGACTCCAGAAAGAGAGATACCATTTTACCCCTGTACAAATAATTAGTAAGACATCATCTGGAATATGCAGTTCAGTTTTGGGCACCAGTTCTCAAAAAGCATATTGGGGAACTGGAGAAAGTGCATAAAAGGGCAACCAAACTGATAAGAGGCATGGAGGAGCTCAGCTATGAGGAAAAATTAGAGGAACTGACTGAATGTATTCTCTCTCGAGAAGAGGAGATTAAGGGGGGGGGGGGGGGGGATATGATCAACATGTATAAATACATAAAGGTTTGTATAGTAAACTTGATGGTTGAGTTATTATCTTTAAGGTCATCACAGAGGACAAGGAGGCACTCTTTATGTCTATAGGAAAAGGGATTTAATCTCGGAATACAGAAGGGTTTCTTCACAGTAAGAGCTGTGAAAATGTGTGTGGTTCTGGCCAGCTCAGTAGTGTTCTTTAAAAAATACCTAGATTGTTTCCTGAATGTACATAATATACCTAGATACTAACATTAATATGTAAAGGTAATCAAGGGAATATCCGATTGCCTCTCGGGGGATCAGGAAGGAATTTTTTTCCCTTCTGGAACAAATTGGTTCATGCTTTGCTGTGTTTTTTTGCCTTCCTCTAAATTAACTGCAGGTATAGGATTGTGTTTATAGGATTGTATGATGTTTTTTCTTTTTTTTTATTTATTGGTTGATGGACTTTCCTCAACCAGACTAATTATGTAACTATGTCTGGGATTACATGAAAAAACAGAAGGAATTGAGGCAGCCTACATCCCCAGGAGATCCATAATTGGATCCAAAATGTTTGGAACAACCTACCTCCTGAGTTCCTTCAAAAACTGTGTGCAAGTGTACATAGAAGAATTGATGCTGTTTTAAAGGCAAAGGGTGGTCACATCAAATACATTATTAGCACTTATATTTCTGAAAGCATTCTTAATTTACAGAACTTTTTCACACCTGCCTAAAACTTGCTCAGCATTGTATGTTTGACTGCTATATGATCAAACCTAGGGATATTGACATATTGGAGGCAACAGGTGGAGCAAAATCTATTTTTTCCCAACAAAATGTATTTAATAGAATAAATCATAGCATGACACCTAAGGATGTTCAATCTAAATTAGCAGCTTCAATAATAAATTGAATATTATTTCATGTATAGGCCCTGAAGACATTATTTATATTGCTACATTTAGTGCTTTGTAGTGTTAGAACATAAGATAGCATTCAAGTAAATGTATCTAAATTAAACTAAAGTCAATGACACATCACTGAGGGTAATTATCGCAAAAGACATATAATAATGGGGAATTTGCTGCGCATAAATGAATCAAATGGATATAAAATATAAAAATATTAAATGATTTTAAAAACTTAATATAGCTGCCAACACCTGACCCTGAATCAGAAACAACAGATCACAGAAAATGTATAGCAATAGATGGTGTAGCGCTTAAAACGTGATAGTAGGATGAACAGCACAGTCCATTCATTCTCATGAAGTCCACACATATCATAACTCAGATATTAATAATCCTTCAGAAATAAAATGTGTGATCCCAAAGGGGTACAGACCCTCCAAACTCCAATAGCCCAGTGCAGAGATTCCACCACCAAGGAATAGGATTGGCCTGAAGCTGGAGCTGAAGAAGAGGAGCAGGAGGCCTGACAGAGCGATAGAGAGCCGAGGAGAGGAAGAGAGATCCTGGGGAGAAGAGACAGTTGTGTGTGACACCAGAGTGAGAGAGTGGAGTGACACCTGAGAGAAAGAGACTGCAAACACCTCCAGGGAAGGAGAGACAGCGCTCTGTCAGGATGAGAGACCGCCGCTAATAAGAGAGAGAAAGACCACTGAATGCCCATCATCTGAGCATCAGGAGCAGGCTCGATTGGTACGGAAGCCGGTGCAGGACCTGGTTGCGGCTTTGGATCTTATACATGCTGAATATGATCCCTGTGATGGGGATCACTGTGTTGTGGTAAGAGGCCAATCCTATTCCTTGGTGGTGGAATCTCTGCACTGGGCTATTGGAGTTTGGAGTGTCAGTACCCCTTTGGGATCCCACATTTTATTTCTGAAGGATTATTAATATCTGAGTTATGATATGTGTGGACTTCATAAGAATTAATGGACTGTGCTGTTCATCCTACTATCACGTTTTAAGCACTACACCATCTATTGCTATCCCAAAAGACATGCTACTAAATGTAAAAACTGGTATGGAAAACATACATTCTTGACTTAGTGACAGAAGCATAGTAACTATTGACATGGAGGCTGTTAGTGATGTTTAAAGGTTGGCTTTCCAATTATGCCATTTATCAGATGAGATACAGTATGTGATGTAATGCAGCCCTGTACTCATCTAATTAGTAAATTGGTACAACAAATATTAAGTACTAATTTATTTATGCTGAGTGCACAGAGTGTTTAATAGGAGAAAAAAAAACACGTCAGTCTACCTTAAGAAGGTTTATACTGTTACTTTTAATGCTTACAACAATTAGAACATAAAATAGCTTTCAATTAAATGTGTCCAAATTTAATTTAAATGAATATGTAATTCATAAATTGACTTCATTTGACACCAGTAAGGCTGAATATATGTCCCTTTTGTTGCTAAACACACTTAAGTTGACATGCATTGACATGCCTTTTTTAATGCATTGCCATTGGTTTGATGTGAGTTTTGTTTACACAGCAGGAGCCAAAAGACTTTATTTTTCATTCCCTAATATTACAAGCTGCAATGCGTTGTGATGCATTGTGCTGCAATTAAATGCAGCAAGTTCTATTTTTACCCGGTGTACACCAGCATTGGTGGTAACTGAGAATGTTGCAATTTCAGCTTGTCATTGTAATGGGCCTGTACTGAGCATGTGGTGTAAATGGGCTCTAAAGTTCCATACTCTTCAGTTCCATGACCTTCAGTCCAACCCTCCCATTAATTTCTATAGAGTTTGTAATGTTGCACACTATAGCACAGGTGTCAGGTTTAACAGATGTAAACACTACCTGTTGCAGTGAAGAGTTGGGTCTCTGCTGCATCTAAGGTCTGTCTTTAGGTATAACAAATAGTAGGGAGAACTGTTTTAGGCTTCATGTACACACTGCCTACTTTGACCACTGGTCGCAGGAAAATGCAAAACGTACCTTTCCCCCTGCCTGCAAAACCAGATTGCTGCTTCATTCAGTGGAAATCTTCCTCTGAAGCCTGTTGAGAGACCTACATATCTAAAATGTTTCTGACTCCTGTAATCTTTACAGATTAGTGGGAGGAACCAGTAAAAGCTATGGGGAATCCTATAAATTGACAGAAGTGTCAGTTTCTAAGTGGACTTCTGAGGAAGATTTCTATTGAACAGAGCAAAGTTCTGGCAAGCAATGCATGTGTGGGGAATTTTTTTTTTTTTTTAATGACAGGGCCACTTTAAAGTTAAAGCGGAACTATACTAACCTTGGCTTCAGCAATGCAACATACTGGAGCTCACCACATCTTTGAGCAGCCAGCTTCTGGGTATTGAATGTGGCAGGTTTCATTCTATCCAAGATAGTTAATTTGTTTTACTGCCTGGGTTTGACTTCAGAAAAAGTGCAGGAGATTGGGAAGGCTGGCCAATATGAACACGGAGAGACTAGTATAGTTACAATAACTGGTATATATAAAATAACCCCATGCAATTGGATCACACTTTAAATTTAAAATATTTCTACACTTAGTTTTAGTAACAGACAAAAAAATGGAATTTGGGTGACTGACAGAGTAACACCTAAGGTTAACCAAGACCACCACATCCCTGGTATAAACATGTAAAAGCAGAATCTGGTGTTCAGTGGACTGGAAAACCAGCCATGAAACCACCAAAATGATGGGACTTTATAGGTGTATGGTTGTGGCACAGACAGAGCAAACAGAAATTGAATTAAAAATATCATATTTTATTGATTAACATTGTGAATTAAAAAGATACAGGATTTGTATCCAAAAGTTCATGGTCAAAATTCATAAACAGAGGTTACAGTGAAAATACATGTGAATACTACGTTCGTGTAAACCGAGGAGATGCAGGGGGTCACCGGGGTCCTACATGTTTCGCCATATCAATGGCTTCATCAGGGACCAAGTGACTTGTGACCTCTCGCAAAGGCTCTAAACACTGATAAACAGAAATATTAGTAGTATTCATTGTGCGCATGTAAACGCATGAATTACAAATCGATACATTGTTGTTTAAGGCATATACATACAGATAGGTATTGAAAACTTACCAACACGTAATACACAAAAGCAAAATAACTGTAGACTGCATAGCTGAACGTGCGTATAGACTGGTGCCGGACCCTCCCCCAGGTCCTAAAATGGACGCGGGGTAGTGAGTGCCTTGATAGGCCAACCAATGCTGGACCGGGCTGGGACAAAACAGTTGGGTAATTTATCAATTGCAGCAGAGCAGGATAAAAGATTCCAGCCTCTGAAAGGGGAAAGGGACAGGTTGCAAACTAATTAGAAGTTATATTGGGTCAAGCATATTACACATTAAGCCAAATAGGCAAAGGGTAATGAATATTCCACGAAAAAAGAGGGAATATTAGGGCCCACAGAGGAAAACCACAAGGGAAAGAACCAAATGTCCCGAAATAGGTGTAAGAACCAGACAGAGGACCTCGTGCAGCAACAACTGCATGCTAGGAAAAGACAGGAGAGACCGTGATGAGCTGAGAATTGAAGGGGAGAAGAAAACAGGGGGTGTATAGGTAGTCCCCAATAAGTAATGGGGACGCCATAGGGGAAGAACAAAGAGAGAAGGAAGGTGGTAAAATGGAGAGTGCAGATGAGTGGTGGTGACAACGTATGAGGTATATATATCTCCAGTGAACACCTGAGTGACAATAATTGATGACCTGGGGGAGATTGCCAGGTGATCAAGCATGCAAAGTAAAAGACAGTGAGAACTAAGTACCGAGCATCTCCTTGGTTTACACGAACGTAGTATTCACATGTATTTTCACTGTAACCTCTGTTTATGAATTTTGACCATGAACTTTTGGATACAAATCCTGTATATTTTTAATTCACAATGTTAATCAATAAAATACAATATTTTTAATTTAATTTCTGTTTGCTCTGTCTGTGCCACAACCATACACCTATAAAGTCCCATCATTTTGGTGGTTTCATGGCTGGTTTTCCAGTCCACTGAACACCAGATTCTGCTTTTACTTAGTTTTAGTAAATTTATATCAAAAGCCCAATTCTTTTCCATTTTGAATAAAGCAATGTTTAAAACTCTGGTTAGGTTTTTTTTTACCATCTTTGTCAAATAGGAAAGATTCACCTTAAAGTGGAGTTTCGGCCTCAAAAACCACTTTGGGCCATCCGCTTGCTCTAGGTCACCTGAAAAAGAAATGGATAGTCCCGATTTTTTTTTTTTGTTTACTTACCTTGTTTTTGAAGAAAATATAGTTACCTTTCTTCCACTTCCTCCCTCTGCGGCCGCGGCCCACGCTGTCTCTTCCTGCTTGCATTGACTCCTTGGAGTTGAACGTCATCGCTCCCAGGAATCAGTGGCATGCCCAGAAGCTGTTAAGCAGGGAATGACGCGCCTGCCCCGGAACTGATGAGCGGGGCCGGTGCAGGGCATTCTGGGACCGAAGAGGACACCGAAGAGGACGCTCCGGCTTCAGCTGCCCACACCTGAGATGGCAGCGCTGGACAAGACATTTTCAAGGTAAGTATTTCTTCTAAAAGGTAAACGCAACCTGGGACAGTTCAGAGGCTATCCATTATGAAATGCACTAGCTCTGACTGTCCCTGTGGTATTTTTATCTAAAAAACTTTTCCGAGGCCGGAACTCCGCTTTAATTTTGTGTACTGCAGAAACAATAGGAAATAAGAGAAAATCTTTCCAAAGTAGGTTTAAATTCCTTCTTGGACCATTGCCACTAAAACATGTTCTGATGACAGCTAAACATTTTGGATTTTCCCTCAATTTCAGTCATATTGGCAGTGGCAACCAAGACATACAGAGAGAGTCATTCTTTCCAGCAGGAACACGGACGGCAATATAAATCTGTTAGGGGGTCTAATCTATCTATTTTAACCAAAGTTAAAAAAAAAAAAAAGGTTGGCTTTAGATACACTTTATTAAATATCAGTTGAATATTTGGATGAAGTTGTAGTTAGAGAGATGACACTAATGTATTCCTTACCTACAACAGAAAAAGTGGTATACCTTGGTTGTGTTGCCTTATACCGTACAAATTACAAAAGTAGTTGGATGGAATTACAAATACTTTGGCAGACAATGCAGTTCACAAGTGTGTGCAGCTGTTTGCATAGAGTTGTAGGTTAATTCAACTTTCTCTTTAGAACAGATCTTTACTCTCAATATATATTTATTAAAAACTGGAAAGGCCACTTAGGCATTAAAAATGAAGAAAGCAGTGTAAACATATCCATTTAAAGGATATTCATTTCACAATATGACATGGAACTGCAAGGGAAAAACAGTGACTCCTAAATCCAATAACAGCTTGCTGCTGTGTTTATTAATTAGATTAATTATCCCTTACAGTGGTAACTAGACATTTTTACTGCCAACTTACAGATCTTATGTACCCAAGGGTTTTAGAGGAATGCAAGTTTAAACTATTTCTCTAATGGCATTCAGCTGCTGAAAATTGATAACGGAATCCATTTAGAAGTTTGTTCCTGCAAATTATAAAGTGACAGTGAAACAAGAAAATGCATAAAACACCTTTTTTCCAGGTCATTGTGTACTTTGAACTGGGCTGTTAAAATGACAGCAGTAAATAGTTTAGCTTCCAACTATGGTCTTGGTATGGACTATGGAGTTTTTAAGTGATATTCCCCACAAGCATGGTATAATTGTATGTATTGTGTAATACCACAAAACTGCTGCTGATCTTTCTAAATTGTAGGCACAGCTTATTCAGTGAAGTGCAATGGTTACATTGTGACCCATTTGTAAAGAATAGAACATCTTTTAGCTTTATTAGCTCTATTCAGGCATGCACATGTGAGAGTTTTGATTATAATAATGTTTTTGATTTTCAAATATTTTTTTAAGGATTAGAAATAAAAACCTGTTGATAATTTGGTAGCGCCCCATTACAAAACTGTGGATCTTATGTACAAATAGTTGAAAGAAAGAAAAGTGGTTGCACTTGCTGATAGTCACATTTTAGTTCTCTCCTGTCTAGTAAAGGTTGCATGTTAATTTATGAGTATGTGCTCACATTAAAAAAAGTTGTAAGCCTAAAAATGTTTTTTTTAAAAATGCTCCTATTCCTTTAAAGCATGATAAACAGCATAGTGCTTCTGCAGTGTAAATTGTCCCTCTCTATGCTGTAAAAAAACCTGGTTTATCCTGCCTGTTCCTGTGTTTCCCTATGTGAACTGACTACGGTATCCATGATACTGTGGTCGGTTTATGTGCCTCCGTCATCTCGCAGTCTCTCTCTCTCCCCGTCTCTCCCCCTCCCTCCCTGCCTGTCAGCTAGGTAGTCTGTGTGTGTAAGCCATCTCCTCGCTGCCTGCCGCTATTCTGGAAGTCAGTGATCACAAATCCTGGAATCCCCTCCGTTACAGCAAGATATACAGTGCAGCGTCTGTGTTTTTTAAAAATGATGCAGCAAAATACCTTATTTTACAGCGCAACTGTGTATTCACGTGACCACCTGACTGACGTCAGAGGGGAATCTCGGCCCCTCCCTCTGTAGTCCTTAGATCAGGGAAGGAGAGTGGCACTGTAAAATAAGGTATTTAATTGCATAATTTAAAAAAGAAAAAACACAGACACTGCACTGTATATCATGCTGTAACAGAGGCGATACTGGTAATTGTGATCAGTGACTTTACAACCGCTCTAAAGTGGAACTATACTGTATCTGAGCACCACAAAACAAAAGGGTTGTTTCATTTAATATTAATATTTAAAGCAAACTCACCCATCCATCCATGTCTCCATGCTTTATTGTGCAGATAAATTACTTATAAAAACACCCCCTAGCATTTCTGGCCATGGCCATCTTGAGTAAGGGCAGATGATTCATCTAGCAATTACTTCCTGGTATCCATCTCACCTTAGCTCAGGCATACTGGCAGGCAGGTGTGCTTAGCCGAGAAAATCCCTCCTGAAGACTCCTGGGTAGTGTTGAGCGAACACGGACTGTATTATTCGTGTTCGTACCGAATAATTGGATTTTTTGTACCCGAACACGGACACGGACACTTTACTGTATGTTCGGGTAAAAATCCGTGTTCGGTCGTTTTATTTCCGGGTTTTGCATGCTTTGGCGCTCTTTTCATGGCGGGCTTTCAACAGCCAATCAACAATCGTTTAACTGGTGTGCCTTAAGCCATCCCAGCCATGCCTGCAAATGTCTCAGTAGCTGTGATTGGCCGTCTGAAGCATGTGACCAAGTCTTTATAAGTTCGAGGCAGCCGCAGCGGCGTCATTATGCTGCTTAGATTCAGGGACAGAGCACACATCAACGTGCTGGCTGCTGATTAGGGAAAGATAGGCAGGAAAAAACCATTTGTGTCCGGATAGAATTGAGGGACAGGTCGGAGTGTTTAGGCAGGGCGAGTTGTAGGCATTTTAGGGATAGAGTCTGCTGAATTATATAGGGTCAGTGTCTTCTACAAACTACAATCGATATTGCTGTGTGGGGGGTGGGGTCTGCACTCAATCCTGATCTACGATCTCTTCTCAATCCTGTTAGGGACAGAGTCTGCTGAATTTTAGGGAAACTGTGTTCTACAAACTACAATCGATATTGCTGTGTGGTGTGGGATTGGAGATAGGCAGGTGTCAGTGATCCACATCCATTTTTCTGTGTGTGAGCTGCAGTGAACACAATCTTTTTGGGCTGCAGTGAACACAATCTTTTTGGGCTGCAGTGAACACAATCTTTTTGGGCTGCAGTGAACACAATCTTTTTGGGCTGCAGTGAACACAATCTTTTTGGGCTGCAGTGAACACAATCTTTTTGGGGTGCAGTGAACAAAATCTTTTTGGGGTGCAGTGAACACAATCCTTTTTGGTGTGCAGTGAACACAATCTTTGTGGGGTGCAGTGAACAAAATCCTTTGTGGGGTGCAGTGAACACAATCTTTTTGGGGTGCAGTGAACAAAATCCTTTTTGGGGTGCAGTGAACAACATCCTTTTTGGGGTGCAGTGAACACAATCTTTTTGGGGTGCAGTGAACAAAATCCTTTGTGGGGTGCAGTGAACACAATCTTTTTGGGGTGCAGTGAACACAATCTTTTTGGGGTGGAGTGAACAACATCCTTTTTGGGGTGCAGTGAACAAAATCCTTTTTGGGGTGCAGTGAACAAAATCATTTTTGGGGTGCAGTGAACACAATCTTTTTGGGGTGCAGTGAACACAATCTTTGTGGGGTGCAGTGAACACAATCTTTTTGGGGTGGAGTGAACAACATCCTTTTTGGGGTGCAGTGAACAACATCCTTTTTGGGGTGCAGTGAACACAATCTTTTTGGGGTGCAGTGAACACAATCTTTGTGGGGTACAGTGAACAGAATCTTTGTGGGGTGCAGTGAACACAATCTTTGGGGGGTACAGTGAACACAATCTTTGTGAGGTGCAGTGAACACAATCTTTGTGGGGTGCAGTGAACACAATCATTGTGGGGTGCAGTGAACTCAATCTTTGTGGGGTACAGTGAACACAATCTCATACTGAAGGTTTGAGGGTGCTACCTGTTCCATACTCCCCCTACTCCTCATCTAGCCTTTTAGGGGTACAAACAATAGTAATTGGGGCCTAGTGTGGTTGTGTACGTGTGATATACATACACTTTTTTGGGATCATATTTTCTATTCCGCTATTTAATCAAAAACCTTTGGGGATCAGTTAAATTGGGGGATAGTCTGTGTTGGTACGTGTGAGAGAGATCCACCTTTCCAAGTTGTTGGGGTTCATCTCATACTTCTGAAGGTTTGAGGGTGCTGCCTGTTCCATACTCCCCCTACTCCTAGCCTTTTAGGGGTACAAACAATAGTAATTGGGGCCTAGTGTGGTTGTGTACGTGTGATATACATACACTTTTTTGGGATCATATTTTCTATTCCGCTATTTAATCAAAAACCTTTGGGGATCAGTTAAATTGGGGGATAGTCTGTGTTGGTACGTGTGAGAGAGATCCACCTTTCCAAGTTGTTGGGGTTCATCTCATACTTCTGAAGGTTTGAGGGTGCTGCCTGTTCCATACTCCCCCTACTCCTAGCCTTTTAGGGGTACAAACAATAGTAATTGGGGCCTAGTGTGGTTGTGTACGTGTGATATACATACACTTTTTTGGGATCATATTTTCTATTCCGCTATTTAATCAAAAACCTTTGGGGATCAGTTAAATTGGGGGATAGTCTGTGTTGGTACGTGTGAGAGAGATCCACCTTTCCAAGTTGTTGGGGTTCATCTCATACTTCTGAAGGTTTGAGGGTGCTGCCTGTTCCATACTCCCCCTACTCCTAGCCTTTTAGGGGTACAAACAATAGTAATTGGGGCCTAGTGTGGTTGTGTACGTGTGATATACATACACTTTTTTGGGATCATATTTTCTATTCCGCTATTTAATCAAAAACCTTTGGGGATCAGTTAAATTGGGGGATAGTCTGTGTTGGTACGTGTGAGAGAGATCCACCTTTCCAAGTTGTTGGGGTTCATCTCATACTTCTGAAGGTTTGAGGGTGCTGCCTGTTCCATACTCCCCCTACTCCTAGCCTTTTAGGGGTACAAACAATAGTAATTGGGGCCTAGTGTGGTTGTGTACGTGTGATATACATACACTTTTTTGGGATCATATTTTCTATTCCGCTATTTAATCAAAAACCTTTGGGGATCAGTTAAATTGGGGGATAGTCTGTGTTGGTACGTGTGAGAGAGATCCACCTTTCCAAGTTGTTGAGGTTCATCTCATACTTCTGAAGGTTTGAGGGTGCTGCCTGTTCCATACTCCCCCTACTCCTAGCCTTTTAGGGGTACAAACAATAGTAATTGGGGCCTAGTGTGGTTGTGTACGTGTGATATACATACACTTTTTTGGGATCATATTTTCTATTCCGCTATTTAATCAAAAACCTTTGGGGATCAGTTAAATTGGGGGATAGTCTGTGTTGGTACGTGTGAGAGAGATCCACCTTTCCAAGTTGTTGGGGTTCATCTCATACTTCTGAAGGTTTGAGGGTGCTGCCTGTTCCATACTCCCCCTACTCCTAGCCTTTTAGGGGTACAAACAATAGTAATTGGGGCCTAGTGTGGTTGTGTACGTGTGATATACATACACTTTTTTGGGATCATATTTTCTATTCCGCTATTTAATCAAAAACCTTTGGGGATCAGTTAAATTGGGGGATAGTCTGTGTTGGTACGTGTGAGAGAGATCCACCTTTCCAAGTTGTTGAGGTTCATCTCATACTTCTGAAGGTTTGAGGGTGCTGCCTGTTCCATACTCCCCCTACTCCTAGCCTTTTAGGGGTACAAACAATAGTAATTGGGGCCTAGTGTGGTTGTGTACGTGTGATATACATACACTTTTTTGGGATCATATTTTCTATTCCGCTATTTAATCAAAAACCTTTGGGGATCAGTTAAATTGGGGGATAGTCTGTGTTGGTACGTGTGAGAGAGATCCACCTTTCCAAGTTGTTGGGGTTCATCTCATACTTCTGAAGGTTTGAGGGTGCTGCCTGTTCCATACTCCCCCTACTCCTAGCCTTTTAGGGGTACAAACAATAGTAATTGGGGCCTAGTGTGGTTGTGTACGTGTGATATACATACACTTTTTTGGGATCATATTTTCTATTCCGCTATTTAATCAAAAACCTTTGGGGATCAGTTAAATTGGGGGATAGTCTGTGTTGGTACGTGTGAGAGAGATCCACCTTTCCAAGTTGTTGGGGTTCATCTCATACTTCTGAAGGTTTGAGGGTGCTGCCTGTTCCATACTCCCCCTACTCCTAGCCTTTTAGGGGTACAAACAATAGTAATTGGGGCCTAGTGTGGTTGTGTACGTGTGATATACATACACTTTTTTGGGATCATATTTTCTATTCCGCTATTTAATCAAAAACCTTTGGGGATCAGTTAAATTGGGGGATAGTCTGTGTTGGTACGTGTGAGAGAGATCCACCTTTCCAAGTTGTTGAGGTTCATCTCATACTTCTGAAGGTTTGAGGGTGCTGCCTGTTCCATACTCCCCCTACTCCTAGCCTTTTAGGGGTACAAACAATAGTAATTGGGGCCTAGTGTGGTTGTGTACGTGTGATATACATACACTTTTTTGGGATCATATTTTCTATTCCGCTATTTAATCAAAAACCTTTG
This sequence comes from Pelophylax lessonae, assembly GCF_965119305.1. Taxonomy (NCBI): domain Eukaryota; kingdom Metazoa; phylum Chordata; class Amphibia; order Anura; family Ranidae; genus Pelophylax; species Pelophylax lessonae. The sequence continues at coordinate 750,315,699 of NC_138768.1, forward strand.
GGGATCAGTTAAATTGGGGGATAGTCTGTGTTGGTACGTGTGAGAGAGATCCACCTTTCCAAGTTGTTGAGGTTCATCTCATACTTCTGAAGGTTTGAGGGTGCTGCCTGTTCCATACTCCCCCTACTCCTAGCCTTTTAGGGGTACAAACAATAGTAATTGGGGCCTAGTGTGGTTGTGTACGTGTGATATACATACACTTTTTTGGGATCATATTTTCTATTCCGCTATTTAATCAAAAACCTTTGGGGATCAGTTAAATTGGGGGATAGTCTGTGTTGGTACGTGTGAGAGAGATCCACCTTTCCAAGTTGTTGGGGTTCATCTCATACTTCTGAAGGTTTGAGGGTGCTGCCTGTTCCATACTCCCCCTACTCCTAGCCTTTTAGGGGTACAAACAATAGTAATTGGGGCCTAGTGTGGTTGTGTACGTGTGATATACATACACTTTTTTGGGATCATATTTTCTATTCCGCTATTTAATCAAAAACCTTTGGGGATCAGTTAAATTGGGGGATAGTCTGTGTTGGTACGTGTGAGAGAGATCCACCTTTCCAAGTTGTTGGGGTTCATCTCATACTTCTGAAGGTTTGAGGGTGCTGCCTGTTCCATACTCCCCCTACTCCTAGCCTTTTAGGGGTACAAACAATAGTAATTGGGGCCTAGTGTGGTTGTGTACGTGTGATATACATACACTTTTTTGGGATCATATTTTCTATTCCGCTATTTAATCAAAAACCTTTGGGGATCAGTTAAATTGGGGGATAGTCTGTGTTGGTACGTGTGAGAGAGATCCACCTTTCCAAGTTGTTGGGGTTCATCTCATACTTCTGAAGGTTTGAGGGTGCTGCCTGTTCCATACTCCCCCTACTCCTAGCCTTTTAGGGGTACAAACAATAGTAATTGGGGCCTAGTGTGGTTGTGTACGTGTGATATACATACACTTTTTTGGGATCATATTTTCTATTCCGCTATTTAATCAAAAACCTTTGGGGATCAGTTAAATTGGGGGATAGTCTGTGTTGGTACGTGTGAGAGAGATCCACCTTTCCAAGTTGTTGGGGTTCATCTCATACTTCTGAAGGTTTGAGGGTGCTGCCTGTTCCATACTCCCCCTACTCCTAGCCTTTTAGGGGTACAAACAATAGTAATTGGGGCCTAGTGTGGTTGTGTACGTGTGATATACATACACTTTTTTGGGATCATATTTTCTATTCCGCTATTTAATCAAAAACCTTTGGGGATCAGTTAAATTGGGGGATAGTCTGTGTTGGTACGTGTGAGAGAGATCCACCTTTCCAAGTTGTTGAGGTTCATCTCATACTTCTGAAGGTTTGAGGGTGCTGCCTGTTCCATACTCCCCCTACTCCTAGCCTTTTAGGGGTACAAACAATAGTAATTGGGGCCTAGTGTGGTTGTGTACGTGTGATATACATACACTTTTTTGGGATCATATTTTCTATTCCGCTATTTAATCAAAAACCTTTGGGGATCAGTTAAATTGGGGGATAGTCTGTGTTGGTACGTGTGAGAGAGATCCACCTTTCCAAGTTGTTGGGGTTCATCTCATACTTCTGAAGGTTTGAGGGTGCTGCCTGTTCCATACTCCCCCTACTCCTAGCCTTTTAGGGGTACAAACAATAGTAATTGGGGCCTAGTGTGGTTGTGTACGTGTGATATACATACACTTTTTTGGGATCATATTTTCTATTCCGCTATTTAATCAAAAACCTTTGGGGATCAGTTAAATTGGGGGATAGTCTGTGTTGGTACGTGTGAGAGAGATCCACCTTTCCAAGTTGTTGAGGTTCATCTCATACTTCTGAAGGTTTGAGGGTGCTGCCTGTTCCATACTCCCCCTACTCCTAGCCTTTTAGGGGTACAAACAATAGTAATTGGGGCCTAGTGTGGTTGTGTACGTGTGATATACATACACTTTTTTGGGATCATATTTTCTATTCCGCTATTTAATCAAAAACCTTTGGGGATCAGTTAAATTGGGGGATAGTCTGTGTTGGTACGTGTGAGAGAGATCCACCTTTCCAAGTTGTTGGGGTTCATCTCATACTTCTGAAGGTTTGAGGGTGCTGCCTGTTCCATACTCCCCCTACTCCTAGCCTTTTAGGGGTACAAACAATAGTAATTGGGGCCTAGTGTGGTTGTGTACGTGTGATATACATACACTTTTTTGGGATCATATTTTCTATTCCGCTATTTAATCAAAAACCTTTGGGGATCAGTTAAATTGGGGGATAGTCTGTGTTGGTACGTGTGAGAGAGATCCACCTTTCCAAGTTGTTGGGGTTCATCTCATACTTCTGAAGGTTTGAGGGTGCTGCCTGTTCCATACTCCCCCTACTCCTAGCCTTTTAGGGGTACAAACAATAGTAATTGGGGCCTAGTGTGGTTGTGTACGTGTGATATACATACACTTTTTTGGGATCATATTTTCTATTCCGCTATTTAATCAAAAACCTTTGGGGATCAGTTAAATTGGGGGATAGTCTGTGTTGGTACGTGTGAGAGAGATCCACCTTTCCAAGTTGTTGAGGTTCATCTCATACTTCTGAAGGTTTGAGGGTGCTGCCTGTTCCATACTCCCCCTACTCCTAGCCTTTTAGGGGTACAAACAATAGTAATTGGGGCCTAGTGTGGTTGTGTACGTGTGATATACATACACTTTTTTGGGATCATATTTTCTATTCCGCTATTTAATCAAAAACCTTTGGGGATCAGTTAAATTGGGGGATAGTCTGTGTTGGTACGTGTGAGAGAGATCCACCTTTCCAAGTTGTTGGGGTTCATCTCATACTTCTGAAGGTTTGAGGGTGCTGCCTGTTCCATACTCCCCCTACTCCTAGCCTTTTAGGGGTACAAACAATAGTAATTGGGGCCTAGTGTGGTTGTGTACGTGTGATATACATACACTTTTTTGGGATCATATTTTCTATTCCGCTATTTAATCAAAAACCTTTGGGGATCAGTTAAATTGGGGGATAGTCTGTGTTGGTACGTGTGAGAGAGATCCACCTTTCCAAGTTGTTGAGGTTCATCTCATACTTCTGAAGGTTTGAGGGTGCTGCCTGTTCCATACTCCCCCTACTCCTAGCCTTTTAGGGGTACAAACAATAGTAATTGGGGCCTAGTGTGGTTGTGTACGTGTGATATACATACACTTTTTTGGGATCATATTTTCTATTCCGCTATTTAATCAAAAACCTTTGGGGATCAGTTAAATTGGGGGATAGTCTGTGTTGGTACGTGTGAGAGAGATCCACCTTTCCAAGTTGTTGGGGTTCATCTCATACTTCTGAAGGTTTGAGGGTGCTGCCTGTTCCATACTCCCCCTACTCCTAGCCTTTTAGGGGTACAAACAATAGTAATTGGGGCCTAGTGTGGTTGTGTACGTGTGATATACATACACTTTTTTGGGATCATATTTTCTATTCCGCTATTTAATCAAAAACCTTTGGGGATCAGTTAAATTGGGGGATAGTCTGTGTTGGTACGTGTGAGAGAGATCCACCTTTCCAAGTTGTTGAGGTTCATCTCATACTTCTGAAGGTTTGAGGGTGCTGCCTGTTCCATACTCCCCCTACTCCTAGCCTTTTAGGGGTACAAACAATAGTAATTGGGGCCTAGTGTGGTTGTGTACGTGTGATATACATACACTTTTTTGGGATCATATTTTCTATTCCGCTATTTAATCAAAAACCTTTGGGGATCAGTTAAATTGGGGGATAGTCTGTGTTGGTACGTGTGAGAGAGATCCACCTTTCCAAGTTGTTGAGGTTCATCTCATACTTCTGAAGGTTTGAGGGTGCTGCCTGTTCCATACTCCCCCTACTCCTAGCCTTTTAGGGGTACAAACAATAGTAATTGGGGCCTAGTGTGGTTGTGTACGTGTGATATACATACACTTTTTTGGGATCATATTTTCTATTCCGCTATTTAATCAAAAACCTTTGGGGATCAGTTAAATTGGGGGATAGTCTGTGTTGGTACGTGTGAGAGAGATCCACCTTTCCAAGTTGTTGGGGTTCATCTCATACTTCTGAAGGTTTGAGGGTGCTGCCTGTTCCATACTCCCCCTACTCCTAGCCTTTTAGGGGTACAAACAATAGTAATTGGGGCCTAGTGTGGTTGTGTACGTGTGATATACATACACTTTTTTGGGATCATATTTTCTATTCCGCTATTTAATCAAAAACCTTTGGGGATCAGTTAAATTGGGGGATAGTCTGTGTTGGTACGTGTGAGAGAGATCCACCTTTCCAAGTTGTTGGGGTTCATCTCATACTTCTGAAGGTTTGAGGGTGCTGCCTGTTCCATACCCCCCCTACTCCTCATCTAGCCTTTTAGGGGTACAAACAATAGTAATTGGGGCCTAGTGTGGTTGTGTACGTGCGAGATACATACACTTTTTTTGATCATATTTCCTATTCCGCTATTCAATAAAAACCTTTGAGGATCAATTGAATTGCGGGATAGTCTGTGTCGGTACGTGTGAGAGAGATCCACCTTTCCAAGTTGTTGGGGTTCATCTCATACTTCTGAAGGTTTGAGGGTGCTGCCTGTTCCATACCCCCCCTACTCCTCATCTAGCCTTTTAGGGGTACAAACAATAGTAATTGGGGCCTAGTGTGGTTGTGTACGTGCGAGATACATACACTTTTTTTGATCATATTTCCTATTCCGCTATTCAATAAAAACCTTTGAGGATCAATTGAATTGCGGGATAGTCTGTGTCGGTACGTGTGAGAGAGATCCACCTTTCCAAGTTGTTGGGGTTCATCTCATACTTCTGAAGGTTTGAGGGTGCTGCCTGTTCCATACCCCCCCTACTCCTCATCTAGCCTTTTAGGGGTACAAACAATAGTAATTGGGGCCTAGTGTGGTTGTGTACGTGCGAGATACATACACTTTTTTTGATCATATTTCCTATTCCGCTATTCAATAAAAACCTTTGAGGATCAATTGAATTGCGGGATAGTCTGTGTCGGTACGTGTGAGAGAGATCCACCTTTCCAAGTTGTTGGGGTTCATCTCATACTTCTGAAGGTTTGAGGGTGCTGCCTGTTCCATACACCCCCTACTCCTCATCTAGCCTTTTAGGGGTACAAACAATAGTAATTGGGGCCTAGTGTGGTTGTGTACGTGCGAGATACATACACTTTTTTTGATCATATTTCCTATTCCGCTATTCAATAAAAACCTTTGAGGATCAATTGAATTGCGGGATAGTCTGTGTCGGTACGTGTGAGAGAGATCCACCTTTCCAAGTTGTTGGGGTTCATCTCATACTTCTGAAGGTTTGAGGGTGCTGCCTGTTCCATACCCCCCCTACTCCTCATCTAGCCTTTTAGGGGTACAAACAATAGTAATTGGGGCCTAGTGTGGTTGTGTACGTGCGAGATACATACACTTTTTTTGATCATATTTCCTATTCCGCTATTCAATAAAAACCTTTGAGGATCAATTGAATTGCGGGATAGTCTGTGTCGGTACGTGTGAGAGAGATCCACCTTTCCAAGTTGTTGGGGTTCATCTCATACTTCTGAAGGTTTGAGGGTGCTGCCTGTTCCATACCCCCCCTACTCCTCATCTAGCCTTTTAGGGGTACAAACAATAGTAATTGGGGCCTAGTGTGGTTGTGTACGTGCGAGATACATACACTTTTTTTGATCATATTTCCTATTCCGCTATTCAATAAAAACCTTTGAGGATCAATTGAATTGCGGGATAGTCTGTGTCGGTACGTGTGAGAGAGATCCACCTTTCCAAGTTGTTGGGGTTCATCTCATACTTCTGAAGGTTTGAGGGTGCTGCCTGTTCCATACCCCCCCTACTCCTCATCTAGCCTTTTAGGGGTACAAACAATAGTAATTGGGGCCTAGTGTGGTTGTGTACGTGCGAGATACATACACTTTTTTTGATCATATTTCCTATTCCGCTATTCAATAAAAACCTTTGAGGATCAATTGAATTGCGGGATAGTCTGTGTCGGTACGTGTGAGAGAGATCCACCTTTCCAAGTTGTTGGGGTTCATCTCATACTTCTGAAGGTTTGAGGGTGCTGCCTGTTCCATACCCCCCCTACTCCTCATCTAGCCTTTTAGGGGTACAAACAATAGTAATTGGGGCCTAGTGTGGTTGTGTACGTGCGAGATACATACACTTTTTTTGATCATATTTCCTATTCCGCTATTCAATAAAAACCTTTGAGGATCAATTGAATTGCGGGATAGTCTGTGTCGGTACGTGTGAGAGAGATCCACCTTTCCAAGTTGTTGGGGTTCATCTCATACTTCTGAAGGTTTGAGGGTGCTGCCTGTTCCATACCCCCCCTACTCCTCATCTAGCCTTTTAGGGGTACAAACAATAGTAATTGGGGCCTAGTGTGGTTGTGTACGTGCGAGATACATACACTTTTTTTGATCATATTTCCTATTCCGCTATTCAATAAAAACCTTTGAGGATCAATTGAATTGCGGGATAGTCTGTGTCGGTACGTGTGAGAGAGATCCACCTTTCCAAGTTGTTGGGGTTCATCTCATACTTCTGAAGGTTTGAGGGTGCTGCCTGTTCCATACCCCCCCTACTCCTCATCTAGCCTTTTAGGGGTACAAACAATAGTAATTGGGGCCTAGTGTGGTTGTGTACGTGCGAGATACATACACTTTTTTTGATCATATTTCCTATTCCGCTATTCAATAAAAACCTTTGAGGATCAATTGAATTGCGGGATAGTCTGTGTCGGTACGTGTGAGAGAGATCCACCTTTCCAAGTTGTTGGGGTTCATCTCATACTTCTGAAGGTTTGAGGGTGCTGCCTGTTCCATACTCCCCCTACTCCTCATCTAGCCTTTTAGGGGTACAAACAATAGTAATTGGGGCCTAGTGTGGTTGTGTACGTGTGATATACATACACTTTTTTTGGATCATATTTTCTATTCCGCTATTCAATAAAAACCTTTCTAGGGCAAGATCTTAAATTACAGAAATATGAGGAGACCGTCAAATAAGGGCCGTGGCCTGGGTCGTGGTGCTGCTGGTAGAGCTCCTGTTGCAAGGAGAGGACATGGTCGATCTGTGCCAGCTACACGCACAAGTGAAACACCTTCCTCAAGTGTGAGTAGGCGACAGAACCTGCATCAGTATTTGGTAGGGCATCAAACGCCCCTAGAAGTGATGAGGCCAGAACAAGTTGAGGCGATAGTAGATTGGTTTGCTGCTGTCAGTGCCTCCAGTTCCTTCACATTGTCTCCCACCCAGTCTACTGCAGAAAGGTCAGAGTTGGCACCTGCAGCCAATGTCCAACCGTCTTTCACCTCACCCCCTTGCAAATCAGGCCAGCAGTCTGAGCCCCAAGCCATACAGCAGTCTCTTATTCTTTTTGAGGACTCTGTCAGCAGGGTTTCCCAGGGCCATCCACCTAGCCCTGCCCCAGAAGTGGAAGAGATTGAGTGCAGCGATGCCCAACCACTTATTTCTCAAGATGAGTACATGCAAGGATCATCGCAGCACGTCTCCGATGATGACGAAACGCAGGTGCCAACTGCTGCGGCGTTCAGCATTGTGGAGACCGACAAGGAGGGCAGGGGTGAAGACTGGGTGGAAGATGATGTGGAGGACGATGAGGTCCTCGACCCCACATGGAATGAACGTCATGCAGGTGAACTGAGTAGTTTGGAGGAAGAGGCGGTGGTCGCACAGAGCCACCAGCACAGCAGAAGAGGGAGCAGGGTGCAGAAGCGGAGCGGCCGTGCCCTAGACACTACGCCCGCTACTGCCCAACGCAGCAAGGGAACGAGCGCACCAAAGTCAGCTCAAAGGAGTTCTCTAGCGTGGAAGTTCTTTAGAAAATGTGCTGATGACAGGACACGAGTGGTTTGCACCCTGTGCAATCAGAGCTTGAAGCGAGGCATGAACCTTCTCAACCTGAGCACAACCTGCATGATCAGGCATCTAAGTGCAAAGCACGAGCTGCAGTGGAGTACACACCTTCAAAACCAAGAAACGTCTCTGGCTCATCCTGCTTCCTCTTCTGCTGCAGTCTCGGCCGCTCCAGCCACATCTGTAGTGATACCGGCACCTGCCACCCCGCAAACAGACGATCTGTCAGCAACACCACCACCTGGGTCACCAACAACCATCTCCACAATGTCCCGTGGAAGCGTTCAGCTTTCCATCTCCCAAACACTTGAGAGGAAGAGGAAGTACCCCCCTACCCACCCGCGATCCCTGGCCCTGAATGCCAGCATTTCAAAATTATTGGCCTTTGAAATGCTGTCATTCCGTCTGGTGGAGACGCACAGTTTTAAAAACCTTATGTCGGTGGCTGTCCCACAGTACGTCGTGCCCAGCCGCCACTACTTTTCCAGGCAAGCCATCCCTTCCCTGCACAACCAAGTGGGGGAAAAAATCAGGTGTGCACTGCGCAACGCCATCTGTGCCAAGGTCCACCTAACTACGGATACGTGGACCAGTAAGCACGGTCAGGGGCGTTATATCTCCCTAACGGCACACTGGGTAAATGCAGTGGCGGATGGGCCTGAGGCGGATAGCAATTTGGCGCATGTCCTTCCACCACCGAGGATTGCAGGGCGCTTCAGTTTGCCTCCTGTTCCTAACTCCTCCTACTCCGCTTCCTCATCCTCTACCGCCTCCTCATCCGGACAGCGTAACACCTTCACCACCAACTTCAGCACGGCCAGGGGTAAACGACAGCAGGCAGTTTTACAACTTGCCTGTTTGGGGGACAAACCACACACCGCGCAGGAGTTGTGGAGGAGCATGGAACAGCAGACAAATGAGTGGTTGCTGCCAGCGAGCCTCAAGCCCGGCCTGGTGGTGTGCGATAACGGGCGAAATCTCATAGCAGCTCTGGGCCTAGCCGGTTTGACGCACATCCCTTGCCTGGCGCATGTGCTGAATTTGGTGGTGCAGAGGTTCCTTAAAAACTACCCCGATATGTCAGAGCTGCTGCAGAAAGTGCGGGCCGTTTGTGCGCACTTTCGGCGTTCTCACCCTGCTGCTGCTCGCCTGGCAGCGCTGCAGCGTAACTTCGGCCTTCCCGCTCACCGCCTCATATGTGACGTGCCCACAAGGTGGAACTCCACCTTGCACATGCTGGAAAGACTGTGCGAGCAGCAGCAGGCCATAGTGGAGTTTCAGCTGCAGCACGCACGCGTGAGTCGCTCTGCGGAACAGCACCACTTCACCACCAATAACTGGGCCTCCATGCGAGACCTGTGTGCCTTGTTGCGCTGTTTTGAGTACTCCACCAACATGGCCAGTGGCAATGACGCCGTTCTCAGCTTAACTATCCCACTTCTATGCCTCCTTGAAAAAACAATTCGGGCGATGATGGAAGAGGATGTGGCACAGGATGAGGAGGAGGAGGAGGATGAAGAGGTAACATTTCCAAGGCTTTCAGGGCAGTCATTCGCAAGGGGCTCCGAGGGTGGGTTCCTGCACACGCAAACGCCAGGGACGCAATTGTCCAGCAGGGGCACAGTTCTGGAGGATGAGGAGGATGAGGAGGAGGAGGAGCTGGAGGAGGAGATGGAACCATGTTCACAGCAGGGTGGCACCCAGGCCAGCTCATGGCCATCACTGGTGCGTGGCTGGGGGGATACAGAGGACACGGACCATACACCTCCCACAGAGGACAGCCTTTCGTTGCCTCTGGGCAGCCTGGCACACATGAGCGATTACATGCTGCAGTGTCTCCACAACGACCGCCGAGTTGCCCACATTCTAACTTGTGCTGATTACTGGGTGGCCACGCTGCTGGATCCCCGTTACAAGGACAACGTACCGTCCTTAATTCACTCACTGGAGCGCGATCGCAAGATGCGCGAGTACAAGCGCACGCTGGTAGACGCCATGCTGCTGGCATTCCCATCTGACAGCGGGGCCACAGTGGAAGCACAAGGCAGAGGAGGAGGAGGAGGAGGTCGCCAACGCAACCAGGGCACCGCCAGCACCTCAGAAGGCAGGGTTAGCATGGCCGAAATGTGGAAAAGCTTTGTCAGCACGCCACAACAAACAGCAGCACCAGCAGCTCAGATGGAACGTCTTAGCAGGAGGCAGCATTTTACCAACATGGTGGAGCAGTATGTGTGCACACGCCTACATGTAGTGAATGACGGGTCTGCCCCCTTCAACTTCTGGGTCTCCAAATTGGGCACATGGCCTGAGCTTGCCCTTTACGCCTTGGAGGTGCTGGCGTGCCCTGCAGCCAGTGTATTATCTGAACGGGTATTTAGCACGGCTGGGGGCGTTATAACAGACAAGCGCAGCCGCCTGTCCAGAGACAATGTGGACAAGCTCACGTTCATTAAAATGAACCAGGCATGGATCCCACGGGACTTTTCCGTACCTTATGCAGAATAGCAATGGATACCGACCTTACCCACCCATTGTTCCATTTTTGCTCTTTCTCACTCTTTTGGGGTGTACCCTCATTTAAAATTTGTGAAAAGAAGCAGTGTTGGCTACCTCGTCCTCCTCCTCAGGGCCAGATTAATGTAGGGGCTATTGGAGCTGCAGCTCCAGGCCCCTACCTTTTATATAGGCCCCGGGTTGGCCATATTCACTGTTACCGCTCTTCTGTCACTTGTAAACACAGAAGTCTGGCTTCTATGCTCGCTTCCCCAGGCAGCACCCTCAGAACCTCCCCACACAGCGTGAAGGCCGGACAAGGAGGGACAGTTGGCGATGCATGGATGTGTTTATGGGCTTCAGAGACAGCATCCCATGTTGAATTAGGCATGCATGGCTGCACCCTTCCTCCTCTGGGTGCATGGCAAGGCACGGCCCTAAGGCCCTTCAAAATCCTCAGCACCAAGCCCATGATGCTGTTAATCCGGCCCTGGTCCTCCTCCACCGCCGCTTCCACCTACACCGCCCATAGGTGTGCGCAGCCTATTGCATTAAGGTGTGCACCCCAAAGTTGAAATACACATGCATGTGTTTGCCAGCAGGGAGAGTAATGTATCGGGGCCATGTACCTGTAGGCAAGGAGAAATAGAGAAGAGCAGGTCCCAGGGAGATCTTTCCCATCTCCTCACTGGCAATGCTATGTGCCCTAGGTGATTAGGGTGTGCCCAGGCACACCCAGCACACCCTGTGCGCACGCCTATGTCACCGCCACATCCACCACCACCTCAACCTCCCTCCTACTCCATATGGGCCTCGTCCTTCAGAGATGAAGAAGAACATTGTTTTATTTTCTGTTTTTTTTTTTGTTTTAAGTTATTTCCCTATCCACATTTGTTTGCAGAGCACTTGCCATGCTCTTAATTACGTTTTGCTGCCATTTGCAGCACTCTAGCCCTTTCCTTTGGTGTTTTAGAGCCATTTTAGTGCCTTAAAGTTCGGGTCCCCATTGACTTCAATGGGGTTCGGTGTCCGGGAAAAGTTCGGTAAAAGTCCGGGACACGGACCCGGACTTTTTTTTAAAGTTCGGCCGAACCCGTCGAACACGGACATCTAGGTGTCCGCTCAACCCTACTCCTGGGATGTATGACATAATTTGTCTAGGCATGGAAACTAGGAAGTAACTGAAGAAATTAAAAAAAAAAAACTGTTTAAAACAAGTAAATATGATATACTTTCCTATCTAGGTACTAATGCGAGCAGCATAAAGATTCAAAATAGTCAATGTTGATTGAGAGAGTGAAGTTCCACTTTAGGTTTCACTGGTGGATCAGTTAGTTTAAGACCAGGGCACCATTAAATTATCCTGCTTTCAGATACAAGAACTGTAATGTTGTTCTGTGCTGTAAACCCACCTTTATGAAACTAAATCAAAATGTTTTTCATGTCAGGTAGAACCTTGCTAGACAAGTCATACTTTTGTACCCATGCAGATCTAATCTGCCCAAATATTAAAGTGCATGACTTGACTGCACATAGGATTATTTTAGGATAGCAGTGGTGCTGAAGTGCAGTCACTTTGGAGTTGATTTACTAAAATTAGAGAGTGCAAAAAGTGATGCAGCAATGCATGATTCCACTAGATTTTAGTTAGGGGTATCAGAGTAAAGGGGGCTGAATACAAATGCATGCCACACTTTTCAGATATTTGTTTGTAAAAATTTTTGAAAAACATTTATCATTTTCCTTCCACTTCACAATTATGTGCCACTTTGTGTTGGTCTATCACGTAAAATCCCAATAAAATACATTTATGTTTTTGGTTGTAACATGGCAAAATGTGGAAAATTTCAAGGAGTATGAATACTTTTTCAAGGCACCGTAGACCTGAGCAGTAGACAAGGCCTCAAGTACTGCCAAGGTTTAGAATTCAAAGGGGCCACAGGTACTTTGAATGTACCCCAAGGTGCCTGTACATCAGCACTGATGTTATATTAGGCAATTTGAAGGCCAGGTTTACTTTAATGGATGCTTAAGCACAAAAAATGTTAATTTCATGCCTACAAGTGGATATGAGCAAAACTCTACTGAAATTTTTAAGAGAACCCAGTTTACTTGATCTTTTGTGCTGGCGGAGATCTGCATGCTACCTTTTCAGCTCTCAGGGAATATGTTTTTATTGTACTTATTTCCATTAACCCTGAGTAAGAGAGCGATCCAGGACCAAGTCGTGAACGGGGGAACTTCATCAAAATACTGGTTGGTGTAAGTCCTGTTGACCATCCTAAAATGTTTAGTCTGTTGTTGTTGCCAGGGCTATTATTTGCCTACAAAGGAGTTCTGCCAAGTTGTTTCTAATCTCTTTGTGATTTGTAAGTACTCATATCTGGAGGGTGAGCACTTGACCATTTATTGAGGGCCCCAATGCATGCAGGACTTTATACAGTATTCAAATAGGTCAGCATGTTTCTTCCTACATACTGTATGGTGATAACCCTGTTTGTTGCCGTAATTGTGTAGGAATATTTCCTTTTCATTGTTAATCTGCCTTAATGAACCTGTTTCTTCCCAGGGCTTTCTCTTTAAAAAAAGCCCATATACAATATTTCCCAGGGTGTCTGTGGTCTCTAGGGTCCAGGTACTGAGCTGGTCATCTGGTGCAGCGCAGAGGAACCTAAACAACGCAGTGGTCCCTCCAGGGTATCGCTACATGTAACAGCTTCAGATGCAATTTATCCACTTGCCGACCAGCCAGCTTACTTATACTGTGGGTGGTCGGCTCTGTCCCGCAAAACGACATACCTGTACATCATTTTGCGGGACAGCTAGTGGGGGCACCCACGATCGCTCCCCGTTGAGACAGAACAGCGGTCTGCCGTGTTTAAATTGTGTTGATGGAGGATAGGTAGAATATATTAAGAGAAACTAGTATTAAACCTGCAATCTAGTTATAAATTACCAATATCCCCTTTGCACTGCTTTTCCCCAAAACGTATACTCTCTAAAATCAATTTCAGCTGGCAACAACTTAAAAGCACTTCTCAAACATGTTTAAATTTAAGTGAAGCCAGAATTGGTGTTGCGCTAATATTTTACAATAGTGATTTCGCACTCTACTTCTCCACTTCTTGTGAAATTACCAAAACCACCTTTTTAATATTGTAAGGTCAAAATTGTTGTATGTCCCTTTAAATGGGAACTTGTATGTCCCAGCTCCCTTTTTCTTTCACCACTTTAAAAAGTATCTTACCACTGTTCTTCCTCTCCGTGAACTCATCATGGTACTCTCAGCATCTCTGGCTCTCTTCCTCCTCTCCCCTCTGGGTCCAGTGGGTGTGGTGAAAATCCAGCAGCTAACTACAGTCCTGCTTTAGAGAAACAAAGAAAAATTAACGTCACAGGCTATATTCACTTACATCCCCAGCCATGTAAAAAATTAAGCTGGGGTTAAAAAAAAAAACATTATGTGGGGGTAACCTTTAGGTCTGTATGAATTTTAAGGGGGCTCCACACACACAAAAAAAGGTGTAAGTTTTCCCCAAAATTCTATACACCAGACCCTTGAGGTGGGGGGGGGGTGTAGGAATGTAGGGAAGAGGTCCTTGCCCTCATCAACATGGGGACAAGATATTTGCCATAGGTTTCCTCACTGGCAAGCAACCTGCCCATGTTCAGGTCCTGTGGCTTGATGTGGATTAGGAGGGGGACCGCATGCTCATTCCGCTGTTTTCCTGGGAAGGAAACAAGATGCCTTTTATTTGTGGAGGTACCCCATTAACATCTATAACAGACCCTCATCGAGGATAAGGGTCTGGTATATCCTTGCCGCTTAGTTTAAAAACAGAATGAAGCAGCTGGGAGCTCTCATTTTGTCAACAACTTAAAGAATAAGTTCACCTTATGTAACATGTTAAAAATCCACCGGCCCCCGAACCTCCCCAACTCCCCGATGTGACAGGTAACAGGCGATCTTCTTCCCCATCTCTCTCTCTTATTCTCTGCAAAGAACGTGACCATGCAAGGCTCTGCCCACCTGGCCACGTCACTCAATCACAGAGTTCTGCGAATAGAAAACTTCAGAGTCCAGCAGCCTTTGCGGCTTGTTGTTCTCAATGAACTTCCGCGGCGCCTATGACTGCTGATGCAGCTGGGCCCTGGTAGATCTGCTGATTTTTCAGATATAATTCAGGCTCTGTCTTAGGAGACTTTTTTGGCAAAATACTGAATAAATTCCACACATATTTCCTGTGAGAGGTTCAGACTTGGGTTTGGCAGCCTGGGTTGCACAATTTTTCCACAGTGCAGAAAAGCTGAGCAGGTCTGTTCCTTGCTGATGTAATTTTGTGTGTTAAAAGAGGAGTCTGTTCTTTTTTTTTTCAATAATGTTCTCATAATCCTTAAGATTTTGGTTTAGAGGTTTTTAGACTGTTCAGTTTGTTTTTTACTCCAGCTTGCATCACTTCTGTTTCATTTACCTCAAAGTTTTATCATACTAGGCCCAACAGCAATGAGAGGCATGAGACTTGATCTTGACAGAAGTAATGGAGTCAAAAGCAGAAGTATTGTTGTAAAAGTAGAACAGTAGGCCTCGGTCCTGCTTTGAGGTGTCCACCATTTCCTCACTACACAGTTCAAAGGTTAACCTTTGTAAAGACAGCTGTCTTAATGGCGAGATATTTCATAAGTTTCTCTTTCCAATTTGTGTTAAATCTATGTTAAAAACGTCTTTGAAGTTACGCATAGAATGCATTCATAAAATGGCAGTATGAAATGGCACAGGACAACATACAAAATAAATGTTTTTTTTTCCCAAAATGAAATTACAGAGGAGTTAAAGTAACCTTCTATAACTAGGAGTTAATAACTTTAGATAAACTTCTTCAGACATGCTGGTCAGCAAAAATAGTGCAAACGAAGCAAATTGCACAATTCAGTACAAAACTGCAATTCTTGTAAATAGCTTCCTCTCAAAGAACACGCACAGTAAATTTAAAATAAAAAGAGCAGAAGTAATAAAAAAAAAACCACCATTATCAGTCTGCACTGGATACTTAACATTGTTCATTGTTTTCTAAAATAGATATAAGCTGCAGGTAAAGTTCTGCATCTAGATATTACTCATATGTTAAAAAAAATCACAGAGAATCAAGTAAAAAGATACATTTTCCTGTCTACAGTTGTCTTTTACAAGTTTTGATTAAATCAAATTCACAAAAGTTTTTTTATTCACTCTATGAAAACTGTCCTAAACCAAAGGTCACTTGATATTAAAGTTTTATCAAAGTATATTTAGCATTCCTTTAGAAGTGCATGTTCTCTAGGCTAGCTAAAAGTAAATATAACATTATACTTTAATTACATCATCATGGGAGCCTGCAGACACACAACCTTTGGTGCCTAAAACTATACCCCAACTTTTTCTAGCTTTACTGGCCCTAACATGTTCTAGAATGTTTTGACAAGGCATAAGTACTGTACACTTTATGAGAATATGTTTTTTTTTTCTACTTATGATGGCAAAAACAGCCTTTGCTGCCTATAGGCACATGTCTTCTGTACCTAATGGTAAATCACACCATTTTTATCATTTAATTAAAGAAAAGAAACGAATGAGAAAAAGTAGACTACATAAGATGTCAGGTGATATAATTTACACCTGTGACCCTCTTCCTCTCTTTCAGAATTCAATATTTGTATTTGCTTAACAATTGGGTCTATTCCATTAGGCACAGTGCCATAGTAACAGGCCAACAAGCCCCAAGGAAATATTTGGATTACACATGTAAAGTGTCTCCACACTATGCTTAGTTCTACCGAGGATAAACTTACTCAAGCAGATCTCTGGTCAGCTTTCATAAAAAGCATAAATCCCCGTTATTCATGAATAGTGGAAAGGTCAGAAGTGGCCTTGGTCCCCCACCAAGGGACTTAGTTATGGGCCACTGGGGACATGGAACCTAGAGGTATTGACTGGTACTTTATGTCACCTACTATCCCGGTAGAGGATTATTATATTACATTTTTTGAGTTGACATGTTTTTTTATTACTAGTCAAAAAATAAAGAGCACACATCAAGATCATCTAAATAAATGTCAGAATTGCCCTTTTCATATAAGAAGCTGAAATATTTTTAAATAACATTTCAGAATTCCTTGGTCTCTCTTCTTTCTTTGTGTACGTTTTTCCTTTTGCTATTGCTTTCATACAGGGCTACTGGCATTGAATCATGCATGCCGGTATGAGATATGAGAAACAACATTGAAGTTTATTTTTTTTATTACAATAGGGCTGCTTTAAAGGCAATTTTTAAGAACTTCATACAAACAGGTGTACATGTAGTTCTGTATAGTAGCACAGACTGCAGAGACAATGAAACCCACCTATTCATAGTAGAACAGAAGGCAAGAATTACATGTGTGTAATATACAAGGGGTCTACAAATAGTTTTCACACTTTTTTTTTATATATTTAATAGTGTTTAGAAAAGTGCAGAAACTTTTTGACAAACCCTCGTATTATGGCTGTTCATACTGACTCTGCAGCATATCCTGTGGAGATAGGCAAGAATACACATGTGCCAACAATTCGAAATCATACACAAGCATGTCAAAATAAAAATATGCAAAAACAGACTGTTTACAAATCTGGGTATTTATTAACTTAATTTTTTTTTAAAATTTGATTTATGCTTTAGGCCTCATGCACATGGGTGGTTTGGCCTGGTGGCATGAAAACCCAGCATTTTTAGACATCCGGGAGCCTTCTGTGCAGAGGCTGGATGCTGCACCGAGTGGAACATGTATTTAGGACCATTTGCTTTGAAGGATATACAATATACCTTGAATGCAAAAATGATACATTTGGGGAATGTGTCTCTAAATGTATATGGCCCTAAACATATGTAAAGCTTCGTGCAGCGATAAGGACAAAAACACATACAAGAAGGTATTGTTTATTTAAAAAGTTTCATGTATTCTTTTAGCTAGCTACACGTTTCCATGGGCCAGGAGTGTGTAATGTAGAGAGTGCAGGGGCCAATAGTATGTTACAACGTGAGTACAGAGTTCAGAAGTGCGTAACACACAGAGGTAAAAGCTCAGGAGTGCATATCATGTACAGGGCTCAAGAGTATAATGCAGAGAGTGTAGGGCTCAGTAGTGCATATCACACAGAGGTCAGGAGTGGGTATCGAGAGAGTGCAGGTGTATAATGTATGTATAGTGTAGTTTTTAGGGCTATGTCATATAAAGCCAAGCTGTCATGGTCCGGGGTCAGGCTCTGAGACCAGTAGTTAAAGCAGTGGAGACACCAAACAGCAGGACACCCTGAGGTGCAGGGTCTAAGCACTAATCAGTTTTCGCTAGAGCTTCTGATAGTGGAGATGGGTTTTGCTCAGTGTAAGTACCATGTCATGGTCCTCAGGGAGCAAGCCGGAGTCCACTAGCAGATAAGCAGGTAGGGATAAGGAAGAAGTGTAGTCAGTAAACAAGCCAAGGGTTGGTAACAAGTGATTGTAGGTTGGGATCAGGCAGAAGTGTAGCTGGGGGAACAAACTAAATGTTAGTGTTGAGTGGTAATAAAGATACGAACAGCAGCAGGAGTGCCAAGAGCGAGATATTGGCTGGAGAGAGCAGTATAATCTGGCAAACAGGAAGTGCAGAGGCATGGCTTTAATAGGAAGTTCATGGGAGGAGCAAAGGGTCCAAGGTTAAGGAGAAATAAGACACAATGCAAGGTTGTTAAGAGATCAGACAAGGAGTTGTCCAGCATCTCAAGTGGTTTAGCAAAAAGAGTTCCTGCCAGGCACAGAAGAGGTCCCGTGTTCAGATCCAGATCCTGACACAAGCATACAGAGTACAATAACCAGGTGTCTGAAAAGTATATATCATGCAGGGTTCAGGATTATCATTCAGAGAGCAGGGGTCAGGAATGCATGGCACAAAGAGTGCACGGGACAAGAGTGGTTATCACACAAAGTACTAGGGTGCATAATGTGCAGAGCGCAAGGTACAGGCATGTATACTATAAAGAACACTCCTATTCCCCCTTAACTTCACATGCAGTGGCAGCAGAAAGTCCCCCATGTGACTGGAGTATAGGAGGAGCCTCTCCTGGCTTTGCATATAAATGAGCCTCAGCAGCTCATTCTTATGTAAATCCTGCTGCGGATTCATTTATATGAAAAGCCTATGGCTACTCAAGCATATGCAAATCTTGTGATCCTTTGCGGGACAAAGCCTCTTTACATGGGACTCCAGTGAAAATGCAGGAGAGTCCTGCACAAACTAGGACTGTTAGGAGGTATGATATCTTGGTACAGGACATGTTAAATCCTGTGCTCCTGCTGAGTGTCCATTTTTTTGCTATCACATAGGGAGGGTGTATTGGTCTCCTATGTGATAGCAACTGATGACCTGTAGGGATTTTTAAAGCGTGGTCTATGAAAAATTATTATGTACTGAAGTTTATCGCCATTTCATGGGCGCATGCAATTTTAAGGCTTGACACGTTTAAGGTTTAATTGGTGCCACCTTGTTTTTTTTTATATATATATTACTAAAAATTGGGTAATATGTTGTTTTGTGCACTCTAATATTAACTTAAAGGTGTATTTAATAAACTATTGTGCTGATATCGTGTGACACAAAAAAAATGGAATTACCACCAATTTATTTTGCTGGGTTTCTCCTTTCATAAAAGTTTGAGTGTTTTAACTAATCTCTCATCATAAAATAATTATTTTAACTACAAAAATCTCAGAAATGTCACAACATAAGGTTTATAGGATTTGTGTATTCTCAATGTTGTCTTCGAACCCACATGAAAAGACCCTCCATTGCTGTACAGTACCCATGGCAGTGCCCATCTTCCCATGTCTTTTTTAAAGTAGTTTGCATATTAGTCCTCAAAATGTCCAGAATTGAACACAAAGATGTGCCTTAGTAGACTTCAATAAGATTCGCAGAGCCCTTGGGTTAGTGTCTCAAAGTACTGAAACCAGAAATAGTAAAGCAGCTAGCATTTTCAGACAGAGTTCATTAATTGCAGCTTCCTTATATCTCTGAGTAAAGGTTTACTTGATGGTTTGGAGTGCTGCAAGGAAATGGGTTTATACAAAGGCAGAAAAGACAATGGTATATATTGCTGCCAATTTGCAATGTTTGTGAAATAAATGGTCGTTCCTCCTGAGGAAAGAGAACGAAGTAGCATTTTGCTGGGTCTTACAACAAAACTTGGCATGCTCAGTTATATTAAATAATACAGATACTTAAATGAAAAAAAGCTAGATTTCAGGAAAATATTGCTTTATTCATCTCTGTGGTGCACTACTCTATATACAGTACATTATATCATTTTTTTGCCGATTCCTGAAGAACGTGTTGTCTGAGGTCATTATTAGGACAGAAGCTTACTGTATCTGTTGAATGTTTAGACCTTTTTCAGACAGTTTATACAAACTGAAGGATGTTTGCAAAGTAACCATGCAAAAGTACTTGACACAACACATGCACAAGAAGAGGATCACTGAGACATGTTGCAAGTTAGCCAATAGGAAAGGTTGGCATTTTTTTTCCAGAAGGGGCAGCAACCTTAATCTGCTCTGCACTTTCACAATATGCTACTACAAGGCTTGACAAACAAAGATTTTCTCAAAACACATTGCCTAACCTAACAGGAAGATCATTAATGTTTAGCGGTCTCTGCATACCACATTGTGAGGAGTGCAGAGGGGATTATGTTTCATGCTGATTTCCACTGGGTGCATATTGTTATCTTTAATAAGCATATTTTGTATACAGTAATGTCTTGGTTCAGTGTACCTTTCCTGTGGGTGTGTTTTTTATTTTACTATCCACCCTAATAAAAAAAAAAAATCCTGTTTTGACATCTCACAAAGCACCACATAAAATATTAGTGTTTAACTAATTGAGCTCCAAGGTTTTACCCCCTGCATGACCAGGGCATTTTTTGCTATTCAGCACTGTGCTAATTTTACTAGCAATTGCGTGGTCATGCAACATTCTACGCAAATGACATGTATAACATTTTTTTTCACACAAAAAGAGCTTTCTTTTGGTGGTATTTGATCATCACTATGTTTTTTAGTTTTTATTATAGAAATGAAAAAAGACCAACATTTTTGAAAAAAAACAAAAAAAACAAAACAATATTTTCTAGTCTCTGTTTTAAAACATATCCAATAAAAAAAAATTAAATTTCTTCATGAATTTAGGCCAAAATGTATTCCAATTAGTGTATATTAATTGGTTTGGGTGAAGGCTATAGCATCTACAAGCCATGGTATATATACTGGAATTCACGTAGGTATAAACGCTATACTGTAATGGCAGTGACCAGCGACTTATAGTGTGACTGTAATAGGGTGGCGGACAATCTGGCACTAACAGACACTGGCTGGGAGAGTCACTAACTAACACTGACGTCGGTAGTGACACTAATACAATATTCAGTGATAATATTATAATACTATACTATACTTTACTTTACTTTACTATACTATACTGTCACTATACTGACAATGTGATAATGACACTGGCTGGGAAGAGGTTAACATCTAGGGGCAATCAATGGGTTAATTGTGTGCCTAACAATATGTAATGTGTTTAATACTGTGTGTGCTGCTTTTAATTTCTGATCTGGCTGTTTTTTCTCCCTGCTTTTCAGGGAGAAGAAACAGCCAGATTGATGAAAAACAGAAAAACATAATCCACTCTGCACCCTTCACAATATAATTTGCAAAGACCGCTGAACATCCATGAACTTCCTGTTAGGTTAGTTGATAGGCAATGTGTTTTTGGAAACTCTGTCTTTGTCAAGCCTTGTAGTAACATATTGTGAAAGAGCAGAGCAGATTAAGGTTTCTGCCCTTCCTGGAAAAAAAAAATACAAACCTTTCCTATTGATAACTTGGCAACACATCCCAGAGAGCCTTCTTGTGCATGCGTTGTGTCAGTTACTTTTGTATAGTTAGCCTGCAAACAGCCTTTAGTTTGCATAGATTGCCAAAAAAAAGATCTAACAGTCTAATCCAATTTTCCTACATGTTACTGTGGCCATAGGACCAAGGCAGTTACCAGGACATACATGTTTTCAGAGCACTTGCCTAGCATGGTAGAACTTGTTACCATGGATGTTTTAAAAAAATAAATGTTTGCCAATTTCTTTCTTGCTTTTAACTATCAGCCAATTATTTTTTATAAGGTTAAAGTAGAACTATAGGCAAAAGTTTTTTGTTCTTAATTTTGGATAGAGCAAGGAAGGGTTTTAACCCCTGTCAGATTGTTTTTGTTTTTTGTTTTTTTGCCATCTGTGTCTCATTAGGGAGACTTCCCTTCATTTCCTTTCCCCTAGTCTAACAGGAAGTTAGAGGAAATCCCTGAAAATTAAGGGAATCTCCTTAAAGGAGGCACATACAGCAATAAAAACTGACAGATGTTCTAATCCCTCTTCATTTATACCAAAACTAAAAAAAAAAAGTTGTGCCTTTAGTCATACTTTAATGTAATGTAGAGGTAAACATATATTTTGACAGTTGCCTTTCAGTCTGGAGGGAGTTCTCCATACTGTATGTCACACAGCACAATATATTGTGATGCTAGCCTTTTTGTAGCAGCGCTCCCATTACACATTTTTAAAAACAAATGATATAACATATACAATTGCTACACAAGCCACTTCAGGCTACAGACAATTATGATTTTTTATAACTGCTAAGAATTCTGATGTTTCTTCCTTTCAGTATGGCAAATTGGGGGCATTCCATACACTGTCTGCAGAACTCGCCCAGATATATCATATGCTGATTGTGTCTTTGATTCACTGATAATACCAGAAGTCTAAATAGAGCTGGAAGTCAAATTAGAGGAATCCCATGGAATAGAAGCTGCATTTTTGCTGCACTATTTTCTAAGACTCTTCATTGCTATATACATTTTATTTTTACAGCACATTTTTTAACAAGATTTGGTTTTGAAATCAAATGTAACTTGCAGTTTTGAGCCGTGAGCTCCCTGTTGCTGCAGGCACTCCATTTTAATTAGCCTCCAAATCTGTTATGGCAATCCTATGATTTCAAAGTGTAGCTTCATATTAAGTTTGTAATTAGTTTGGTGGGGTGGGGCTGACACATCTATATGCCCTCGATCTTGTGATCAGAGCAAATTTTCATATCCATACCTACGTCTCCTAAAAGAGTATGGGAATCGAAAAAAGAAAAATCATGCTTCCCTAAATGGCTGCAGCATGGATCCCGGATGCAGATGTCCCCTGCTGCCTCTAAGACCGAGAACTTAGCAATCAAACACCGCTAATCGCTCAGCTCTCGGTCCTCAGCCTGCAGAGAGCTGGTGACTGTCAGTCACTGGCTGTCTGCTCTGCCCCTCCATTGCTTACTGGAGCTCTGGGCTGTGGAGGGGGCTGGAGCTGCTGGCTCAGGCTCTTGGTGTCTCATTGAGAGGATGAGCCAGCTGCCGATCCAGGTTTCTGGGCAGATCCCAAACATATGGTTGGGATCTTTTCAGAGCCTGGACTGGGTCTGTGACGTCAGCTGACTGTGGGCTTTAGCTGCTGAAAATGGGTCACAGGAGTGCAGAACAAATTGCACTTGAGTGACCCACAGCAGAAGTATAGCCAAAAAAGCTTTAGCCATACTTCTTTAATTTCCAGAGTGTTGGCAGTTTCTCCATATACTACTGTGGGATAAAAACATAGAACACTGTAAAGCCATGGATCATAGGACCAGGGCCAAAGATTTAATGCCCTTTAAGATAAATATTTATTGAAGTAGAATTCAGTAAAGTTCTGAGGTCATTTAAATTGATATCCTAATCTCTTTTTTATCATAACTACATTTGTTATTATCTTTGCAAACATTTCTGAAATTTCAGATATGTAGATACTGACTTATGGCATATTAATTTCTAGTGCCTGGCACATAGGAAGGAGCTTCCGGGTTTGGTTTGAACCCATATTTGGACCAAATTTTGCTTTTTTGGAGCTTTGACGAATGGCTAAACTAAATGAGTGTTTACCCTAGCCAAAACTCTGGCTACAGCATGAAGTGAAACAGTTAGCAGCCATATTACTAGTGTGGCTAAATGTAAAAGCTTCTTGCTAATGGCCAGTGGTGGTTAGGGAGCATCCTTACAGCAAGTGACTTATCCTCGCTCAGTTCATACAGCTGTCAACCAGGAAATAAAAGAGCAGGGATAGTGTAACAGCTCACATGTTTTCAGCATGAGAAGCATACCTTGTCAAGGGGGACATTCTGGCAAAGCATCTTTTCCCCATGCTGATGAGGGCAAGGGCCTGTTCCCTAAAACACTGACCCAATGGTTATGTGCTTCTGTGGGTGAACGCTTACTGGAATGTGGAAGCCCACAATCTGGAAGGGGCTTCCAGATTCCAATAAGTCCCCCACGCAAACTATTTGGCCAAGGTATTTGTTCTTATCAACATAGGGCGTTTTGTCAGGGGTCCTCTCTAGATGTTATTTGCAGGAGTTTAGCATTTTTAATGTTGTCCTTTAGGCATTATTAAAATTGCTGCTCCCCGCCAAACAAAATTTTTTTTGCTTTGGTACATGTTACCCAGGGCAGTGCCTGGCCCCATATGCCATTTGTTTGACAATCCCCTTCCTATTAGTTTAAAAAATGGCCAATACTTTTTTTAACACACAGCTCCAAAAAAAAAAAAAAAAACTTGTTCAGCTCCTCACTACTGTTACATCATCAAAGCATCTACATCATGCTATACAGTATAGCATAACTGTGCCTTCAGTATTCTGAAGGTATATCAGTGGATAAAAGGTATCATGTCAACCTGTCAATATGACACGTAGCAAAGCCAAAAGTATATGCACTTCTCCTCGTATCTGCTTGCTGCTACTCTGCTACTGCAATGCCAGAAAAAGGTTAAGCAACAGAAGTCCTGGTTATCCCTTTGAGGAGATGCCCCTGATCGGCTCTCCTGCCTACACACTCTGACAGTACCGCATTTACATGTGACCAGTGTGTGGCCTGTGATTGGACACAGCCGGCCATATGAGTAAAGAGCCGCGTCATCGGCTCTTTGACAAGATCGGGGTCACGCCGTGTCCTAGAAACAGGGCGTGGCCACAATTGCCATGCTACGCACCCCCATGGGCGTGCAAGAGCGGCTCTTCTGGGGCGCCGTCTTATGATGTCATCCCAGAACGAGAGCTGCACCACTCCACCGTCATTTGACGGAAGTGGTTAAAATATATTTCCACTTTCAAATTTGAGAAAATCTCACTATATGTTACCATTCACACAACATACCTTATTCATAGTGAGTATAAGGATACGTGATGAAAAGGATAGCTGATGAGCAGAAAAAGTCTGAAAAATGTACCAATCTGAATAATAGAACTTAATTTAAAAAAAAATATATACTG
Source organism: Pelophylax lessonae (assembly GCF_965119305.1). Taxonomy (NCBI): domain Eukaryota; kingdom Metazoa; phylum Chordata; class Amphibia; order Anura; family Ranidae; genus Pelophylax; species Pelophylax lessonae. The sequence continues at coordinate 750,340,523 of NC_138768.1, forward strand.
TATATATATTTTAAAAGTAAGATAGGGCAACATACAACTAGTCCATTATTTGACATAGTTTTTGATAAACGAATGTATACATATCTGGTTCAATGGATGTAGTAGCAATTCTCATTGAGTTCTCAAGGTGCTCATCTGATACATTCTGATCAGATCAGAATCATCAGATATCTTCAGTTTACCTTCTCTGACAGTACCCATATCTCTCATTCTCTTATATATATTCCCCTGATTCCACAAGTCAGCCCCCAGCTTATGTGTGCCCTCTGGGATGGCCACTCAGTCTCTAACAAACTTGCCTCTGTCACTGATCTTTTCCTCTCCAACTCCCCCAATCTACCTTCGATCACCGAAACCTGGCTCCAGGAATCCAACATTGCTTCTCCAGCTGCCTTCTCCCATGGTGGCCTTCTCTGGACTCGTGCATCCAGACCCAGTGAACAAAAAGGAAGCAGAGTTAGACTTCTCCTCTTCCCACAAAGCATTTTCCAGGTTCTTCCTACACCTCCCTCTCTTTCCCTCTGTTCTTTTGAAGTGCACTGCATTTTTCTTTTTTCTCCAGTTTGTCAGTGGATTGCAGTCATTTACTAGCCTCCAGGCCCAGTGTCATGCTTCCTTAATGACTTCTCCACAAGGCTACCCTACTCCCTCTCCTCTGAAATACCTGCCATTATGCTCTGTGACTTTAACATTCCAATCAATGTTAACACCTCAGCCACTTCTCAACTTAACCTCCTCTTTTAACCCAATGACAACAAACCACCACTCACTCCAATGGCAACACTCTCAACCTCATATTCTCCCACCTCTCCATTCCCTGCAACCTCTCTAACAAAACTTTTTCTCTGATCACAACCTTATATATTTCACGCTCTCCCTGTCTCCTACCTCCCATGCTGCCAACCTGCAAACAGTTACCCACAAGAGCCTACGCCATCTCAACCCTTCCCTTTTTTATTCTGCTACTGACTGACTTTATGATAAATTTGCACCCCTGTCCTGCCCAGACCTAGTCACTTCTGTCTACAACAACATACTGTCATCCTCCCTGGATACACTCACTCCTCTCTCTACACACAGAACCAGGCCTTACCTGATTCAGCCCTGGCAAACAGACGACACCAGAAGTCTCACGAGAAGCAGCTCTGGTCTTGAGCAAGCATGGCGTAAAACTAAATCCCTGCAAGACTTCATCCTCTACAAATCTGCCCTTCTCAAATACAACTCCTGCAGAATAAAGAAGGGAAGGGTTGAGATGGCGTAGGCTCCTGCGGGTAACTGTTTGCAGGTTGGCAGCATACTGCTATACAAACCTACTACACCACTCTCATCTAAACCTTTTCATCCAAACCTTGTCAACTCTTTTCTACCCTTAATTCCTTATTTCATCCCTTACTGCCTCCACCCACCAACTTGCTTACTGCTTAGCAGATTGTCAATCATTTCAAAAAACAAAATTGACACAACTTGTGATGAGATATTGTCACAATCAGGGGTCAGGCTTAAAGACCAGTTGCTATACAAGCAGGTCACCCTGGTGGATGACGTGGGCTCATCTGAGGTGCGGGATCTAAGTACTAACTGGTGTTCACCAGAGCTCCTGATGGTAGAGATGGATTTAGCTTCATGTTAGTGCCAGTCTGTGGTCCTAAGGATCGCACCATCAGGTGATGAGCAAACCGGGGTCCAGAGGTGGATATTGCAGATAAGGATCAAACAGAAGCGTAGTCAGTAAACAAGCCAGAGGTCCATAATGAGTGGTAGCAAGGATAGGGATGGCAACAGCGAAGACAGAGGGAGATATTGGCTGGAGAGAGCACAATAATCTGGCAAAGAGGAAGTACAGAGATATGGCTAAAATCAGGAAGTTCATGGGAGGAGCAAAGAGTTCAAGGTTCAGCAGATGTCAGGGCACAAGGCAGGGTTGTCCAATGGATCAGAGAGTGTGAAGTCCAGCATCTCAGGTAGCTCAGCGAGAAGAGTCATTGTCAGACAAAGCAGAGGTCCCAGTTCACGTCCAGACCTTGACAGATATCCAGCGTCCAGCTTCCTTCCCCAACCAACACACCAGGTCCAACACCACACTCAATTCTTTCCTCTTTCAACCCTGTTACCACTGAGGAAGTTGCCAAACGCCTTTTCTCACAACCCTGTCCCCTCACAATTACTGTGACCACCTTCCTGCTCTGTCCTAAGCTCTCTAACCCACATCTTCAACCTCTCCTCCAGCACCTTTCGCTCCCTGCTGAAACATGAACTGGTTACTCCCATATTTAAAAAACCCTCACTGGACCTCACCTGTTTTAATAACTTAAGACCTATCTCCCTGCTCCCATTATCCCCCAAGCTTCATGAACGCCATGTCCACAACTGTATGAGCTGCTACCTTACTGGCAACAAGCTTCTCGATCCCCTACAGTCTGGCTTCCGCCCACAACATTCCACTGAAACTGCCCTACCAAAATCACCAATTACCTATTAACTGCTAAAACCAATGGCAAGTACTCCATACTCATACTTTTGAACTTTTCTGCGGCCTTTGACACAGTTGACCACCCACTCCTCCTGAACAAACTCTACTCCCTTGGACTCAGTGACTCTGCTCTTTCCTGGTTCTCCTCCTACCTATCTCAGCGCACTTTCAGTGTCATATACAACACCATCCCCTCCGCTCCTCTTCCACTTTCTTTTGGGGTACCCCAACACTCTGTCCTCGGGCCCCTCCTACTCTATCTCTATACCTCTTCCCTGGTTCAGTTGATATCCCCCCATGTCTTCAAATGCCAACCCTTTGCTTATGACAGCCAGACTATCTCTTGACTCCTCAACTAATTTCACAATCTCCTCACATATTACAAACTTACTGAGCGACATATCAGTATGGATGTCACACCACTTCCCCAAACTCAATCTTTTTAAAACTGAGCTCATAATATTTCCTCCTCCCTGATCCCCTCCCCTCACTTTACCATGGAGATCAACGGCACAACCATTGGTCCCTCCACAGACACCAGGGGGTTGGGTATAATGCTAGACCCTGACCTCTTCTTCAGCCCCCAAATCCAATCACTGGCTAAATCTTGCCGCCCTAATCTCCGCAACATTTCCAGAATTCACTCTTCCTAATTAAGACACCACAAAGCAACTTATTTCCCACCTTGACTACTGCAACTCCCTTCTCACTGGCCTGTGAATGCTGCTTCTAGACAAATACATCTTAGTAACTGATCCGTGACTGCTGTTCCTCTCTGCCAATCTCTTCACTGGCTTCCCCTACCCCATTTTATAAAATTAAAAATACTAACCACAACATACCAGGCCATTCACAACATCACCCTCAGCTATATCATTAACCTCATGTGCAGATATCGCCCAAATCCTCCTTTCTGCTCCTCCCAAGATTTCTGCTCTCTAGCTCCATTGTTACCTCCTCCCATGCTCACCTCCAGGACTTCTCTAGAGCCTCTCCCCTCCTCTGGAACTCCTTGCCCCAGTATGTCCTGTCAGCTTCTACCCTGTCTGCCTTCATTTGATACTTGAAAACTCACTTATTGAAGGAAGCCTACCCCGCCTCCCCCTAAGAACTGTACCCGAGTCACCTCCATCACATCATCCCCTGCAGCTAATACCTTTTGTACTGTCTCTCCTTCCCTGTAGATTGTAAGCTCCATGAGCAGGGCAATTGTATTGCAATTGTACTGTCCCCCTTTATATTGTAAAATGCTGCATAAACTGTTGGCGATAAATAAATACTATATAATAATAATATTTTGGTTCTAATTTTACCCTTAGTGTGCTTCATCCTTGAAAATAGTTGCTCGCAAATATATGTGCTGCTGAAAACTGATAACATGAATAAGGTGTGACAGTGAAGAGTGGGATATTTTTCTTTCGAAAGATAAAACTTATAAAAGTCCTCATAAAAGTCCAATCCGTTTCAGGGTTTTCGCAATCTTCTTATAGCCTAGGCCATCTTTATGTAGAGCAACAATTCTTTTTTTCAGATCCTCAGAGACTTCTTTGCCATGAGGTGCCATGTTGAACTTCCAGTGACCAAAATGAGAGAGTGAGAGTGATAACACCAAATGTAACACACCTGCTCCCCATTCACACCTGAGACATTGTAACACTGATGAGTCACATGGTACCGGGGAGGGAAAATGGCTAATTGGACCCAATTTGGACATTTTCACTTAGGGGTGCACTCACTTTTTTTGCCAGCGGTTTGGACATGGCTGTGTGTTGAGTTATTTTGAGGGGACAGAAAATGTACACTTTTATACAAGCTGTACACTCACTACTTTACATTGTAGCAAAGTGTCATTTCTTCAGTGTTGTCACATGAAAAGATATAATAAAATATTTACAAAAATGTGAGGGGTGTACTCACTTTTGTGAGATACTGTATTTATAGAAATAGATTTATCAATGCTGGCAGATGCTGGGTTATATAAGCACCTGATCTCTAAATATTGCCATGTGATAAAATTCCCCATTTAGATTCATCAGAAGATGTAAATTGCTGCATCCCAACTGATTTGAAAATGTAAAACTGGGCCAACACACCTGCTTCATAATACGCTTATTCACGGCTCATTGATGTTAAAATATCGTTATTAATGTAGCAAGCTCAAATCAGCATTTATAATAATATCTAAAAGTAAGCTCTAACAATTTGTCTTGATTTTCACCTTAGCAAATTTATATATTTGCTTTTAATACTAAGCATTTTGTGTATATATTTATGTAATTATTTTCTGTATTTTTAATGTTCCCTTTATAAAGTTTATACAGCATAGTGTTCTGAGGCAACAAGGAACCAAAACTTAAACACCAATACTTAAACTACAATAGACACTTTTCTATAAAAAATATATTAAAAGATATCAAAGCTAATTTTACAAACCAGTCAATGCTTTTATATTCATGTCCCCATTTTAAGACCATTTATTATACAAATATATAAAAAGTATCATGGTAAAAATAAAAATCCACATTAAAATCCTACCCATTAAATCTCCCAAGGAGAGCTCTCTTATGTAAAAGTTTTGGCAGTGTTGTCACTCTATGCTACCGGGACAAATATTGTCCAGGAGAAGGGGAAAACAAACCTAAATGGATGAAATGAGAGCCAGCACAATCAAAAGCATGTATGCCAAAGAATATGCAGTATGTATATAGTACAATGTGCACCTCCCTCCAAAAACAGTAGGACACAAAAAAAAAAAAATGTAACCTTCCATTTTGTTTCCTGATTATTAAATCATGCCTGCAATTTATTGTGTGGAAAACAATTGACCTGTTTGGTCTCTTATTGCATTGCATATGGTTGAATTTATACTACTACCTTGATCATTACTGTATTACTTTTTTTCATCGATGGGAAGATACCAATCTATGAATGTTCAATGAAAAAAAATTTAAAGCTCAACAAGACAGTTGATACAGTTTGATCAAGTACAGCATTGCCGCTTTGGAGATAACTGACTAGCTTTCTGTTAGTTGTATACAATCACTGACATCCATTTTTGATGTTGTAGAACACATGTTTTCCAGTGGCATACTGCATGATTTTGGCCAGAGGTGTTTTTTTGTGCATTTTGTACATAATATATACTGTATATTCTTTGGTATACAGCATCATATTTATGCTGGCTCTCTTTTGGTTCATTAACCTCTCAGTCCCCTTTACCTGGACAATTTTTGTCCTAGGAATATAGAGTAACAGCATTGCCAAACTTATACATAGAAGAGCTGTCCTTGAGATATTTGGTGAGTGGGATTTTTTTTTTCATTACCATGGTACATTTTATATATATTTGTATATTTGATTTTAAAATTGGGATACGACTATTGAAGCATTGATTGATTTATATGTTTTGATATATTTTGATTATTATCATAGAAATGTCAAAATAGGGGATAAGAATCACATTTTACTATATATGATACCACATCCTAATATTAAACTGTGCCAAAACAAAAGAAATTGATATGTGGACTTTACTGTGCCAACCATAACCCCAAAGAAGAAAGGAAACAGACACAAAGGTCTAAAAACACATATCATTAAAATGTTATGGGACATAAAATGTCAAGTGCAAGCTTACGAGCAGCACAGTAACTTCCCTGAAAGAACACTAGTCCTATCTGGCTCAGACAATTAAAAATACAAATCTAAAAAAACTAGAAACATAGTAATATACCAATGCAGTGGCCAGTGGTACAGGAAGGGGTGCAGCAGTCTCGTTGCATTTTGCAACCTGTTTGCTTCTTAAGGAGACCATATGGAGACCCAAATATACTATGTGTAGACAGCACTGCAACCAATGTGATAATATACTTAACAGCCCAGAGGAAAATGAAAAAAAGAGGGAAAAATATCTCTAAATTGGGGGTGAAGCAGTGGAACTACTGACTAACTGAACTGTTGTTGGAAATGCCACTTGGCTCTTGGACCAGCTCTAATATTCATAGCAGCTGGGCCTGATTTTGTTCTCTTTTCCAGTAGGGTGCCTGTTTTCTGGCCTTTATGCTCCATCTATCTGGATATTTTTGGACATAATCTATGACTTAATGGGCCGCCCAGAGAGCGGTTTCACCACTTCAACACCAGTTTAGAGTTTTCCCTCTTTTTGTCATTTTCGTCTGGGCTGTTCAAAATATTATCCCATTGGTTGCAGCACTGTTCACACAGGGCATATTGGGGTCTCCATATGGTCCCCTGATGAAGCAACCCAGTTGTGAAACACGTAGAGACTGCTGCACCCCTTCCTGTACCACTGGCTCTTGGATGGTTATATTATTATGTTTGTAGTTTTATTCGATTTGTATTTATGATTATCTGGGCCAGATAGGACTAGTGCTCTATCAGGAAAGTTACTGTGCTGCTCATATGTTTGTACTTAACATGTTATGTCCCATAACATTTTAACAATATATTGCAAAAAAAAATGATGTGTTTTTAGACATTTGTGTATGTTTCCTTTCTTTTTTGGGGTTATGGTTGGCACTGTAAACCCCACAGGTCTTTTGTTTTGCAGCATATTATAGAAATGTGTTCATTGTAGTCTAAGTAAATGGGTTTATGCTTTAGTTCCTTGTTGCAAAGTCACCATAGCCTCTGGACAATTGAGGGGTTTGCATCCTTATAGGATGGGGGTGGGGGTCAAACTGTTGTCAGTTTTTCTTTTAATTGTTTCTCATTAGGGAAATGTCCCTTCTTGTCCTGAAGGCTCACTAAGAAGTTAGAGGATATCTTTCCACTGTGAGGGATATCTCCTCATTTTCCGAGAAAAAGTGTCCCCATTGAAAAATATTCCCTCTATTCCTCTTTTGGTGGAAATGTAAAATTTCAGATTCAATCCTATTTATCAATCAATTTAATCAGGACAATTAGAGAGAGAAAATCTCTCTAACGGGACAGAATAAATAAAAACTTGACTCAGGTTATAACCTCTCACCGCTCTATCCAAATCTACTTTAATTTACAAAGCTAAATCACCAGAATGAGTTCAATAAGATTTGAAAATTACAGTCACATGGCTGAAAATAAAGAACCTACTCCCTGTGTAAAGCTTTGGGAATTTAGCCTTTAGGGGCCAATTTCCTGAAAGCAGTCATCACTTCAAAGCAGTATTCAATAAACTCTTCTTGTCCTGTAGGCTCACTAAGAAGTTAGAGGATATCTTTCCACTGTGAGGGATATCTCCTCATTTTCCCGAGAACAAGTGTCCCCATTGAAAAATATTCCCTCTATTCCTGTTTTGGTGGAAATGTAAAATTTCGCATTCACCCTCAATCCTATTTATCAATCAATTTAATCAGGACAATTAGAGAGAGAAAATCTCTCTAACGGGATAGAATTAATAAAACTTGACTCAGGTTATAACCTCTCACTGCTCTATCTAAATCTACTTGAATTTACAAAGCAAAATCACCAGAATGAGTTCAATGAGATTTGAAAATGACAGTCATATGGCTGAAAATAAAGAACCTTCTCCCTGTGTAAAGCTTGGTGAATTTAGCCTTTAGGGGCCAATTTCCTGAAAGCAGTCATCACTTCAAAGCACTATTCAATAAACTCTTCAAGGTTAAAGATCATCCACACTTGTATTAAAACATAAAATATATCTGGTAACTGCGATTGTTTGAAGCACAATTGTTGTCGTGGTTACACAGAGTAAAACGTGACCTTCAACTGTTTAGGAGGTAACCTTGTTGGAAAGATGTCACACTTTACCTTTCCTGTGCCTGCCAGCCACCTTGATCTGCCACTGGAATTGCTATACAAATTAAGATTTTTCTCAAAATTTGGATATGCGCATGGCTAGGCAGCTAGGTCATCATGTGATAGTGTCAGGCCTCCATACAGGATCAAGGTGGCATGCACAAAAAAGCTACTTTCTGTTATTGAAGATGGTTACTATGCGGCTACGAGTTCACTTTGCTTTTTGGGATCCTGTGAACGGTTTACTTTACAGGACAACTATAATAACTTTTATTGTATTTTTTCTTTAGATGTACGTGTGATTTTTTTTTAAATCCACACAGTTATTGTTTCACTTTTTGACAATACCACTCCCTGATGCTTTGTAAAGAAAAAAAAAAAAAAAAAAGCATGATTGCTCTTGTCATTTTACCATCCATTGTTGAGCATATGAATGACACTGAAAGCACGGGGGTTGTTAAAGCACATTATTTTTCATACAATGTTGAACACCTATCATTAGGTTAAATCAAACATCACTACATTAGCATAAAATTGCAATGTTTACGTACAGTTAGTTAATATGTTATGTCAAGTCTAAACTGTGTAGAATTACAGACATTTTCATGCTGTAGAATATTTGACAAATCTATGTATTTGATATTTATGGCGCACTACGCTTTACTTTTTAGGACCAAATTTCCAACCCAATCTATTTTTGGCTTACTGAGAGCTTAGCATCTCACCGTATGAGAGAGAACAAAATTGAGCAACAATAATAAGATGTAAGTAATCGGTCATTTTTTTGTAGTTATTATACAGAAATTTTATAGCAGTTACTCTTTCATATGTAGCTCTGTTGACACTTAAACTGATTAAAAGAGATCTCTGAGCAAAATTAGAGTTTTGGGTATGGCAATTGGGCCCTAAACCTTACATATTCCTTAAAGCTGAACTCTGAGATAACAAAAAGGGGGAAAATACCCATATATTGTGTCTGCCCCTCTTCCTCACACCTGTTTTAATGCTTATTAAATCTAGGTGAGGAGAAATAAGCTGTATTTCTTACCTCATTCCCCACTCTGACAGATGTCCATCATGCGGTGCAAGCAGTCCCTCCAGACCTCTTCTTTAAAACAATCTGGTCATGGGTCACACTCTGATGTCATCAAGTACAATGCAATACAATTCAAAACCATTAGTCCTGCATTATATGGGAGGACAGCGAGGGTCTGTCCACAACCCTGAGCGACAGAAAGAAGAGAAGAGCACCTAAATGATGAATAGGGTATGTATTACAGCTTATTGCTCTACCCCTTGGCCTAACAAGCAGTTAATCCTTGCTGTAAGGGGGGTCATTCCATTGGAATTTTTTAAAAAAAATCCCAGAGTTCAGCTTTAAAGGAAACCCCTCAGGTCATTACTACTTTTGTCAGCAAATGCCCCTATCCACTGCTGGAGGCTTTTATCACCTGTCTCTGAATACCTGGAACCAGAATTAGATCCAGGACAGTGCACACTATTCTCCACTACTGGATAGAAACCGCAGCTGACATAGGTTAGTAGTGATGTGATTTCTCTTTGAAATAAACATATCTTTATGTAGAGAGAGGTACACCACAACAAAGAAGGGTGTCCTTTTTTTAAAATTTTATAAGAGTTTTTAGTGTTTTTTTTAAAAGGTTGTTAAGCTCCAATACTAATATTTAATGGTTACAGAAAAAGTGTATGCAGTGTGCATTGGCTCTAATTACATTAGTCTATTAATTACAAAACTTAAATATCGATTTTTATAAACACTAAGTAAATGACCATTGCTTTTACTAGATTATTTTAACGTCTTTTAGAACAGAGGCACAATTTTTAAATCCCTGTTTTCCTAACAAACTCCTAGAAATGTGTTACCATCAGTTTGAGGAATTCACTGCATGCATGGGCAGTTTTGGAGGAAAAAATTGCATCTTATTAACTGGATACAAAATATACTTAGAACCTATGAACACTGCTTGTTCTATTATAGTGCTCATTCTAAGGCCACTTGAGCGTATCCCTTTCTATACATGCACATCATAAGCATAGTTTTAGTTGTCTGGTACTTGTGATAAAATTGGTTAAGTGAATCAAGTAACAGAGCAACAACTTGAGGTATAAACCATCTTTAAGGCTGGGTAAAAAAAAAAAAAAGAAAACTCACAAAACACAAATTACTCATTTTCACTTTATTTTTGAGCTAGATGTGATGTGCCAAATAAGCAGTTTTTGCTTTACAAAAAATTCAGCATCGGAGCCAATTGAAAGGGCAAAATTAAGATGTTTTGTGGTTTTTTTTTTTGAAAATATTTTTATTTAAAGAATAACAATAAGAATAACATATGGCATTTCACAACTAAAATATAAAACTGTTAGTAGTCAGTTATGCACAAGCACAGTAATGTAACAATTTACATGGTACATCAAACATGGCATGCATAAACAAAAAATCTGGTCAGTTTTGTGGTTTTTAATGGTGCAATGGAGTAATGGTTCCTGATGGGTGGTATAGTTTAAACTGTCCCTGACCTTTCTGCTTTAGGAAAAGCAGTTCGTTCTAGATGCACATTGCTTGTAGTTTAAAATAGATGAAGTGGCAGCTATTTAGAAATGAATGGCAAGGTAAGCACTAACATGGCAATCACATAAGTTTAGTAATAGGAATTGGGTCTGGTATGGCATTGTTTATAAGCAACAACCATTTCACACAGCCATGGGAAATTGTATTTATTTTTTTTAATTTTGGTGAGATTTTGGTGAAGGTAAAATCAAATTTAGAGTTGTGACAAAAAGAGGAGGTAAAGGGAACTTTTCCAATGGTCAAACCTGTTCAGGTGATAGTTGTCTAAAAGGGAACAATTGTCTCTGGGATGGGTATTGAAGGGAATCTCCCTGACAGACAGAAAAAAAACTGGACAGGGGTCCCTACTATTTACTACTTTATGCAAAACCTAAAAAAAGGTTTTGGCTTTACAATGACTGTAATCGAAATTGTTTTTTTTTGTAATAGAAATTGTATTTCTGTCTGTATCCCTGTTGGAGTGATTCCTCTCACCTTCTGTGTGGTTGCTGGTCTGGGAAGAGGCAGCAGATAAAATCTGATTGATGCTTTACACCTTCAATTACACTATCCAACGTTTTGACTCTAGATGGATGTGCCAGCCACATTTAATTATCCTACATTCTATACATTCTAACCTCCCAATAAGTGGAATGCTTTAGTACCTAACATTAACTTCTACAATATACACTAACACAATTTGCTCTTGCTTTTTGCTTTTGAGCCAGCAGGTAGAGCTGTAGACTCCTTTACACTTTTAAAGGCTGTCATTTGGTTTCTTTGATGTGATAAGCCACCTTTTTTTTTTTTCAAATAAGTTTTATTAGTTTTAAACAGCAGATACAAGAAATGCAGTCAGCGTTGCAAGACATAACGTAAAGGAAGTTACACAAACAACAAGCGATATGCAATATAACATTTCAGAAAACAGAAGTAGAAACAGCTAACAATCATTTATCATTCCAGGTGATCCAAGGTTCCCAGTGTTTGGTATGTGTCAGAAGAGATTGAGAAAGTAGTGCCAGTGATTTCTCAAATTCAAACGTGGTCATCACTGAAGCTATGACCTCCGACAAATTTGGGGCTTCCGTGTTTTTCCACCTTCTAGTAATGGTGGCCCTAGCGGCAAGTAGTATGTGTGAAACCACCCATCTGGGATAAGCCACCTTTTAAACAGCTGAAAGACTCAGCAGTGACTCATCCCAGTGGCTCATCCTTACTGTTCAGTTCAAAGTCTCAGTGAGATAAACTGTGCCTTAAAGCAGCATATTTAAAAAAATATAAATAAAGTCCAAAAACCAAAATTGTTATAGCTTTCCTTTAAACTCCTGGAACTCTTTACACACACACACTGTATTGAGATATATATATATATATATATATATATATATAGATATTTATAGATATATACATACACACACACATACACACATATTTGTAGTGTATGTGTGTGTATATATATATATATATATATATATATATATATATATATATATATATACACATACACAGTATCTCACAAAAATCACCAGGATACACCCCTCACATTTTTGTAAATATTTTATCATATCTTTTCATGTGACAACACTGAAGAAATGTAACTTTGCTACGATGTAAAGTAGTGACTGCACAGCTTGTATAACAGTGTAAATTTGCTGTCCACAAATGTATTGTCTAAACCACTGGCAACAAAAGTAAGTACACCCCTAAATGAAAATGTCCAAACTGGGCCCAATTAGCCATTTCCCTCCCCAGTGTCATTTGACTCATTAGTGTTACAAGGTCTCAGGTGTGATTCGGGAGCAGGTGTGTTAAATTTGGTGTTATCGTTCTCACTCTCTTATACTGGTCACTGAAAGTTCAACATGGCACCTCATGGCAAAGAACTCTCTGAGAATCTGAAAAAAAAGAATTGTTGCTCTTCATAAAGATAATTGCCTTAACTGGAGCCAATTAGATACTATTGTGCCCACATCCCAAAGTCGCTACATAGAACAAAATTCCCCCTAGGCATTCCCTTTTAAGGGCAAGGTATAAATTCAAAAAAGTATCTATAATAAAAAGTAAAGAGAAAAAGAGAAAGAAGAAAATCTCAAAAAATACAAAATTTATTACATGAAGTACATAAGAAGATCCGTGAATCCAGAGACAACCTCTGGGGTAGTTGAAACAGTATCCTGTGGTTAAACAATTGCATACAAAACACCTGACAGCAGAGAAGAGCAATGTTCTTAGACATAGGTAGCTTCGCGTTTCGAAAATAGTGAGGTCAAATTCTTCCTCATGGGTTTATACAAGCATAGCTATGTATACATGTCTAAAAAATGATGATAAGAAAATGTCATTACATTGGACTAATAATTATATAGCATTACAATTTTACAAAGTGGAATTCAAAGAGACATATAGACATTTCTTCTATACACACCTTCACAAATGCTCAGATGTTTGGAATAATGAAATGATGGCCTAGGCTATAAGAAGATTGCCAAGACCCTGAAACTGAGCTGCAGCACGGTGGCCAAGACCATACAGCAGTTTAACAGGACAGGTTCCACTCAGAACAGGTCTCACCCTGGTCGACCAAAGAAGCTGAGTGCACATGGTCAGCACCATATCCAGAGGTTGTCTTTGGGAAATAGACGTATGATTGCTCCCAGCATTGCTGCAGAGGTTGAAGGGGTGGGGGGGTCAGCCTTTCAGTACTCAGACCATACGCCGCACACTGCATTAAATTGGTCTGCATGGCTGTCGTCCCAGAAGGAAGCCCCTTCTAAAGATGAATTACAAGAAAGCCCGCAAACAGTTTGCTGAAGACAAGCAGACTAAGGACATGGATTACTGGAACCATGTCCTGTGGTCTGATGAGACCAAGATAAACTTATTTGGTTCAGATGGTGTCAAACATGTGTGGCAGCAACCAGGTGAGGAGTACAAAGGCAAGTGCGTCTTGCCTATAGTCAAGCATGGTGGTGGGAGTGTCATGGTCTGGGGCTGCATGAGTGCTGCCGGCTCTAGGGAGCTACAGTTCATTGAGGGAACCATGAATGCCAACATGTACTGTGACATACTAAAGCAGAGCATGATCCCCTCCCTTCGGAGACTGGGCCACAGGGCAGAATTCCAACATAACAACCCCAAACACACCTCCAAGATGACCACTGCCTTGCTAAAGAAGCTGAAGGTAAAGGTGATGGACTGGCCAAGCATGTCTCCAGACCTAAACCCTATTGCACATCTGTGGGACATCCTCAAACGGAAGGTGGAGGAGTGCAAGGTCTCTAACATCCACCAGCTCCGTGATGTCGTCATGGAGGAGTGAATGTGGACTCCAGTGGCAACCTGTGAAGCTCTGGTGAACTCCATGCCCAAGAGGGTTAAGGCAGTGCTGGAAAATAATGTTGGCCAACACAAAATATAGATACTTTGGGCTTAATTTGGACATTTTGACTTAGGGGTGTACTCGTTTTTGTTGCCAGTGGTTTAGACAATAATGGCTTTGTGTTGAGTTATTTTGAGGGGACAGCAAATTGACACTGTTATACAAGCTGTACACTCACTACTTAACATTGTAGCAAAGTGCCATTTCTTCAGTGCTGTCACATGGAAAGATAAAATAAAATATTTACAAAAATGTGAGGGGTGTACTTACTTTTGTGAGATACTATGTATGTGTATATATATATATATATATATATACACTTATCTTTGTTGGCAGATGGATAAACCAAGGTGGGGTGAGTAGTAAATCAAATAAATATTTAATGGCGAAATAGAATCCATAAATTGCCTTAGGGGAATATTGCTCTCTTGCCGCATGCTGTTATCGTTTATCATCTTTGTCTCTAGACATAGACACTAAATCCTGCTTGTAATGAAAGATGCAGATATATTTATTAATAAGTTCCACTCAGCATATTACACTACTTTACAAATGTTTATGTCAATTTAAATGTGGAAAAACCTCTGTCATATATCTTGTATTAAACTAAATGAGTTCATAATTGATTCTATTCATGGGGTCATAGGCAGTTGAATGTAATTACAATTCTGTACTTTCTACATGCCTCAGTTCCAGATAATTTTACTTTTTATACTACATATTGCTAGCACGGGTCATTGTTCAGCACGGGTTGTTCTTTTTATGTTTTGGCTGTTTTACCATGCCATTTCATTTTAGATTTGATTTCAAGACCATAAATTTGCCAGTGGTAGAATGTCATTCATAAAACATCTTTCACCTATTTCCTTATGGATTGCATACATTAACTCTAAGCTATACCTCCCAAAAACTTACCAAACAAAATTGTGACATTTAAATGTGAACCTAGCATAATAAAAAACATGTAAGCCAACACTTGACGTTTGACTTGTTGAAGGAACAAGCTGCTGAATGATTATTATTATTCTTGTGTTCTCCTTGCTATTCACAAACCTGGATCCTATTTGCATCTCCTAAAGCTGGAACTTGAGACCTTCTGATTGATTCTGTACCAGTGACTCATTAGGTAGTAAATCAAAGATGATAATTATAGCTCTGCATCTCCTGAAATAATTTTTCAGTTTCAGGTCTTACAGTTCTGTATTTACAGGTTACTATTGGCCTAAACTCTTTCATCCAAATTCTGCCCACTATGTGACCATAGCTGGACAACAGCATGCACATTGCATACTATGCCTTTGGGACTCTCCAGACCCTCACAACTGCAATGGGTTGCCAACATTCTGCAGCCCTATACCCATCCATCCTCCTAACATGTCAACCCTGTATCCTGTGCTATATAGAACCTGCTGTCTTTGCAGCATAGACAGATAAGTAACATTTTAACATCTTACTCTGCAGAGGACCTATACACATGGACATTTGCTACCTGCATTTAGTGCAGCAATTGAACAAACATTAACACATGGTAAAATAAAGTCCACTATTTTGTATAGAATTTTAAAGAGGAAGTAAACCCATTGAAACAAATGTAAAAAAAAAAACCTGTAAAGACAAAGGCATAATGAGCTAGTATGCATACTAGCTCATTATGAAGTACTTACCTAAAAACGAAGCCCCGCAGTGCCGAAAGGATGGCTGACATGTTCGACCGTCCTGTTTCCTGGATCGCGTCCTCCGGCCATCTGATTGGCCGGTGGGGCGATTACATCACTCCCGGCCATGTGCATGGGAGCCGCCGTTCACGACACTGGGCTCTGAAGGAACGGCACGGGTGGCCCTTCCTTCAGAGTGCAAGCGCCGATGACGTCATCGGCTGCATGCACTGTAAATATCTCCTAAACGGTGCAAGTTTAGGCGATATTTATAGAACCTATAGGTAAGCCTTAATATAGGCTTACCTATAGGTAAAAGTCAACAAAGTGGGTTTACAACCACTTTAAGTGCTGATCTTAAATGCCTGTATTTGTTGCATGCAGTGTTATTTGTGTCGACTAAATTAACACCATTTTGATCTAGAAAAATACAGCTAAAACTAAAATGGCATTTTATTCCAAAGACTATGAATAAAACTAAGTCGAAATTTGACATCAAAATTAATACTGCACTACCACATAAGAAAAAGTAGGGTGCATCTACTAAGCTGCTTAAAGAAAAAAAATGAAGAAAAAAGGCTTTTCTTATTTATTTTTTTTCTTAATTGTAATGTTGGTAATATATTCAGGTAATATATGCAACGGTAGGTTTTTTATTTTTTATATTTTAACCACTTCAGCTTCCTGACCAGGCCATTTTTTACGATATGGCACTGTGTCGTTTTAACTGACACTTGCGTGGTCGTGGGACATTGTACCCAAATACAATTGATGTCTTTTTTTTCCCCACAAATAGAGCTTTCTTTTGGTGGTATTTTATCACCTCTGCGGTTTTTATTTTTTTCGCTATAAACAAAAAAATTAAAAAAAATTCACACTTTTGAAACAAATATATTTTTTCACATTCTGCTAAAAAACATACACAATAATTTTTTTTTTTTTTTAATCATATTTTTAATCAATTTAGGCCAATATGTATTCTGCTATATTTTTGGTATAAAAAAAAAAAAAAACCTAATAAGTGTATATTGATTGGTTTGCGCAAAAGTTATAGCGTATACAATCTATGGGATACATTTATGGACTTTTTATTTTTTTTACTAGTAATGACGGCGATCAGTGATATTTAGCAGGACAATGACATTGCAGGGGACAAATCTGACACTAAATGACACTTTTTGGGGACCAATGACATCAATACAGTGATCAGCGCTTAAAAAAATGCACTGTTACTGTATAAATGACACTAGCAGGGAAGGGGTTAACACCAGGGGTGGTCAAGGGGTTAAGTGTGCTCCTAGGGAGTGCTTTTTAACTGTAGGGGAGTGGATGCACTAGAGGAAAAGAGAGATCTGTGTTTCAGCTTAGCTGAAACACAAGATCTCTCTTTTACTCCCTGACAGAACTGCGGTCTGCCTTGTTTACATAGGCAGACCACTGTTCTGTCATTCCGCCGAAGGATCGGTGGGTCTCGGCAGCCATTAGCTTCCGCTGTGTCCAATCAAATGACCAATTCTGTGCTGCTGTGCCGCCCTGCCGCAGTATATATGCAGCGGGCAGTCCAGAACTGGTTAAAGTTGCATTTCTGTTTGTCAAAAGTCAATATTTTTGGTTGTTTATGAAACTTGCTTTTATTTATAAAGACATTATATATCACAACAGCTGAATCTGCCCCTGTAATGCTTGTTCAAACCCTAATACCATTAAGAATAACATGATTTTTACTTCAGGCATATATAATGAGTTTGGCAAGTTTATGAAAAATGCTTAAAGGAAAGGTTCAGCCAAAGCTCTTTTGTCTGTACTTTTACTGTGGATCACAGGAGTGCAGTTCATTCTGACATCACAGAGCCGGTCCAGGCTCAGAAAAGATTGGGACCATATGGTCAGGATCCGCTCTCATGCCTGGCCCGGAACCCGGCTCAGCCTCTCAGTGAGCCACTGAGAGGCTGAGCTGGCCGCTGCCTCCCCCTCCACAGCCCAGCACTTAAGTGAGCGTGGGGGGGGGGGGGGACAGAGCACGGGGCTCAAAGAACCGAACGATCAGCAGTGTTTGATCTCTCAGTTCTCGGTCCTAAAGTCGGTGGGGGACAGATTATTCAAGAAAAAAAAAAACATTCCCATACTTCTTTTTAAATAATGCATTAAAATTGAACTAAACCCATTCAATTTTAGTCAATCAAATGCATGTTTAGTTGACTAAAATATGGCTAAAACTTAAACAGTTTAGATGATTAAAATGTGACAAAAACTAAAATGGCATTTTATTCAAAAGACTTTGACTAAGGCCCCTTTCACACATACGGACTGTTAATTTCATCAGTATAGTCAACATCATTTTTCATCTGTTTTTCATTCTTTGTCATCCGTTTTTCATCATTTGTCATCAGTTTTTCATTCTTTGTCATCAGTATTTCATCCGTTTCCATCAGTATTTCATCCGTTTCCATCGGTTTTTCATCTGTTGTCATCTGTTTTTCATCCTTTGTTATCCGTTTTTCATCTGTTTTCTCTTTTTCATCCAATGTCATCAGTTGTCATCTGTTGTCATCAGTTGTCATCTGTTTTTTAATCCATTGTCATCCGTTTTAATCCATTTTTCGTCCGATCCATTTTTTTAACGGATAAAAAAAAGGCTTTCATCCGTTTTTTTCAAATGAAAGCCTTTTTTTTTATCTGTTGACAGAAGTGGATGAAAACGGATGTAAATGAATGATCATCTGTTTACATCCGTTTTTCCTTTGGAATGCATTGATGTCCGTTTTTTATCCACCAACAGATTGATAAAAAACGCATGAACGGTCCGTATGTATGAAAGGGGCCTAAAACTGAATTGAAATTTGATGTCAAAATAACACGGTTGCATGTTTCCACTTTTTTAATGCTGCTGGCTGCTTTTAACTTTTAAGGCATTTAAAAGTAGCATGTGTAATTGCTACATAAGACAGCCCTGCCAGATACTGTAGGTTCTTACAATGGATTTACAAATTAAAGGTGCTGACAGTGATATATTTGGATTAGACTAAATCCTCTGGAGTAAGAGTGCTTTTTCATTGGAACAGGCTAAAACAGAAATATAGCAGAATATTCCCATAAAGGTTTCCTGAAATGTTAAGAAAATAATATTTTGAAAATTGAAGAAAGTGACATAAAAATAGTGAGTAAGGTTGGGTAGATTAAGTATAATATAAAATTGCTGATATAAAAGTGTGCGTAAGATCTTTTGTATGAAAACATACATATTTCGATTTGTAAAACTTCCAAGAAGCATATATATTTATTCTCAGGTCTGTGACTATATTAATAACTGCCTGGACTAGTTGGCCCTTATTTGATTCATTTACTAAAGGCAAATAGATTGTTCACTTTGCAACAGAAAATGTACTTTGCAAGGGTATTTTCCCCAGAGCCTAATGAATGAGGTGAAACTCTGCTGACTTCCATCATCCAATCATGTGCAAGCAAAAAATGTGTTTTTTTGATTGTGTATACCTTGCAAAGAAAACATTTTATGACAATTACTAAACGCTGGGGGAAATTCCTTTGCAAAATGCAAATCCCCTTGCAAAGTGAACCAACCCTATGGAATTTGATTTATATAATTTATTGAAAAACTGAGGAAGTTTAAAGCGTAACTTTGCCTATAACAGTTTGATACCAACTCCTGTAATTTAACAAAAGAACTTACAATCCACATTAATAATTATGCTACCAAAATTAGTGTGTGCTGTAAATTGTATCCAGCATTGCTCCAGTTTCTTCTTGGTGGCTGCCACCATTTTGTTGAAGCCCAGAAGAGGGGGAGGGGTGTGTCTATATATCAAAAATTATGTAAGGGTGTTAGAGAGGCATGACATTGTGAATGGGACAAGAGGGGGGGGGGTGGAATTTATGTGGGTAGAACTCCAAAGAGAAGAAGTAAGTGGAAAATTAATAGTAGGGGTATGTTACAGGCCCCCCAGCCTGGAGGAAGAGGAGGGACTGGACCTCCTATCACAGTTAGAAATGGCAGTGAGGCAGGGAAATGTCATCATACTGGGGGAATTCAATTTTTACAATATTGACTGGGCGGAGGGGACAGCTCACTCATTAACCACTTAAACAGGAGTCCCACCCCCCCCCCCCCCTGTAGCTGATGACTTTAAAAAAAATGACTTACTTGTCCAGGGTTCCCACGATGTTGGCACCTGAAGCTGATTTTCAGAGGTCTTGGTTGCTGCCGCCACCATTCAAGGTAAGGGAAACCAGCAGTGAAGCCTTTCGGCTTTACAGCCAGTTCCCTACCCGCTCCTCCCTGAAAAGTGCTAAATGTGGCACTGGAGGGGGGGAGGAAGCATTTAAGCGGATGTTCCACTTTTGGGTGGAACTCCGCTTAAAGGACCAATCCTATTTCTGACATTTACATAGTTAGGTTGAAAAAAGACACAAATCCATCTGGCTCAACCAAAAAAAAGAAAAAGAAAACCCAACCATACAATCCCATATACAAAATTCTTTACCTGCACTTGATCCAGAGGAAGGCAAAAAAACCCAGAGGGCCAATCAGATATTCACTGGATCAACTTTACCTATAAATATTAGTACCAATTTATATTATGTACACCCAGGAAAGAATCCAGGCCTTTTTTAAGACAATCTAGTGAGCTGGCCAGAACCGCCTCTGGGGGGAGTCTATTCCACATTTTCACAGCTCTTACGGTGAAGAAACCTTTTCGTATTTGAAGAAGAAATCTGCTTTCCTCTAGACATAAAGAGTGCCCCCTAGGGGCAAAATTATATCTCTCTCTCTCTGGAGTCCATGCCTCCGTAAATATAAGAAAGGACTTTACATGCTTTTGAAACTGCAGCTTGGCATTGCATGCTATTATTAAGCTTAGGATCTACCAGAACACCCAGATCCTTCTCCGCTATGGATTCCCCCAGTTCTACTCCCCCTAATATGTATGATGCATGCACATTCTTAGCTCCCAAGTGCATAACTTTACATTTGTTAACATTAAACTCTATTTGCCACTTAGTTCACCAATGAAACAGTGCATTGAGGTCGGCTTGTAAGTTGGAGACGTCCTGTAAGGAAGTTATTCCACTGCAAAGCTTGATGTCATCTGCAAAGACTGAAATGGTACTTTTAATCCCAGACCCTATATCATTTATAAAGATATTAAAAAGTAAGGTTCCCAACACTGAACCTTGGGGTACACAACTGATAACCTTTGACCATTCAGAGTAAGAATCATTAACAACTACTCTCTGAATTCTATCTTTTAGCCAATTTTATATCCATTTACAAACTGATCTTTCCAAGCCAGTAGACGTTACCTTACACATTAGCAGTGTGTGGGGAACTGTGTCAAACACTTTTGCAAAATCCAAGAATACTACATCCACACCCACCCCTCTTACTCACTTACCTCCTCATAAAAAGAAATCAGGTTTGTTTGACAACTTCTGTCTTTCATTAATCCATACTGTCTGTTACGTAAAATATTTCTTCCCAGCAAGAACCCATCTATGTAGTCTTTTATTAAACTCTCCAGTATCTTCTCGACTATAAAAGTTAAACTAACAGGTCTATAGTTACTCAAAGACTTTGATCCCTTTTTAAATATAGTCACCACATTGGCCCTACGCCAATCCAGTGGTACTATTCCAGTCCTTGACGAGTCCCTAAAACTTAGAAACAAAGCCTTTGAAATTACAGCGCTCAATTATTTTAGGATGCTTGGGTGGATGCCATCTGGTCCAGGTGCTTTATCCACCCTTATTTTGTCTAAATATTTCTTGACCATATCACTTTTGAGCCATTGTGGATCATTTGGGGCTGTGTTAATACCATCCTCATTATGGTCATGAGCTCCCCATGCTCATTTGTATACACAGAGCTGAAGCAAGTATTTAATAGATTTGCCTTCTCTTTTTCCCCAGTGACCCACTCCTGATTATTTTGTAAAGGGCCTACATGCTCAGACCTGACTTTTTTACTATTAATATATTTGAATAATTTTTGGGGGTTAGTCCTACTATCTTTTTTGCATCATCGTTCATTTTGAATTTTTGCGTCCTTGATTTCCTATTTACATATTCTGTTATATTCTTTGTAACAATTAAACAATGATAGTGTTCCTTCATTTTTATATTTTTTCAAAGCTCTTTTCTTATTATTTATAGCTTTTTTAACTTTGGCCGTGAGCCACATAGGTTTTATTTTTAGCCTTTTAAACTTATTGCCCATGGGAATATACTTTGCATACAGTCTTTTTGAAAATTTCCTATTTCTGTTCTGTGCTCATCGATGCCAATATTCCCTCCCAGTCCTGGAGAGCAGCTCTCATCCTTGGAAAATTTGCTCTCTTAAAGTAAAGTGTTTTTAGATTTCCTGTATGCATTTTTTGCTTACAGCTAACATTAATTTAATTATGGTCACTGCTACCCAGATGTTCTTTTATATGAACATTTTTAATATGCTCTGCATGGTTTGAGATTACCAGGTCCAACAGAGCATAATTTCTATTGGGGGCCTCAAAACACTGTACCATAAAATTGTCTTGTAATAGGTTTATACATTTTTGCCCTTTGTTGTTTACAAGTTAAAATCAGTATTTTTTTGCTAAAAAATTACTTAGAACCCCGAAACATTATATCTATTTTTTTAGCATAGACCCTATAGAATAAAATGAAGATCATTGCAATACTTTATGTCACCCTGTATTTGCGCAGCAGTCTTACAAACGCAATTTTTTGCAAAAAAATACACTTTTTTGAATAAAAAAATAAGAAAAAGTTAGCCCAGTTTTTTTGTATAATGTGAAAGATAATGTTACGTTTGTTACGATTGTTACCTAACATGTCATGCTTCAAAATCGTGCATGCTCATAGAATGGTGACAAACTACGGTACTTAAAAATCTTCAAAGGCGATGTTTTAAAATTTTTTACAGGTTTTAGAGTTACAGAGGATGTCTTGCGCTAGAATTATTGCTCTTGCTCTACCAATCGTAGCAATACCTCACATGTGTGGCTTGAACACGGTCAAGTGGGGGCCATCTTGCCCTCACTCAACTTCCTGCCCATCACTGCATAGGGTCGGATCGGGGGGGGGGGCACCTCTCCCGCTGCCCATAAAAGTGATACCGTGGCGAATTCGCTGCCAGGACCACTTTTATCAGATTCCGGATTGCCAACTGTGTAAAAAAATACAGAGCTTATGGCTGCTAAATGCTGCCATAACCCCGATATTCACTGTCAAAGTACCGACGTAAATACATGGTGTGTGGTCCAGAAGTGGTTAAAGGCCTGTCATTTTATGAATGTCTTACAGGAAAACTTCATGTCACAGTTGGTGGATTCCCCCAGTAGAAAGAATGCATTGCTAGATTTATTAAAGGGTAATTCCACTTTCATGGGGAAAACAAAATAGCCAATAAAGAAAATGAGTGGTGTCAGCGGGCAGTATTTATTGGTTAGGCTCCGCTCTGTGCCACATCCCTGAAATAACTTTAAAAAAAAGGCAATTCCCAAAAGAAATACTGAAAAATATATTTTATTCACACATAATAAAATTAAAATATTATTACAAAACACAGTTTATACATGATATGAACATCTACAAAATATTGTTCATAGCATGTATACACTGTGTTTTGTAATAATATTTTAATTTTTTTATGTGTGAATAAAATATATTTTTCATAATTACTACTTCTGCATGTTCTATAATCAAAGTGCCTTTACCTACTTAAAGAGGTTGTAAACCCCCCTTAATGACTTTTGCCTTTAGGTAAGCCTATAATAAGGCTTACCTATAGGTACTGTAAATATCTTCTTAACTTGCACCATTTAGTAGATATTTACATTGCATGCAGCCGATGACGTCATCGGCACATGCGCTCTGAAGGAACGGCCACCCATGCTGTTCCTTCAGAGCCCTGTTCTGTGAACTGTGGCTCCTGCGCACACACGCGGGAGTGATATCATCGTGCCTTTGGCCAATCAGATGGCCGGAGGACGTGAACAAGGAAGAAGAATGGCCTAAAAATGTCTGCTGTGTTATCGGTGAGCAGGCGGCACTGCGGGGGCTTCGTTCTAAGGTAAGTATTTCATAATGAGCTAGTATGCGATGCCTTTCAGGTTTTTCTTATTTTTAAAAAAAATTTCTGAGGTTTACAACCTCTTTAAGGACTGTAAGGTTTTACCCCCTTAATGGCCAGGCCATTTTTTGCGATACGGCACTGCGTTACTTTAACAATTGAGCGATAAGCGACATTGTACCCAAATTAAATGGATGTCCTTTTTCCCCCACAAAAAGAGCTTTCATTTAGTGGTATTTGATCACATCTGTTATTTTTATTTTTTACACTATAAACAAAAAAAATTGTGACATTTCTGAAAAAAAAAAAAAAAACAATATTTGTTACTTTCTGCTATAAAACAATCCCAATTAAAAAAAAATAAACATTTTTCATCATGTTAGGCCAATATGTATTCTGCTACATTTTTTTGGTAACAAAAATCTCAAAAGGGTATATTGAATGGTTTGCCCTAAAGTTATCACGTCTACAAACTAGGGGAAAGATTTATGTCATTTTTATTTATTTTATTTTTTTTTACTAGTAATGGCGGCGATCAGCGATTTTTAGCAGGACTGTGACATTGCGGCCGACAGATTGGACACCTGACATTTTTGGCACTTTTGGGGGGACAAGTGACATTACTACAGTAATCAGTGCTAAAAATATGCACTATTACTGTACTAATGACACTGACAGGGAAGTGATTAACACCAGGGGTAAATGTGTGCCCAGAGGCAAGATTTTCCTGCTATAGGCTCTGGTTTATTCCTGTCCAAATTAGAGTGCTCACCTTCGGGTGTTTCTTCTTTCCATTTGCATAGAACAAAATATAAACTACCACAGAATTTCCAAAATGGAAAGTGGGACCCCTTGTTCTGACCACAGGAGTTGAGCAAACCTGGGAATTCAAGAGCAGAGATCTAATTTCTAGAGGCCTTTCATTGGGAGAAGAATCTATGAGTGTGTGTAGCTCAGCAAAGGCCATAGAAATTTAAGTATTTCTTTTGGGTTGACAGATCCTTTAGGGAAATTCAAAGAGCAGCGATGATGTTATACCCTACAGTAACCAATGGACTTTAGCTGTTGTAAGATCACTAAGGCTGATTCACACGTGCTGTTCATAGCAGGGGGTCTGGTGCGTCTCTGTTCACGGATTCAGCTGCAAATCAGGTCCAAATTTTTGCCTGAATTCACACCTAAGTTAGAACCAAAGACGCACAGGACCCTTTCCAAATGGGGACCAAGGCCGCCCGGAGCTGTGTGAACTGGCTCCATTGAGAGCCAGTCACACTCTCCTGTCATGCAAATTGGATGCCGGAAAACCTGCATCAAATTCCAATATGTGTGAAATGTGCCTGAAAGATGTATTCTAATACATTTACTATGGATTACTAGATTCTAAGAGGTTTATTTAGTAAAGGCAAATACACTGTTCACTTTTCAAGTGATATTAGCAGAGCTTTACCTCATTCTCTAAGCTCTGGGGATAATTCCAGAGTGCAATTGCATTTGCAAAGTAAACAGTCTATTTCCCTTTGAAATTCCTAACCCCTATGAGTAAGTCCAAAAAAAAAAAAAGCATTAAAATGTATAAATCCAATCCGATTCATTAGGCAATAAACAGTACAATTTTATTCATATTCATGTTTCTACTTACATCCTACAGTATTACAGAGTTTGTTAACAATTTTAACTCATCATTAATGGATCCCATTCACAAAACTGGTTGCAATGGGTTATTGCTCTTTGCATTTCAATACTTAATTTACTTTTTTAACTCTAAGTTTTTTGTTTTAAAAAAATCAATTCCATTTTTTACAAAACATAAAGGTTAGAAACCCAACAGGGATGATCTAGTTTTTGCTACATTAATCCGTCACAACAAAGCCCAATAACTCAATGTTAAAATAAAATATACATCTAATTTTTTTGATGTAAAAACAAATCACAGCATTATATTTTCCCCAGAGAATCATTACTAATAAACTAGTAATAGAAAAGACAACTTTTATAAACATATTCTTAGAAGATGGTGAGTATTTATTTCATTGTTGTCTGGAAGTCATATCAATCAACCAAGCTATATCAGCTATGTTTAGAACGCAGGTTCTTGATGACATTTTAGCAATCTCATATACTGCTTGACTGTTGGCAAATTGGCAATCTTACATCAATGGATGTATAGCATGTATGGTCAAAAGAAGTTGCTAACTAACTTGCGACTAACAGTAGATTGAGGTAAATAATGCAGATCCCTTATAGATAGCCAGAAACTGGGAAAAACTGACCTGTGCTTCAGAATCATTAGATTTGCTTGCCTCCCCATTTCGCCATGGTATATAACTAAGTTCATTCATCTTTACTTTTAAACCCTTTAGAAAATGTACACTTGAATTGCATAAAATTACTTATACTAAAACATTTTTTTAATTTTTTGTCCCTGTAGGATCCCCACAGAAAATAGTATCTCCAAAACAAGACTGTGAAGAAAGTAAGCAAGAAAAAGTCTTAGATAAAGGTAGTGAAAGTGGAACATCATGTAATGAACTGTCTACGTCTAGTTGTGATAGCCAGTCAGAAGCTAGTACCCCTCAAGAAAATACATCTGTGCTACAACAATCAACTTCTCATCAACAGAATACTTTAACTCTGGATCGTCCTTTAAAGAAGAACCAAGTCCAGTGGGTTCCAACACCAGACAAACGCAGGAACAGTGAACTTTTTCAAACACTGATTAGCAAGTCTCGGGATAACAACCTTTCTAAAAGGAAAGTGTCTGAGAAGCCAAGCATTGAGGAGGAAATGAAAAAATGTATACAAGAGTTTAAAAAAATTAAAATTCCAGATTATTTTCCAGAGAAAAAACGTCCATGGCAGATGGAACTACTAGAAAAATATAATTTGTAGGAACTTTCTATTTACTAGTGAAATATTTGCGCTATGTTTGTGTACTTCTACTAAATTCCTTTCCATACACAACATACACCAAGTATACCGTTCTGTATATCTAATTAAAAATTCCTTGTAATACTTATATGAATTTTTGAAATAACAATCAAATATTGGAACTCTCAGATATCCCCACAAACATTACCCTACAGTGGGAAATACAACCTAAAAAATGCATGTGCTCACATTAATGACTATACATTCTGCAGATACCTTTTCACGACTGTATTTATTATGACAATTTTGTTGACTTTTATGATAACAAATAAACAATGATGACAAGATTGATGACTGTGGATAAAACCAGTTGACATATTTCTGAAATGACATTCAATGTAAATGCAATAAAATACATAGCTGCATGAGCATAGCATTAGAAATAAAACACAATTGTGAGATCAGGTGGATCTTTGGCCTTTGTCAATTTTTACCTCAATAATAAACTTTAATCTGAGTGTATCGGTATCAATATGATATGCTATTTCGTGATTTTTGTTTTAACCGAAGAACTGTTGAACATGTGAGAGTGTAGTCTATGTGTTTTTCACTCTACTGTTTGTATAGGAGGTTTTTGTCATTGCCTTGGTTACAGAACATGTATGGCATAGACAATTATTACATTACAAATCTTCAAATACATTTTTCTAGTTTATTATGACAGTGTTAATTGTATCTATATTCATTATTTTAAATGTTAATGTTATATGTGGGCTAATTGAAATACAGTTCCTTAACACTAAATTGATCTGTGATCTGTGATCTGTGGACATGTATCAATGCAAAAAAAAAAAAACATTTTTGAAGGAGCAGCGATTTTAATGATGCTTAAAGTGAAACAATAAAAATGAAAACAATCCTTTAAATATAGTGCCTGGGGGGTCACTTTAGTTTGCCTATAAAGTGGCACATCTGTACTGTGTATAGAACCTGCTGCAGTGCAATACAATACTATTGCCGGCAATACAAAAATGTAAAAAAAAAAACTGCGTGGTGGGTCCCTCCCCAATCCATACCAGGCCCTTTGGGTCTGATATGGATTTTAAGGGGAACCCCACACCAAAATAAAAAAAAAATGTCATGGGGTCCCCTACAAAATCCATACCGGACCCTTATCCGAGCATGCAGCCTGGCAGGCCAGGAAAGGGGGCTCGCTCGCCCCCCTCCTGAACCATACAAGGCCCCATGCCCTCAAAATGGGGGGGTGCTTTGGGTCGGGGTTACTCTGCATATATAGCACCCCTAACCATTCACCAAAAAAGTGTCAAAAATAAATAAAAACACACACAATTGTTTTTGACAATTAAAACTAAAAAAACAATGTCGCCTGATGTAGATCCATCTACAATTATGACACCCGCTGCCACCACCGGACCTGAAAAAAGAAATACAATTTTAAAAAGCTCCGCCCATGACAAAGGCTAACCGCCATCTGCCTGCTGAGTCGTGCCATCACATGGGGGGTGCCACCAGGTGACATTGCCAAGTGATCCCACCCCTTACCTATTTAGGAACTGTCACATGGCAGAGTAGGCAGTCCCCAGTTAGCCTTTGTTGTGGGTGGAGCTTTTCTTTTTTAAAAATAGGAATTATTAAAAACTGTGTTTTTATTTCTGACACTTTTTTGGTGAATGAGTAGGGGTACAATGCACCCCATACTCATTCACATAGGGGGCCATCTTGTCAAAGGGGGCTTTCAGATTTTAATAAGCCCCCTGCCCGCAGACCCCCGGGCATGTAACCTGGAATGGTTCAGGAGAGGGGAGTCACTCACTCGCCCCCCTTGCTTCCTGCACATCCCTCACATTTTATTAAATATTTATTATATCTTTTCATGTGACAACACTGAAGAAATGAAACTTTGCTATAATGTAAAGTAGTGAGTGTACAGTTTGTATAACAGTGTAAATTTGCTGTCCCCTCAAAATAACTCAACACACAGCCATTAATGTCTAAACCGCTGGCAACAAAAGTGAGTACACCCCTAAGTGAACATGTCGTGTAATTGGGCCCAAAGTGTCAATATTTTGTGTGGCCACCATTATTTTCCAGCACTGCCTTAACCCTCTTGGGCATGGAGTTCACCAGAGCTTCACAGGTTGCCAATGGATTCCTCTTCCACTCCTCCATGACGACATCACAGAACTGGTGGATGTTAGAGACCTTGCACTCCTCCACCTTCCGTTTGAGGATGCCCCACAAATGCACAATAGGGTTTAGGTCTGGAGACATGCTTGACCAGTCCATCACCTTTCCCCTCAGCTTCTTTAGCAAAGCAGTGGTCATCTTAGAGGTGTGTTTGGGGTTGTTATCATGTTGGAATACTGCCCTGCCGCCCAGTCCCTGAAAGTAACTGAGGGGATCATGCTCTGCTTCAGTATGTCACAGTACATGTTGGCATTCATGGTTCCCTCAATGAATTGTAGCTCTCCAGTGTCGGCAGCACTCATGCAGGCCCAGACCATGACACTCCCACCACCATGCTTGACTGTAGGCAAAACACACTTGTCTTTGTACTCACCTGGTTGCCGCCACACATGCTTGACACCTTCTGAATCAAATACGTTTATCTTGGTTCCAGCAATCCATGGCCTTAGTCTGCTTGTCTTCAGCAAACTGTTTGCGGGCTTTCTTGTGCATCATCTTTAGAAGAGGCTTCCTTCGGGGACGACAGCCATGCAGACCAATTTGATGCAGTATGTGGCGTATGGTCTGAGCACTGGCAGGCTGACCCCCCCACCCCTTCAACCTCTGCAGCAATGCTGGCAGCACTCATACGACCATTTCCCAAAGACAACCTCTGGATATGACGCTGAGCATGTGCACTCAACTACTTTGGCGAGGCCTGTTCTAAGTGGAACCTGTCCTTTTAAATCACTGTATGGTCTTGGCCACCGTGCTGCAGCTCAGTTTGAGGGTCTCGGCAATCTTCTTATAGCCTAGGCCATCTTTATGTAGAGCAACAATTCTTTTTTCATATTCTCAGAGAGTTCTTTGCCATGACGTGCCATGTTGAACTTCCAGTGACCAGTATGAGAGAGTGAGAGCGATAACACCAAATTTGATACACCAACTCCCCATTCACACCTTGTAGCACTAACGAGTCACATGACACCGGGGAGGGAAAATGGCTAAGTGGACCCAATTTGGACATTTTCACTTAGGAGTGTACTCACTTATGTTGCCAACAATTAAGAAAAGGAAAGCAGATAACCAGCACTTATGGCTTTTAAGCATAGGAGATGCATCCCAACATATTTCAAGTTTCTATTTCTCCTACATACAGCTCCTCTTCCTCGGTAGCCACTCCCTTGTCACTATTACTGTCAATCACCCACTGTCAAAATGACAGCTGGGATTTGTTATGTGTAACATGGCAGGAGCAGCTGTTAAAATGCTTCCATGAAAAATACACTTTTTCCTATTTTTATTCAGTTCAAGTGCTATTTTTTCAGTGTCATGTAAAAAGAAATCAAATATAAAAAAATGTGCAGCTGTAAAAAGATGTTAAAAGTGCAAAAACGAGATGAAAGTAAAATACCACCTTTCAGCCCAATGAATCTATAAACATATATAAAATATATATACACAACTACACCTAATAGAATAAATCAATGAATCAGTGTAACACACTAATAAATAAAGGTGAAAATTAGAACAAATAATATATCTACATGCATTTTATATAATAAAGTCATGCAAACACATAAATAATAAGTAAAGTAAAAAAGTTTATGTGTCTGCAAAAGTGAAACATTTATTTGCATAAACATTCCTTGTATGCAACAACACTTCTTCTGATGAAATGGTGAGTCCACCTCCACACTCGAAGTTTATGGGAATCCCTTCACCTTACTACTTACCTTTAAACTATAAGAGATCTAAACAGGCACAGGTAAGTACAATTATGATACTGATCGCTTCCAGCTTCAGCAGCATTTTCCATGTAAAGCTTAACCTCCAAGGGGACAGATTCATAGCTCCCTCAGAACAATAAAAACACATTACAATTTAACCAATTTATTAAAAGAAGAAACAATCCAAATGCACTCACATAAACATGATAATATCCAGCTTATTAGGTGTAAAATGTATATTGTATTTCTTGTTGCTGTAAGTTATTACCAGCCTGTGCTGGCTGGCCTTTGGTTTATTTTTATTTGGTTTGTATAATGCCCTTTTTTCATATTTGTTTACATAAAAAGAAATGGTGGAAAATTGAGAAAAAAAATATTTTCATTCATTAAAAACTTTTCCTTGTTTTGTACCTCAAACAAAATTTTAGTATCATTTTAACTAGTATAAATTATAGAATAAATTGTATACTTTTTATTTACAGTGAAACTATTTTATTTTAATGTAGCACTGAGAAATATGCATTTTTTTTTTACTTCCTACACCTTTTTGTCTACAGATTACGATTTATTGTCAAATAAACAGGCTTATAGTTGAAATATAAAACTCGCTCTGGTCCAACTGGGGAACGAGAGCTGCAGTGGTTAAAGGATAAGATTACATTTTGTGAGCTGGCAGACTGCCAAGTTTCTGCACTCTCTAGCAAATCATTTTGAATTCAGTGCCTCGTTGTAAATTTTAAGATTAATTTCTCCACAATGTCTCTAGTAATAGAGGTACATGATGTTTTTTTTAACTTTCAATGGTTTTTATTAACGGTTTCAGAAACAAAACAAAGTGAAACAAAAGAAGTGCAATGGTATACATTGTAAATAACGATCACAGTAAGAAAGCAGAGTGCCATATAGTATCAGTAAATCCATGTGATGATAATGAGGATAATCACATACAGAAGTAGGACCACTACCTTTGCTACGGCATTGGGATAGGGTAGGGTAACATGGAACAATAAACATGAGTCCTCCAGGAGAGGAAAAAGGAGGGTGATAGGCAAAGGGCTAAGTTGGGCCATCAGGAACCTCGCCCGACTGGGAGCCAGGGCCAGGCACTGTGCCCCCATAAGGGTGGCAAAACATCCGGGCCTAAACCAGGTTCCCATTGGAGAAGCCCCAGAGGGACTAGCAGCGAGAGAGGAATATAGGGGGGAAGAAGGGTAGAGGTTGGGTAGAATAGAGTTTAGAGAGGGAGTGTGTAAAGCGTCAACGGGGAATTAGATCCCCAAAAAATTTGATTAGATTAAAGACAATGAGGGAGGTAGAATAGTATGAAAGCAGACATTCTGGCTCTAGACTTTAAATTGGGACCTGTAAAAATGCAGCCCAAGGTTCCCAGACCAGTTCAAACTGAGCTACCTTATCGGCAAGGATGCTGGATATTTTTTCCTGGGACATTATCCACGATATCTTCAATTTGGTTTCCCTTTTGTAGACCTTTGGCTTCTTCCAGGCCCTAGCTATGGTGAGCTTAGCGCTCAACAGGATAAAGTGGAGTAGCTTCTGTGAGTGTTTAGATATACCAGGGACCATGCCGTTAAGCAGAGCAATCTGGGGAGATTTGGCTATGGGGTGGTTAATGACCTTCCGGGCAATGCAAAATAGATTATTCCAGTAAGAACGGATCCTGGGGCAGGACCACCATATGTGGAGAAGGTCACCAGTCAGCTCGCAGTTCCAAAAGCAGAGAGGGGAAGCATTCAGGTACATAAAGGCTTGACAGGAGGGTACTATATACCCATCGAGTAAACAGTATAACATTTGCTTCAATCAGGGAGACATTTAAAATACCTGTAAAAGAACGGTGAAAGCGGGAGCACCATTTGTCCAAGTCCATCTCCATCTTCAGGTCCCTCTCCCAGGCCAGCGGATACTTGGGTTTGTCCATACTGTCAGAAAGAGCGCAATAGATAATAGAGATCCCACCTTTGGGGTCTCTGGCCTCCGAGCACCATCGCTCATAAGGTGTGATTTGGGGGGTTCAGGTTTATTGTGCCAGATTGAGTGAATATAGTGTGAAATTTGAGAATGACGATACCTCTCGGTCAGAGGAAGAAGGAAGAAGTGTGTTAAGGGTTTCAGGGCAGATACCAACATAGGATTTTTAAGCAGGGAATCATGGAGAGAGAAGGAATGCGAAAGGGTAGGAGATAGAATCGGAGGTCTAGATTTGGGGGAACACCAGGCCAGATAATCAAGCGTATGGTGAGGGGTTGCTTGCTTTTCAATGTGGACCCAATCAGGTTTAGAGCCCCATCTATAAATGGAGGAGAATTGGGCCAGTTGGGCAGCTTGATAGTACCAGCGGAGATTCGGTAAAGCCAGACCTCCGTTGTGCCGTGAACGATATAGCGTAGTTTTAGCAAATCTATGGCCCTTGGAACCCCAGACAAATCTGATAATGGCAGAATGAAGTTCCTCCAAATGAGCAGTCTTGACAGGAATCGGGAGAGAGCGAAACACATAGAGAATTCGGGGGAGTAGAGTCATTTTAATGGAGTGAATTCTACCCAACCAGGAGAGGGAGTGGGAACCCCAAGTGGACAGGTCAGCTTTCAGTTTTTTTAATGAGAGGGGGGTAATTAGCAGAATAGAGGGAACCTATGGAGGGGGTCAGATTTGTGCCCAGGTATGGTATCGAGTCTGAGCTCCAGTTGAAAGTGAAATTGGACCGTAAAGTGGAAAGTTGGGAGGGTTCAATAGAGATGTTCATCGCCCAGGATTTTGTCATATTAACCACAAGACCAGAAGCTTTACTGAATGCTTCAAGTTGTTTGAAGATATTAGGGATAGACACCAAAGGGTTGGTGATAAAAAGTAAAAGGTCATCACTTACCAACCTATGCTCTGCAATTGTTTATCATATTGTAAACCTTTTTTAATTCAATAAAGATTATTGAAAATAAAAGTAAAAGGTCATCCACTAACGGTGCGCATTTATGTTCCATGTCACCACAGCAGACCCCAGCTATATCAGGATTATTTTGCAAGGCTATTGCAAGGGACTCGATCGCAATATCGAAAAGCAATGGCGAAAGAGGACACCCTTGGCGCGTTCCCCTGGTGATGGGAAAGGGTTCGGAATAGCAGCCATGGAGGCGTACTTGAGCTGAAGGAAGGGAATATAGTGCTTGTAGCGTGCCTGTGAAGTGAGGTCCACCCTTAAGCACTGCGAAAATATATGGCCAGGAGACCATGTTGAAGGCCTTTTGGATATTGAGGGAAAGGAGAAGACCAAGCTGGGGGGGACCCCCGTCCCATGCCAAATCCAGGATGGAGATAAGATCAACTGCCCTACGGATTTGATCCGTCCCTTGTCTGCCTGGGATGAAACCCGATTGGTCCTTATGGACATAAAGAGCAATGAAGGAGTTTAGTCTATTAGTAAGGAGTTTTGTGAGGATTTTGATATCATTATTGATGAGGGAGATGGGTCTGTAGTTGGAAACATCACTGGTATCTTTATTGGGTTTGGGGATGACAGTCAGTAGAGCAGAATTAAGATCCTTATGTAGGGGTTCACCCGACTTGAGGGGGTTAAAAAGTTTCACTAAATGAGAGGTAAGGGAGTCAGAGAAAGTCTTATAGTATAGTGACGGAAATCCGTCAGGGCCTGGGGCCGATGACGTTTTCAAATTTTTGATCACAGCCAGAACTTCCAACTCTGTGATCAGTGCTTCCAAACATTCCTGATGTTGGGCAGAGAGTTTGGGCAGGGTAACCGCGTCCAGGAAATCCCCAACACAGGAGGGGGAGCCCAGCTGTGATTTGTATAATTTGGCAAAGAAGTCGTGAAAAGAGGCCATTACTGAAAGAGGATTTTGGGACAAAACCCCAGAGGGCAGTTTGATCCTGGGAAAGGCATGGGACTGAGGCTTAGGGGATAGTTTAGAGGCTAATCATGTGCCTATTTTATCTCGTTCCGAATAAAATCTAGCATTCGTCCAGCAGATATGCTTCTCAGCTGGAGTGGTGAGAGCAAAATTCAGGGCAATTCTAGCCGCATCCAACTGTTGTAAGGAATCTTTAGTGGGATTCCGTTTATGCAGTTTGCGAAGGGATAGGAAGGAATGTTCCATTTTTGTAATGTCCGCTTGTCTTTTGCATTTGAGCTTCGAGGTGAGTTGTATAATTTGCCCCCAGGTTACCACCTTGTGGGCCACCCAGAGGGAAACAGGGGAAATACCATCTACATCATTCAACTGAAAGTATTCTCTAATACCCTTATCAATAATGGTGGAATGTACAGGGTTGGACAAAAGGGCTTCATTAAGTCTCCAATATTTGGGGCCCAGTGGATGGGAATGTATGAGAAGGGATAGGGAGACTATAGCATGGTCCGATAAAGGCGTGTCGTGGATTTCAGATTTCAGGGTATTGGGGGTAAAAGATGAGGGAACAAAGATGTTGTCATGTGGGTGTAGGTGAGGTAAGGAGCGGAATAATGAGTTTAATCTCTAGATTTAGGATGATGTTCCCACCAGATGTCAACGAGTACCAATGAGGATATTGTTTTGGCCACCCGGAGGCTCTGCCTGGAGGGTTGCTTAAAAGGGGATGCCAGAGGTCTAGATTTGTCAATCCTGAGGTCAAAGGCCAAGTTAGAGTCCCCTCCCATAATTAAAGAGCCCACCGCGTGCAGTGTGATAAGGCTAGCCAGGTCTGCAAAAAATTTAGCTTGTCCTGTGTTGGGAGCATAGTATGAGAGGAGAGTAAAAGGCTGCCCATCTATGTGTCCTATCAAAAAACATGTATCGCCCTTCCGGGTCCCTCAAGATCTTGGTAGGGGAAAATTTAAGTTTTCCAGATAGGAAAATGGCCACACCCTTAGTCTTAGTATCAGAATTCGCCATATAAAATAACGGGTATTTAGAATGAACAAAGGATGGGTTATATTTAGCTGGGAAGTGGGTTTTCTGCAAAAGCAAGATATCATAGCGTAAAGTGTGAATTTGTGATAACAACTTATGCCTCTTAAGCGGCGAGTTGAGGCCCTGGACGTTATGTGAAGCTAGGCGCAGCAAAGGTGGTCGAAGATCAGGGGCGGCCATGGAGACAAAGACAGATTACCTCATGGGAAGATCCTCAGGGTTAGCCGGGGAGAGGGAACCTGGAGACTGGAGCTGGACCGCGAGGAACCAGACTGTCTGCAGAAGGAGGTCAGCGGTGAAGGTTGACGCTAAGAGAAATGGGGGAGACAGAAGGAGAGGAGGGAGGACAGAATAGGAATGAAATAGATGGGGAAGAAGCACATCAGTTAATAAAATGATAACAGCATACCATGCAGCAAACATATGATCAACAGAAAAAAGAAAGTAGTGACAAACAGTCACACCTGGAAATACTACGGGGAGAGGATGTCCCCGAAGTAGACCAGGGGAACATACCAGAACCCCAAATCGGGGTCCTGGAGTTGCTCCAGTGGGGCACAAGATAGTCATCTCATGAGACCACAGGAGCAAGTGGAGGAGCATGACAGCCAATACAGCAAATGGTCAGAAAAATCATGAAGACAGCACAGAAGAGGTAAACACTCCCTGCTGAGCTGTCACGGTAAACAGCAAGATACAGTGTGTAAACAAGTCAACAAATAATATGATGACCCCCATTCTTCATGGCGGGGATGGGAGATTACCACCGGGCGACCCAACGGGGCCCCAGGTCCACCAAAGGGACCCCCAAAAATAAGGGGGGAAAGAAATCGGGAAAAGGAAGGGAGCAAAGTTCAAGGCCTCAAAATGGTCGCTTGAAAAATACAAAAAATAGAGAGGACCAAGTCCAATCAGGAGTACAAAAATCCAGTGAACACCGGTTAAATGGGCTAACCAAAAGGGTTTAGCAAAGAAAGATATAGCAACCCCCTCCCCCTGGGAGGGGGAAGACCGGAGATTCAAGGTGGCCTGGATTCCTTAGAGCGCTTGTGTTGCTGCTTTTGCCACAAAGGGACCAGAGGACTTGTAGGCGTAGGGCGCTTGGACGATGAAGGGCATTGAGAAGAGGCGATCAATGAATCTTGACTGATGAGGCCCAGTTGGAGGAGCAGTCTCTCGCCATCTGCTAGAGAAGAGAAGCCATAGGTTTTCTGTTGGAATGCGAAACTCAAACGAAAGGGGAAGGACCACCAGTATTGTTCTTCTGTGTGAGGACAGAAAGAAGGGGTTTGAGGGAGCGCCTCCACTGAATAGTGGGAGGTGAGATATCTGCAAAGATTTGGATGGAATGACTCATCAATAAGAGTTGAGAGGAAGACCTGGAGTGTCTCATGATGTCCTCCTTTACAGAGTAGTAGTGGGGTTTCACCACTATATCCCTGGGTAAGCCATCTTTCCATGGGGGTTGGAGGGATCTGTGGGCCCTGTCCAATTCAAGACTGTGAGCTGGTATATCAGGGATGTCACCCGAAATAAAAGATTGTACCGCAGCTTTAACATCGGTTATGGATTCCGGAAGACCCTGGATCCTAAAGTTGTAACGCCGGGACCTATTCTCCAGGTCATCTATTTTAGATAGCGCTGTGTCAAGTTGATCTTGAATATCCTGAATACTAGCAGTATTCTGATTCATCCTGGCAATGATGTGATCAGTTTTTTGCTCAATGACTTCAATACGGGCCCCCAGATTATGTAGATCACTTTGTATAGTGGAGGTGATTTGGGTGGCAGTATGAGATAATCCCCTGGCTAGCATCTTGGAAAACATGGCCAGCATTCCCTGCATATTATATGGGTTGTTATGGGCTTCAGACTGCAGCTCAGGAATTAGGCCAGGGCTGCTAGCAATGTCCTCCATAGGGGATAATAGAAGATCTTCTAGTGTCCGGTCTATATAGGATTCAGTGGAGGAAGGGGAGTAGGGGGGCACAGGAGAGGTGCTCACAGGATGGTCGAGGGGGTTTCGAGGCTGTAGTGGGGTGCCTATGGGGTCCGAAATGTCCTCCGGCAGGAGGAGAGGTCGCGGCCATCTTGGAAAAAGTAGGCCTCGGCGGTTCCGAGATGAAGGCCCGTGATAAGTCCCTTCTGACTGTGTTGAAGGGCATAGAAGTGTGCCCTGGGGGGTCCGGAGGCAAGGGGGAGCAGTGGTGGAGCGTGATGTGCCATCTGCTAGGCTGTAGGAGCAGTCAGATGCCGGAGCGGGACGGAGTTCTGCACTAAAGCGTCCATGCAGAGCCCCTGTGCATGCGCACCTCCTCCATGATGTTTTTTTTTAAAGTTCTTACTGCTTACTGCTTGTTCAGAACATAAATACTTTAGTGTGCATATTCTGAACATGTCCACTTTAATCATTTTTTCTTCATATTCCTAATTTAAATTGTCCAGATTTGTGGCAGCAATACTTTAAGATTTTTTTATATTATTTGCATATTCATGTAAAGCCAAGCACACATAGACTGTAATATGAAAATGTATGAAAAAATATAACACATACAGTAAACATTAAATTAATATTTTGCATTTGTAAACCTCTGTACATTGTATGGAGTTGCCACAGCTAAGATAATTACCCTGCTTGAGTTAAAAGGTTACAAGTTGGCAATCAGAGGATCAGGCTGGGAATGCCACATTGCTGGATGAATCCCATCACATTCAAAATAGCACCAATTACAGGCTTGATTGAATAAAGCTATTAAATATTCCAGTGAACCAGACTTACTCAATCATATGCACATGTCGGATAAAAACATTCAGTTGCATTTTAAACATAGTATAATGTTTTTTTAGGTGTGCAGTTTTAATGTGCAGAAGTCTATCAAATACAATAAATAAATTGTTATGTTGCTCCTAATACTGACAGCCCTAAAATTACTGTATTATTTAAATCCAAAGTGCAGTCACATAATGCATTTACAAAGTGTCATATATCAAGGAAGAGATAAACCAGCTGCAAAATATATTATGAAAGAACTGAGCCCTGACATTCCTTTAGGTCTATATTACCTACATATTTAGGTCCTTACCTACATTCTGCAGGTCAGTTAAATGTTAAAATGATTGTAGAGTCTCTTTTTTTTTTTTCAAATACCAAAGATGTTATATTTACCTGCTCTGTGCAGTTGGTTTTGCACAGAGCAGCCTGGATCCTCCTCTTCTCGGGTCCCACTTCTGTGCTCCTGGCCCCTCCCTCCTGTTGAGAGGCCCCACAGCAAGCAGCTTGCCTGAACCGAGTCACAGCTCCCTGTGTCCATTCAGACATTGAGCCGTGACCAAGCCCCGCCCCCTTCCTCTCCTGATTGGCTGACTGGTTTTGATTGACAGCATCGGGGGGGCCGTTTCGTCTGCGCTGCTGTCTCAGCCAATGAGGAGGGGAGTCCTAGAGAGCTACGACACGCTAGCAACATCACTGGATAAAGATTGGCTCAGGTAGGTACTAGGGGGGCTGAGGGGACTGCTGCACACATACGTTTTTTTTATCTTAATGCATAGAATACATTAAGATAAAAAAAGCCTTCTGACTTTACAATCCCTTTAAGAAGGGTTTTATTAACCTGCATTGATGCTGTGGATCCTTTCTTTAATATAGCTCTATATGCACAGTGCCTTATGTCTGAAGACAGCTTTTTAGCAGTTCAAGGGATTGTTAAATATATAGAGTAAGCACATCACATAATAAGAATGATTTTGTGATAAAGCTGTATTTAGCATAAAAGCACAATTATACAATAGGTACAAATATTCATGTATGTCATATCATATCAAGCATAATACAACAGAGGTACAGTATTTGCTCCACTGTTATTTCCAATCTATAGGTAGGGCTATTTTTCATCCAGAACCTGGCGGTATGCAGTTCCTGCACCTCCAGCACTCAATGCATGTACTGCCAAGGAGTGCTAGCACATGATGGAGGGTCTGTTGATACTGGCTGGTGGGGAATTTATTGTTGCTGGGGAGGATCTACTGTTGCGGGGGGCGTCTGTTGTTGCTGACTGCTGGAGGGTCTACTGACGCTGGCTGCTGGGGAGGATCTATTTTACTGCCTTTCCTGTTATCGTTAGCACATTCCATACAAATTACTTAACACCACATGGTTGTGTATTCTCTAGGTGGGTACTTGAAGGTGGACAAGGGGTAGAGACAAGGAATGGTGCTTAGAGGACGGTAGTGGTGAAGACAAGAGTGACTCAAGGGCTATAGAGGAGGACATGCACCTATTCTCTGAGAAAAAAAAGCCCTGTATATAGGTAAAATAGGCACCACCAGAGAGAGAAGGAGAAAGAACCCAAAGTTTCCTGGGTGTAGAGAAATGGGGATTCTACATGCCAAAACATTGGGTTCTTAATCCTCCTCTCTCTTTTCACCTGTATGTATTTCTGATCATCAGCTGCTATTTGATTTAGCAATGTTCACTTTACGTACCTATGTGTGTATTCTTTTTGTATATAGCTTGGAATTAACAGTGGAGCAAAGAAATGGACTGTGTTATGCTTGATGTGATATGACATACTTGGATATGTGTACCTACTTTGTGCTTATATGCTGAATACAACTTTATTGCGTTCTTGTTACGTGGTGTGCCTACTATATATATTTAAAATTATTATACTAGCAGCTTGATACACTGCAGAAGGGTTTTAAGCACTCAAAAAATCTTTTGTCACTGATTGCAGATAATAGTGATGTGCAGACCTTTATTGCTATGAACAAATTATGATTCCAGGTCAGCTCTTTAGCTAGAGCAGAAGCAAGGAAAACTGATTTTTATATCAGCGTTTCTCAACCTTTTTTCAGTCAAGGCACCCTTTAAGCAGTCGCCGACCACCCGCTGCAGTTTTACTGCGGCAAGGTGGCTTGGCTGCGTGAACCGACATAACTGTACATCGGTCGCGCACAGGGCTAGGGGGTGCAATGTTCCGATTCGGTTTAGAACCGATCAGTCTTTAGGTCCAGGCCAATGATTTTTGGCCTGGACCTGGTGATCAAATCTGACCAATTGCAGAACATCCTGTGCCTGTGTAATGTAAACACAGGCACAGGAAATGATGCAATCTTCTCTCCTGGAGCCCTTTTCGGTTCCAGCATGAGAGAAGAGAACATCAACTGTGAGTGCACAAGCACAACACTGACACCAGTACACATAGGCACACATTTAACCCCCTGATCACCCCCCCCCCAGTTACCCTTTCACTACCTGTCACAGTGTACACTATATACAGTGTACAGATAATTTATTGATAACTGTATTAGTGTCACTTGTGACTTCAGTTAGTGTCAGAGACAGTTAGTGGTAGCTAGAGGCAGTCCCAGACAGGTTTAGGGTACCCGCCATACATCCCCTAAAAAAAGATGTAACCCCCCCATCACCCCCCCCCCCCCGTTAACCCTTTCACTCCCTGTCACAGTGTCACTATTATAGTGTACAGATCTTTTTTCTGATCACTCTA
Organism: Pelophylax lessonae; assembly: GCF_965119305.1. Classification (NCBI taxonomy): domain Eukaryota; kingdom Metazoa; phylum Chordata; class Amphibia; order Anura; family Ranidae; genus Pelophylax; species Pelophylax lessonae. The sequence goes on from NC_138768.1 coordinate 750,381,659, forward strand.
TTAGTGTCACAAGTGACATTAGTTAGCGTTAACATTAGTTAGCGTCAATACAGGATAGCGTCATATTGCCCGCCGCATATTTAGTAATACATTTTAATCCTTTGATTGCCAGTGCCACACCCACACACACACACACACACACACACTAAACAGCTCCATTACTAGTATAGTGTCTGAACAGATCAATATCCTTGATCTGATCAGAACTATACTAGCATCTCCAATAGTTTAGTATAATGTCCCCAAAATGCAGAGTTAGCAGGATCAGCCCAAACACCTGCCAGCACCTGCGTTTGGACCCTCCGCCCATCCCCCAAGAAGTGCAGTATCAGCAGATTACTGTCACTTCCAATACACAGCACACTAAACCGCAGCGTTAACAAAAAAAGGAAATCCAGCATGAAACTCATTCAACACCGTTACATATGACAGAAATCAGTAGCGCAGTCTGATATTTCACAAACTAAATATAAATTAATGAAAAGTAGTCCATCAACACGATAAAAGACAGTGTGAGTAGCTTGAATTCAGAAAGACTGTGGTAACCCGATGTGTAATAGAAGGACACCTCACACTCCACCACCGATGTGTAATCCAACTCCCGTTGAACTAGCAACTCACTGGAAAAAATTGCCTTACACTCTCATGGACAAGGCAAAATCACTTTAATCAGTTTTTCCTGATTCTCTGGATACTTGGTATACGTTCCTCCTTTTACCTCATTTCATTATGTACTAGCCATGGGCTGAAGTTACATCTCAGAGGCCTTGGTCTTTTAATTGTGTCGATGGACTACATTTCATGAATTTATATTTAGTTTGTGAAATATCAGGAAAATTATACACGTTTTCTGAAGTAGCAGGAATAAGGAATATTGATCTATTTTTTATTTGTTTTATTCCATTTGAGCACGGGGGATTATTGTGAAACTGCAGCATTAGCAGAGTCAGACCTGATCTCTGCTAGAACTAGCAGTTCATTTTTTTGGTAGCGGTTCAAACAGTCCTTGACAACCAGGTGCATTTTACCTGTCACGCTAGGTACCTATAAATTTATTGGCCAAAATGTCCAAACAGAGGTACACTAGTGAAGAGTCCTACATGATGCTGAGCATGACAGATGAGAGCGATGGGGAAGCCTCACTGTCAGAATCAGGTTCAGTATTAGAACCTGTGGAGAGCAGCGTCAGATAGCTCTAATGAAGGAGTAGTGGTCCCTGCTAAGGTTAGGCGTACCTGACCCCGTTCTTCTGTTGCTGAGGTGCAACAATCACAAGGTTCTCGTTCTGGTGAACTGGCAAGCACCAGCGGCCTAGCACACCCTGGTTATAGTCAAACCAGCACTGCAGTAACACTTGGTGACGTGGCGAGTCCCATAACTGCAGTTCAAGCTGGTGCAGTGGCTAGTAAAAATAGTGTACTGCAGCCACCAACAATTTGAAGATAGGCCGTGGAGCCCATAATGTTCTTCCTGATGTGGTTGCAAATCCTGATTTGGAGCCCACCACTTCTGCAGCGTCCGTACTTCCCACATTCACCGGCCAACCCAGACTTCAGGTGGAAACAATCGATTTTACTCCCCTTGGTTTTTATGAACTGTTTATCATGGAAGATCTGTGCAGATCTATTGTGGACCAAAGCAATTTATATGCCAATCAATTATTCGCCGCAAATCCAAATTTGACCCTTGCCAGAGAATTTGCATGGAAATGTAGCACTGTTTCCGAATTTAAAACCTTTCTTGGCCTATCCCTCATCATGGGCATTACTAAAAAGGGTGAGTTGCTGAGATATTGGTCCACTGACCAAATTCACCATATGCCCGTGTTCTCTGCTGCCATGGCCAGGACTAAATACGAGCAAATCTTGTGGTTCATGCACTTCAGTGACAATGAACTCTGTTGTCCTCGAGGTGACACTGGATATGACAGGCTCCACAAAATTTGGCCTCTCGTAAATCACTTCAATCAGAAGTTTTCAGCCTTGTATTAGCCCCAACAAGCTGTCTGCATTGATGAGTCCCTGAATACATTTTCTGGCCACCTTGCTTTTAAACAGTTTCTCCCCAGCAAGCGTGCCAGATATGGGGTCAAGATGTATAAGCTCTGTGATAGGGCAAAAGGCTATACATGTAGTTTCCAGATTTGTGAGGGAAAAGATAGCAATGTGGAGCCCCCCAAATGCCCAGACTACATGGGGAACAGCGGCAAGATTGTTTTGGACTTGGTATCACTCTTATTCGGAAAAGGGTACCATTTATACGTGGACAATTATTACACAAGCGTGACACTTTTTAGTCACCTTTTTGATTTTTGAATTGGCGCCTGTGGCACCATGCGACCTAATCGCCCGGGCTTCCCCCAACCGCTTGTAGATTCCTGACTTAGACAGGGGGAGAGAGCCTGCTTGAAGTGTAATAAATTGCTTGCAGTGAAGTGGAGGAACACGGAATGTATTTGTTCTGTCCTCTATTCATGCAGATACGACAGTCCAAATTGCAACAGCGACTGGTATTGTTGAAAAGCCCCTCTGTGTGCACAAGTACAAGATTAACATGGCAGGGGTGGACTTCAACGACCAGATGATGGCGGCGTACTTAATTGCCCGTAAGGTCAGACACTGGTACAAAAAATTGTCTGTATACGTATTCCAGTTGGCTCTGCTGAATGCTTGTGTGCTATACAAAGTGTCAGGAAGAAGTTGATCCTTCCTAAAATTCCAGAAAGAGATCATCACAGCCCTTCTGTATCCAGAAGGTGCTGTGGCCCAAATTCACAATCCAGATGGAGTGAGCCGGCTGCATGAGAGGCATTTTCCTCTCTAGTTCCCCTACCCAAAGAGCACCCAAAAGAAGATGTTATGTCTGTAGAAAACGCGCATATAGGCGTGACTCTTCTTTTTTTGTTACCTAAGTTTGCTTTGCAAATACCACCATTCTACTGTACTATATGGTATTATAATGTAAATGTTTTATTGTTGCTGTATTTTTCATCGTTAACCATAGATTTCTTTGCAGATACCACCATTCTGCTGTTTTACTGCACTGCATACTATTATATTGTAATGTTTTATCATTACTATGTTTTATTGTTAACCATTGTTTGCTTTGCAAGTATGCCCATTAGCTGCAGCACTGATTTGTTTATTCTGACAGCAACAGCGTTTGCTCCCAGCATATATACGTAAATCAATGAGTGCAGCGCTGTAGGAGGAGATTTCCCCACCGCAGTTAAAAAAAAGAGCATATATGGTGAAGCATAGGGGATGGGGTGGACACAGAGGGCAGATCTCCCCTATGCTTCGCTATATATTTTTTAACACTTTCCTTGGCAGAGATTTCTTCATCCACATCGATTGATGCGAATGTAGGAATATGCTATGTTCTCTTTTTTCCTTCAGCCCATGGGCTGAAGGTAAAAAAAGAACATTGTATGTATGTCCATCATTAGAAGTGGGTGGATGCTGGGAGGTCTAATGGTGAGCATATCACACACTTTCTGGCAGAGATTTCTTCATCCACTTCGATCGATGTGAATGGAGGAATCTGTTAGGTTCTCTTTATTCGTTCAGCCCTCATACTGCATGAAAAAAAAAAGAACCTTACAATATATGCTCAACAAGGACCAGCAACGTACTGGTACGTCGCTTGATTTTAAGTGGTCATACCAGGATGATGTCTGCAGAGGTAGGAATCATCTTGGTATCGTTTTTTACAGCCAGCGGTTGGCTTTCATGTAAAAGCAATCATAGCGGATAATTAGCCGCTAGACTGCTTTTACAAGCAGTGGGAAGGGACTTAACCACCCTCCCGCCGCCTTTCATGGTTTTCTCTGGCTTTCCTGTCCCACCGGGTAACCTGAGACTGCAACCGGTGGTTTGGTCAGCTGATAATAAAGCTGATTGAAGGCCATAACGGCTCCAATTATCTCTATGGCCTAAGATACTGGAAGCTACAAGCATTTCATGACTTTGGTTTTGCCACATATAAACAGCGACATTGGGAAATTGGGAAAGCATGTTATCACACCAATATTGGTGTGGTCAGATGCTTTAAGGGCAGAGGAGAGATCTAGAGTCTAACGGACCCCAATTTTTTTTAAAAAAAAGAGTACCTGTCACTACTTATTGCTTTCATAGGGGATATTTAAATTTCTTGTGATTACAATAAAAATGATAAAAATAAAAAAATGAAAGGAAAGGTGTAAAAATAAAATAAAAAAAGCAAAATAAATAATAATAATAAAAAAAATCAAGCACTGCTGTCCCCCCCCCCTCCTAGGTTTGCGCGCAAAGGCGAACGCAAGCATCGGTCTGGTGTCATATGTAAACAGCAATTGCAGAATGCATGTGAGGTATCGCCGCGGACGTCATATTGAGAGCAGTAATTCTTGCAGCAGACCTCCTCTGTAAATCTATAGTGGTAGCCTGTAAAGGCTTTTAAAGGCTTTAGAAATGTACATAGTTTATTGCTGCTGTACGGGCGTGCGAAATTTTAAAGCATGTCATTTTTGGTATCTATGTACTCGGTATAAGATCATCTTTTATATTTTACCAAACAACTGGGCAATATACAGTGCATTTGTGCATTCAATTTAAAAAAGTGTTTTTTTTTCGCAAAAAATTGCGTTTAGAAAATCTCTACACCATTTTTGTTATGTAGGGCCCCTGCTTTAAAAATATATAATGTTTGGGGGTCCAAAGTAATTTCCTAGTAGAAATTTTTTTTTTCATGTAAACAAAAAGTGGCAGAAAAGGCTTGGTCATTAAGTGGTTAGAAGAGTGGATGATGTGTGGCATAAACTTCTAATATTGGGCATAAAATGCCAGGACAGTTCAAATACCCCTCCCAAATTACCCTTTTTTGAAAAGTAGACACCCCAAGCTATTTGCTGACAGGCATATTGAGTCCATGGAATATTTTGCACAAGTTTGGGAAAATGAAATAGCACAACCCCCCCCCCCCCCCCCTAAAAATTACCCCAATCTGGAAAGTAGACACTCCAAGCTATTTGCTGACAATTTTATTTTTTTACACAAAGTTGTCATTTAAATGATATATTGCTCACACATGGCTATATGTGAAATGACACCCCAAGATACATTCTTCTGCTTCTCCTGAGTATGGGGATACTCCATGTGTGAGACTTTTTGGCAGTCTAGCTGCGTACAGGACCCCGAAAACCAATCACTACCTTCAGGCTTTCTAAGGGCGTAAATTGTTGATTTCACTCCTCTCTAACTATCACAGTTTCGGAGGACATGAAATGCCAAAACAGCACAAACCCCTCCATGTCTACATGTCTTTGATAAAAAAAAAATAATTACCTTATATTATTTGGTTTGTGTGGAAGTTATAGCATCTCAAAACTATGGTATATAAATTGTAAAATTAATCAATTATGATGTACTGACGGTGTCACTAAACATTACCTATTTTTAATCCTTTTGTCGCTAGCTTTAGTAAATAGATAGTAAGGTTTATCACATTTTGATGTTTTAACCTTTTTTTTTTTTTTAAATCTCTTCAGTTGCTTCCTGGTTTTTGGCTTAAGCAAATAATGTCATACCTCCCAAGAGTCTCCATGGGCATTCTTTCTGTAATCTGGAGGAGGGGAAGAGGGGTTTTCTCAGCTAAGCTCACCCCCTGCCTACATGCCTGGGGTCATCGATCCCTGCCCTTTACTATGTGATCAGCTGTCAGACAATAATAGCTGTTTACATGATGTAAACAGAAGCCGGTAATGGTCTTTTTTTTTTTCGGAGACAAAATAAAGCCCATTACCAGCTTCTGTAAGAGGGACATGGGTCCTACTCCATAAACACAAGTGCTTCTAGCCAGTGCCACCTACTATTTCCCACCAGTGCCACCTACCAGTGCCACCTACCAGTGCCCACCAGTACTGTTAACCAGTGCCCACCAGTGCCACCTATTAGTGCCCACCAACGCCACCTATCAGTGCCCATAAGTGCTGCCAATCATTGCCCATCAGTGCCACCTATCAGTGCTGCCTATCAGTGCCACCCATCAGTGCTCATCAGTGCCATCCATCAGTGCCCATTAGTGCCACCTCTCAGTGTCCTTCAGTGCCTCCTATTAAAGCACATCAGTGCAGCCTAATCAGTGGCTCTTGATCAGTGCCCACCAGTGCCGCCTCATCAGTGCCACCTACCAGTGCCCATCAGTGCAGCCTAACAGTGCCCATCAGTGCAGCATATTAGTGCCCATCGGTGCAGCCTCATAAGCGCATATTAATGAAGGAGAAAAATGACCTGTTTGCAAAATTTTATAACAACCTTTAAATAGTTATTTTTTTTCAAAATTTTTGGCTTTTTTTTGTTTGATTAGCAAAAAATAAAAAACCCAGTGATGATTAAATACCACCAAAAGAAGGCTTTATTTGTGTAAAAAAAAAAAAAATAACAATTTTATATGGGTACAGTGTAGCATGACTGCACAATTGTCATTTAAAGAGTGACAGCGCTGAAAGCTGAAAAATGGCCTGGACAGGAAAGGGAAATATGTGCCCAGATGATATTATTTATTTTTTTATTTATTTAATTGAATATACTGTAACAATAAAAGTGCTGTGGCCAATTTTATGCCATCAATTTGTTGTTTGTCTTTATTTAGGTGGTATTAGCTATTCCATGTGGATTATATTAATCCTTACTGTTCTCAGTCCTAGTCTGCATTGATGGTGCAGACAGCATATAAACTAAATGTAAACAATGCAATGTTTGCACTTGCTCAGGCAGAAGTAAAATAGTGTGATTCCAATGGTAATTTGTGTCACTGGATATTTTAATGTTAATGTTTTACATTTAAAGCTAATGTTTTCTTCAACATAAAGATAACCTTTAATGTATATATATACTGTACATAAACAGTCAGGAGTAGAGTTGAGCGGACACCTGGATGTCCGTGTTCGGCGGGTTTGGCCGAACTTGAAAAAAAAGTCCGGGTCCGTGTCCCGGACTTTTTCCGAACTTTACCCGGACACCGAACCCCATTGAAGTCAATGGGGACCCAAACTTTCAGGCACTAAAATGGCTCTAAAACACCAATGGAAAGGGCTAGAGTGCTGCAAATGGCAGCAAAACGTAGTTAAGAGCATGGCAAGTGCTCTGCAAACAAATTTGGATAGGGAAATAACTTAAAAAGCAACAAAAAAAAACAGAAAAATAAAACAATGTTCTTCATCTGTGAAGGACGAGGCCCATATGGAGTAGGAGGGAGGTTGAGGTGGTGGTGGATGTAACGGTGTCATAGGCGTGCGCACAGGGTGTGCCAGGTGTGCCTGGGCACACCCTAATCACCTAGGGCACATTAGCATTATCGCTCTGTTTGCAAGTGAGGAGATGGGAAAGATCTCCCTCGGACCTGCTCTGCCATAAGAGAAGTGCCACACAGTTCTATTTCACTTTTCCAGCAGGGAGAGTAATGTACCGGGGCCATATACATGTAGGCAAACACATGCATGTGTATTTAAACTTTGAGGTGCACACCCTAATGCAATAGGCTGCGCACACCTAGGTGGAAGCGGCGGTGGAGGAGGACGAGATAGCCAACACAAAGAGTGAGAAAGTGCAAAAATAGAACAATGGCTGGGTAAGGTCGGTATCCATCTCTATTCTGCACAAGGTACGGAAAAGTCCTGTGGGATCCATGCCTGGTTCATTTTAATAACCGTGAGCTTGTCCACATTGTCTCTGGACAGGCGGCTGCGCTTGTCTGTGATAACGCCCCCAGCCGTGCTAAATACATGTTCAGATAATACACTGGCTGCAGGGCACGCCAGCACCTCCAAGGCGTAAAGGGCAAGCTCAGGCCATGTGCCAAATTTGGAGACCCAGAAGTTCAAGGGGGCAGACCCGTCATTCACTACATGTAGGCGTGTGCACACATACTGCTCCACCATGTTGGTGAAATGCTGCCTCCTGCTAAGACGTTCCATATGAGCTGCTGGTGCTGCTGTTTGTTGTGGCGTGCTGACAAAGCTTTTCCACATTTTGACCATGCTAACCCTGCCTTCTGAGGTGCTGGCGGTGCCCTGGTTGCGTTGGCGACATCTTCCTCTTCCTACTCCTCCTCTGCCTTGGCCTTGTGCTTCCACTGTGGCCCCGCTGTCAGGTGGGAATGCCAGCAGCATCGCGTCTACCAGCGTGCGCTTGTACTCGCGCATCTTGCGATCGCGCTCCAGTGAGTGAATTAAGGACGGTACGTTGTCCTTGTAATGGGGATCCAGCAGCGTGGCCACCCAGTAATCAGCACAAGTTAGAATGTGAGCAACTCGGCGGTCGTTGTGGAGACACTGCAGCATGTAATCGCTCACGTGTGCCAGGCTGCCCAGAGGCAACGAAAGGCTGTCCTCTGTGGGAGGTGTATCGTCTGTGTCCTCTGTATCCCCCCAGCCACGCACCAGTGATGGCCATGAGCTGGCCTGGGTGCCACCCTGCTGTGAACATGGTTCCATCTCCTCCTCCATCTCCTCCTCCTCATCCTCCTCATCCTCCAGAACTGTGCCTCCAGAACTGTGTGTGCAGGAACCCACCCTCGGAGCCCCTTACGAATGACTGCCCTGAAAGCCTTGGAAATGTTACCTCTTCATCCTCCTCCTCCTCATCCTGTGCCACATCCTCTTCCATCATCGCCCGAATCGTTTTTTGAAGGAGGCATAGAAGTGGGTTAAGCTGACAACGGCGTCATCGGCACTGGCCATGTTGGTGGAGTACTCAAAACAGCGCAACAAGGCACACAGGTCTCGCATGGAGGCCCAGTTATTGGTGGTGAAGTGGTGCTGTTCCGCAGAGCGACTCACGCGTGCGTGCTGCAGCTGAAACTCCACTATGGCCTGCTGCTGCTCGCACAGTCTTTCCAGCATGTGCAAGGTGGAGTTCCACCTTGTGGGCACGTCACATATGAGGCGGTGAGCGGGAAGGCCGAAGTTGCGCTGCAGCGCTGACAGGCGAGCAGCAGCAGGGTGAGAACGCCGAAAGTGCGCACAGACGGCCCGCACTTTCTGCAGCAGCTCTGACATATCGGGGTAATTTTTAAGGAACCTCTGCACCACCAAATTCAGCACATGCGCCAGGCAAGGGATGTGCGTCAAACCGGCTAGGCCCAGAGCTGCTATGAGATTTCGCCCGTTATCGCACACCACCAGGCCGGGCTTGAGGCTCGCTGGCAGCAACCACTCATTTGTCTGCTGTTCCATGCTCCTCCACAACTCCTGCGCGGTGTGTGTTTTTTCCCCCAAACAGGCAAGTTTTAAACCTGCCTGCTGTCGTTTACCCCTGGCTGTGCTGACGTTGGTGGTGAAGGTGTTACGCTGACCGGATGAGGAGGCGGTAGAGGATGAGGAAGCGGAGTAGGAGGAGTTAGGAACAGGAGGCAAACTGAAGCGCCCTGCAATCCTCGGTGGTGGAAGGACGTGCGCCAAATTGCTATCCGCCTCAGGCCCATCCGCCACTGCATTTACCCAGTGTGCCGTTAGGGAGCTATAACGCCCCTGACCGTGCTTACTGGTCCCACGTATCGGTAGTTAGGTGGACATTGGCACAGATGGCATTGCGCAGTGCACACCTGATTTTTTCCCCCACTTGGTTGTGCAGGGAAGGGATGGCTTGCCTGGAAAAGTAGTGGCGGCTGGGCACGACGTACTTGTGGGACAGCCACCGACATAAGGCTTTTAAAACTGTGCGTCTCCACCAGATGGAATGACAGCATTTCAAAGGCCAAGAATTTTGAAATGCTGGCATTCAGGACCAGGGATCGCGGGTGGGTAGGGGGGTACTTCCTCTTCCTCTCAAGTGTTTGGGAGATGGAAAGCTGAACGCTTCCACGGGACATTGTGGAGATGGTTGGTGACCCAGGTGGTGGTGTTGCTGACAGATCGTCTGTTTGCGGGGTAGCAGGTGCCGGTATCACTACAGATGTGGATGGAGAGGCCAAGACTGCAGCAGAAGAGGAAGCAGGAGGAGCCAGAGACCTTTCTTGGTTTTGAAGGTGTCTACTCCACTGCAGCTCGTGCTTTGCACTTAGATGCCTGATCATGCAGGTTGTGCTCAGGTTGAGAAGGTTTATGCCTCGCTTCAGGCTCTGATTGCACAGGGTGCAAACCACTCGTGTCCTGTCATCAGCACATTTTCTGAAGAACTTCCACGCTAGAGAACTCCTTTGAGCTGGCTTTGGTGCGCTTGTTCCCTTGCTGCGTTGGGCAGTAGCAGGCGTAGTGTCTAGGGCATGGCCGCTCCGCTTCTGCACCCTGCTCCCTCTTCTGCTGTGCTGGTGGCTCTGTGCGACCACCGCCTCTTCCTCCAAACTACTCAGGTCACCTGCATGACCTTCATTCCATGTGGGGTCGAGGACCTCATCATCCTCCACATCATCTTCCACCCAGTCTTCACCCCTGCCCTCCTTGTCGGTCTCCACAATTCTGAGTGCCGCAGCAGTTGGCACCTGCGTTTCATCATCATCGGAGACGTGCTGCGATGGTCCTTCCATGTACTCATCTTGAGAAATAAGTGGTTGGGCATCGCTGCACTCAATCTCTTCCATTTCTGGGGCAGGGCTAGGTGGATGGCCCTGGGAAACCCTGCTGACAGAGTCATCAAAAAGAAGAAGAGACGGCGCTCTGCGCAATCTGGCTGCGGCGGAGCAGGCCTTTCAGGCGGCTCCAACGCCGGCGGGAGCCGCACAGCTTAAACTGGTGACTAGGGTGGTAGCGCAGATGGAATATGAAAGGGCTCGTAGGAAGTTATTTTTCCAAAAGCAGAAACTGTTTGAGCACGGGGAGCGAGCAGGTAAGCTCTTGGCTTATCTGGTGCATTGCGAAGATAGGCCCCCGGTGGTGATTAAGTTGCGCTCACCACAGGGTTCTTTGACCGCTGATCCTAAGCAGGTAGCTGATTTGTTTAGGGAGTTTTTTCGGGATCTTTACACCTCTCTAATGAATGCTTTTTTGGCCTCTATAGAACTCCCCCAATTGTCGGCCGAGCAGGTGGAGTCTTTGGAGGCCCCGCTTACGGTGGAGGAGATTGTGGAGGCCATATCGCAATTCTCGAGAGCCAAATTACCCGGCCTAGACGGCCTCCCAATAGAATTCTATTCAGCATACGCTGAGGACTTGGCCCCACGCTTGTTGGCGTTGTTTACAGATATCTTTGAGACCTCTACTCTGCCCCCATCCATGAGAGAGGCTCTGGTGATTCTATTACCTAAGCCCGGTAAGGATCCGCATTGTCCAGAGTCCTACAGACCTATATCCCTTCTCCAGGTTGATGTGAAAATTTTGGCAAAACTCTTATCCATTCGGGTCAACAAGATCATCCTCTCTCTGATCCACACTGACCAGTCGGGCTTCATGCCCGGCAGGAACACTTCCTTTAATTTGAGAGGGCTATTTATGAATTTACAGGCCACGCACGATAATGTGGGAGCCAGAGTGGTGGTGTCCTTGGACACCGCCAAAGCTTTCGACTCTGTGGAGTGGAGGTTTCTTTGGAGATGCCTGGAGGGGTTTGGCTTTGGCCCACATTTTGTCCGCTGGGTGCAGGTTCTGTACCAGGCACCGGTGGCCAGGGTGTTGGCCAACGGCTGGACATCTGCTGCTTTCCCTCTTAGCAGAGGGACGCGACAGGGTTGTCCGTTGTCCCCACTGTTATACGCTCTGGTGGCGGAACCCCTAGCCATTGCTATTAGGACCCACCCGGATATAGGCGGCCTTCGCGTAGGACCTTTGGAGGAGAAGATTAGCATGTACGCGGACGACACGCTGCTGTTTCTGGCGGACCCAGAGGCCTCTCTCCATACAGCGCTGTCCCTGATTGGCCGCTATGGCCAATTCTCGGGCTTAAAAATTAACTGGGATAAGTCCCAAATCCTGCCCATCGACGATATCTCGTCGATTCCTCACAGCCTTGAGTTCCCCTTGTGTAGGGTGGACCGCATTAAATACTTAGGAGTAGAGATGTATAGAACTGTTCGCCGGCGAACAGTTCCCGGCGAACTTAGCATGTTCGCGTTCGCCGCTGCCGGCGAACATATGCGATGTTCGGTCCGCCCCCCATAAGACATCATTGAGGCAAACTTTGACCCTGAACTTTACAGTCAGCAGACACATTTCCAGCCAATCAGCATACCTCCCTCCCACACCCTCCCACCTCCTATAAATAAGCAAGGGCAGCATCCATCTTAGATCATTCTGAAGCAGTGTGTGTAGTGAGAGTAGGGAGAGAGCTGCTGCTGCTGCTGCTGCTGCTGCTGTTAAGCTAGGGACAGTTAGTCAGTGTTCCTGGTCTTGCAGTGTTCTTGGTCCACTACTGCTGTAATATCAGCACCCCAAAAAGCCCTTCTAAGGGCTGGGTTTGCGCGCAAAGGCGAACGCAAGCATCGGTCTGGTGTCATATGTAAACAGCAATTGCAGAATGCATGTGAGGTATCGCCGCGGACGTCATATTGAGAGCAGTAATTCTTGCAGCAGACCTCCTCTGTAAATCTATAGTGGTAGCCTGTAAAGGCTTTTAAAGGCTTTAGAAATGTACATAGTTTATTGCTGCTGTACGGGCGTGCGAAATTTTAAAGCATGTCATTTTTGGTATCTATGTACTCGGTATAAGATCATCTTTTATATTTTACCAAACAACTGGGCAATATACAGTGCATTTGTGCATTCAATTTAAAAAAGTGTTTTTTTTTCGCAAAAAATTGCGTTTAGAAAATCTCTACACCATTTTTGTTATGTAGGGCCCCTGCTTTAAAAATATATAATGTTTGGGGGTCCAAAGTAATTTCCTAGTAGAAATTTTTTTTTTCATGTAAACAAAAAGTGGCAGAAAAGGCTTGGTCTTTAAGTGGTTAGAAGAGTGGATGATGTGTGGCATAAACTTCTAATATTGGGCATAAAATGCCAGGACAGTTCAAATACCCCTCCCAAATTACCCTTTTTTGAAAAGTAGACACCCCAAGCTATTTGCTGACAGGCATATTGAGTCCATGGAATATTTTGCACAAGTTTGGGAAAATGACATAGCACAACCCCCCCCCCCCCCCCCCTAAAAATTACCCCAATCTGGAAAGTAGACACTCCAAGCTATTTGCTGACAATTTTATTTTTTTACACAAAGTTGTCATTTAAATGATATATTGCTCACACATGGCTATATGTGAAATGACACCCCAAGATACATTCTTCTGCTTCTCCTGAGTATGGGGATACTCCATGTGTGAGACTTTTTGGCAGTCTAGCTGCGTACAGGACCCCGAAAACCAATCACTACCTTCAGGCTTTCTAAGGGCGTAAATTGTTGATTTCACTCCTCTCTAACTATCACAGTTTCGGAGGACATGAAATGCCAAAACAGCACAAACCCCTCCATGTCTACATGTCTTTGATAAAAAAAAAATAATTACCTTATATTATTTGGTTTGTGTGGAAGTTATAGCATCTCAAAACTATGGTATATAAATTGTAAAATTAATCAATTATGATGTACTGACGGTGTCACTAAACATTACCTATTTTTAATCCTTTTGTCGCTAGCTTTAGTAAATAGATAGTAAGGTTTATCACATTTTGATGTTTTAACCTTTTTTTTTTTTTAAATCTCTTCAGTTGCTTCCTGGTTTTTGGCTTAAGCAAATAATGTCATACCTCCCAAGAGTCTCCATGGGCATTCTTTCTGTAATCTGGAGGAGGGGAAGAGGGGTTTTCTCAGCTAAGCTCACCCCCTGCCTACATGCCTGGGGTCACCGATCCCTGCCCTTTACTATGTGATCAGCTGTCAGACAATAATAGCTGTTTACATGATGTAAACAGAAGCCGGTAATGGTCTTTTTTTTTTTCGGAGACAAAATAAAGCCCATTACCAGCTTCTGTAAGAGGGACATGGGTCCTACTCCATAAACACAAGTGCTTCTAGCCAGTGCCACCTACTATTTCCCACCAGTGCCACCTACCAGTGCCACCTACCAGTGCCCACCAGTACTGTTAACCAGTGCCCACCAGTGCCACCTATTAGTGCCCACCAACGCCACCTATCAGTGCCCATAAGTGCTGCCAATCATTGCCCATCAGTGCCACCTATCAGTGCTGCCTATCAGTGCCACCCATCAGTGCTCATCAGTGCCATCCATCAGTGCCCATTAGTGCCACCTCTCAGTGTCCTTCAGTGCCTCCTATTAAAGCACATCAGTGCAGCCTAATCAGTGGCTCTTGATCAGTGCCCACCAGTGCCGCCTCATCAGTGCCACCTACCAGTGCCCATCAGTGCAGCCTAACAGTGCCCATCAGTGCAGCATATTAGTGCCCATCGGTGCAGCCTCATAAGCGCATATTAATGAAGGAGAAAAATGACCTGTTTGCAAAATTTTATAACAACCTTTAAATAGTTATTTTTTTTCAAAATTTTTGGCTTTTTTTTGTTTGATTAGCAAAAAATAAAAAACCCAGTGATGATTAAATACCACCAAAAGAAGGCTTTATTTGTGTAAAAAAAAAAAAATAACAATTTTATATGGGTACAGTGTAGCATGACTGCACAATTGTCATTTAAAGAGTGACAGCGCTGAAAGCTGAAAAATGGCCTGGACAGGAAAGGGAAATATGTGCCCAGATGATATTATTTATTTTTTTATTTATTTAATTGAATATACTGTAACAATAAAAGTGCTGTGGCCAATTTTATGCCATCAATTTGTTGTTTGTCTTTATTTAGGTGGTATTAGCTATTCCATGTGGATTATATTAATCCTTACTGTTCTCAGTCCTAGTCTGCATTGATGGTGCAGACAGCATATAAACTAAATGTAAACAATGCAATGTTTGCACTTGCTCAGGCAGAAGTAAAATAGTGTGATTCCAATGGTAATTTGTGTCACTGGATATTTTAATGTTAATGTTTTACATTTAAAGCTAATGTTTTCTTCAACATAAAGATAACCTTTAATGTATATATATACTGTACATAAACAGTCAGGAGTAGAGTTGAGCGGACACCTGGATGTCCGTGTTCGGCGGGTTTGGCCGAACTTGAAAAAAAAGTCCGGGTCCGTGTCCCGGACTTTTTCCGAACTTTACCCGGACACCGAACCCCATTGAAGTCAATGGGGACCCGAACTTTCAGGCACTAAAATGGCTCTAAAACACCAATGGAAAGGGCTAGAGTGCTGCAAATGGCAGCAAAACGTAGTTAAGAGCATGGCAAGTGCTCTGCAAACAAATTTGGATAGGGAAATAACTTAAAAAGCAACAAAAAAAAACAGAAAAATAAAACAATGTTCTTCATCTGTGAAGGACGAGGCCCATATGGAGTAGGAGGGAGGTTGAGGTGGTGGTGGATGTAACGGTGTCATAGGCGTGCGCACAGGGTGTGCCAGGTGTGCCTGGGCACACCCTAATCACCTAGGGCACATTAGCATTATCGCTCTGTTTGCAAGTGAGGAGATGGGAAAGATCTCCCTCGGACCTGCTCTGCCATAAGAGAAGTGCCACACAGTTCTATTTCACTTTTCCAGCAGGGAGAGTAATGTACCGGGGCCATATACATGTAGGCAAACACATGCATGTGTATTTAAACTTTGAGGTGCACACCCTAATGCAATAGGCTGCGCACACCTAGGTGGAAGCGGCGGTGGAGGAGGACGAGATAGCCAACACAAAGAGTGAGAAAGTGCAAAAATAGAACAATGGCTGGGTAAGGTCGGTATCCATCTCTATTCTGCACAAGGTACGGAAAAGTCCTGTGGGATCCATGCCTGGTTCATTTTAATAACCGTGAGCTTGTCCACATTGTCTCTGGACAGGCGGCTGCGCTTGTCTGTGATAACGCCCCCAGCCGTGCTAAATACATGTTCAGATAATACACTGGCTGCAGGGCATGCCAGCACCTCCAAGGCGTAAAGGGCAAGCTCAGGCCATGTGCCAAATTTGGAGACCCAGAAGTTCAAGGGGGCAGACCCGTCATTCACTACATGTAGGCGTGTGCACACATACTGCTCCACCATGTTGGTGAAATGCTGCCTCCTGCTAAGACGTTCCATATGAGCTGCTGGTGCTGCTGTTTGTTGTGGCGTGCTGACAAAGCTTTTCCACATTTTGACCATGCTAACCCTGCCTTCTGAGGTGCTGGCGGTGCCCTGGTTGCGTTGGCGACCTCTTCTTCTTCCTCCTCCTCCTCTGCCTTGGCCTTGTGCTTCCACTGTGGCCCCGCTGTCAGGTGGGAATGCCAGCAGCATCGCGTCTACCAGCGTGCGCTTGTACTCGCGCATCTTGCGATCGCGCTCCAGTGAGTGAATTAAGGACGGTACGTTGTCCTTGTAATGGGGATCCAGCAGCGTGGCCACCCAGTAATCAGCACAAGTTAGAATGTGAGCAACTCGGCGGTCGTTGTGGAGACACTGCAGCATGTAATCGCTCACGTGTGCCAGGCTGCCCAGAGGCAACGAAAGGCTGTCCTCTGTGGGAGGTGTATCGTCTGTGTCCTCTGTATCCCCCCAGCCACGCACCAGTGATGGCCATGAGCTGGCCTGGGTGCCACCCTGCTGTGAACATGGTTCCATCTCCTCCTCCATCTCCTCCTCCTCATCCTCCTCATCCTCCAGAACTGTGCCTCCAGAACTGTGTGTGCAGGAACCCACCCTCGGAGCCCCTTACGAATGACTGCCCTGAAAGCCTTGGAAATGTTACCTCTTCATCCTCCTCCTCCTCATCCTGTGCCACATCCTCTTCCATCATCGCCCGAATCGTTTTTTGAAGGAGGCATAGAAGTGGGTTAAGCTGACAACGGCGTCATCGGCACTGGCCATGTTGGTGGAGTACTCAAAACAGCGCAACAAGGCACACAGGTCTCGCATGGAGGCCCAGTTATTGGTGGTGAAGTGGTGCTGTTCCGCAGAGCGACTCACGCGTGCGTGCTGCAGCTGAAACTCCACTATGGCCTGCTGCTGCTCGCACAGTCTTTCCAGCATGTGCAAGGTGGAGTTCCACCTTGTGGGCACGTCACATATGAGGCGGTGAGCGGGAAGGCCGAAGTTGCGCTGCAGCGCTGACAGGCGAGCAGCAGCAGGGTGAGAACGCCGAAAGTGCGCACAGACGGCCCGCACTTTCTGCAGCAGCTCTGACATATCGGGGTAATTTTTAAGGAACCTCTGCACCACCAAATTCAGCACATGCGCCAGGCAAGGGATGTGCGTCAAACCGGCTAGGCCCAGAGCTGCTATGAGATTTCGCCCGTTATCGCACACCACCAGGCCGGGCTTGAGGCTCGCTGGCAGCAACCACTCATTTGTCTGCTGTTCCATGCTCCTCCACAACTCCTGCGCGGTGTGTGTTTTTTCCCCCAAACAGGCAAGTTTTAAACCTGCCTGCTGTCGTTTACCCCTGGCTGTGCTGACGTTGGTGGTGAAGGTGTTACGCTGACCGGATGAGGAGGCGGTAGAGGATGAGGAAGCGGAGTAGGAGGAGTTAGGAACAGGAGGCAAACTGAAGCGCCCTGCAATCCTCGGTGGTGGAAGGACGTGCGCCAAATTGCTATCCGCCTCAGGCCCATCCGCCACTGCATTTACCCAGTGTGCCGTTAGGGAGCTATAACGCCCCTGACCGTGCTTACTGGTCCCACGTATCGGTAGTTAGGTGGACATTGGCACAGATGGCATTGCGCAGTGCACACCTGATTTTTTCCCCCACTTGGTTGTGCAGGGAAGGGATGGCTTGCCTGGAAAAGTAGTGGCGGCTGGGCACGACGTACTTGTGGGACAGCCACCGACATAAGGCTTTTAAAACTGTGCGTCTCCACCAGATGGAATGACAGCATTTCAAAGGCCAAGAATTTTGAAATGCTGGCATTCAGGACCAGGGATCGCGGGTGGGTAGGGGGGTACTTCCTCTTCCTCTCAAGTGTTTGGGAGATGGAAAGCTGAACGCTTCCACGGGACATTGTGGAGATGGTTGGTGACCCAGGTGGTGGTGTTGCTGACAGATCGTCTGTTTGCGGGGTAGCAGGTGCCGGTATCACTACAGATGTGGATGGAGAGGCCAAGACTGCAGCAGAAGAGGAAGCAGGAGGAGCCAGAGACCTTTCTTGGTTTTGAAGGTGTCTACTCCACTGCAGCTCGTGCTTTGCACTTAGATGCCTGATCATGCAGGTTGTGCTCAGGTTGAGAAGGTTTATGCCTCGCTTCAGGCTCTGATTGCACAGGGTGCAAACCACTCGTGTCCTGTCATCAGCACATTTTCTGAAGAACTTCCACGCTAGAGAACTCCTTTGAGCTGGCTTTGGTGCGCTTGTTCCCTTGCTGCGTTGGGCAGTAGCAGGCGTAGTGTCTAGGGCACGGCCGCTCCGCTTCTGCACCCTGCTCCCTCTTCTGCTGTGCTGGTGGCTCTGTGCGACCACCGCCTCTTCCTCCAAACTACTCAGGTCACCTGCATGACCTTCATTCCATGTGGGGTCGAGGACCTCATCATCCTCCACATCATCTTCCACCCAGTCTTCACCCCTGCCCTCCTTGTCGGTCTCCACAATTCTGAGTGCCGCAGCAGTTGGCACCTGCGTTTCATCATCATCGGAGACGTGCTGCGATGGTCCTTCCATGTACTCATCTTGAGAAATAAGTGGTTGGTCATCGCTGCACTCAATCTCTTCCATTTCTGGGGCAGGGCTAGGTGGATGGCCCTGGGAAACCCTGCTGACAGAGTCATCAAAAAGAAGAAGAGACGGCGCTCTGCGCAATCTGGCTGCGGCGGAGCAGGCCTTTCAGGCGGCTCCAACGCCGGCGGGAGCCGCACAGCTTAAACTGGTGACTAGGGTGGTAGCGCAGATGGAATATGAAAGGGCTCGTAGGAAGTTATTTTTCCAAAAGCAGAAACTGTTTGAGCACGGGGAGCGAGCAGGTAAGCTCTTGGCTTATCTGGTGCATTGCGAAGATAGGCCCCCGGTGGTGATTAAGTTGCGCTCACCACAGGGTTCTTTGACCGCTGATCCTAAGCAGGTAGCTGATTTGTTTAGGGAGTTTTTTCGGGATCTTTACACTTCCGTGGCCCCGGCGGATGACTCTCTAATGAATGCTTTTTTGGACTCTATAGAACTCCCCCAATTGTCGGCCGAGCAGGTGGAGTCTTTGGAGGCCCCGCTTACGGTGGAGGAGATTGTGGAGGCCATATCGCAATTCTCGAGAGCCAAATTACCCGGCCTAGACGGCCTCCCAATAGAATTCTATTCAGCATACGCTGAGGACTTGGCCCCACGCTTGTTGGCGTTGTTTACAGATATCTTTGAGACCTCTACTCTGCCCCCATCCATGAGAGAGGCTCTGGTGATTCTATTACCTAAGCCCGGTAAGGATCCGCATTGTCCAGAGTCCTACAGACCTATATCCCTTCTCCAGGTTGATGTGAAAATTTTGGCAAAACTCTTATCCATTCGGGTCAACAAGATCATCCTCTCTCTGATCCACACTGACCAGTCGGGCTTCATGCCCGGCAGGAACACTTCCTTTAATTTGAGAGGGCTATTTATGAATTTACAGGCCACGCACGATATTGTGGGAGCCAGAGTGGTGGTGTCCTTGGACACCGCCAAAGCTTTCGACTCTGTGGAGTGGAGGTTTCTTTGGAGATGCCTGGAGGGGTTTGGCTTTGGCCCACATTTTGTCCGCTGGGTGCAGGTTCTGTACCAGGCACCGGTGGCCAGGGTGTTGGCCAACGGCTGGACATCTGCTGCTTTCCCTCTTAGCAGAGGGACGCGACAGGGTTGTCCGTTGTCCCCACTGTTATACGCTCTGGTGGCGGAACCCCTAGCCATTGCTATTAGGACCCACCCGGATATAGGCGGCCTTCGCGTAGGACCTTTGGAGGAGAAGATTAGCATGTACGCGGACGACACGCTGCTGTTTCTGGCGGACCCAGAGGCCTCTCTCCATACAGCGCTGTCCCTGATTGGCCGCTATGGCCAATTCTCGGGCTTAAAAATTAACTGGGATAAGTCCCAAATCCTGCCCATCGACGATATCTCGTCGATTCCTCACAGCCTTGAGTTCCCCTTGTGTAGGGTGGACCGCATTAAATACTTAGGAGTAGAGATGTATAGAACTGTTCGCCGGCGAACAGTTCCCGGCGAACTTAGCATGTTCGCGTTCGCCGCTGCCGGCGAACATATGCGATGTTCGGTCCGCCCCCCATAAGACATCATTGAGGCAAACTTTGACCCTGAACTTTACAGTCAGCAGACACATTTCCAGCCAATCAGCATACCTCCCTCCCACACCCTCCCACCTCCTATAAATAAGCAAGGGCAGCATCCATCTTAGATCATTCTGAAGCAGTGTGTGTAGTGAGAGTAGGGAGAGAGCTGCTGCTGCTGCTGCTGCTGCTGCTGTTAAGCTAGGGACAGTTAGTCAGTGTTCCTGGTCTTGCAGTGTTCTTGGTCCACTACTGCTGTAATATCAGCACCCCAAAAAGCCCTTCTAAGGGCTGGTATTTGTGTTTTTTTCTTTTTTTTATATATATATATATATATATATATATATATATATATATATACCTAGCGTCCCCAAAAGCCCTTTTAAGGGCTGGTAATTGAGTTGTTTCTTCTTATATATATATATCTATATCTATCTAGTGTCCCCAAAAGCCCTTTTAAGGGCTGGTAATTGAGGATTTTTTTTATTTATATATATACATATATATATATATATATATATAGATATATATATATATAGTGTCCCCAAAAGCCCTTTTAAGGGCTGGTAAGGTAATAGAGTTTTTTCTTTATATATATATCTATATATATCTGTTGTACACTGCAGTTGCCTGCCCGCTGTGTGTGAGAGGCCACAGCCCTACCACAGACTGTACTGTGTGCACACCACACTCATTTCGGGTGGCACAGGCAAAGTACCTTGCATTTTAAAAAATATTTTTTTTTTCCTCTGTCATAATTGCAGTGAGTGCTGTGTCAGGTCCACAGAGTGCAGTGTACCCACTGCAGTGCACTGCCCACCACTGATATATATACAGTGGCACAGCATCTTGTTGCAATAAATTGAAAAAAAAATATTTTTTATTATTGCAGTTGCCTGGGCTGCCAGTTACTGTCAGGTCCACAGAGTGTACTGTGCCCACTGCAGTGCCACTGTGTGCCCACCCACCACTGATATATAAGGTGGCACAGCAGCTTGCAAAGTAAAAAAAAATATATATATTTTTTAATTGCAGTTGCCTGGGTGCCAGTGACTGCTGTCAGGTCCACAGAGAGTGTACTGTGCCACTGCCCATCCACCACTGATATATAAGGTGGCACAGCAGCTTGCAAAGTAAAATAAAATATATATTTTTTAAAATTGCAGTTGCCTGGGTGCCAGTGACTGCTGTCAGGTCCACAGAGAGTGTACTGTGCCACTGCCCACCCACCACTGATATATATGCCTGCAAGAGAAAAAGCCAGCCGCAGAGAAGCCGTATTCCTGAAAATATAAGAAAAATGCTGTTTTTTAGGGGTTCTGGACATGCTACAGAGCTGAAACTTGACAGGTACACTTTTTAGACCCCCCAGACACTGAATACAAAAAATGACATCCCTGCCTAAAAAAATGCCCTCTAAATGCCTACAAGAAAAAAAGCCAGCCGCAGAGAAGCCATATTCCTGAAAATATAAGAAAAATGCTGTTTTTTAGGGGTTCTGGACATGCTACAGAGCTGAAACTTGACAGGTACACTTTTTAGACCCCCCAGACACTAAATACAAAAAATGACATGCCTGCCTAAAAAAATGCCCGCTAAATGCCTGCAAGAGAAAAAGCCAGCCGCAGAGAAGCCGTATTCCTGAAAATATAAGAAAAATGCTGTTTTTTAGGGGTTCTGGACATGCTACAGAGCTTAAACTTGACAGGTACACTTTTTAGACCCCCCAGACACTAAATACAAAAAATGACATGCCTGCCTAAAAAAATGCCTGATAAATGCCTGCAAGAGAAAAAGCCAGCCGCAGAGAAGCCGTATTCCTGAAAATATAATAAAAATGCTGTTTTTTAGGGGTTCTGGACATTCTACAGAGCTGAAACTTGACAGGTACACTTTTTAGACCCCCCCAGACACTGAATACAAAAAATGACATGCCTGCCTAAAAAAATGCCCGATAAATGCCTGCAAGAGAAAAAGCCAGCCGCAGAGAAGCCGTATTACTGAAAATATAATAAAAATGCTGTTTTTTAGGGGTTCTGGACATGCTACAGAGCTGAAACTTGACAGGTACACTTTTTAGACCCCCCAGACACTAAATACAAAAAATGACATGCCTGCCTAAAAAAATGCCCGATAAATGCCTGCAAGAGAAAAAGCCAGCCGCAGAGAAGCCGTATTCCTGAAAATATAATAAAAATGCTGTTTTTTAGGGGTTCTGGACATGCTACAGAGCTGAAACTTGACAGGTACACTTTTTAGACCCCCCAGACACTGAATACAAAAAATGACATGCCTGCCTAAAAAAATGCCCGATAAATGCCTGCAAGAGAAAAAGCCAGCCGCAGAGAAGCCGTATTACTGAAAATATAATAAAAATGCTGTTTTTTAGGGGTTCTGGACATGCTACAGAGCTGAAACTTGACAGGTACACTTTTTAGACCCCCCAGACACTAAATACAAAAAATGACATGCCTGCCTAAAAAAATGCCCGCTAAATGCCTGCAAGAGAAAAAGCCAGCCGCAGAGAAGCCGTATTCCTGAAAATATAAGAAAAATGCTGTTTTTTAGGGGTTCTGGACATGCTACAGAGCTGAAACTTGACAGGTACACTTTTTAGACCCCCCAGACACTAAATACAAAAAATGACATGCCTGTCTAAAAAAATGCCCGATAAATGCCTGCAAGAGAAAAAGCCAGCCGTAGAGAAGCCGTATTACTGAAAATATAATAAAAATGCTGTTTTTTAGGGGTTCTGGACATGCTACAGAGCTGAAACTTGACAGGTACACTTTTTAGACCCCCCAGACACTGAATACAAAAAATGACATGCCTGCCTAAAAAAATGCCCGCTAAATGCCTGCAAGAAAAAAAGCCAGCTGCAGAGAAGCCATATTCCTGAAAATATAAGAAAAATGCTGTTTTTTAGGGGTTCTGGACATGCTACAGAGCTGAAACTTGACAGGTACACTTTTTAGACCCCCCAGACACTAAATACAAAAAATTACATGCCTGCCTAAAAAAATGCCAGCTAAATGCCTGCAAGAGAAAAAGCCAGCCGCAGAGAAGCCATATTCCTGAAAATATAAGAAAAATGCTGTTTTTTAGGGGTTCTGGACATGCTACAGAGCTGAAACTTGACAGGTACACTTTTTAGACCCCCCAGACACTAAATACAAAAAATGACATGCCTGCCTAAAAAAATGCCCGATAAATGCCTGCAAGAGAAAAAGCCAGCCGCAGAGAAGCCATATTCCTGAAAATATAAGACAAATGCTGTTTTTTAGGGGTTCTGGACATGCTACAGAGCTGAAACTTCACAGGTACACTTTTTAGACCCCCCAGATGCTAAATCCAAAGAAATTTTTTATTTTTATTTTTTTTTAATTTTTCCAATAATTGGCTCTCTATCAAAAAATTATAATTTTTAAGAACTTTTTTTTGCGTGATCCCTCTCCGGCATGCCACAGTCCAGGTGTTAGTCCCCTTGAAACAACTTTTCCATCACTATTGTGGCCAGAAAGAGTCCCTGTGTGTTTTAAAATTTGCCTGCCTATTGAAGTCTATGGCGGTTCGCCCGGTTCGCCGGTTCGCAAACATTTGCCGATGTTCGCGTTCGCCGTTCGCGAACGGCGAATTTTAGGTTCGCGACATCACTACTTAGGAGTCCAAGTCACGACGAGAGCGTCTGATTATGTCCCGAACAACTTACTACCTCTCCTTTCCATGGTCAAAACACGGACCCAGACTTGGGCTAGACTGCCATTGGGGGTTATGGGACGCATCAATCTGATAAAGATGGTGTTACTCCCAAAACTGCTCTATGTCTTGTGGCATTCCCCGATATATCTCCCACTTCGGTATTTTCTTCAATTGGAATCTCTCCTTAAGCCGTTTGTCTGGGGTTCCTCCAGGCACAAATTGTCCTGGCGGAAACTGAAGAATGCTACCAATCTAGGGGGGATGGCTCTCCCTGATTTTAATTTATACTATATTGCAGCGCAGCTGTCTCATTTTTTTCATTTTAATTCTTCTGATAGGGATAGATTCCTAGCGCTCCTTACACCGTCTCGGGCCCATGCACTCACAGATCCACTGTCTCTCATAGTCTCGGGTATACGGGGGGCAGATAGCAGAGACAGCAGGACTTCAATGTTGTATCACTATCGGAGGCTGTGGGATGTGGTCTCGAGCAAGCTGGCCCTCCCAGACTTTCACGAATACACCCCCTTGTGGTGCAATGCCTCCCTTCCTGAGTTCCAGACTATACCAGATGTGCATGTGTGGGTACGACACGGAATCTTATTCTTGTCTCATCTCCTCACAAATGGCAATATTAGGAACTTTGAGTCCCTCTCCAACAGGTTCCATCTTCCCCCCCATATGCATTATAGATATCTTCAACTGAGACACGCTTTCCAGACACAATTCCCTCAGCCTCTACCTGCCCTTCCTCCAGTTCCTGTGCTGGAAGTGGTTAGCTGCTCGGACCCTAGTCACCTCATTTCAATCTTATATACTATGTTGCACGAGCCGGCGTCCACGGTCCTTGCTTATGGCCCTAAGGCTAGATGGGAGGAGGATGTGGGAGCCCTGGAGGATGACGAGTGGAGCGATGCCCTGGATACTTGTAAACTGGCCTCCCCTAAATTGTCCGACCGCCTCACGCAAATATATATCCTTCATCGTGCGTATCTTACCCCCATCCTGACAGCCAAATACAGACGTGACACCTCAGACACCTGCCCTATGTGTAAACGGGAGCGGGGAACCTTTTATCACTTGTTGTGGAGCTGCCCAGAGGTTCAGGGCTACTGGGCACAGATAGTTAAATTCCTGCATGACACCATGGGCTCTCCTCTCTCTCTGGTCCCCAAGCCGTGTCTATTGGGTATATTTCCTGACACCAGCATGAATAAGTATACCACTATCTTTCTGCATGAGGTCCTATTCTCTGCCCGAAAGCTGATTGCGAGGAGTTGGATGCGAGATAGACCTCCTGCTTTTCATGACTGGCTGAGGGAGGTTAATGCCACTATTCCGTATAAGAAACTTCTATATACTCATCGTGGATGTCCCACGAAATTTACTAAGATATGGGACAGGTGGACCCAGGCCCCGGAGACGTGTATTGGACCCGGTGTCCCGTCCCCCTCCCCTACATAGTTCCCTGGTCCGCAGGCCATTCACAGTGTTCCTCGGTCCTCACGCCTCACGCTGTTGTGTAGTTGTTCCATGCCATTGATACTTGTCTGGGTTACTTTCCTGGGTATGTACTCGCAAATATGTCCTTTGATACTCATACCCTGTTGTTCTGGTCATTGCTTGGCTAATTATTTGTGGATTACTGCATTACCCTGTTACTGTTATTTGCACTTTTTTTGTTCAATAAAGAACTGTTTGATTAAAAAGAAGAAGAGACTGCTGCATGACTTGGGGCTCAGACTGCTTGCCTGATTTGCAAGGGGGTGAGGTGAAAGACGGTTGGACATTGGCTGCAGGTGCCAACTCTGACCTTTCTGCAGTAGACTGGGTGGGAGACAATGTGAAGGAACTGGAGGCACTGTCAGCAACCCAATCTAATATTGCCTGTACTTCTTCTGGCCTCATCACTTCTAGAGGCGCATGATACCCTTCCAAATACTGCTGCAGGTTCTGTTGCCTACTCACACTTGAGGAAGGTGTTTCACTTGTGCGTGTAGCTGGCACAGATCGACCACGCCCTCTCCTTGCAACAGGAGCTCTACCAGCAGCACCATGACCCAGGCCACGGCCCCTATTTGACGGTCTCCTCATATTTCTGTAATTTATGATCTTGCCCTAGAAAGGTGTTTATTGAATAGCGGAACAAAACAACAACAGTATCGCATGGGTGTATCTCACAGTCAAATATGCAAACTATGCCGCAATTTAATTTTTTTTACCCCAAAAGGGTGTATATTGAATAGCGGAATAGAAAAAGGAGAAAAAAACGGTGTATCTAACACGTACAAACACAGACTAGGCTCCGATTACAATTTTTTGTACCCTAAAGGGAGGATGAGGAAGAGGAGTAGGAGGAGTTCGGAACAGGAGGCAAACTGAAGCGCCCTGCAATCCTTGGCGGTGGAAGGAGATGTGCCAAACAAATTTAGAAGGTGTATCTCACACGTACCGATACAGACTATGCCGTAATTTAATTTTTTACACTCCAAAAGGGTGTATATTGAATAGCGGAATAGGAAAAATTTTATAAAACGGTGTATCTCACACATACAAACACAGACTAGGCCCCGATTACTATTTTTTGTACCCTAAAGGCAGGATGAGGAAGAGGAGTAGGAGGAGTTCGGAACAGGAGGCAAACTGAAGCGCCCTGCAATCCTTGGCGGTGAAAGGTGATGCGCCAAACAAATTTAGAAGGTGTATCTCACACGTACCGATACAGACTATGCCGTAATTTAATTTTTTACACTCCAAAAGGGTGTATATTGAATAGCGGAATAGGAAAAATTTTATAAAACGGTGTATCTCACACGTACAAACACAGACTAGGCCCCCCGATTACAATTTTTTGTACCCTAAAGGCAGGATGAGGAGTAGGAGGAGGTCCGAATAGGAGGCAAACTGAAGCACCCTGCAATCCTCGGCGGTATGAGATGCGCCCCAAAAATTGGAAAGGTGTATCTCACATGTACCGATACAGACTATCCCGCAATTTAATTGTTTTAACCCAAGGGTGTAGATTGAATAGCGGAATAGAAAATATGATATCAAAAGGTGTATGTATCTCACACGTACAGACCCAGACTAGGCCCCGATTACTATTTTTTGTACCCCCAAAGGCAGGATGAGGAGTAGGAGGAGTTCAGAACAGGCAGGAGGCACACTGAAGCACCCTGCAATCCTCGGCGGTATGAGATGCGCCCCAAAAATTGGAAAGGTGTATCTCACATGTACCGATACAGACTATCCCGCAATTTAATTGTTTTTACCCCAAAGGTGTAGATGGAATAGCGGAATAGAAAATATGATATCAAAAGGTGTATGTATCTCACACGTACAGACCCAGACTAGGCCCCGGTTGCTATTTTTTGTACCCCCAAAGGCAGGATGAGGAGTAGGAGGAGTTCGGAACAGGCAGGAGGCACACTGAAGCACCCTGCAATCTTCGGCGGTATGAGATGCGCCCCAAAAATTGGAAAGGTGTATCTCACACGTACCGATACAGACTATCCCGCAATTTAATTGTTTTTAACCCAAGGGTGTAGATTGAATAGCGGAATAGAAAATATGATATCAAAAGGTGTATGTATCTCACACGTACAGACCCAGACTAGGCCCTGATTACTTTTTTTTGTACCCCCAAAGGCAGGATGAGGAGTAGGAGGAGTTCGGAACAGGCAGGAGGCACACTGAAGCACCCTGCAATCCTCGGCGGTATGAGATGCGCCCCAAAAATTGGAAAGGTGTAACTCACACATACCGATACAGACTATCCCGCAATTTAATTGTTTTTACCCCAAAGGTGTAGATTGAATAGCGGAATAGAAAATATGATATCAAAAGGTGTATGTATCTCACACGTACAGACCCAGACTAGGCCCCGATTACTATTTTTTGTACCCCCAAAGGCAGGATGAGGAGTAGGAGGAGTTCGGAACAGGCAGGAGGCACACTGAAGCACCCTGCAATCCTCGGCGGTATGAGATGCGCCCCAAAAATTGGAAAGGTGTATCTCACACGTACCGATACAGACTATCCCGCAATTTAATTGTTTTTACCCCAAAGGTGTAGATGGAATAGCGGAATAGAAAATATGATATCAAAAGGTGTATGTATCTCACACGTACAGACCCAGACTAGGCCCTGATTACTATTTTTTGTACCCCCAAAGGCAGGATGAGGAGTAGGAGGAGTTCGGAACAGGCAGGAGGCACACTGAAGCACCCTGCAATCTTCGGCGGTATGAGATGCACCCCAAAAATTGGAAAGGTGTATCTCACACGTACCGATACAGACTATCCCGCAATTTAATTGTTTTTACCCCAAGGGTGTAGATTGAATAGCGGAATAGAAAATATGATATAAAATTGGTGATTTTTCAATAGCACATGTGAACACAGCAGTGTCTTATATCAGTCAGCTCTGCTGCAGGCTATGAAGGGAAAAAAAAAAGAAAATTCCCCTTTTAAGTTTGTAATTCGTAAATAGATTAGTACAGACTATGCCACAATTTAATTTTTTTTAAAACAAAAGGGTGTATATTGAATAGTGGAATAGAAAAAAGTGTATAAATTTTAAAATCACTCAATAATAGCACATGTGAACACAGCAGTGTATTATCACAGTCAGCAGCACTGAAGGAAAAACGCTGCACACAACTGACTGATAAAAAAGATTTTTTTCTCCCTCCTCCTCAGCGGGCAAAAAGATTGTGTTCACACCACCCCACACACAGCAAAATCGATGTAGAACACTGACCCTGCCTATTCTCCAGCCTCGCCCTAAAATGATCGATAAGATCGGTCACTGCCGACACTGCAAACCCCCCACACAGCAAAATCGATGTAGAACACTGACCCTGCCTATCTCCAGCCTCGCCCTAAAATGATCGATAAGATCGGTCACTGCCGGCACTGCAAACCCCCCACACAGCAAAATCGATGTAGAACACTGACCCTGCCTATCTCCAGCGTCGCCCTAAAATGCCCTAACAACTCGCCCTGCCTGCAGCACTCCGACCTGTCCCTGAATTCTTTTCGGACACAATATCATTTTTGACTGTCTGTCCCTAATCAGCAGCCAGTACGTATGATGTGTGCTCTGTCCCTGTACTACAGCCCAATGACGCAGCGGCACTCGGTCTCGAACTTCTAAAGACTTGGTCACATGCTTCAGATGGCCAATCACAGCTACTAATACATTTGTAGGCATAGCTGGGATGGCTTAAGGCACACCAGTTAAACGCTTGTTGATTGGCTGTTGAAAGCCCACCATTAAAAGCGCGCCATTACATACAAACCCGGAAATAAAATGACCGAACACGGATTTTAAACCCGAACATACAGTAAAGTTTTCGGGTCCGTGTTTGGATAACAAAAATCCAATTATTCGGTACGAACACGAATAATGCAGTCCATGTTCGCTCAACACTAGTCAGGAGGTGTCCAAATGAGCTTCTCACTGTATTTAGTAAATGTCAAATGGACTGTACTAGAGCATTAGAGTTCACTGAACCATACATTCGGTGTATCATAGTTACATAGTTAGTGAGGTTGAAAAAAGACACCAGTTCATACAGTTCAACCTATGATGTGTGTGTGTGTGTGTTTTCTGTTAACTGTTCATTGTATATCCCTGTATGTTGTGGTCTTTAAGGTGCCCATCTAATAGTATTTTGAAACTACGATGATCCCTGCTGATACCACTGCATGTGGAAGAGAATTTCGCATCCTTACCACTCTGACAGTAAAGAACTCTTTACGCAGTTTAGGGTTAAACCACTTTTATTCTAGTTTTAGTGAGTGGCCCTGTGTCTTATTGAATTCCCTTTCTCTGAAAAGTTTGCTCCCTATGCTAAGGTCACCAGTTCGGTATTTGTACATTGATATCATATCCCCTTTTAAGCTTCTCTTCTCCAGAGGGAATAAGTTCAATGCGTGTAGTCTTTCCTCAAAAGTGATGTCCTCCATTCCTCTAATTAGCTGTGTGGCCCTTCTCTGAACTATCTTTAGTTCCAGCGCATCCTTTCTAAGGACCGCTGCCCAGAACTGGACAACATACTCAAGATGTGGCCGGACCAGAGTCTTGTAGAGTTTTATCTCTGGAGTAAATCCCCTTTTTTATACATGCCAGTATTCTGTTGGCTTTGCTTGCAGCAGCAGCAGCTTGGCATTGCATGCCATTGCCAAGCCTGTTGTCTACTAGGACCCCTCGGTCCTTTTCTATCTTAGATTCACTCAGAGGTTCCCCCCCTAGAGAGTAACTTGCGTTCCTATTTCTGACACTCAAGTGCATTACCTTGTATTTTTCAACATTAAACCTCATCTGCCATGTAGTTGCCCACCCTGTTATTTTGTTCAGGTCTGCTTGTAAGGTTACCACGTCATGTATAGAAGATTTTGGTTTGCTTAGCGTAGTATCGTCTGCAAATACCGAGATTGTGTTGGTTATCCCATCCTCTAGGTCGTTTATGAATAAATTAAACAGGATTGGTCCCAGGACAGATCCTTGGGGGACCCCACTTTCCACACCTGACCAATCTGAGTACTCCCCATTTATCACCACCGTCTGGAATCGCCCATGGAGACAGTTTTCAATCCAGGTACTCACCCTATGGTCTATACCTATGTACCCTAGTTTGTACAGTAAGCGTTTGTGGAGAACTGTGTCAAATGCCTTTACAAAGTCCAGATGCACCACATCCACAGGCCTTCCTTTATCTAGATGGCAGCTTACTTCTTCATAGAAGGTTAATAGATTGGTCTGGCAAAGATTCTTCATGAATCCATTCTGATTACTACTAACAATACCGTTTTCACTACTAAAGTTTTGTATGTGGTCCCTTATCATCCCCTCCAGTATCTTGCAGACTACTGATGTTAGGCTAACCGGCCTATAGTTTCCCGGAATATATCTAGGCACTTTTTTAAATATTGGTACCACGTTGGGTTTTTTCCAATCAGCTGGCACCATTGCCGTCAGTAGGCTATCCATAAAAATTAGGAATAATGGTCTGGCTATCACCGGTCTGAGTTCTTTAAGGACCCTCGGGTGTAAGCCATCTGTTCCCAGAGACTTATTTATGTTAAGTTTTTAAAGTCTAGTTCTGAGTCTGACTTCTGTTAACCATGAGGATGCTTCTTGTGATGTATTATTAATTTTAACATTACAAGCTGGGTTAGTGTAGCCCCCCAATTATTTTGTGAAGACTGAGAAGAAGAATTTATTTAGTACCTTCACCTTCTCTCTGTCCTTTGTAGCCAGATTCCCTTCATCGTCTTTTAAATGGTTAAATGGCCAATATGTTCTGGCCTCACTTTCTTACTATTTATATACTTAAAGAATTTCTTGGAGTTTTTTTTACTCTCTTCCGCTATGCGCCTTTCGTGTTCTATTTTAGCCGCCTTGATTGCGCCCTTACATTTCTTATCACATTCTTTGTAATGTTGGAATGCTGCCAATGACCCCTCAGCCTTGTATTTTTTGAAGGCCTTTTCTTTAGTTTTAATATGCATTTTTATGTTGGTGTTTAACCACCCAGGGTTTATTTTAGCTCTTTTAAGCTTATTCCCTGCTGGAATTCACTGGTCAATGCTTTTATTTAGTATGTTCCTGAAGCACACCCATTTTTCCTCCGTGTTCTTTGTTCCCGGGGTTTTATCCCATTTTATATTGTCTAGCAAGGAGCGCAATTTAGGGAAGTTGGCTCTTTTGAAATTCAGTGTCCTTGTATTACCCTGGTGTTTCCTATTTCTATGATTTATAGTGAAACTAATAACTTGGGGTCACTGCTTCCTAAGTTGCCCCTTATTTCTACATCCGTGATCAGGTCTGTATTGTTGGTAATCAGTAGGTCTAATAATGCATTGTTGCGGGACGCCTGCTACCTCCTCCCTTCGGCCTTTGCCCTTCTGCCGATCGGTCTCCCCAGGGACATCTAGTGGCTCTTTTGTCCGGAGTTCCATCTCGGACACTGCTACCTTACTGGTACCTGGGGACACCTCCTTCAGTGTGACAAGCAAGCAGATGCAGCCCCAGTGAGCAGCAGTGTTTACCATCCAGACAGCAAGTAAAAAGATCTTTTAAAGTGGAGTTCCACCCATTTTTGGAACTTTAGATCTTTGTAATCCCCTTTAAAATGGCTTTTACCAATGGAAACTTTTTTTTTTTTTTTTTGCTAGTAAATACCTTAATTTTGGCTTTATTCCCCCTCTCCTCACTTCCTGGTCCGATCGGCGATGACGTCATTCGGCGATCCGCAGTGTCTGCTGGGATGTATTCTACTTGCAGTAGCTGTATCTGTACTGAGCCGTGCCTGCCCCGCCTCCGCCCCGCCTCCTCTCATTGAATTGCATTGTATGAATGTATTAAGGCTGTTCTCTGCCCAGCCTCCGCCCCGCCTCCTCTCATTGAGTTGTATTGAGAGGAGGCGGGGCGGAGGCTGGGCAGAGAACAGCCTTAATACATTCATACAATGCAATTCAATGAGAGGAGGCGGGGCGGAGGCTGGGCAGAGAACGGCCTTAATACATTCATACAATGCAATTCAATGAGAGGAGGCGGGGCGGAGGCGGGGCAGGCACGGCTCAGTACAGATACAGCTACTGCAAGTAGAATACATCCCAGCAGACACTGCGGATCGCCGAATGACGTCATCGCCGATCGGACCAGGAAGTGAGGAGAGGGGGAATAAAGCCAAAATTAAGGTATTTACAAGCAAAAAAAAAAAAAAAAAGTTTCCATTGGTAAAAGCCGTTTTAAAGGGGATTACAAAGATCTATGTATTCCAACCTATTAAAAATGGGTGGAACTCCGCTTTAACTTGTGTTTTAAGCCTTTCATACCTTTATTTATGTTGACAAATAAAGACTGCAGCTTTTATAATAATACTGTGGTGCCTTGCTTTGAATTGTTCCAATTGTTTCGTGGAACATTGATTAGTGAATATTATGACTTCTCACCCATAAGCCTGACCCCAAGCGCTCTTCTGTTCTGTGTTACTAAGTGTTCCCTATATGCTATGAAAATGCAGTACACATGAGGTGCCCACTGTGCATCAGTTAACTCAAGCTCCCTACTAGAAAAAAATCATCATCTAAGCATCAAAATAATGCATAATAAAGTTTTGTTTAAGGAAAAAAGGCTTTGTTGCGATCATTTTATCTGTAATACAATAACATTCACTAAATATATACTATATATATAAAATAATAAATATAAATATATATAAATAAATATAGATATTAGGTTAATGCAGGTTGCTTCATTTAAGTTTGAGATCATTTTATATGTTATCTAAGTTGTTTAAGGAACTCTCATTCTTATGCATATTCTGTCAGTCTACTGTATCTCAGAGTTTCTCCGTAGTAGTGTTGGGAGCAAAGAGGTAGGACCTTGACAGTGCACAGCGCAACACAAAGTCAATTCAGATTCCATCAGCAACCAGCAGGTCTCAGCAGGGAGTGACCTTTAGAACTGCACATTGATTAGATATTAATTAATTCTGTTACACCGTGACATATTTTGACAACTTCTAATATAAGGGAGACGAGTGCCAACATTCTACTTAATTGCTGTTTGGATGTAAAAGCCATGCAAAGTTAAAAATAAAACCAGAAAAAAAAAACAGTGAACAGATGTATAAAAAAGGAAATAAAACAACACAAAATGTGCTGAAACAATGATGTGGGAATGCAGCTGAACTGCTTCTGTCAATGTACACTTTATGTATCATTTATATTTTTCTTTCTGCACATTTTACTGGCCTTCGTTTTCTTTTTATGGTATTTTTCCTCTTAGTTCCACCTGTTGATCTAGTGTTGCAATCTTTTCCTAGTCACATGGGACAATGGAGCATTAAACTTCATTCACACTGGGGCTGTGGTCCATACAGGAATGAGGCATTTGTTTATGTGGCTGAAGCTGCCTGGAGCTTTATGATGGCAGCCAATGTTACTATGGGGAAGCAGCAGCTTTACGTACACAGCCACTCCCACATGCAGCTCCCCCGTCACGCCACGTGGACTGCACTGCAGGCAGCCACGTTTGCCTACAGGAACCTTTTGTCTGTATATTTTCACCTGGGTCGGCGTGCGTCCCAGCCTGCGTTCCAATGCCTTTACTCGCTACTTCTGGGTTTAGCAGAGACCAGTGGTCTCTGGAAGTAGCGAGTAAAGGCATTGAAACGCAGGCTAAGACGCACGCCGACCGCCGCACGCTAGCAGGGGGCAAGGAGACTCAAGAGAGATACTGCAGATCCTCGGAGGGTTTTTTCTTCCTGATACCCGCAAGCAACCAATGCGAATTGCCCAGTGCCAGGAGGGCACAATTAAATGAAAGGAGCCAATTATTGTTATTTTATGCACTTTTATTAAAATCGACAGTATTACACTATTTTGGCTATCTTATGTGTCTTTATATATGCGGGCTCTACCTTCACACGTATGAGTAATGCATAAGAAAAAATAGGAGAAAGGAGCAGGATATTCTGAAAGAGGAGTCGGTAAGGTCTGATCCACCTATATAAAGGGATCACAGGCGTTGGGGGTCTTTGCGACCTGCTTCAATCTGGTAAGAGGCAAAGAGTGACACACCCCACCACCTGGAGCACCTAAGATCCAAGCAATTAAATATATCCAGTTTTTTCCCTGCATGAATTGACTTGGACTATGAACTATCCATAAGCACTTTAATCACTTAAAGCACTATAAAAGTGGGCACAATATTTTTGGTATAATAATTTATGATGTATAATTCATCCGTGGATGCACAAGCAAGCACTTTATTTGGCACTATTGTTGTACAGCACTTGCACCTTATAAATTAATTATTTATTTATACTGTATATGTATGCACTACTGATGTTTATACTGAGTTTTGTGAATTTTTAGAAAGGTTTTTTAATAAGTATACACTCTCAAATTATTTATATTTTTCACTAAAAAAGATTACCAGCGCATTTTTACCATTCATTTACCTATTTATTGTTACCCAACAATTAAAAGGGCAGCAGGTTCTAACATCTTTTTAAAAAAAAAAGGGCCAGGCGCCTTCGCATTTCCTATACAAGTATATATATTTCCATAATTGATTTGTTTATATTAAATTTTATTTGAAATGGATTTGTAAGCGCACTATTTCACCTTTTCAATATTATCTTTATTCTAGTGCTGCTGCATATTATTTAGGTTAGCGCACCCTTTTTCATCTTTTCATATATATATATATATATATATATATATATATATATATATATATATATATTGTGAGGGATTAGCTCGGTGGCGGGTGTGGATGACCCCTTGGGGGGTGCGTTTTCCCAGAGAGGTAGCCGACAAGTGCTTGCAAACAAACAGTGTGGTTTATTAAATGGTGTTTTCTTCACCAGGCTGTATGCAGCAAAACATCCAAAATAAAATAAAACAGAAAATAAATCCTTGCCTCTGTGGGCGGCTACCTTCTCACAACTGGAACCTGCCTAAGTGTCTGTCTCCAACCTACCGTCGGGCAGACTTCCTTGTCCTCCAGCGGACACTCAATAGTCCTTTTATAATAGCTTCACAGGGCAACACAGTCCTTTGTTTCTTTCACATCAACAGTTCGTCTTCTCACCTTTGAGACGTATTCACCCTTGGTTACCGTCCCGGGCACACATCACTCCGGGGGGTCTTCTCCCAGGCCCACACATCCTGTCGGGAGGCACACGCTGACTGTCCTCCTGCTCCCAGCCCACATGGCTTCAGGATGCAGCTTCTGGAGGCAGCAAACAATAGGAATTTCTCTGAACAAATTATAGAGCCTTAACTCCCTCATTCTGAACAGGTGAAGGCCTTTCAACTTCCTGCTGGCTAGCTCTGTAGCCAACACCCTAAATTAATTAATGGACTTTCTAAATCAGGTAGAAATGTATCTCCTTCCTGTGACTACATTCCCAGATTTAGCTGACTTCCTGTTACATACCCCCCCCTCTTGTTTCAACCCTAGGGTTGGGACACATATTTCCAGGCACGCATGTGTCAGGCACTGCTGACTCACTAATAAGCCTCCTATTATCCTCAAGCTTCCGGATGAAACTGTTTTGTCATCTTCATTGACAGATTTCTCATAAATGCCACACAGTTTGTCTCTCATCTCATATACACATTCTTCAACTGCATTTTTGGCATCATTTTGCTCCTTCTCGTTTCTGTCATCTTCATTGACAGCTTTCTCATAAATGTCAGACAGCTTGTCCCTCATAACCGTCTGTCCAATCCACCATGGAGGACCGTGATCCATAGGCAACTCAATTGGGCTAGTCTTAATGTCTTCAACATTCTTAAGACGCCTCTCTCTGCAATCCATAAATGTTTTCCACAAAACTTTGAGAACCTTTGCTTCACTAAGCTTTGTTCCAAGTAGGGACTCTTGACATCCCTCTGTGACTTGAGTTGCCTCTCCATACAGCTGTACACAATCATTGACTTTTTGTTGTAAAAGGGAATGATCTTCCTTCTTGAGCTTTGCTTGCTCTAAGATGCTGTGCAGAGGATTTTCCAATTGAGACAACAGGCTGTCACACATTTCTTCAAAGTGACCCCTGTTCCTTTTCCCAGAGATATCAATATCATTCAAACATTTCATATTCATAGGCAGATCTGAAGCATTTGCACTCATCAACTTCTTAAACTTTTCGCCCTCCTGAGCGAGTCGCAGTAAAGGCCTACTATTTGATTTGATATTCAGTTTATATTTCTTGCCAAACTCTTCACAGAAGTAGCCAACCAGAACATCATCAACTTTCCTTCCACCAACATAGGGGTCAAAGGCAACAACACAGTTGAACCCAGCGATCTGGGTGGTATCCATTATAGACCTCCTCTCTGCATCAGTGAAGAAGCATGGAACTGCAACACATTCTTTTACAGGTTTCTTCAATGCACTTTCTGCTGAACTATTTGACCTCTCAAGGTCACCTAGTTCTTTTTCTCTATCTGAATTCCACATGGAATGCATCTCAAGATCACGATCAAACTTCTGCCACCCGTCTTTCACCAGTTCCATTTTGGAAACACTCCCTGAAAGGCACTTATTCATTTGCTTCACGTTTTCACCAACAGCCTTAGTTTTCTCCACTAGGTTTTCAGCCTGAACTGAGAAATCACCACATTTCTTACTCAGCTCCTTTGTTTGCTGAAGTTCTAATGATACATTTTCCAATGCTTGAAGTTTTTGAAGGAACGGTTTATTCCAAAGGGGTGATTCAAGCCACATGTCGTCACATTTCTGAGGCTCACTCAGGACAGACCCCAAAACACTGATCCTTTTAAAAACTGCATCAGGCACACTATCCCCTCTTTGGGACAGATCCTCTGTTGCCTGGAATTCCTCTTCCAGTTCCTGCAACGGAATCTTCATCTCTTCTACTTGCTGTTCTAAGGCTCGCTTAGACTTTTCTAGCTCCTGAACGCTTTTCACAACATCATCCTTGGAGCTGACCAATTCTTCCATTTCTGTACGCAGCTGTTTAACACTTTCTAGTTCAGCCTTACACTCTAGAGCTTCCTCCAAAGAGCGAGCCAAGAACAGGGCTTTGCTCTCGTTATCACGCACCTCCGTTTCTGCACGTGCGCGTTCTTCTGCATATTTTGCAGACACAGTCTTCTCTTCACCAAGCATCTGATCAAACTTCTTTTTCACATCTTCAACACACTGTAATGAACCAACGCTTTCTTCCATGCGTTTTTTCATATCCGCTATCTGAGCTTGCAATGTTGCGACTTGCTCTGATAGGTTTTTCTTTGCTTCCGCCTCCTCTTTTAATTGTTCCAGGAAGCCATTTTTCTCATCTTCCATTTGTTTGAGCTTTGTGCTAAAACTCAGCCTTTGACACCTCTCTTCCTGTAAGAGTTCCTGCGTGTCTTGCAGCTGCGATTCCAAGATAGAAAAATCTTCCGCAATTTCTCTAGATTTTCTGTCTGCTTGAGAAAGCTGATTTGTAACATTGTCCAACTCAACCTGCAGTCGGTTTGCCTTCTCTGACAGCTTAGCACACAATCGGTCACCTTCTGACACCTTGACTTGCGATTCCAGAAGCTGTGCCTCTACTTTTTCCCTCTTATGTTCACAATCTCCTTTTCCCTGCATAAGAGCCTTCACCTCATTGGCTAGCATCTGGGAATAAGAATGTAATTCTGCCACACAGGCTTCTTTCTCCTTTAA
Source organism: Pelophylax lessonae (assembly GCF_965119305.1). Lineage (NCBI taxonomy): Eukaryota > Metazoa > Chordata > Amphibia > Anura > Ranidae > Pelophylax > Pelophylax lessonae. The sequence continues at coordinate 750,419,733 of NC_138768.1, forward strand.
CTGCTGCTGGACACGTTGGGCTTCCCCTTTCCAACTTTCACAGTCCGCACGCCATTCATTTACCACATTGCTCAAAGTAGTGAGCTCATACACAGTACTCAGTAATTTAGCCTCTCTTTCACTTTTCTCGTTGTCGCTGAGAGATAATGTCGTTTTCAGAGCGACATTCTGTTCCTGCGACTCCTGCAGGTCTATTTTTGTAGCTCCCAAAGACTGAAGACTTTTTTCCAGCTGATTACGCAACTCCAACATATCAGCCATACTTTGCTTCTGCAAAGTCTGAATTTCACTTTCCTTTTCCATGAGGATGGTATCTTTCTCCATTATAGTCTCTCTGCGTTTTTGCAACTCGACCAAAAGAAGAGCAGTGGATTCTTCCCACTGTAACACATGAGACTTGAGTAGTTCATTCATTTCCTGCAAGTTTCTATGCTCCATTTTAAGCAATTCCAAGGCTTGTTCCTTTTCTTCCATTTTCCGTTGCAAGGCATCCAACTCAGCCCTGCACACATACTCGGTTTCCTCCAAACCGATGGCCTCCATTGGCTGCTGGCGTCTCTGTTTCCAGCCTGCCATGCTCTCTTGATGAGCCTTTTGTTGAGCTGCAAAGCTCTGCTGAAAATCCGCATTTGCCTGCTGTTGAGCTGCATTTGCTTGCTGTTGAGCTGCATTTGATATAATCAGATGTTTCAACATCTCCTCCATTTTGAGTTTACTTTTCATCTGAGCACACTGCGTCTCCATAGCGGTTTCATCAGTGTTGCTAGGGACAACAACCTTCCTCTTTAGTAGACTCTCTTTAGGCATGGATGGGGCTGGTTCAGACGGCAACATCCCCTCCATCCATAGAATCCGGTCTCTCATTTCATCTATCTTTGCATTCTTCAGGCGTTTTGAACGCCCCATCTTCAATAACTCCACAAACAAATTTTTCACAGTCCAGCAAAAATTTTTCAGACCACTGTCTCTTTAACACATGTAGTTTTTCTCTCTCTCTTGCAAGATCTCTTTTCCTGCGCACACAGTTTGTGCAGTCACTTGCACCAGACACAACAAAGTTCATCAAATAATTTTGAGACCCCTGTCTCTTTAAAACACTTTTTTTTTTTTTTTTTTTCTGTCAGGATCTTCTCTCCTGCACACATAGATTGTGCAATCTCATGCACCAGATAAAGTTCATCAAACATTTGCACTTCCTTGCAGGGATCTCTGCTTATGCCCACTGCATACCTCCACCATATGTGAGGGATTAGCTCGGTGGCGGGTGTGGATGACCCCTTGGGGGGTGCGTTTTCCCAGAGAGGTAGCCGACAAGTGCTTGCAAACAAACAGTGTGGTTTATTAAATGGTGTTTTCTTCACCAGGCTGTATGCAGCAAAACATCCAAAATAAAATAAAACAGAAAATAAATCCTTGCCTCTGTGGGCGGCTACCTTCTCACAACTGGAACCTGCCTAAGTGTCTGTCTCCAACCTACCGTCGGGCAGACTTCCTTGTCCTCCAGCGGACACTCAATAGTCCTTTTATAATAGCTTCACAGGGCAACACAGTCCTTTGTTTCTTTCACATCAACAGTTCGTCTTCTCACCTTTGAGACGTATTCACCCTTGGTTACCGTCCCGGGCACACATCACTCCGGGGGGTCTTCTCCCAGGCCCACACATCCTGTCGGGAGGCACACGCTGACTGTCCTCCTGCTCCCAGCCCACATGGCTTCAGGATGCAGCTTCTGGAGGCAGCAAACAATAGGAATTTCTCTGAACAAATTATAGAGCCTTAACTCCCTCATTCTGAACAGGTGAAGGCCTTTCAACTTCCTGCTGGCTAGCTCTGTAGCCAACACCCTAAATTAATTAATGGACTTTCTAAATCAGGTAGAAATGTATCTCCTTCCTGTGACTACATTCCCAGATTTGACTTCCTGTTACAATATATATATATATATTTATACACTCGCCGGCCACTTTATTAGGTACGCCTTGGTAGTACCGGACCCCTTTTGCCTTCAGAGCTGCCTTGATTCTTTGTGACATAGATTCAACAAGGTGTTGGAAACATTCCTCTGAGATTTTGGTCCATATTGACATGATAGCATCACGCACTTGCTGCAGATTTCTCAGCTGCACACGCAAGATGAGAATCTCCCACACCCATGATACACAGTGGTGGCTGGTCAAAATTTGGGGATTGGGGGGGGGGGGGGGGGGTCGCAAATGCAACACAGAAAAGAAAAGAAACGGGCCCTTTAAGTGACAAAGTGACGTTTGGCGTCGCTCTGGTCCTCCAAGGGCATAGAGTGGTGTGGGGGCCATCTTGCCCTCAGTCAACTTCCTGCCCATTCCTCAGACCATATGCCGCACACTGCAGTTTGATGCAGTGTACGGCGTATGGTCTGAGCACTGACAGGCTGACCCCTCACCCCTTCAACCTCTGCAGCAATGCTGGCAGTATTCATACGTCTATTTCCCAAAGACAACCTCTGGATATAAAGCTGAGCACGTGCACTCAACTGCTTTGGTCGACCATGTCGAGACCTTTTCTGAGTGGAACTTTTCCTGTTAAACTGCTGTATGGTCTTGCCCACCGTGCTGCAGTTTCAGGGTCTTGGCAATCTTCTTACAGTCTAGGGACAATTCTTTTTTTCAGATTCTTAGAGAGTTCTTTGCCAAGAGGTGCCATTTTGAACTTCCGGTGACAAGTATGAGAGAGTGAGAGTGAGAGCGATAACACCAAATTTAACACATCTGCTCCCCATTCACACCTGAGACCTTGTAACACTAATGAGTCACATCACCGAGGAGGGAAAATGGGTAATTGGGCCTAATTTGGACATTTTCACTTAGGAGTGTACTCACTTTTGTTGCCAGCGGTTTAGACATCAATGGCTGTCTGTTAAGTTATTTTGAGGGGACAGCAAATTTATACTGTTATACAAGCTGTACTCTCACTACTTTACATTGTAGCAAAGTGTCATTTCTTCAGTGTTGTCACAACAAAAGATATAATAAAATATTTACAAAAATGTGAGGGGTGTACTAACTTTCATGAGATACTGTACATATATATATATATATATATATATATATACAGTATATATAATTTATTTATTTTTTTAACTAAAAATATAGTTAAAAAACACCCATCCCACAGATAGAAAAGTCACTTACCAGGAGTACATTGACACTTTTATGCAAGATGCAGCGCAGCAGCAGCAATACACAGGGAGTCAGGAACAGCGTGACTAGAGCAGTACTGCCTGGTCTCAGCCGACTCAGAGAGGCTCAGGCCTTGCGTTCCCTCATGGGACTGGGATGAGTCGGCTCGAAAAAAAGGAAGAGACGCGGTTCCGCTCAAAGCACCGCCCTACATCCTATGGACCACCAATCATGAACCACCACATGAAGCTGAATGCAACAATGGGAGTGTTTCCAGGCACAACGCTCTGCATCCCGAGGACACTCTAAAGGAAGCCAATAAAGCTTCTCAGCCGCAAACATGTGATGTCAAAAACGTAATGCTTCCCAATTTGTCTGGCACCCTGCACACACTTCTAGAAACACATTTTTTTTTTAATGATGACTAGCTTTAGGGGTGCGGTGCCCCTGCACCCTCTATTGATGGGCCGCCACTGATGATGCATATCTACCACATCCCAAAATCGATCTATTGGATTGAGATCTGGTGACTGTGGAGGCCATTGGAGTACAGTGAACTCATTGTCATGTTCAAGAAACCCATTTTGAGATAATTTGAGCTTTGTGACATGGTGCATTATCCTGCTGGAAGTAGCCATCGGAAAATGGGTACACTGTAGTCATAAAGGGATGGACATGGCCAGCAACAATACTCAGGTAGGCCGTAACATTTAAACAATGCTCAATTGGTACTAAGGGGCCAAAAGTGTGCCAAGAAAATATCCAGCCACACCATTACACCACCGCCAGAAGCCTGAACCATTGATACATGGTAGGATGGATCCATGCTTTCATGTTGTTTACAACAATTTCTGACCCTACCATCTGAATGTCGCAGCTGAAATTGAAACCCATCAGACCAGGCAACATTTTTCCAATCTTCCATTGTCCAATGTTGGTGAGCCTGTGGGAATTGTAGCCTCAGTTTCCTGTTCTTGGCTGACAGGCACCTGGTGTGGTCTTCTGCTGCTGGAGCCCCTGGTTGTAATGAGTGGGTATTTGAGTTACTGTTGTCTTTCTATCATCTTGAACTAGTCTGCCAAATTTCCTCTGACTTTTGACATCAGTAAGGCATTTTTGTTTACACAACTGCCGCTCACTGGATATTTTCTCTTTTTCGGACCATTCTCTGTAAACCCTAGAGATGGTTGTGCGTCAAAATCCCAGTAGATCAGCAGTTTTTAAAAAAACTCAGACCAGCCCGTCTGGCACCAACAACCATGCCAAGTTTAAAGTCACTTAAATCCCCTTTCTTTCCCTTTCTGCTAGTCGGTTTAAGCTTCAGCAAGTCGTCTTCACCACTTCTAGATGCCTAAATGCATTGAGTTGCTGTGATGTGATTGGCTGAATATCAATCTGTGTTACCAAACAATTGAACAGGTGTACCTAATAACGTGGCCAGGGAGTGTATACTGTGTGTATATATATATATATATATATATATATATATATATATATATATATATATATATATACTGTATATATATATTATACATACACACAAAGGCTGACTGGACTGTGGACAGTGTATGTGTCATCTGTGTTTCTAACCTACACTTAATGAGGAGCTCCATGGTTACGACTGACATGGAGAAAACAAATCTTTTTGTTTTATTTGTAGAGATTTGGGTGGGGAAAAGCCTTCATTCCTAGGGCTACATTCTAACAGGTAGCCAGACCTCATTTATAGTCATTTATAGTCTCAGCTGTGCACCAACCATAATATATTTGAGCTGACTGATGCTCAGGGATCTCTCTCTCTCACTTTCTCTATCTGCTGTGGGAGTCTGCTGTGTGAAAAGGCAGACTGCTGATAAAACACTAAAAAGGTACATGCACTGCCTGTTATTAGGTGACACTCTGATAGTCAGGAACTCACCTGAGTTTAGTTAGTAGCTTAAGCAAGCAGATGTTTTGTTTTCTTTGTGATACTGACTTGCTGTACAAAGCCCTCCGGCAGGAAATCGTTTTTTTTCTGCCTTGCTTAATAAAAGAGTTGGACAAACCTGCTTCGACTGTTACTGGGTGTCCCTGTCACATGCATGATTTACCACTACCATTACAAGTTGAGGTAGCTCACCTACGTTACTGTATATACATTTACAGTACATGAAGGATTATTATTCATGTGCTGATGACTGCCTACTGATGGGTAAAAGCACATGCATTGGGTGCTGAGAGATAAATGTACATAAGCAGAATGATAGATGCTGAGACGTGAAAGCACATACATTGTCTACTAAGTGCAGTCCCAGTCCAATGTATTTCTATAGCACTTTTCTCCTCGGGAACTCAAAGAACATAGAGGGTAAGGCAGCCAAACTGGGCATACACAATTGAGTGCAAATGTGCTTAGATGTTAACTTACATGCCTGAGGACTGATCACTGAGGAGATAATGCACATGGGCTGAGGGGTAAACAGACCATAGCTTGGGCTGGGTGCTAAGGGGTTAATGCTTATTTACTGGGGACAAGTCATCAAGGGGTCAAAGCACACATTTAATATTCATCACTGATGGGTTGATGCACATGCTTTTGAAGGAGATTACATACGCTGGAGACCAGGGACTGGGGGTTTAATACTTATAAGCGGGAGGCTGAAGGTTTATCCTTTCTTCTGTGGCGGCTAATCACTGACTGGTTAATGCACATACACTGGAGACTGGTCATGGATGGGTAATGCACATATACTGCAGAATGGTCACTGCTAGGGTAATGGTCATTAGGGATGATCGAACTTTTGAAAAGTTCGGTTCGGCCAGAACATCCGAACTTCCCGAAAGTTCGGCCCGGATTTCAGAACCCCATTGAAATCAATGGGACCCGAACTTCGGTAATCAAAAAACACAATTTTTAAGCCCTAAAACCCAATAAATGCCCCTAAAAAGTGCCTAGGGTTCTGGGTCATGCCCCATTAACTATTAATCACACAAAAAAAGTTCTTAAAAATTGTCATTTTTGATAAAAAAAGCCAATTATTGAAAAAAAAAGAGAGATTTTTTTTATTTTGACTTTGGATTTAGTATCTGGGGGGTCTAAAAAGTGTACATGTGAAGTTTCAGCTCTGTAGCATGTCCAGAACCATGAAAAAAAAAAGATAATTTTTCAGTGCGGCCGGTGACGTCATTGCTGTGTTCCTGTAGGCTCCTGTGGAGGTCGTGTTATATATAATAGATGGAAGTGTGAAGTCTGTGTAGTGAGTCCAGGCTTCATGGCTCACCGGTGCCTGCAGCTGTCTGGGCTGTGCCGGCCACTGAGCGGCGCTTTCCTCCCTCTAGTGTCTCATAGCCGGCGCCCTGGGGTCTGCTGTGTGAGGAGGATTCAAACTCAAGTCACAAGATTACACAGGAACTCCTTACTGGCTAATGTGATATCTGCGTACACAAGGTTTTGTGCCCAGCCTCCTAAAGGTTTTGAAAAATACTTTCCAAATAGGAAGAATAGCAAGAAAGCAAATGATTCCAAAGTGGAGCTAAAAGATACTGAAGGTAATGAAAAGCATTCCTCTGGTGGAAGTGGGGACTCGGGAGGAGGTGGAAAAAAAGGTGGGAAGAAAGATAAAGATTGGTGGTCAAGGATGTCTAAGGGGGAAATTCCTTGGGATGATGATCAATTCCGAACCTACTTTCTGAGCACTTGTGGGTTATGGGTTGCTGCTACTTACTTCGTCTTCTTTAGGAACACTCAAGTAGAGATCACATGGAAAGACTTTGTTAACGACTACCTGTCAGAAGGCCTGGTGGATCGACTTCAAGTAGTGAATAAGCGCTATGTACGAGTTATGATTCCATCTCACAAGACACCTTGGGAAGGGAAAACTGTCTGGTTTAATATTGGCAGTGTGGACACTTTTGAGAGGAATTTGGAAACAGTACAGCAAGAACTTGGAATAGAGCCAGAGAAGAGAGAGTACCTGTGGTGTAGTAGAACAGGGATGTGGGACCCTCCTTTTACACCTATATGATCTTTTTTTTCTGGTTCTGGACATGCTACAGAGCTGAAACTTCACAGGTACGCCTTTTAGACCCCCCCCCCCCCGACACAAAATCACACAAAAAAAGTTCTTAAAAATTGTCATTTTTGATAAAAAAGCCAATTATTGAAAAAATTAAAAAAAAAAAGAGATTTTTGATTTCGTATCTGGGGGGTCTAAAAAGTGTACATGTGAAGTTTCAGCTCTGTAGCATGTCCAGAACCATAAAAAAAAGATTGTTTGTATTAGAACACTTTCAGCACAGGAGGTTGGCTTCTCGGTTTTCACACCTTGCCGGTTTAATAGCAGGCATTTTTTTGGGTTCTTTGCAGTCAGGAAAAACATCTGAACTTGTGTATAGTGGTACTGTGCACAAGTTCTGATGTTTTGCCTGCCTCCAAAAACCCCCAAAAAATGCCAGCAAAAACACACCTGGGCATTTTTTTTTTTTGACGCTAGCGTTTTTTTTGGCATTTTTTTGGGTTCTTTTGAGGCAGGCAAAACATCTGAACTTGTGTATAGTGGTGTATATACACACATACATATATTTATATACACACCTAGACATATATAGGTGTGATAGTAGCAGAAATATATGCTTGCGCTAATGAAATCGTTTACAGTAATATATTTCTGCTACTATCACACCTATATATGTCTAGGTGTGTATATAAATATATGTATGTGTGTATATACACCACTATACACAAGTTCAGATGTTTTGCCTGCCTCCAAAACCCCCCAAAAAATGCCAGCAAAAACACACCTGGGTATTTTTTTTTTGACGCTAGCATTTTTTTGGCATTTTTTTGGGTTCTTTTGAGGCAGGCAAAACATCTGAACTTGTGTATAGTGGTATATATACACACATAATTATATGTATATAGACACCTAGCCATATATAGGTGTGATAGTAGCAGAAATATATTACTGTAAATGATTTCATTAGCGCAAGCATATATTTCTGCTACTATCACATCTATATATGTCTAGGGGTATATATACAGACATATATGTGTATATATACCCCCTATACACATGTTCAGATGTCATGTCTGACATCAAACATGTCCTCAAAAAAGCACTGGCAGTGGCAACCCCTGCAGCATGAAAAATGCTTGCTGGTGAGAAGCCATATGCCTGTGCCGAAGCAACTCAGAGAAATTATCATTTCTCTATAGCGGTCACCCTGCTATGGAAGGGTTTTGTCACCCTTCTATAGCAGTCACTGTCAGTTAACCCTACACTACACTACGGTCCCCTTACACTTAACACTTTCCCTACAGAAACTAAATTTTTGAAGCTAACTTAAGTGTAAAGGAGCACTCTAACTACACTAGATATCCCTTTCCTCACACTAATAAATGCTAAATGACACTTTTAAAGTAAAATTAACAGAACTGCTTCCACTCTCTTCCATGTCCAGTATAACAATGCTAGGAATATGGCGGGGGCTATCTTATATACTGGGGGGCGTATTCACTAATGATTGGTCTAGGGACCCCCTAGTCACTCCAATCACATTCCTAGCATTCTCCTGCCCCCTCAATTGGCTTTTGCTAATGGTTCTGGTCCAATCACGGGCTTTTAAAGCCCATTTCCTGAAGCATTGCATTTTGGTCGGTTCTGGTTGCCGAATTCCGAACTTTTTGGGCAAAAAGTTCCAAATTCGGCCGAACCTCGAACACCCAATGTTCGGGCCGAACCGATGGTCGACCCGAACCGTTCGATCATCCCTAATGGTCATACTCTACTGGTGAAGGCTTGCTAGAGAGCTATATGTACTGGAGGGGCATCTTAAATCTATTTTTAAGACTAGGGAGTGATGGACACGTGCAAGCACACACACACACATACACACAATCCTGCACAACACAATGGGAATTAATGAGAAACTTTGCCTCTGCAGGGGGAATAGGGGCAGAAACCGCTGCTGATCTGAACTTTTATCTTGGTGCCCTATCTCCTAACTTTGTGTTGGAGTTTAGTATGCAATGTCTGTAGGGGTGATATAGTGCTCAATATACAATTTGTGTGGTGGGAGTGTGTGACTGCAGAAATAGGAGATGTTATCTTGGAAATCTTGGAAATGAGATATAGAGAAAAGAACAATGTATGTGTAACAGAGAAGGGGACAGGGGAAGGAGATACATGTGTAATGAAGAGGGGATAGGGGGGGGGGGGGCGACAACAGTGTGTGTGTGCTGGCAGATAGAGGGAATACAGGGGAAAGATCAATGTGTGTGTACTGGAGGAAGGATACAGGGGAAAGATCAATGTGTGTGCTGGAGGAGGGATACAGGGGAAAGATCAATGTATGTGCTGGGGGAGGGATACAGGGAAAAGATCAATGTATGTGCTGGAGGAGGGATACAGGGGAATGATCAATGTGTGTGCTGGAGGAGGGATACAGGGGAAAGATCAATGTGTGTGCTGGAGGAGGGATACAGGGGAAAGATCAATGTGTGTGCTGGAGGAGGGATACAGGGGAAAGATCAATGTATGTGCTGCAGGAGGGATACAGGGAAAAGATCGATGTGTGTGCTGGAGGAGGGATAAAAGGGAAAGATCAATGTATGTGCTGGAGGAGGGATACAGGGGAAAGATCAATGTGTGTGCTAGAGGAGGGATACAGGGGAAAGATCAATGTATGTGCTGGAGGAGGGATACAGGGGAAAGACCAATGTGCGTGTGCTGTAGGTGGGATCTCAATGAAGAAAGACCAGTCTGTGTGCTGTAGGTGTAATATCACTGAGGAAGGACCAGAAAGAGGCTGATTTGCATAGTGGCAAAGTAAAGTAGACCTTAGAAATTATATAATATAGAATGTATATTATTTTTACCCAAGGGTCTCCTGGTCAGTCCAATGACATCAAGGGCCATTTTCCTTTTCTTGGCAATGGCGAGGGGCAGACCTTCCTTCTGGATGGAGTGACACTTACGTAATGACCTTTGAACACCGCCCAGTGCAGTAACACTCTGAGCCTACTCTAAAGATGCTGCTCCAGGGACAGCCTGGGTTTATAAAAAAAAGTGGGCTAAATGATGTAAGTGGCAAGAATTACTACAGGGAACCATTCCCCTTTTTTAAACAGCTAAATCTGATCTGACTTCAAATCCTTTCTTCTTGCACAGCTTTATTTAACAAGGCAGGTAGGTTTCTACTATAGCTTGGTACTATGATGCTGTCTGTGTGTCATACTATGATCTCTGAATGGGGGAGAGTTGGATAAATGGCAGAATTCTCATCCCTATTTATAGATCATGTAGTTAAAGAAATGAAAGAACTTTTCTTAATGGAGGTCCTCCGTAGGGAGCATTTTCTATTGAATTCAGCCTGGATACCCAAAGCTGTTTACCCACTCCATGCTGGATGTTCAGAGACCGGAAGAAATCAGACATGTCTGGATTACAGGATCCAGCAGCCTGCACAATGTGGGACTAAAAATAATTTTTAGCTGAACTTCGTCTTTAAGGTATAGGGTTACAAAAGTTCTCAGGTATGCTAATTCGTTTATGTTCCCAGAATACCTGATTACCAACAGGAAGGCAATTTTAAACAGTAAGGTGATAAGGATGAAACATTGTATCATAGGGCAGATAGACTATTCCCTGTGTATGCACATGCTCAGTTTGGTGTGTTTTGCTAGAGACTTTTTTTTTTTTTGGAAGTGCATGTGATCAGCACAGGGCAAATCAGCTCTGTCCTGATAGAGGGTCAGGGGTCCTACAGCTTCATAGAACAGTCAGAGGAGAATAAAAGTTCCTCCTACTAGTTTTAACCAGACACTGATGGAAGTCATAAGACTGCTATATACTGCTGATGAGAAAAGGCATTTAGCCATTTATATTTACTAAAATAATTGTATTTCCATGTTCTGTGTACTGTGGGAGACCAGATATAGTGACTGCAGGGTCCTGGGTTTAGTAACACTTTAACTGGAATCAATGTGAATTTTATGTTACCTTCTAGTGTGTGCAACTGAAGCCTAATCTGTAATATACTTCACTTTTCCATTTAACATCTTTCTCCAGAATCAATATGTATTTTGATATTGTAAGTTTTAATTGAAGGCTATAAGGAAGAGTGGGGTGAAAGCATGAAAATGTTAATATAAAAGAGCAATAGATGCTGAATGCCATTTCCTACACAACTCTGTGCCTGCTCATGTGGTCTAGCAGAAGAACTCTAATGACCCATAACGCAGAAGCTCACATTCTGCAATCAATGCTAGTTCATAGGTTTTTATAGCTCAGATCAGTTAGAATGGGGACATTTATTTATTGTTCAGAAATAACGAGCTTAAAAGGAAACTAATACAGCCATTTTGAAACATAAATATCTTGGTTGATATTGCATTATCATCATTAGAGGTAAAGAGATACAGTATCTCCTTACCAAGGCACTGGATAAAAGTATTGATTTATGTGGAGGGTTTCCTGAGCATTGACAGAAAAATTGACAAAACTACCATCCTGAAGCTAAACTGAGGTTTCCCTTTGACATTCATTTTCTATTTTTAAAACAGTAAAATATCTGTTCTTTTTTTTTTTAAGTTTTCCTGATTTAATACAAAATCCTGCCTTATTTTCATACATGTTTGAAACTTATGAAATAGTGATGGTAAAGTAAAATGTGCATAATGGTCAAAGCTCCATGCACACAAAGAAAATACCCTTGCAGTGGCCCTACCAATGCCACCTTGCCCCTACCCCACACTGCATGGGTTAGGGCAGTGATGGCGAACCTTGGCACCCCAGATGTTTTGGAACTACATTACCCATGATGCTCAACTACACTGCAGAGTGCATGAGCATTCATGGGAAATGTAGTTCCTAAACATCTGGGGTGCCAAGGTTTGCCATCACTGGGTTAGGGTGTGTGGAATACAGTAAGTAATCAACATTGTGCAAATGGACACACTGACAAAAAATGATTTACCTCTCTCAAATCATTCCTGCCCTACTTTCTAAACAATTCTTCAATTCAGTGAATAAATACATAAAATCATTCACCTGGAACCAGAAAACCCCTAGAAGACTCTCACAGACTCAGATATTGGCAAAAAAAAACCTGCAATGCCTTTGATTCCAAAGTGAGTCTGTAAAGTAAACTTAACTCGGACGTTAACTCGACACTGAGTTTGCATGTTCTCCCTGTGCCTGCGTGGGTTTCCTCCGGGTACTCCGGTTTCTTCCCACACTCCAAAGACATGCTGGTAGGTTATTTGGATCCTGCATAAAAAAAAAAAAATTGGCCCTACTGTGTATGTATGTGAGTTAGGGACCTTAGATTGTAAGCTCCTTGAGGGCAGGGACTGATGTGAATGTGCAATGTATATGTAAAGTGCTGCGTAAATTGACAGCGATATATAAGTACCTGAAAATAAAAAATAAAATAAATAAACTCGTCTGTTGGAATTATCAATCTCCTAGGAGGAAGATAAAGTAGAGATATTCATGACTACCTGGGCCATTTTAAATCCTGTGCTGATTTTCAATCACATTCACAATAGATATATGTCTATTTCCTATTTTTGTACTAATAATTTAACAAAAATGTAAATAAACACATATTACAAATAAAAGGTGGTGATATTATACCATCACTAAGGTAGCTTGTTAGTACTTTAGTACCCAGGTTACCCTAATACCGGAGGAAATATTATGCACATAAAATAAAAGCACCTCACAGATTTATTGATGACATTTCTTCAAATTGATATAAACATATCATTATGATACCTCCATTGGAACACTAAGAGGAAAATCAAAAAGCATTCTTCAGTCAAGGTCCAAAAAGGTGTAAAGGGTGAATATTTCATACGAGGATACAGCCAGCAATGGAACGTTGACAAAGATTCTAATCTTTCTCAAGCCTATCCAAAACTAAACTGGTACCTGAAAATGATTTATTTCTATGAGTCATCCAATGTTCTGCCTGATTTGAACCAACCAATTAAACTTATTTAAAAATAAGGGTTGATTTACTAAAACTGGAGAGTGCCAAATCTGGTGCAGCTCTGCATAGGAAACCAATCTGCTTCCAGGTTGTTTTGTCAAAGCCTAATTGAACAAGCTGCAGTTGTAAGCGGATTGGCTACCATGCACAGCTGCATCAGGTTTTGCACTGTCCAGTTTTAGTAAATCAACCACATAGTAACTAATGTTCAAACAAATGGCTACAAGAGTGAGCCAAATTCCTACAAAATCTGCTTGTTAGAACAAAACAAAAAAAAATGGAAGAAAAAAATCATTCTCTCTTCACATAAACTACAATTACAAAACAAATAACATCAAACATATAAAAATACCAATTATATTGAATGATTAACACTTAATCATAATTCTGCAATGAGACAGCACTGGGTATTTTCAGATGGTCTCCCATGCATGTATTAACCTGGCCCAACTTTGCTTATCTTCCAAGCTGAGATGCTTTCAGGCTAGTATGGTCATAGGCACACACCTATTGACAAGGTAATTTTCAAAATAAATGTGTGTTTGTGTGTGTATATATATATATATATATATATATATATATATATATATATATATATATACTATATATATATATATATATATAATATATGTGCGTGTGTTTATAGTGCGTATATACCGTATATATGTGGTAACCTGTGGAAGCCAGGTTATCACAAGGCCTATCTATACTCACCGGCCACTTTATTAGGTACACCTGGCTAGTACCATGTTGAACCCCCTTTTGCCGTCAGATCTGCCTTAATTCTTTGTGGCACAAATTTAGCAAGGTATTCAAAACATTCCTAAGAGATCTTGGTCCAGATTGACATGATAGCATCACGCAGTTGCTGCAGATTTGTCGCCTGCAAATCCATATTGCCAATCTCCTGTTCCCCCACATCTCAAAGGTGCTCCATTGGATTGAGATCTGGTGACTGTGGAGGCCATTGGAGTACAGTGACCTCATTGTCATGTTCAAGAATCAAGATTGAGATTATTTGAGCTTTGTGACATTGTGTGCATTATCCTGCTGGAAGGAGCCATCAGAAGATGGGTACACTGTAGTCATAAAGGGATGGACATGGTCAGCAACAATACTCAGGTAGGCCGTGGTGTTTAAACAATGCTCAGTTGGTGCTTAGGGGCCCAAAGTGTTCCAAGAATAAGGCAGGATGGATCCATGCTTTCATGATGTTTACACCAAATTCTGACCCTAACATTGAACAGTTGCACCTAATAAAGTGGCAGATGAGTGTGTGTATATATATATATATATATATATATATATATATATATATATATATATATAATATATATAATTTTTTTAAAAGAAATACACTTTCATGAATTAAAAAAAAAACAAAACAGTAAATTTTTTTGTAAAATGTGAAAGATGATGTTTGCAGAGTAAATAGGTACCTAACATGACATGCTTTAAAATTGTGCACACTCGTGGAATGGTGACAAACTATAGTACATAAAAATCTCCATAGGCGACGCTTTAAAAAAAATGAACGGTTACCTGTTTAGAGTTACAGAGGTGGTCTTGTACTAGAAGTATTGCTCTCACTCTATAGATTGTGTTGATACCTCGCATGTTGGGTTTAAACACCGTTTACATATGCGGGAGCGACTTACAAATGTGTTTCTTCTACGCGCGAGCATGGAGGGACAGGGTGCTTTAAATTTTGCTTTTTTCTTATGTATTTTATTTTTTTGTTTTTCCACTGTCCTTCTAAATTTTTAATTTTGATCACTTTCATTGCTGTCACAAGGAATGTAAACATCCCTTGGGACAGTAATAGGCAGTGACAGGTACTCTTTATGGAGGGTTATGGGGTCTAAATAACTGAAAATCCATCCTTTGCAGTTAAAATCATTCAAAACGCCAAAGTTTGGCTGTTTTGAACAATGTCATTTTTTTTTAATCTGGTGCCTTTAAGGCTCTAGTACCCGGAAGTGATGTTATGACATCGCTTCTGGGGTTCTACATTGGAGACCCAATCAAAGCTGAATCTGAATGGTTTTATGGGACTATATTGTACATAGCTTGCTAACTATGGTTTGTATGTTAAATATCCGTAAGTATCTGATACAATTTGGGTTGCTAAACTACAGGTCCCTCTCAAAAAAATAGCATATTGTGATAAAGTTCATTATTTTCTGTAATGTACTGATAAACATTAGACTTTCATATATTTTAGATTCATTACACACAACTGAAGTAGTGCAAGCCTTTTATTGTTTTAATATTGATGATTTTGGCATACAGCTCATGAAAACCCCAAATTCCTATCTCAAAAAATTAGCATATTTCATCCGACCAATAAAAGAAAAGTGTTTTTAATACAAAAAAAGTCAACCTTCAAAAAATTATGTTCAGTTATGCACTCAATACTTGATCGGGAATCCTTTTGCAGAAATGACTGCTTCAATGCGGCATGGCATAGAGGCAATCAGCCTGTGGCACTGCTGAGGTGTTATGGAGGCCCAGGATGCTTCGATAGCGGCCTTGAGCTCATCCAGAGTGTTGGGTCTTGCGTCTCTCAACTTTCTCTTCACAACATCCCACAGATTCTCTATGGGGTTCAGGTCAGGAGAGTTGGCAGGCCAACTGAACACAGTAATACCATGGTCAGTAAACCATTTACCAGTGGTTTTGGCACTGTGAGCAGGTGCCAGGTCGTGCTGAAAAATGAAATCTTCATCTCCATAAAGATTTTCAGCAAATGGAAGCATGAAGTGCTCCAAAATCTCCTGATAGCTAGCTGCATTGACCCTGCCCTTGATAAAACACAGTGGACAAACACCAGCAGCTGACATGGCACCCCAGACCATCACTGACTGTGGGTACTTGACACTGGACTTCAGGCATTTTGGCATTTCCCTCTCCCCAGTCTTCCTCAGGGTCCGGTCACCTCTTCTCGTTGTGCAGCGTTTTCTGCCACACTTTTTCCTTCCCACAGACTTCCCACTGAGGTGCCTTGATACAGCACTCTGGGAACAGCCTATTCATTCAGAAATTTCTTACCCTCTTGCTTGAGGGTGTCAATGATGGCCTTCTGGACAGCAGTCAGGTCGGCAGTCTTACCCATGATTGCGGTTTTGAGTAATGAACCAGGCTGAGAGTTTTTAAAAGCCTCAGGAATCTTTTGCAGGTGTTTAGAGTTAATTAGTTGATTCAGATGATTAGGTTAATAGCTCATTTAGAGAACCTTTTCATGATATGCTAATTTCTTGAGATAGGAATTTGGGGTTTTCGTGAGCTGTATGCCAAAATCATCAATATTAAAACAATAAAAGGCTTGCACTACTTCAGTTGTGTGTAATGAATCTAAAATATATGAAAGTCTAATGTTTATCAGTACATTACAGAAAATAATTAACTTTATCACAATATGTTAATTTTTTGAGAGGGACCTGTATGTTTCTGAATAATCCCCTAATACCATAGTGTAAATAAAGTACAGATATAAACTAATGTATGGTTATGGGTTGTGACTGACCTTATTACTGATATTTATAATATATACCGCAAAATAGTGGTATTTTTGTATAGATGTTGAATAAATAGCCTATACATCTTCTCACTTTCTTCTTTTAGATGTATCATACGCTACTTTGAGATTGTTCTCTTGATTATGAAATTGGGTTTTCAGGAGTAGGTATTTTTTTTTTTTATTTTATATTATACCTTACCATAGCCCCTATAGTCACTCATTTAAGACATCCATGATTCTTATTTTGTCCACTGTTTATGTATTAGTATTTAGTTACCCTGCGTACCTTGATGGCCCTGCGCCCACCCAGGGATTTTTGTACTTGTTCTGTCTTACATTTAGGTGGGTCTTGCAGGAAATGCAGATAGTTACATGTAATTTTTATGAGTGTAAATTTTTTTACAGTAATTTTGTTACAGTAATAGGCAAGTGACAGGTACTCTTTATGGAGGGATCTGGGGTCTAAAATACTAAAAATCCATCCTTTGCCCTTAAAAGCATTAAAAATGCCAAGTTTGGCTGTTTTGAACAATGTCATTTTTTTAAAAAATCTGGCGCCTTTAAAGTTTCAGTAACCGGAAGTGATGTCATGACATCGCTTCCGGGTTTCTACATCAAGGACCCGATCGAAGTCAAATCTGGCTTTGTTTGGGTCTTCGGCCAGCCGGTGGACATGCCGGCTGGTCACTCGGGCCTCCCGGTGGGACAGGAGACCCGGGCGAGCTGCGGAAGGCAGTGGGAGGGGGGAGGGGATCGTCCATTCCTGCTGCTTGTAATAACAGCCAAGTTTCTAATCAGCCACATCGGTTGTTATTACAAGAAAGCCAATCGTCGGCTCTAAAAAACGCTAACGTGGGATGCCTCTAGCTGCAGGCATCACCTTGGTACAACCCCTTGAAGGCGAGGCCGCATATTTGTGTTCCGTCAGCGGGAAGAGGTTAATTATTTGTTTTGCAATTCTGTAGAGAGATATTAAATGCAAGCAGATTTTGTAGCTATTTGGTTCCCCCTCTTGGCTATCTGTTCAAACATTAGTTACACCCTGGAATTCATAAAGACTGGCATCTCTCATGCATTCTAAAAGTGGTGCAGAATGCGCCAGAAAATTAATGTTCCTGTCTAGAACTTGTACTTGAATTTGGCGCACGCTGCACCACTTTTAGAATGAAGAGGAAACATTTTCACAAAATCTGTCAAAATAGAGTTTTCGCAAAATAGAGCTGGTCCTAAATAGCTCCACATTCCTAAGATACAAAGGGGTGCAGCTGTGCATGGTAGCCCATTAGCTTCTAAATTTAGTTCGTTCATTTAAAAAATGGAAGAAAAAAAAAAAAATTGGTTTCTGTGCAGAGCTGCACCAGATTTTGCACCCTCCAGTTTTAGTAAATCAACACCAAAGTGTCAGTTTTTTATTTTGAGTTTGGAGCACAATATAAAAGTGCCACTGTCAGAACCAAAAGTGCTGCAAATGCGTCATGAATACATCAACAAGAGGGATTATTGCCAGAAAAGTGGCACAGTAGCTTTAGTGAATTCCTAAACTGTGTTTGAATATGTTTAATTGGTTGGTTCAAACATCAGGAAGTGGTACAATACAGGTGATGTGTGATTTAATGAGACCTCTAAATAACATCATTAAATGTCATCCAGAGGTTTGTGTTAATTTTTACCTACTTTGCATTTATTATAAATGGATTACAATAAAAGATTTTGCTTTTATGTTCTGAAACTAATGATCAACTCATGGTTTCAAACTTGACTACAGATCAGCCACCCGATTCTATCCCCAATGGAAGCATATAGAGGGTTAACTGGTTTGGACATGTATTTTCTACTAAATTCGTACCAGTTTGTGGTGCAGTTTAGAATGTAGATTTAACCAGGGTTTCATCATCAACTCGGTACGTAAAAGCCATAACAGTTCAAAGAAGTGTACCCATTCAATATTCAGGTTCTACAATGCACACATAGTAATATCCTTAATGTAAGGATTTTATCTACCTAATTTATACATTCAAAAATGTGAAAGATTCATCTGAACCATAAATGGTACAGTGACCAAAAGGCTGTACAGAAGGATTCCCAAAACATATAGACTTTTGATCTTTACTTTAAAATATATTGATATACATTATAACTCCTAACCATCTCAACTGCCACAGCTGATGGATATCATGGTCATTTCACTTCCAAATATCAGGCAATGTTTGACCAGCCGTAGACAGGGCAGTCATTAATCACTGGTTTTCCTATTTTTCACTAATTGCACTGGTGGCAGGTAAGAGAGAAATGACTCCACTGTGCAATAAGAGACTGGTGAAAAACATTTTCAGTAAAGTTTTAATTATTGTACATTATCAACCACAAATGTGATATGAGCTAAATTACACAGGATTCCAGTAAAATGGGCACCATTTACTTATTTCCTGGCATTGGTTACAATTACAGCATTCTGTTAAGCTGTAGGCTGGGCTTCCAAAAATCTTAACCGCATATTTTCTAACATTCTTCAAATTTAATTTTAGAAATGAACTGTTCTATATTCCCACATAAAGATTTGGTAAGCCCTCTAGCAAATAATTTAGATTTCTAATGCTTTACCATTGGCAGATAGTTCCCAATAGTGTGCTCTTGCTTAATTCAACCACACATGTCTAGATGTTGTCAGAAAAAGGAAACAAAAGAAGAAAAAATGTGTTAAGCCCCGTACACACGTAGCGATTGTCGGCAGACTGTTCGTCCATCTTTTGTCCGGTGCTGTTTTGTTGGTTGAAAAGTGCTCAAGACTGCACACAAATTTTGTCAGCCAACAACAACCAAATGCAGAAGTGATGTCATGTTCTGGTCTACTTTTCGTGTGTTTTTTCTTCACTGAGCATGCCCAGTCTTGATCATCACATTTTTGTCGGCCGAAATCTGTACTGACTGACGAACAATCGTCCGTTCTTTGTTGACCAACAAAAATGTTATAGCCTGCACACCAGATTTTGTTCGGCCGAAAAGTCGCAGTCGGAAAGCATCATACTATCAAGCCGACAATCGGCCGATCGGACGTTGGCCGAATATTTACGGCCGACAATCGTTACATGTGTACGGGGCATAAGGCTGGTTTCACATTGCCTCACAGAGCAGCTCACAGCAGGCGGGTGTGGTGCGTCCCTGTTCACTGCTTCAGGTCGGATTTTAGTCCAAATTCAGACTTGAAACAGACTAGAAAACACACAGGACTCCTGTGCAATTCGCACTGGAGCCGCTCTGGAGATATGTGAACCGGATCTATAGGGAGTCGGTCACAATCTCCTGACATGCGAATGGGATAAGGGGAAACCCACATCCAATTCGCAATAGTGTGAATTCAGCCTAAAGAAAGTATAATTTTAAATTGTATCAGTCCTTTGATGTGGTGGCTTCATTTGTTTCCTATTTTGTAGTATTTTTGCCTTCAATTTCACTTTTTTATCCTGGTAGCAACACAATTCTGTTTCTAGGGTGATCATACTCACTAACCATTCTATTTCCAGCACATTGCTACCTTAGGACAGAGAGTCTCCATTCCTACTCCTTCCCCTCCTGTTTAAGATGATACTGCAGAGTAGAGATGGACTCGGGCGTGTTCGGGATCCTAGTCCCAGCCCACCTGCCCGATCCCACCAGAAAGCCAACACTGCACAGCACCAATCTTAGGTAGTGTGACATTTCTTGGTCTGCAGCTGCAAAGATTAGGAAATGTATCACTGCCTGCGATTAGCGTTGTGCAGTGTTGGCTTCCTGGCAGGATCGGGCAGGTGGTTTGGGACTAGGATCCCGAACACGCCCGAGTCCATCTCTACTGAAGAGTAGAGATGTATAGAACTGTTCGCCGGCGAACAGTTCCCGGCGAACTTAGCATGTTCGCGTTCGCCGCTGCCGGCGAACATATGCGATGTTCGGTCCGCCCCCCATAAGACATCATTGAGGCAAACTTTGACCCTGAACTTTACAGTCAGCAGACACATTTCCAGCCAATCAGCATACCTCCCTCCCACACCCTCCCACCTCCTATAAATAAGCAAGGGCAGCATCCATCTTAGATCATTCTGAAGCAGTGTGTGTAGTGAGAGTAGGGAGAGAGCTGCTGCTGCTGCTGCTGCTGCTGCTGTTAAGCTAGGGACAGTTAGTCAGTGTTCCTGGTCTTGCAGTGTTCTTGGTCCACTACTGCTGTAATATCAGCACCCCAAAAAGCCCTTCTAAGGGCTGGTATTTGTGTTTTTTTATATATATATATATATATATATATATATATATATATATATATATATACCTAGCGTCCCCAAAAGCCCTTTTAAGGGCTGGTAATTGAGTTGTTTCTTCATATATATATATATCTATATCTATCTAGTGTCCCCAAAAGCCCTTTTAAGGGCTGGTAATTGAGGATTTTTTTTATTTATATATATACATATATATATATATATATATAGTGTCCCCAAAAGCCCTTTTAAGGGCTGGTAAGGTAATAGATTTTTTTCTTTATATATATATCTATATATATCTATTGTACACTGCAGTTGCCTGCCCGCTGTGTGTGAGAGGCCACAGACCTACCACAGACTGTACTGTGTGAACACCACACTCATTTCGGGTGGCACAGGCACAGTACCTGGCATTTTAAAAAAATATTTTTTTTTTCCTCTGTCATAATTGCAGTGAGTGCTGTGTCAGGTCCACAGACTGCACTGTACCCACTGCAGTGCACTGCCCACCACTGATATATATACGGTGGCACAGCATCTTGTTGCAATAAATTGAAAAAAAAAATATTTTTTATTATTGCAGTTGCCTGGGCTGCCAGTGACTGTCAGGTCCACAGAGTGTACTGTGCCCACTGCAGTGCCACTGTGTGCCCACCCACCACTGATATATAAGGTGGCACAGCAGCTTGCAAAGTAAAAAAAAATATATATATTTTTTAATTGCAGTTGCCTGGGTGCCAGTGACTGCTGTCAGGTCCACAGAGAGTGTACTGTGCCACTGCCCACCCACCACTGATATATAAGGTGGCACAGCAGCTTGCAAAGTAAAATAAAATATATTTTTTTAAAATTGCAGTTGCCTGGGTGCCAGTGACTGCTGTCAGGTCCACAGAGAGTGTACTGTGCCACTGCCCACCCACCACTGATATATAAGGTGGCACAGCAGCTTGCAAAGTAAAATAAAATATATATTTTTTAAAATTGCAGTTGCCTGGGTGCCAGTGACTGCTGTCAGGTCCACAGAGAGTGTACTGTGCCACTGCCCACCCACCACTGATATATAAGGGGGCACAGCAGCTTGCAAAGTAAAATAAAATATATTTTTTAAAATTGCAGTTGCCTGGGTGCCAGTGACTGCTGTCAGGTCCACAGAGAGTGTACTGTGCCACTGCCCACCCACCACTGATATATAAGGTGGCACAGCAGCTTGCAAAGTAAAATAAAATATATATTTTTTAAAATTGCAGTTGCCTGGGTGCCAGTGACTGCTGTCAGGTCCACAGAGAGTGTACTGTGCCACTGCCCACCCACCACTGATATATAAGGTGGCACAGCAGCTTGCCAAGTAAAAAAAATATATATATTTTTTAATTGCAGTTGCCTGAGTGCCAGTGACTGTCAGGTCCACAGAGTGTACTGTACCCACTGCCCAACACTCCTATAGGGTGGCACAGCACCTTGCACTCATAGTACACAACACATTAAAAAAGAAAATGACAGGCAGAGGCAGGCCACCCCGCAAGGGCCGTCGTGGTCGTGGTGCTGTGATTTCCTTAGGCCCTAGAATAATGCCCAGTGTTCAGAGGCCACCACAGACCCTGAACTCAAAAAATTCTGAGGCCATAGTTGACTGGCTTACACAAGACACCCAATCGTCTACAGCTTCCGCTCGGAACCCTAATGCACCATCCTCCTCCAGCTCAGCTTCGGGCACCTCTCAATTTACCACTCGCCAGCCCGCCGGCACCACCACCAACACTAGCACCACAGCCGCTTCACTTGATCCGTCAGAGGAGTTATTTTCACATCAGTTTGAAGAAATAAGTGATGCGCAACTATTAGTGCCAGAGGATGTAGATAACGGGGATATGTCTCAGTCAGGCAGCATTATACACATGGACGTACATTGTGATGATGATGATGTTGTACCTGCTGCTGCTGCCTTTGCTGAGTTGTCAAGTGAAGCGGCTGATGAGGACGATGTGTCTGTGGATGTCACCTGGGTGCCTGCTCGAAGAGCAGAAGAAGAGGGGGAAAGTTCAGATGGGGAGACAGAGAGGAGGAGGAGACGAGTTGGAAGCAGGGGGAGGAGGTCATCGCAAGGAGCTAGTGGCGCAGTCAGACAGCATGTAGATTCGGCACCCGGGGTCAGCCAGACAGCACGCCAATCAACGCAAGCTGTTGCCACCACCAGAATGCCGTCCTTGCAAAGCTCAGCAGTGTGGCATTTTTTTTGTGTGTCTGCCTCTGATATCAGTGATGCCATTTGTAACCTGTGCCAAAAGAAACTGAGTCGTGGGAAGTCCAACACCCACCTAGGTACAACTGCTTTGCGAAGGCACATGATCTCACATCACAAACGCCTATGGGATCAACACATGAGTAAAAGCAGCACACAAACTGAAAGCCACCATCCTCCTCCTGGTCCAGCATCTTCAGCCACGTCAACCACTGCTGTCCTCCATGCCCCCTATCAACAACCCGCCCCTCCGCCTCTCACTTTCAGCAGTTCCTGCTCGTCACCTGCCCACAGTCAGGTGTCTGTCAAGGAAATGTTTGAGCGTAAAAAGCCAATCTCGCAGAGTCACCCCCTTGCCCGGCGTCTGACAGCTGGCTTGTCGGAACTCTTAGCCCGCCAGCTTTTACCATACAAGCTGGTGGAGTCTGAGGCCTTCAAAAAATTTGTCGCTATTGGGACACCGCAGTGGAAGGTACCCGGCCGAAATTATTTTTCACAAAAGGCAATCCCCAACCTGTACTCTATTGTGGAAAAGGAAATCATGTCACGTCTGGCACACAGTGTTGGGGCAAGGGTCCATCTGACCACTGATAGCTGGTCTGCAAAGCACGGTCAGGGCAGGTATATAACGTACACTGCGCATTGGGTAAACCTGCTGGCGGCTGCCAAGCATGGAATGCGTGGCTCTGCTGCAGAGGAGTTGGTGACACCGCCACGACTTGCAGGCAGGCCTGCTGCCACCTCCTCTACTCCTCCTACTCCATCCTCTTTGCTAACCTCCTCGGCTGAGTCCTCTTCTGCTGTTGCGTCTTGCTCCACACCAACTGCACCCCCCCAGCTCCCCAGGGGCTATTCCACATGCCGGATACGACAGTGTCACGCTGTCTTGGGGTTGACTTGCCTGAAAGCAGAGAGTCACACCGGACCAGCACTACTGTCCGCCCTGAATGCACAGGTGGATCAGTGGCTGACCCCGCACCAACTGGAGATCGGCAAAGTGGTGTGTGACAACGGGAGCAATTTGTTGGCGGCATTGAATTTGGGCAAGTTGACACATGTGCCGTGCATGGCACATGTGTTGAATCTGATTGTGCAACGTTTTGTGCAGAAGTACCCAGGCTTACAGGACGTCCTCAAGCAGGCCAGGAAGGTGTGTGGCCATTTCAGGCGTTCCTACACGGCCATGGCGCACTTTGCAGATATTCAGCGGCGAAACAACATGCCAGTGAGGCGCTTGATTTGCGACAGCCCGACACGTTGGAATTCAACACTGCTAATGTTCGACCGCCTGCTCCAACAAGAAAAAGCGGTCAACGAGTATTTGTATGACCGGGGTGCTAGGACAGCCTCTGCGGAGCTGGGTATTTTTTTGCCACGCTACTGGACGCTCATGCGCAATGCCTGTAGGCTCATGCGTCCTTTTGAGGAGGTGACAAACCTAGTGAGTCGCACTGAAGGCACCATCAGCGACATCATCCCATATGTTTTTTTCCTGGAGCGTGCCCTGCGAAAAGTGCTGGATCAGGCCGTAGATGAGCGTGAAGAGGAAGAGGAAGAGTTGTGGTCACCATCACCACCACCAGAAACAGCCTTACCATCGATTGCTGGACCTGCGGCAACACTGGAAGAGGAGTGTGAGGAAGAGGAGTCAGAGGAGGAATGTGGCTTTGAGGAGGAGGAACACCAACCACAGCAGGCATCCCAGGGTGCTCGTTGTCACCTATCTGGTACCCGTGGTGTTGTACGTGGCTGGGGGGAAGAACACACCTTCAATGACATCAGTGAGGACGAGGAATTGGACATGAGTAGCTCGGCATCCAACCTTGTGCAAATGGGGTCTTTTATGCTGTCATGCCTGTTGAGAGACCCTCGTATAAAAAGGCTGAAGGAGAACGACCTGTACTGGGTGGCCACGCTACTAGACCCCCGGTATAAGCAGAAAGTCTGTGATATGTTACCCAATTACCGGCAGTCGCAAAGGATGCAGCAGCTACAAAATAGGTTAAAAACTATGCTTTACACAGCGTATAAGGGTGATGTCACAGCACAACGGGAATCCAACAGGGGAAGAGGTGAAAGTAATCCTCCTCCTACCACCACAACCACGCCGGCAAGGACAGGACGCTTTACAGACGTCTTGTTGATGGAGGACATGCGGAGCTTTTTTAGTCCTATGCATCGCCACAGCCCTTCGGGGTCCACCCTCAGAGAACGACTCGACCGACAGGTAGCAGACTACCTTGCCTTAACTGCAGATATCGACACTCTGAGGAGCGATGAACCCCTTGACTACTGGGTGTGCAGGCTTGACTTGTGGCCTGAGCTATCCCAATTTGCCATTGAACTTCTGGCCTGCCCCGCTTCAAGTGTGCTGTCAGAAAGGACCTTCAGCGCAGCAGGAGGTATTGTCACTGAGAAGAGAAGTCGCCTAGGTCAAAAAAGTCTTGATTACCTCACGTTTATTAAGATGAATGAGGCATGGATCCCGAAGGGACTGACAGTGGGGGATGCATTTGACTAAAAAAGGCCTGGTGATGACTGAGATGCCTTGGCCTAAAAATGGTCCACACGCTGCTGTATATAATCATTCTCTGCATGCCGGATGACTTACGTGACGTCTCCACCACCAACTACGGTTCAAGCCGCAATGTTTTAGTGCACTTTCTGCCTTAAAACCTCAATTTTTCAGGCCGCTGCTACAGCAGCGGCTGCAACAATACCTACTTTTTCATGCATGTGTACATGCCTAATTTTTCTGGCCTCTGGTGCTACACTGTGGCTGCAAAAAAAGGCACATACATGTGTCAATTCCCCTTCGTGATCGTTACCTTGTCGTGGTGAAGGGGCTTGCGTATCACAATGAAGCGATCACCTCTAGGATTGTGTTGGCACACCCCAGATGATAAGGTCGTTGCTTCATTGTGTACAGACCAAAAGCGATCCGCAGGATAATTTTTCATATAAAAAAACATTCATTTTCTTTCATTCTTTCTGCGGAGCTGGGTATTTTTTTGGCCGCGTTACTGAATGCTCATGAACAATGGCTGTAGGCTCATGCGTCCTTTTGCGGAGATGACAACCCTGGTGGTCAGTCGAACCCAAGGCAACATCATCGACCTCATCCCATATGCGTTTTTTCTGGAGCGTGCCCTGCGAAGAGTACTGGATCAGGCTGTAGATGAGCATGAAGAGGAAGAGTTGTGGTCCTCATCACCACCAGAAGCAGCCTTGTCGTTGTCAATTGCTGGACCTGTGGCAACGCAGAGAGAGGAGTCTGAAGAAGAGAAGTCAGAGGAGGAAGGTGGCTTTGAGGAGGTGGAATACCAGCCACAGCAGGCGTCCCAGGGGGCTTGTTCTCACCTTTCGGGGACCCTTGGTGTTGTATGTGGCTGGGTGGAGGAAGAGACCTTCAATGATGTCAGTGAGGACAAGGAACGGGACATGGCTAGCTTGGTATCCAACCTTGTGCAAATTGGGAGTTTGCGGTTGTGCAAATGGACTGACTGACTGTTAAACGGGGAGTTTGGTCTGTCAGAGTTTGGTCTGTCACTGTGAAGCGGGCGACGGGCGTAACCCTTACACTACTTGACCGATAAAACATCATACCTGATCGTATTCACACACTGGATGTTTTAGTGCTGGTTTACACTGTCGCTACCACTAAAGTAGCGTCGCTTCCAGTGCGACTTTGGCGCGACTTAGCGCGACTTTGGCGCGACCTCATCGCGAGGCGACTTTTTATTTGGCCAATCACAATATCATGTTTTGTGACCGTCACCTAATTTCCTTTTCCTGTTTTTTGTTTTACATATTTCCCCATGTGTGCAGTGTTGTCTGTGTCATAGCTCAACTGATAGGCATGTTTGCCTTGGCATATCATATTTCAGCTTGCCAGAAAGAAAAAAAGACAGCTGGAAAGACACTGCATTCGTTTTCTACTAAAAATCATAAGAAAAATGCTGTTTTTTTTGGGTTGTGGACATACTACAGAGCTGAAACTTGACAGGTACACTTTTTAGACCCCCCAGACACTAAATACAAAAAATGACATGCCTGCCTAAAAAAATGCCCGCTAAATGCCTGCAAGAGAAAAAGCCAGCCGCAGAGAAGCCGTATTCCTGAAAATATAAGAAAAATGCTGTTTTTTAGGGGTTCTGGACATGCTACAGAGCTGAAACTTGACAGGTACACTTTTTAGACCCCCCAGACACTAAATACAAAAAATGACATGCCTGCCTAAAAAAATGCCCGATAAATGCCTGCAAGAGAAAAAGCCAGCCGCAGAGAAGCCGTATTACTGAAAATATAATAAAAATGCTGTTTTTTAGGGGTTCTGGACATGCTACAGAGCTGAAACTTGACAGGTACACTTTTTAGACCCCCCAGACACTAAATACAAAAAATGACATGCCTGCCTAAAAAAATGCCCGATAAATGCCTGCAAGAGAAAAAGCCAGCCGCAGAGAAGCCGTATTACTGAAAATATAATAAAAATGCTGTTTTTTAGGGGTTCTGGACATGCTACAGAGCTGAAACTTGACAGGTACACTTTTTAGACCCCCCAGACACTAAATACAAAAAATGACATGCCTGCCTAAAAAAATGCCCGCTAAATGCCTGCAAGAGAAAAAGCCAGCCGCAGAGAAGCCGTATTCCTGAAAATATAAGAAAAATGCTGTTTTTTAGGGGTTCTGGACATGCTACAGAGCTGAAACTTGACAGGTACACTTTTTAGACCCCCCAGACACTAAATACAAAAAATGACATGCCTGCCTAAAAAAATGCAAGATAAATGCCTGCAAGAGAAAAAGCCAGCCGCAGAGAAGCCGTATTACTGAAAATATAATAAAAATGCTGTTTTTTAGGGGTTCTGGACATGCTACAGAGCTGAAACTTGACAGGTACACTTTTTAGACCCCCCAGACACTAAATACAAAAAATGACATGCCTGCCTAAAAAAATGCCCGCTAAATGCCTGCAAGAGAAAAAGCCAGCCGCAGAGAAGCCATATTCCTGAAAATATAAGAAAAATGCTGTTTTTTAGGGGTTCTGGACATGCTACAGAGCTGAAACTTCACAGGTACACTTTTTAGACCCCCCAGATGCTAAATCCAAAGAAATTTTTTATTTTTATTTTTTTTAATTTTTCCAATAATTGGCTCTCTATCAAAAAATTATAATTTTTAAGAACTTTTTTTTGCGTGATCCCTCTCCGGCATGCCACAGTCCAGGTGTTAGTCCCCTTGAAACAACGTTTCCATCACTATTGTGGCCAGAAAGAGTCCCTGTGTGTTTTAAAATTCGCCTGCCTATTGAAGTGTATGGCGGTTCGCCCGGTTCGCCGGTTCGCGAACATTTGCCGATGTTCGCGTTCGCCGTTCGCGAACGGCGAATTTTAGGTTCGCGACATCACTACTGAAGAGTAATTAGGACAGCACTTGATTTTTGGCAGGATCAGCAGGTATTTCCTTTCACTTATCCAACAGTGTATATTTAATGGACAAATGAGAGGAAATAAGATAAGTTATTTGTTAGGTTTTACATACATATATTACACTTACATATGCTTTGTGCTTCTAACTGACCCACAGGTGCCTTACAGTTTTCTATTGTTTGTGATGTGCTAAGCCCTTACAGTACATGTGCACATTACTGTAAAGGTTAGGTATGGTTTGGGTGGTTGCAACTTGTCTGTAGAGCTTGTCAGCTGAATTTGGTGCAGAGTCACATTGGATGCCTTCAGTTGCCATTGTGCTCTTGCTAGGCATCCAGTGTGTCCCTGTGCCTTTAAGGAGGCATGGGCTCCCTCTAGGAAAACCTGCCCTTCCTTTACCAATTGCTATGCAATTTGCTCCAACTTAGAGACTCTTAAAACTGTATGATTAGGACCACAGTAAACAGAGGAGCCTTGGTGAGGCACGGTGGCTTTCAAATACTGCATGTTTGCAAATGTGTGCAACTAAACCCTTTTTTTTTAACCTGAAATGTTAGGCTCCTTTCACACGGTCCGTCCCTGACGGCGGACTCCGTGCTGCTCAATGGGGGAATGAGACACTGATCCCCGCTGAGCAGGCAGGTGACCGCCTGTCCGCTCTCATCCGATTCCATCCGATCCCCTGGATGGATTGAAAATAGGGTTTCCATCCATCTGGATTTCACGGACAGGATCGGATGCGGATGGCAGCGGGTGTCAGCGGACATGTCTCTGCTGACACCCGCTGCCCCATAGGGATGCATGGAAGGATCCGATCATTGTTTTGCCTTATAGTTAGCAGCCTTGACAATATTATAATGGGGAAAGCAGCATTCTGTCATTGCAAGAATTAGCACAACATACAGTATAAAGCAACAGGGAAGTCCCTAGATGTTTATCCTGCTTGTCAAATTGGCTTGCTGAAATTACATGGGATTGGGGTTCTGGCAGGGCTTAGCTAACTCATGAAGTTGAAGGATAAGTTCACCTTTGGGAACATGTTACATGTTCCACCCCTTTTTAGGCCCCCCCATCCAGTGCCACCTGCACCAGGTGCTGCCAATCACTGTCCACTTCTAGTGATTATACCCTTTGCCATAGCGATTACCCCAAATCTCCCACTGACCAATTCTAACACTGCACCCCCACCCATCATCTCCAACATGGCTTCCCCTGCCAATCATAAACTCCCCGATCAATATCACTGATTCTAAAATCTCATCACTACCATCAAAATAATTTCTGAAAATCTTTAAGATTCTGATTGTGGTGTTGGAGGATGTAGACCGCGGACACCACCCCTTACCATTGCTCCCTTCTTCGTTTTAAATCTACCAGGATCAGCCATATTGGAGTTGTCTGCGTTCACAAAATTATCTGATTATTGAGAACGTTCATTGAATGTCATATCGGCAAACAATTGGCACCTCTGTGTCTGGACGCTGAACTGTCTAAAATTCTATGTTATATTTTTAGTTATGTGCTATTAATAGCCATATAACATGATAAAAGACGATATGTGGCACAAGGGGCTTATGAACATGGCTGTATAAGATTGACCCAAGATTGTGCTGTCAGCAGTAAGTGGTTTGTACTGCATCTGAATTCACACGGACATAAACGCCTTTAGATGTCTGAGATGAGGTGTGTACATTCTGCCCTGCCCCTGATGAATATTAGTTATCAGTGTTTACATTTCCCCCTGAATGGGGGCACAGAATGACCCTTGGCTATTCATGTGCCCTGTCGCTAAATGACTAATCTGCACCTGCATCCTTACTTAGTCAGTGGGAGATGAAACATGCCGTGCTGTGCACAACATCACTTCTTCCCAGCTCCCTATTCAGTCTCCACACGGAGCTAACATTGGCAAGGAGGTGAGAAATCTTTGCTTAGGCTGCACTTGCAGATATGGGGGTGAGGGGTGCAAGTAGCTGGCCTTGCCTAGGGTGCAAAATAGTCTAGCACCTGCTCTGGCATTAAAGTACATACAATAGCAAATTTTTTTTAATATTGGATAGATTGTTGAAAGTTAGACCTCATGTCAAGTTTCATTGCTGTCTCCACTGGGGAGATTCACTTTCCCCATTCTTCCTGGAGACCATTGTTACCAATACAAAAAACTTACAAGTAATACAAAAATGTTAGAGTTGGTATGGGAACAAAAGATGAGGGTAACTCTTCCAATGGGGAAATTCTCTCACTTTGGGGAGATTCCCTCTCACTTACCATTGCATCTCCAGGACCCCCTGGTAAAGGGAAAAATCCCCAATGGGACACAGACAAAAAGAACACATTTATTTCTGTGCTGTTTGCTGCTATCATTTTCTAACGGTTCAGTACAGGTGCCACAATCATTATATTGAGTCCAGTCTTACTGAGGTTATACAGCATCAAAGCCCTGATAAAGGGGAGTGCATACACCACTGAAACGCGTTGGCTGTTTCATTCCATTCTAAGAATATATGCACCATATGAGAGGAGCCTCACCAAAGCTAGTCAGCTTGGTAAACTGGTTGCTTGCAATACTGGATATTAAAAACAGGATATCAAGCACCTTTTACACTTAGCCTTGGTTCACACTGGGGCGACTTGTCAGGCTACTTAGTCACCTGACAAGTCGCGCTCCATTCAGTGCAATGGAACTGTTGTAATCGGAGCAACTCAATTAACCCTGACTTAGAAAACGGTTCCTGCACTACTTGGGGATGACTTCGGAGTGGCTTGCATTGATTTCTATTTAAAAAAGCTAAAGTAGCACTGTATGGGACAGCTTTAGAGTCGGGCGACTTTGAAGCCGCCCCAGTGGGAACTGATCCTTAGACTGAAGCAGTAAATAACCTGACAGAGGTTTTAACCCTTTTTTACTCTATCCAAAACAAAAAAAAAAGAAAAAAAAGTTTTCTTTTATTTAAACTTTTCATTGTGTACAAATCAAAAAATTACACAGTCAACCCCACACCCAAACCATTTGGCTCAGTTTCTGCCTATTTTCCCCTCCTCCTATGACCACAGAAAATTGTATTTGGTGTTGTTGACCTTTACAGATTGATGTAGTTCATTGAATACTGCGTTAAATAGCCAGCAGGAGGCAAGTGAAAATTTCCCTCATTGTATAAGCTGTTCACTTAATCTTGAAAGTTTTGATTTTTACTTACAACAAAGTATTTCACAGAACCCTGCTGTTTCTAGTGCTGAATGATATTACAGTGTTTGAAGCTTTCTCGTTAGTAATTTCCTACTGCTGCGATGTACTGCTGGTTTGTCAATGTAACCAAACGTCACAAGCAGTATTCTTAAGGCATGTTAGAATGCTGAAGCTTAACGCGGCCATATTGATTAAACACCTTGCAGGTCTATTTCCAATTATATAAAAGTGTAATGGCGTAATAATTTTCTAGACTACAGAATTATTTATTAAATGTTTTCAGTACTGTGGAATATGTACCAAACCGAAACAGCAATGTCAGAATCAGCCAAATATCTAATAAACTAATTATAAGAATTTGTTGTACTATAGGATTCCTGTTACAAGATATATATATATATATATATATATATATATATATATATATATATATATATATATATATATGTATATACAGTATCTCACAAAAATGAAAACACCCCTCACATTTTTGTAAATATTTTATTATATCTTTTCATGTGACAACACTGAGGAAATGACACTTTGCTCCAATGTAAAGTAGTGAGTGTACAGCTTGTATAACAGTGTAAATTTGCTGTCCCCTCAAAATAACTCAACACACAGCCATTAATGTCTAAACCACTGGCAACAAAAGTGAGTACACCCCTAAGGGAAAATGTCCAATTTGGGCTAAAAGTGTCAATATTTGTTGTGGCCACCAATATTTTACAGCACTGCCTTAACCCTCTTGGGCATGGAGTTCACCAGAGCTTCTTCCACTTCTCCATGACTACATCATGGAGCTCGCACTCCTCCACCTTCCATTTGAGGAAGCCCCACAAATGCTCAATAGGGTTTAGGTCTGAAGATATGCTTGGCCAGTCCATCACCTTTACCCTCAGCTTCTTTAGCAAGGCAGTGGTCGTCTTGGAGGTGTGTTGTGGCCGTTATCATGTTGAAATACTGCCCTGCCGCCCAGTCTTCAGAGGGAGGGGATCATGCTCTGCTTCAGTATGTCACAGTACATGTTGGCATTCATGATTCCCTCAATGAACTGTAGCTCCCCAGTGCCCGTAGCACTCATGCAGCTCCAGACCATGACACTCCTACCATCGTGTTTGACTGTAGGCAAGACACACTTGTCTTTGTACTTCTCACCTGGTTGCAGCCACACATGTTTGACACCATCTGAACCAAATAAGTTTATCTTGGTCTCATCAGACCACAGGGCATGGTTCCAGTAATCCATGTCCTTAGTCTGCTTGACTTCAGCAAACTGTTTCCAGGCTTTCTTGTGCATCATCTTTAGATAAGGCTTCCTTCTGGGATGACAGCCATGCGGACCAATTTGATGCAGTGTGTGGCCTTATGGTCTGAGCGCTGACATCAGGGCTGCTATTAGAAATCGCGGGGCCCCGTACAGACTACATGGCAGGGCCCCCCTCAAGAAAATATTAAAGATATATTTAGCTAAAATGACAACAAAATCACTATTATCAGACACAAATATAACATGACTCGCATAATTCCTGCTAAATCTAAAAAAAAAAAACTATGTTGAATAAAAAAGAAGATGAGATGAGAAAAATATACAGGCTGGGCAGTTGGCGCTCAGTGATCAGAGAGAGAGAAACAAAGTTACAATTTACAAATAAACTCCTGAGCAGAGATAAGTGCTGGGAGGGGGGCCCACACAAGGGAGGGGGATTAGTGAGGGACGACTGTCTCTTTCTCAACAGATAAAAGCTGATAGCAGGGAGAGGGACAGATCAGATTCAGGTGCTGGAGGAAGATTTCTGTAATTGTTGTCCATCACTAATCCCCCTCTCTGTGTGGGCCCCCCTGTGTGCTAGGGCCCCCTACAAGAGGGCTGGTGGTCCCCCCCTATTAGCGGCCCTGGCTGACATGCTGACCCCCCCACCCCTTCAACCTCTGCAGCAATGCTGGCAGCACTCATGCGTCTATTTCCCAAAGACAACCTCTGGATATGACGCTGAGTACATGCACTCAACCTCTTTGGTCGACCATGGCGAGGCCTGTTCTGAGTGGAACCTGTCCTGTTAAACAGCTGTATGGTCTTGGCCACCATGCTGCAGCTCAGTTTCAGTATCTTGGCAATCTTCTTATAGCCTAGGCCATCTTTATGTAGAGCAACAATTCTTTTTTGAGATCCTCAGAGAGTTCTTTGCCATGAGGTGCCATGTTGAACTTCTAGTGACCAGTATGAGAGAGGGAGAGCGATAACACCAAATTGAACTCACCTGCACCCATTCACACCTGAGACCTTAAAACACGAACGAGTCACATGACACCAGAGAGGGAAAATGGCAATTTGGGCCAAATTTGGACATTTTGTCTTAGAGGTGTACTCACTTTTGTTGCCAGTGGTTTAGACATTAATGGCTGTGTATTGAGTTATTTTGAGGGGACAGCAAATTTACACTGTTATACAAGCTGTACACTCACTACTTTACATTGTACAAAAGTGTCATTTCTTCAGTGTTGTCACATGAAAATATATAGTAAAATATTTTAGAAAATGTGAGGGGTGTACTCACTTTTGTGAGATACTGTATATATATATATATATATATATATATATATATATATATAAGCTTGTTTCTTTGAACAGTTGGGAGGTCACATCACTGCTCTCCTGTAGATGACATCGGCTCTGCTAGTAATAGGCAGATACAAACATGAGATGCTGCTTTCATTTTAGCCAGATCACTATTCTGCTGCCTTGGACAAAGCTTTTTATGTTGATATGCAGCAGCCATCTACAGATGCTGCACGCTCCATCAGGCCGGCACAGTAGCAACTCCAAAGAAAACAAAGTCTACCTTTAAAAGCCTATATACTTTTTAGAGCAATGAAGCATGCTAAAGAATGACCACTTACAGAGCCTTCAAGAAAAAAAAGAATAGGCAGCTGGACTTGAGGTGTTGATTTTGTGAAGGAAAGGTAGCCGAATATCTGGCTGGGTGAAGGAAACTTTTGAGTGTGCTAGGGTCTTACTAGAGGTGCACAAGATTGGGGACAATTGACTGGACTGCAGAAATGACACCACCCCCGAACATCTATAACAGTAACCTGGTTTTGGA
The DNA here is from genome assembly GCF_965119305.1 of Pelophylax lessonae. Classification (NCBI taxonomy): domain Eukaryota; kingdom Metazoa; phylum Chordata; class Amphibia; order Anura; family Ranidae; genus Pelophylax; species Pelophylax lessonae. The sequence goes on from NC_138768.1 coordinate 750,454,579, forward strand.
AACCAGTGTTTGTGAAAAGTTATTCGGAAAGTATATACAGGAATCATATTCAATTTAAAAAAATATGAAAACAAAACTGTGCCCATTATTTTTCATTGTGCACCATACACATAAACATAAAATCCATAACTAATGTCTACTCATAAAAAAACATATTGTGTGCAAAATAGTCCCAATATCTTATGGTGCTTTTTTAACTGTGCAAATGCTTAACGAATAGTTCCCTGTGCTCCAACGTGCCATGGAGACAATCCGTGCGTGGTGCCATCTGCCCCTTATGAAACTCACCAGAAAATGGTGCTTATATGGGTCAAAATCTGCTTTTATGTGCCACCACTCTTTTAGGCCACCGCCAGGATCCAGCACTCCAACCTTTTCTTTCACCAACAGCTCGGGTGCAGGGTAGGAGATAGCCACAAAAAGCACATCATTGCACACCAAAATGTATTAAAAATATATATAGAAATTCCCCACACTTGTTAAACCTATAGTTAAAGTGATTGCAAACGATCACCTTGTAAAACAACCCATTCAGTTTAAAATTTAAATGAAAAGGCAAAACATTTGTGTATAGATATAAAAAAAACATTATTTCCTTTTTTTTTTTTTTTTTTTATAAGTTTTCCCATTCTTCTGATCCCCTCTGTTCTCAGCTGCATAAGAGCTGGGGGGCAGGAGAAACAGCAACACACTGAACTTCCCAGTGAAAGACTCTGCAGGAGGGGTGTGTCAGGACAAGTCTGTTCATTGGAGGAGAGCAGGCTGGGTTCCCAGCACAACTAGAGAACTGACCACGGTGTGTTCTCCTGCTTAGTGTGGTCAGGCTTTAATAGGAAAGCGGAAGGACTGGCAGGAATACTAGAGACCTCCCACAAAGGAATTAATACTGTCACGAGGCTAGTGGCTGAGCCTGACGTGCAGAGGGAAGCCTCACAGGATCCGGTGGTGTGGGAACACAGACAGGTCACCTTTGGTAGAAGACGCAGGCTAACCTGAGGTGCAGAATCTAAGTGCCAACCGAGCTCCTGATGGTGGAGTTGGATTTTGCTGCGTGTTTAGCACCAGGTCTCAGTCCTCTGGGTTGCCCCACCATGCGGTGAGCAAGTCCAGATCCGGTAGCAGATAAACAGACAAGGATGAGACAGAAGAGTAGTCACAGGAACAATCCAAGGTCAGGGCAGGCAGCGATCAAGCGAAGTAGGAGACAAGCCGGGTATTCAATCAGGAATCAGATACAACAGGTTCAGGAGCACAGGAGAAGCTGCAGACAAGACAGCAAAGGACAAGTGTCTGCATGCCTTCATGCCTGCGCATACGCATGTGCACTGGCGAACATATGTTTGCGGCTAAACAGGCACAAGCAAATTCGTACCTGTGCACTACAGTGCGCCTCTGAGGTGTTACAGAAGCATGTCTAATGTGCTCCTGACATATAAAAGAAGGAAAGGATCAACAATCCAAAATAAAGTTTGTGCGATTTTAGTGCGAATTTGGTGAATTATGGATTATTTGCTGCTCTGTGAGTGTGCCTCCCATACAAAAATAATGCTGTGCTTTAAAATTAGATTTAACATACATTGAAGATTGGACATATGGACATATATCCCCCTGAGGAAGGCACGTGACCCTGTGCTGACACGCGTAGGGGAGGGGCCACAGTGGAGACGGAGCTAGGCTGAATACAGAGAGAAACACACTCGGCACTATCCAAGTGCATATACTGCATTCTGCCTGTACAGATTGGTGCGCTACAAGCACCCAAGACATGTGAGTGTACCCTTGCATTTATCTTAATAAAAATTTAAAAAGGGGGGAGCCCATCTTAAGGTGTCAACACATAGCAGAGTAATTGGAGGCACACCCACAGAGCACAAAGCAGCAAACAACTTATAATTCACCAAAATCGCACTTTATTTTTTATGTCATATTGTTTTTTTCATATTATTATATGCATTATTTACAGTCACATTGTATATTTTGATAAAAACAGTCATGCATTCTAATATGCACTAATTTGGCGCACCAAGGCAAACACTTGGGATATACAAGGTAGTAACCTTCAATGTATGTTGATTCTGATTTTATGACGCCCATAGAGCACGGAGCAGCAAATAATCCATAATTCACCAAAATCGCACTAAAATTGCACAAACTTTATTTTGGATATTAAATTGCTTTTTTTCATATTATTATATGTAAAATTTACTGTCACATTGATTATTTTGATAAAAAATGTCACGCATTCTAATATGCACTATTTTGGTGCATCAAGGCAAACACTTGGGATACAAGGTAGCAACCTTCAATGTATGTTGATTCTGGTCTTATAGCACAGGATTATTTTTGTATAGGATATCAGCATATCTCAGATTATAATATCACCGTCATTCACCCATCATTCACATTTGTGTATGCACAGCACTATAATTATTTGACAAAGGAGGAAAGGATCTTTTTTAATACAAGTACATGGTATATCAGGCACATATCAGGAATATGAAATGCTGGGGAAACAAACACTTTAACCACTTGCCGACCGCCGCACGACTATTTACTGCGGCGGTCAGCCCCTCACAGGCAAAGCGACGTAGTACTACGTCGCTAGCCTGTGAGGCTTCTAGGGAGGGCGCGCTCCCGCGCGGTCATGAACCCCCCCGCACGTGTGCCCGGCGGACCCGATGTCCGCCGGGCACTCGCGATCGTCCGTTACACTGGAAGAAAGGCAGGCGGCTGATGTAAACAAAGCCGCCTGTCATTCTCCCCTGTGTAAGAATGGAGATCAGACGGTTCTACTATGTAGGACCGTTGATCTCTGTTCTTACACCAGTAGCCATGTCCAATCCCAGTTAGAAGCACGCCCCTAGGACACACTTAACCCCTCCCTCTCCAATACAGTTAACTCCTTCATTTTTACAGTAACAGTGCATATGTATAGCACTGATTACTGCAGTAATGTCACTGGTAACCCCAAAAGTGTCAAAAATGTCAGTCAAGGGTCCGATCTGTCTGCCACAATGTCGCAGTCCCGCAAAAAAAATCGCATTACTCGTTAAAAAAGAAAACAACAAAAATGGCAAAAATCTTTCCCTTTGTTAGTAAACGTGATAACTTTTGCGCAAACCAATCAAAATACGCTTTTTGCGATTTTTTTTTTACCAAACATATGTAGCATAAAACAAATTGGCCGAAAATGCTAAAAAATTTTGATTTTTACATTTTTTTGGGGGAATTTCATATAAAAAAATTTGAAAAATATTGTTATTTTTGCAAAATTTACGCTCTTTTTTTGTTTATAGTGCATGATCAAAAAATCGCACAGGTGATCAAATACCACCAAAAGAAAGCTCTGTTTGTGGGAAAAAAAGGGCGTCAAATTCGTTTAGGTAAAGCGTCGCACGACTGCGCAATTGTCCGTTAAAGTAACGCAGTGCCGAATCGCAAAATAGGCCCTGGTCAGGAAGGGGGTAAAATCTTCCGGGGCTTAAGTGGTTAATAATGCACTCACGCGTAAAAGTGACCAAACTGGCACTTATATATATAGCAAGTCCAGCTATATGTATGTATACAGGAGTCACTGCTGTTCCACACCTGGAAGTGAGATCACCAGAAGTGACAAAGACATCGGCAACCCCACCTCAACCCCACCTCAGCATGTTTTTCCCCATACAGAGCTTGTTCATGAAGCCAGCAGCTTTAAAACAAGCTATTCCTGACCATGGCAGGTGCTTCTTCAAAATATTTTCCTATTCCTGAGGAGCTGACTGACTCTTCTACCTTCCCAACTTCGGAAGTGAAGACTGGGTATTCTTCAAACCTTTCTGAAGTCTCTTCTGGGACAATAAGATTTTTGTGTCACTGTATAATACATACTCCAGCTTTTTGTCGTTTTCCACCCTCTCATGCCTGGACCGTCCATCTGCAGAGATCAAGCTGAAACAACCTCCAATAACTCCGGAAATTGCTGCACCCAACTTGCTGATGTTCTTTTAACTGTCATGTGAACTTGCATCATTTTAATTTTGAGGCTATATCAGTTGACCAGGGCTTCAGCAAAAGAACACTTTGTGCGGTGATAGAAGACAGCATTTACCCTGTGGAACCCCTTATCATGTTGATCAAAGCTTCTCTGACAAACAGACGGTTTTAGCTCCTGTAAAGCTGTTATGATCTTCTCTAAATCAATGTTGTTTATACGGCTTTTTCCTTATTGGTCACAAAAGCTTTTGTAATGGCTTTGAGTGTAATTGCTGGCCTGAAGGAGCCCATAGAGAAAGTGTAGACCCTCTTCAGACCTATGTCTATTCTGTGGTCAACCAGTCTTTAAATGTTGTTGCATCTTCCAGAGGTAAAATTACATACCTAGCTAACCTCATCGGTGATGCTTCCACCAAAAGAGAAGAGTCAGGCGAAGAAATCAAATTTTCTTTGAAAGCATGTGATTTATTAACCACTTGCCGACCAGCGGCTGTGCTTATACTGCGGCAGGTTGGCTATGTCCTGCGAAACAACGTACCTGTACATCCCTTTGTGAGACAGCTAGTGGGGCCACAGGGGGAGCCAATCAATCGCTCCCCATGGAGACAGAATGGCGTCTGCCGATGTAAAAAACATGGCACACCGCTGTTCTGTCAGTGGGGAACACAGTGATCCTGTGTTCCTCCTATTTAGGAACACAGGACTCTGTGTTCATCCAGCAAGCCCATCCCCCACACAGTTAGAAAACACCCCCTATGTACACATTTAACCCTTTAAATCGCCCCTGGTGTTAACCCCTTCCCTGTCAGTGTCATTAGTACAGTAACAGTGCCTATTTTTAGCACTGATTACTGTAGTAATGCCACTGATCCCCCCAAAAGTGTAAAAAATGTCAGTTAGGTGTCTGATCTGTCCGCCCTAATGTCGCAGTCCTGCTAAAAATCGCTAATCACCGCCATTACTAGTAAAAAATAAATAAATAACTAAAAATTACATAAATCTTTCCTCATAGCTTGTAGAGTTGATAACTTTTGTGCAAACCAATCAATATACACTTATTGGGATTTTGGGATCACCTTTTTTTTATGAACTCTATTTGTTGCTTTATTTGCACCAGGGTTATTTATTATAGTTATGAACTCTTTCACCAGTCCTATTATGCTTTAATCAGATAGATAGATAGATAGATAGATAGATAGATAGATAGATAGATAGATAGATAGATAGATAGATAGATAGATAGATAGATAGATAGATAGATAGATAGATAGATAGATAGATAGATAGATAGATAGATAGATAGATAGATAGATAGATAGATAGATAGATAGATAGATAGATAGATAGATAGATAGATAGATAGATAGATAGATAGATAGATAGATAGATAGATAGATAGACCTTTTTATGTATATCTCTTCCTATTTATTATTGGATTTATATATTGCTGCCACTTTTTTCTTGGATCCATTTTTTCTGTCACCCAGTCAGTTCTGGATGACCATCACTGGTATCACACTACAGTTTTTGTAGTAGCACTACCAAGCACCTTACTTTGATTTTATCTACAGCACCTGTACCATCATCTTTTGTTTTATGATAAATTGATTATATCACTCTAGTTTTACTTCACCCATTAGTGTCACCTAATTATTATTGTAGGATTGGCACTGCAGTCACGTTATAATATTTGCAAAAGCACCACTTAAGAACCTCATACGGAGACCCTGTTTACAGCACTGAAGTCACTTTTTATTTACTTTGTGTATATCACCATAATCCTGCTATACCTGTGTATTATATACAGTATACCATTTATTGACCTACTGTTATATGTATTGGATGAGCGCAGCTTCACTATTGTATTGTAACTCAGTGCCTTATCGCAAAAAATGGCCTGGTCATTAATGGGGTAAAACCTTCTGGTCATTAAGTGGTTAAGGCCTGGCTTTTTTACTTCCAATAATTTTTATTGAAGTTTCAGAGGAAAAAAACAGTAACAGTAAAGTATCAAAAACTATGCAAAGGTACAATCTGGTAATACAGGGACAGTGCCTATGATAACACCATAGGCCAGCAGGAGGAACATGGTGAACAGAGATAAAAACATCAGTCAATACAAAAACCAAGATATGCAAAATGGGGGTTGAGGGGATAGAAACAGTCTTGGAGCAGCTGCCCACCGCCTCCTGAGAAAATGTGGGGGAGGGGCGGGGAGGAAGAACGTACCCATCCAGGCAGGGCATCCCCCAGCCGGCAAGCCGCCACAGAGGTCGAGCCCCTAAGAGGTGGCGACACATTCAGCCCCTGAGTAGGTAGCCAGCGGGGGAGCTCCCGCCAGGCAGACAGAGCAAATACCAAAACATAATAAAGGATAGGAGTAGAGAAAAGAAAAAGAGGGAAAAAGGGACAGAGAGAAAAAAGGTAGAAGGTTCTAGGTCTGACATGTAGTAGCCAATATTAAATAGTAATGTGAACATATTCAGCCCAGGGTTCCCAGGTGTTTTCAAATTGGGCCACTCGATCGGAAAGAATGTTGGATAGTTTCTCTTGGGACATTATCCAGGATATTTTCATTTTGACCTCTCTAACTGAAACGTGAGGTCTCTTCCACGCCCTAGCTATGGTAAGTTTCGCACCCAGAAGGATGAAATGAAAGAGTTTTTGGGATAATTTAGGGATTCCAGCCACCCTACCATTAAACAGGGCCAAGTGAGGAGTCTGGTCGATCGGATGATCAAGAACCTTTCAAGCTATACGAAAAATGGACGACCAGAAGGATTGGATCCTCGGGCATGACCACAAGGTGTGAAGGAAGTCCCCTATCATATTGCAACCCCGAAAACATAAGGGGGAGGCATGTGGAAATGACAGGCTAAACGTGTAGGAACCAAGTACCATTGAGTGAACCGCTTAACATTAGCTTCAATCAGTGAGACATTAATGATACCTTTGAAGGTGCGGTGGAACCGGTTGCTCCATTCGTCCAGTTCCAGCTCCAAACCAAGGTCCTTCTCCCAGTCCAGCATATATTTAGGCTTATCAACGGTGTCAGAAAGGGCTCTGTAAATCAGGGACATACCCCCTTTGGGGTCCCCAGCCTCCGAGCACCACCGCTCATAAGGGGATACCCGGGGAGGGTCCGGCTTCATAATCCATATGGAATGGAGAAAGTGGGAAATCTGTGTGTGGGGAAATCGTTCCGTCAAAGGCATTTTAAGGGAACTGACACAATGGGAAAAGGACAGGGGGCCCATCAAATTTAAAAAATGGCCTATACGGAATAGACCCTTGTAAAGCCACCAACCAAAGGTTCTAATATTGAGACCAGGGGAAAGTCAGTGGTATAAAATAGGTGTGTAAGCGGTTTCATGGGAGAAATGAGATTGGGTGCTTGGAGAGAGAGTCATGAAGGAGGAACGAATACGACAGCGTAGGGGAAAGGATCGGGGGTCTAGTTTTGGGGGGGCGCCAGGCCAGGAAGTCTAACGTGTGGTGAGGAGTTGCCTGCCTTTCTATGTGGACCCAGTCAGGTTTGTCAGAACGTCTATAAATGGCTGAGAACTGTGCAAGTTGGGCCGCCTGGAAGTACCAACGGAGGTTAGGGAGAGCCAATCCGCCCTTCTCCTGCCAACGATATAGGATGGATTTGACGAATCTGTGACCCTTGGAACCTCATATAAACTTGGTGATGGCCCGTTGGAGCTCAACCAGATGCGCGGATTTAACTGGGATCGGGAGCGAGCGGAAAAGATACAGGATTTGGGGGAGCAAAGTCATTTTCACGGCATGAATTCTACCCAACCAAGACGAGTGCGAGGACCAGGTGGAAAGATCAGTTTTCAGTTTGTTAAACAAGGGGGGGGGTAATTAGCAGAGTAAAGAGAGGTGATAGAGGGCGTTACTTGAGTACCCAAGTACGGGATCGAGTCTGCTTTCCAGGAAAAAGGGAAGGAGGCTTGCGCAACAGCCAATTGAGAGGCATCCAGGGAGACATTCATCGCTCAAGATTTCGTCAGATTAACCTGTAGACCCGAAGCAGCACCAAAGACTTTAAGTTGATTGAGTATAATGGGTATAGAGATCACAGGATTTGTTACAAAGAGCAGCATGTCGTCAGCGAACAATGTGCATTTGTGTTCCCTGTCCCCACAGCGCACCCCAGATATGTCGTGATTGTGTCTAAGGGCAATTGCCAGTGATTCGATCGCTATCGCAAATAACAGTGGCGAGAGAGGGCATCCTTGGCGGGTGCCTCTAGCTATGGGGAATGGTTCGGAATAGCAGCCGTGGAGACGCACCCTGGCCGAGGGAGAGGAATATAGGGACTTCAGGATGTTCGTGAAGCGGGGTCCAAAACCCCACCTCTCAAGCACTCCGAAAATGTAGGGCCACGTTACCGTGTCGAAGGCTTTTTGGATATCAAGAGAGAGGAGGAATCCCTGCTGTGGAGATCCACCGTCCCAAGCAGAGCCCAGGACCGTAATCAGATCTACAGCTTGACGGATTTGATCTGAGCCCTGTCTGCCAGGGATGAATCTGGCCTGATCCTTATGGACATATTGCGAGATAAAAGTGTTCAGTCTGTTTGTAAGTAGCTTGCTAAGAATCTTAATGTCATTGTTAATAAGGGAGATAGGTCTATAGTTGGAGACATCGCAGGGATCTTTAGAGGGCTTAGGGATCACCGATATGAGGGCAGCATTAAGTTCCTGGTGTAGGGGATTGCCAGAGGTAAGGGAATTAAAGAATTTCGTAAGGTATGGGGCCAAAGTGTCCGAAACCTTTTGTAATAACGCGGTGAGAAACCGTCGGGGCCCGGAGCCGAAGTCGTTTTCAGGTTTTTAATTACAGCGAGGACTTCTTCTTCAGAAATCGGGGCTTCCAGGGACTTCCTATGAGTAGAGGATAGCACAGGGAGGGGAATCGAGTCGAGGAATCGATCGGACGCCCCTGGGGCATCCGAGCACTGTTCGTTCAATTTAGAAAAGAAGTCCTGAAATGTTGCCATAATAGGGACTGGATTTTGAGAAAGAACACCCATAGGTAGTCTGATCTTGGGAAATGCACGGGATTGGGGTTTGGGGGTCAGTCTGGAGGCCAATCGAGATCCAATTTTGTCGCGTTCCGCATAGAAGCGGGCTCCCGTCCAATGCAGATGTTTTTCTGCGGCCGTAGTAAGTGCCAGATTCAGGGCGATTCTGGCTGCATCGAGTTGACGTAGGGAGTCCACCGTGGGATGCCGCCGGGGCATGGGGAGTGGCATGACAACCGCTCCGACAAAGGCTCAAGGAAAAAGTGAGTCAACGCAGAGGGGAGAGGAGCTCCCCACCGAGTCCTCCAAGCAAATATAAGGCACATTACATATAATAAGCTTTAGAAGGCACCATAAGTACGTAAAAAAAAGCATAAAATACATATAAAAATATGAAAGCAAGAAGAACAGGCAGCGTCCAAGTACGGGTTCAAAATTCCCAAAAAAAGGGGGGGGGGATGGAATCAGCCAACAAAAATCGGGGTTGGCATAGAAAAAGGGGGCAAACCTCCCCAGTATGGGGAAGAAGAAAAAGTGAGGCACATGTGATCCTGGATTGGAAAACTCAAGGCGGTCGAGATTCCTTAGACCGCTTGTGTTGTTGCTTTTGCCACAGGGGAACCAGGGGGCTGGAAGGCGTGGGGCGCTTGGAAGATGAAGATCTCTGGGAGGTGGGGAGCGAGGAGTCTTGAGAGATGATGCCCAAATGAAGAAGTAACTTCTCGCTGTCCGCCATGGAATAGAAGCCGTATGTCTTCTGTTGGAAAGCGAAGCTGAGGCGGAAGGGGAACGACCACCAGTATTTAATATTCTTCTGAGTGAGGACTGATAGAAGCGGTTTGAGGGAGTGCCTCCGCTGGATGGTAAAAGGGGAAATGTCCGCAAATATTTGGACCGTATGTCCCCATGACGGTGAGTTGGGGGGAAGACCTGGAGAGCTTCATAATTTCCTCTTTCACTGAGTAAAAGTGGGGCTTCACAATAATATCTCTGGGAAGGCCGTCCTTGCGTGGGGGCTGCAGAGACCTGTGGGCACGGTCCAGTTCCAGACGGTGTGCTGAAATGGCAGGAATTAATCCAGAGATAAAGGACTGTACTGCAGCTGTGACATCCGTAATGGAATCTGGGAGCCCCCGGATCCTAAAATTGTAACGGCGGGGCCTATTCTCCAAGTCATCAATCTTAGATAGCGCCGTCTCAAGTTGGTGCTGGATGTCCTGAATCCTAGCAGTGTTCTGGTTGGTTCTGGCAATAGTATGATCAGATTTCTGTTCAATAGCTTCAATGCGGGCCCCCAAGTTCTGCAGATCTCCCTGAATGGTGGAGGTAATCTGAGCAGCCGTGTGGGACAGGCCCCTAGCAAGCATTTTAGAGAACACAGTCATGATGCCCTGTAAATTAGGGGGGCAGTTGGGGTCTTCAATTTGTAGGTTTGGTGTGAGGCCTGGGCTGGAGGAAGTGTCCGCCATAGGAGATAGAAGAAGATCTTCTAAGGTTTGGCCTATATAGGACTCAGTGGAGGCCGGGGAGCATGGGGGTGCTGGAGAGGTACTCACAGATGGATGGTGGTGGTCCCGGGGGTAGCTGGGGGTGGCTGGAGGGTCCGCTATGTCCTCCAGTTCTGCGATCTCACAGGGGGAGGTGATGGCGCCGCCATCATGGCATAGGTAGGCCTCAGAAGGTCCGGGGCCAGGGACTGCTCCAGGTTCCGTCTGACCGAAGCCCCTGACATAGGGGGGGTGCCCGGGTGGTACGGGGGTGCGGAGGGTGCAGAGTTGCTGCTGATGGTGCCGTGTGGCAGGTGAAATGAGCACTTATATGCAGGAGCGGAACAGAGCTCCGGGATCAGATGTCCATGCAGAGCCGCCGCGCATGCGCACTCCAAGGCATGGCTTTTTTTCCGACTTTTTCTCACTCATTCAAAATGACTTCTTTAATGTTATCTATAAAAGGAAAGGTGGTAATCTCCTTATTAAGAAGTGGATAATATTTCCAGCGTACAGTGATTCTGTAGTCTCCTCCTAGGGAATGGCTTAATTCAGCTTTATTGTAAATGGGTCTTTAAAGGTCAAGTCAAAGCCTGCAAAGAGATAACCTATGCCCTCCCCATTTCTTCTGGGTCTGATTGTGGAGCCTCAGTGGGCCCTGGTGGTTGTCAAGAGTTTGATCGAGCTGATGTGATGGGAGGCCAGCCATGAACACCACCTATATACCTGATAGACTCCTGGACTGCTTGTCTCAGGACTGAGATCGCTTCTCTGGTGTCTATTGAAAAACTAGCTTTCCAATAAAGCCACAAACCCAGCACTGATTTTTTTGAGGGTCATCTATGTCAAGGAGGAGAAGAATCATAATGTCAACACTGCATTCTTATGGACCAGCTCTGTGTAAGGTGAGCATAACATTGTAGAATTCATATGGCTTATGTACTGCGATTTGTAGCTGTGTAGCTGTGATCTCTGACTAATTAACCCTGGTCACAAAGGCCATATGATTTTCAGAACATTTTTGAAGCTTGGTGACTGTGTGAATACTAAGGTGGTTTATAAAGTAAATAATGTAACAATTTCAATAACCCCTCCATACAGTGGCATAAAGTAAAACCAGTCAAAAAAAAGTCCAGACCTCCCGAGCACAGCCAGCTATTTAGGGCACAGAGAGAGTAGAAGCTGCCCGCTTGTGTTGTAAATACAGTAACTGTGGCTTGAGAAAAGCTCTTTCATTCACAAAAACACAACCTGACAACAGGAAATAATAGTTACTGCACGGGGCTATCTCATGGATTAGCTGGTGTGAGTTGTTTTTAGCCTGTGTTTTTTGTGATTTTGAAGCGATATTAACCACTTAACGCAAACTGACGTAGACCTATGTCGGCTCACTTTAAGCGGTTGTACCGGGATGATGCCTCTAGACAAATGTCTTGTCTTTGTTTTTTGTTTTTTGAATACCAAACATGTTATACTTACCAGTTTTGTGCATATATTTTGCACAGAGCAGCCCAGATTCTCCTAATCTCAGGCCCCACCGGCACTCCTGGCTCCCCCCTCCAAGCAGCTTGTTTTGGGGGCACTTAAGAAGGCACGATACTGACCTGCACCTCTGTGTGTCCATTTAAACACTGAGCCGTGGTCCCACCCCCTCTGTCTCCTGATTGGCTCACTGGCTGTGAAAAATCCAATCAGGGGTGTGAGTCCCCAGAGAGACAAGGCTCTCGTGGACATTGCTGGATCAAGAGGTTAAGTATTTGGTGGGGCTGTGGAAGCTGCTGTGCACAGAGGTTTTTTTATCTTCATGTATTAAATGCGTGAAGGTAAAAAAAACCTTGTGACTTTACAACCACTTTAAGCCCTCTTCAGCTGCAATAATTCAAAACAAAAGCTGACAATTTCCACTCTCTATGGCCTGAAAATCTGACAGCAAGACCAGGCTCTGCATGTATTGAACAGGAGAAATAGGATGACACAAGCCTCAGTACTGGCTGTAACCCCCCCCCCCTCCCATGGAAACACCCACATTTAGGCTTCAGGGGGCTGGAGTTACAGCCAGAAATGGCCTCAAATAATATATATTGTACAGGATGCCGAGGATGGGTCCTGGACAGGTGCTATGTATCACCCATATTTGAGTTATGGTTCCTTTAAGGGAAATGGTTGGTGTACTCAGGGGTCTTACTTGTGCAGGGTGAGAGGTACCGGGACAGTCAAGTATACAGTAAAAGAGAGGAGTGACTTGCGGTTCTCTCTTTTTTAATAACTGCTTATTTTGGGATCTGGAATAGTGGAGGTTCAGAGTGCTATTTAAGTGGGAAAAAACCTCCACCCTTGATTCTGGGGGACTCTGAGGCTAAAAGGGGTAAGCAACCAGATAGCAGCACTTAAAACAGGAAGCTTCTAGTTCTGGGTGTGGAGTAGGAGGAGTTTGGGAGTGCTGTATGCATGGTGGAAGCTGCCAAACATCTGACGCTGGGCTTTGCTAATTTTGGGTAAATCCCTTACATGAACATGTACAGTACGTCTTATAGTTTCCTTGTGCTGAAGACATTCAGACCAAATACAGTGTTAAATATACAGTGCATATATATTTCCTTTTATTTAGCATCCACGTCATTTTTTTAATGAGGTCACTCATCATTGTGACTCTTTATGTGACAATCGAGCTTTGAGCGCCCAAAGCAACTATGGTTACAAAGATCACACTAGAAGGTTTCTTTACATTTTCTTTTTCATGTTTGTGAGTTTGGAGGTGTCAAATTTTCAACTGCTTTTTTAACATTTTGTGTTAGTTTGGGAGAAAGACTTGACCTTGTCAGCTTTCTTAGGTATTAATGACAAAATAAAAGGCTCAGCATTTTTTGACATCTCATTTGACAGGCTCAGGATTATAAATGCCCTGACCTATGAATCATTACATTCAAATTGATGCTCCCAGACTTTCTAAAGTTGTAGGAAATCTCCCCCTATGAAAAAAAAATGCTCATTGTATACACCCCTGAACTAAATCTTCACTGTTACTGGTACCTCTGAATATACTAACAACTACTTTGTGTTCTAACAAATTCACTTTAACCAAGATAACCAAGCTGGCTAAGTGCCAATACCAAGACTGTGGTGCAGCAAAGTGTTACGCACATTGGATGTGGCACCCCAACTCATCTTCCCAGTGTACATGTGTTGCATGGCAAAGCACTAATGTGTTGTGTGCTGCACTGCTGAAAATAGAAGACCAGCACTTTTCCAGTAAACAGGGATGAATACCTGTGCCTAAATATTAAAACAAATTTCAATATATGTTAAAAGAAGATTATATACAGTATAGCTATGGATGGCCCCTAATGGGGATATGCTCTGTGCAAATGCACAGGTTGCACAAAAATAAGGCTAGCCTTTTGCCAATGGTGTATTTGTGTTAATAAACTGTGCATTTAATACGTTTTTTCTGCAAAGGGCTTTTTTTTTCCCTCAGAGAATAGGTGCAATTACTCCCCCCCCTTCTGAGTCACCACTTGCCTCCACCCCCTACCTCTATCTGAGCACTGTCCCTTGGTTCCAGCCCAGTACAGCCTCCCAGTACTGCCGCTTTTAACTTAGCTTTTACTAAGTTTTTTGTATGGAGTTTGTTATTGATAATAAGAAAAGCAGTAATATAGATCCCCTGCCAGCAACACTAGACCCCCCCCCAGCAACATTAGATACACAACACTAACAATAGACCCTACCAGCAACAATACAGTAGATCTTCCAGCAGCTAGCAGCAGTAGACCCCTCCCTCAACAGTAAATGCCTCCCAGCAGCAAAATACCTCCTCACCCTGCAACAATAGATCCCCACCAGCAACAATAGACCTCACCAGCGACAAAAGGGGGAGGGGAGGGGGAGGGGGGGCCAGAGCAGAGAACGATGACTGATAGTCAGCAGTTCTCTGCTCAGGGAGATCTAAGTGATCGGCGGTGTTTGATTGTACAATTTTCAGCCTTAAAGCTGGCTAGGGACAGATGGTAGGTAAGTGTGATTCAAAAAAGAAACAAATTCCCATACTTCTCTTTTAAAAGCAGCTGTTTTTTTTAGTTAACTGTGTCCCTTCTGGTCTGGGATTAGCTGGCTTTACCTCAGGGTTCAATAATCAGCATAAGCTAAAGTCAGGTTAGGCACCTGACAGTCACTTGATAGTTAGAGGTCTGGTTGCATGACAGATTAGAAGCTACTAGGTACTAAGACATAGAGTAGATAGACCGACTGTGTTCCAGTACCACACCACAATTTCTGCTTGTGAAAATCTGCATTCCAGGCTGGTTAGGCAACCATTGGATGATGTCTCCATCAAAGCTGATCTTTCCTTTAGGTATCTGAAACCAAGACAGAGACCGCATCGTGTTCATCCTCTGGGGTCCCTGCAAATGAACTTTGCTGCAACATTTATCTAGAGATATCTTTGGTAATTACTATATACAGTATACCTGAGTATATGTGCACAATTCCACCAGGACTCTTGTTAGGCCCTTTGCTGATATTATCTCTTTGTGCATTGAATGTATGTGCTATTATTTTATTTTATAGAAGTTCATATGTATTCCATGCCGGTGTACATCTATATACTTATGGATAATGTTATATGCTGGCTGCAGTAATTTGCTTCTAACTAATTTGATTAGATTACTGGTTAATTTTTCAGAAAAGGAACCCCCAGTCCTGGGTGGAAGCACTGCCACCTTTATTATCAAACCCAACCTTAAAATTAGCAAAGGTTCTGGTTCTCTTACTAATCTACAGGTTTAGTGCAATATCCTGTTTGGGGAGGGCCATTTCTAATAACCCCCCTGCAAAATATGGCTACATAAAATGATTAGTTGTATCTAATAAGCTTCATGTTTGTTTGGTTTACCATTGTTCTGTACTATGTACACACCCTTTTGCCATTTTGAACTGGTTTGCATTGTTATTCCTGCTCTGTACCTATTTAGTAAAGTTCAAGTCACAGTTGCCCTCTATCTGGTGATTAATTTCCCCTACCTGTTAGACTAGTTTATATGTGCAGCAGCTTTTGCAACCCTTCCTAAATACAGTTCATCATGGATTGCTTTTTAGAGGCATTTGACAGATGGCAGAGAGGCGATATATATACCAAGTCCTCAGCACCTGTTTTGACCTAACTACATAAAAACAATAATGTTTTGGCAATATCAGTATGTGTAATTCAAAAATCACCATTTTTTTAAATATATATATATATATAATCTTTATTTCAATTTTTTTCAATACACAAGAAAAGGAACAACATCAGAAGGCATAAAAATAAGACGACACAAAATAATAGGTGAAAAACGATGATTGCCAGGCAACATACAAGTAAGCTCAAGGATGTACTACCAGGTAAGAGCAGGAGGGACATGGCTAAGTATACCTGTTACAGACATAGTAAGTTTCCCATCCCTAAGGTGCAACCTCCCAACCTACGTATCCAAACCTGCCAGGCAATCGGAGCAAAGAGACAGATTAAAGATCGGATCAAGGGGGTAAGGAGGACAGGGCTGGAACTCCAGCCAGAGGGAAAGGATGTGGAGGGAAAAGGGGGGGGGGTAGGGAAAGGAAGAAAAGAAATGTGGGGGGGGAACAAAACCAGAGAGGCAATATCAAAACCAGTAGGGTGTCTGTAGGGGTGTCACAAGTGAGTCAGCATTCCATTAGCTTAAATATATGTACAAAGGGTAGAAAGGTATAACTAGGTAGGTCTGGAAGTTGTATAATGCATCCAAGTCACCCATTTCGCATAGAATTTGTCATAGTGGTTCCAGCATCTGGCCATCCACTCCTCCGCGTCCATAATACCATTTACCATCCTAACCCAGGCCTCACGGTCTGGGACCGCCACCAGCCTCCAATAAATCGGTACCGAGCCGCGTTCAGGAGATGTGGCCAATAATCACCATTTAACTTGCAGCCATAACAACATACAAAGTCTTTTAATGAACTGTACTTAAGAATAGTACCACTTTAATTTATTATTTATTAAAGAGGAGTTTCTTCATCCATGCTGAGGTCTGAGTTGGGCTTTAATGGCCCTTACATATAGTAAATTACCATTATGTGAAGGCCAAAACTTTACAATAATCCCCATATAGTGACATGTACCACTGAACTGCCAATAATTTAAAATTACACCAACCTGCAGCTCCAAACCTTCTCCCTCCCTTCTAAAATGTGAAGGGTAAAAAGGCCAGGTTCTAACCCTGCTGTGTCATGGCCCCATGTCTCCTTTGATGTAAATAATAGAAGCTCCACATTAGTGATGGGCCGAACACCCCCCCTGTTTGGTTTGCACCAGAACATCTTGATCAGGGGAAAAGTTCTAGCAAACATTCAAACCCTATTAAAGTCTATGTGACATGAACATGAAAAAACAAAAGTCTTCATTTTGAAGGCTTATAAGCAAATTATTGCCATAAAAAGTGTATGGGGACCTGGGTACTGCCCTGGGGGACATGCGTCAATGCAAAAAAAATGTTTTTAAAACAATCATTTTTACATGATGATGCTTAAAGTGAAACAATAAAAATGAGAAATTTAAATATCGTGCCTGGGGGTCCCCTAGACTGCCTGTAAAGTGGCGTATTTGTTCAATGTATAGATCTTGCTGTCATTTAAACTTGCTGGTGGCTGTAATGTATTCTCAGCTCCTGGCAATACAGGATAAAAAAAATGGTGTAGGATCCCTGCCCCCAAGTCAATACCAGGCCCTTTGGGTCTGGTATGGATTTTAAGGGGAATCCCACGCCAAAAAAAAAGAAAAAAAAACAATGTAGGGTCCCCCAAAATTAATACCAGACCCTCATCCGAGCACACAGCCTGGCAGGTCAGGAAAGGGGAGGAGACGAGCGAGCACCCCCCCCCCCTCCTGAACCATACCAGGCCACATGCCCTCAACATGGAGGGTAGGGGGTGCTTTGGGGCAGGGGGCTCTGCCCATTCCTTATATAAGAACTGTCAAAATGTGAATAGGCAGTCTGCGGGAAGCGTTCACCGAGAGAGGAGCTTTTTTTTTTTTCTTTTTTCGGGTCTGCGGGTGCGGTGGGCGACATGATTGACAATGGATTTACATCAGGGGACTCTATTCTTTTATTTTTTAATAAAGGTGTCGGGATTATTGGGGATTAAATAATAGAAAAAAAGGATTTAAAAAGCCATGTATATTCCATCTTATGCATAGGGATTTTGAACAGTGCAGCTTCCATTTTGTTTGGAGGTGAATGAAAGTTTATATATGTTCTTTTGCAAAATATCTGTTACAAGAGAGAGTAGAATTTCAACAGAGGTTTTTGTATTTCTTGTAGTCATAAAAAAGATGATACATTGACATCTCATCAGATAAGACATAATGGTAGTGCCAGACGTTAGTCTGTCTGTAAGTATTGCAACAATGGACAATAGCCCAGTATACTCTATCAGACATTTAAAATATATATAAGTGTTAAAGATGCATTATATCGTATATAAGAAAACATGAGTAATAATTATATGTATATGTATACATATATATTTAGGAATGTTATATCGCATTTTGGTTTTATATTCTTGCACATCGTGATTTTACTTAGATAAAGAATTAATACTAATTACCGCACTTTATGTAAGTTTGTGTTTAAGTTTTTAAGGTAATATAAATCTTAAAAGCCAGACACTATGTCTGACAGTAATGTCAGAATTCAAATAATGAATGGCTTTTCACTGGCTAGACAGGTCAAAGGTCATGAGATAATAATAGTGGTCTAATTAGTCTAAATACTGAATCTAATAAGCAATACAATACTGCCCCCTTTGGACAAGCTACTAAATGCAGTCTTGGGGTAATTTAGTATTTTCCAATATAAATATATATTGTATTAAAAATAATTATTATTGAAATTGCATTACTTGCCAGGGTACATGATGGAGATTAGATGGACATTTATGTATGTACTGAGAGTATGGACAAGTTTTTATGTTGCTTTTATGGTTAATCTTAAATATAAAGAAATCATCATTTAACTTTATTATCCGAAGTATTGGGTTAATTATTAGGAGAGGTGTGACTATGACCTCACCAGTTAATGTATAGAATATCCCAACCAATGGGGATAATGTTCCTCCCTCTGGGTTTAAGCGCGCATCGGGGAAAATCTGTGTCGGCCGTGTCCCTTGGACACAGCCGATCACAGATCGTGGTGAATGGCCAATCACAGTGGCCATTCACCACGTGATCGGACCGTCCAATGAGAGATGATCTCATATGTAAACATATGAGATCATCTCTCATCGCCAGCGCTCCTTCCTCACATGGAGACTGCAGTGTGAGGAAGGAGAGAGCAGATCAGCCGTCGGGGACAAAGAAAAAAGTAATTAGGGCACTGATCACCAGTGCCCTGATTACACAAGGTACACCAAAACACACTAACTGCCCACCATCAATGCCCACAGTGCCCGCCATCAGTGCCCCCCATCAGTGCACACAATCAGTGCTCATAGTGCTGCCAGTCAGTGTCCATCAGTGCCTGCTCATCTAGGCACTGATGAGCACTGACTGGCAGCACTATGGGCACTGAGTGTGGGCACTGATGGTGCTGCCCATCAGTGCTCATCAGTGCCGCTCATCAGTGCCACCCATCAGTGTCAATCAGTGCCACCCGCCAGTGCCCATCAGTGCCGCCCGCCAGTGCCCATCAGTGCCGTCCGCCAGTGCCCATCAGTGCCGCCCGTCAGTGCCCATCAGTGCCGCCCGTCAGTGCCACCTCTCAGTGCCCGTCAGTGCCACCTCTCAGTGCCCAGCAGTGCCACCTCTCAGTGCCCAGCAGTGCCGCCTATCAGTGCTCATCAGTGCCGCCTATCATTGCTCATCAGTGCGGCATATTAGTACCTCCTCATCAGTGCCACCTCATCAGTGCCCATAAGTGCCACCTCATCAGTGCCCATAAGTGCCACCTCATCAGTGCCCATCAGTGCAGCCTATCAGTGCCCATCAGTGCCGCCTCATCAGCGCACATCAGTGAAGGAGAAAATTTTATTTATTTTCTAAATTTACTCGCAGAAAATAAGAAAAACTTTTTTTTTCAAAATTTTCTGTCTTTTTTCTTTTTTTTTGTAAAAAATAAAAAACCCAGAGATTATTAAATACCACCAAAATAAAGCTCTATTTGTGTGAAAAAAATGATAAAAAATTCATATGGGTACAGTGTAGCATGACCGCACAATTGTCATTCAAAGTGTGAGAGCACTGAAAGCTAAAAATTGGTCTGGATGGGAAGGGGGTATAAGTGCACAGAAGGCAAGTAGTTAATAGTCCTTTGTTCCTTTGTTCATACCATATAAAAAGAAGAACCCAGATGTAATAGGGCACATCATTATTACAGACTGACAATACCCCTTACACTTGCAACATACACACTACTACATCCATTTATATACTCATCCAGACATACTCCATCTTGCTCCATCATTTATCTGAAACTTGGAGGGAAGCCACCATTTTAAGAAGGCATCCATCTTAAGGACTCTGGTAATGACCATTTGAAGCTAGCAGCCATCATAAGTGTGGTAAATATGCCTTGCTGTGTTATTTGATTTTATTCAATATTGTTTATTCCTTCCTTATATGTTTTATATTGCATATTTAGGGGAATAAGATTACAATCCCAGCCGTATAAACCATAGTAGATTTTTCTCTAAATAGCTGATTTTTGTTTTTATACATTTTTATTAATATCAGATTCAGCGCATTATTGCGATTTTAGTCTTCGGTTTTGCATGGCTTATTCTCGCTCCCTTTGCAGTGAAGTGACTTTCGGCTATGCAATTCGCAGACAATTGTGGTCTGTTTATATAGCATACTTACCTATGGTTTATGCTATACCTGGATAAAGGTAATCTTGTTTCATTTTCACTTTCATTAATGAGCTAAACATCACATTGCATTTATTGTTTGAAGGTTGTATTTTATGTAGAGTTTTTTTTTGTGTCATTTCCAGTTTTATCATATATTGTGAATACATGTGTTGTGAATAAATATTCTTATATATATTCCATACTGTAGACTGTACTCACTAAGATTGGTATATGCTTTTAAAAAGAAATTAATCAATTAAAACAAATTCGCTACATATTTATTTGTGGAAATAAGTTGAGATTCTCCTACCTCACAGATCTTTGCTTATTGACATAAATAGACACTGTTATATTCAGAGCAGTATAAATATTCTGACAAAGGATTTTTCAACAACTGTCTTGTGTATTTTTTCTTTTTGTACCCTTTTTTGGTAAATTGGTAGGGGTGCGATGTACCTGATACCCATTCACATGGGGACTCTCTTGTTAAAGGGGCTTCCAGATTATGATAAGCCACCCACCCGCAAACCCACCACAACCACAGCCCAGGGTTGTTGGGAAGAGGCCCTTGCCCCCATAAACATGGAGACAAGGTGCTTTGGGGGGCACCCCAAAGAATCCTGCCCATGTTGAGGGCAAGCATCCTGGTATGGTTCAGGAGGGGGGGCACTCACTCCCCCCCCCTTTCCTGGCCTGCCAGGCTGCATGCTCCAATAAGGGCCTGGTATAGATTTTGGGGGGACCCCACACTGTTTTTTTTCTTAATTCTGTCATGGGGTTCAGCTTAAAAGCCATACAAGACCCAAAGTGTTGTTTTTACCCCAATTTTTTTTCATTTACATTTTCTTTTTACAATTATTTTTTTTATTCAGCTCTCAGCATGGAAGCCTTAACAACCTATTGACTGTGCGCTCGGTGGGTGAACATCCTGCTAAGTGCTGAGAACGTTCATGTGTTAGGCAAGTACCTGAATGGGCGATGATTAGGCCAAATTATTTTGCTCTGCCCAAACCGTTCACCCATCTCTAGTGGTGCTCAAACACTGTAACCCACAGTTACTCTTGCTGGGTGCAGGAATGGGCCCTGGTGTTAAAATTTAGAAACAAAATTTTAAACTACATGTACTTGTCATGCAGGTGCAGAAAAATTGGGCCTTGGGTGTTGGTGGTGCCTTAACACTGTAACCCCTCACAGTTACTCTTTCCGGGCACAGGAACGGGCCCTGCTGTTAAAAATTAGAAACAAAAATTGAAATTAGATGCATCTGTGATACAGGTGCAGAAAAATTGGGACTTGGGTGTTGGTGGGGCCTAAGTACTGTAACCCCTCACAGTTACTCTTGCTGAGCACAGGAATGGGGTCTGCTGTTAAAAATTAGAAACACAATTTGAAATTACATGCATCTGTGATACAGGTGAAGAACAATTAGGCCTTGGGTGTTGGTGGTGCTGAAAACCAAAAACATTGTGCGAAGCTAGCATAATCAAGATTCAGGAATAGGATAGGCAGCATAGTCTTCAGGGGATCCCATATCCCTAGCAAATTAAATCAGTTACATCAGCATCAGGAGCATAATAGCTGCTGTTGATCCAGGACTGATTCATTTTGATAAATGTCAGCCAGTCAACTGAGTCTGAGGACATACACACTCTTTTATCCATCACAAAACCTCCAGTAGCACTGAATGTCCATTCAGAAAGTACGCTGGAAGAAGGACAGGCCAGTAGCCCGATTGAATATTGAGCAAGTAATGGCGAGTGGTCCATCTTCAAGACCCAGTAACCCAGTGGATGCTCAGTTGGAAAGGTCTCCAAGTCTACTCTTGCCCCTAGATAATCCTGCACCATATGCTGCAGACACTGCCGATGGTATCTTAAACCTAACAGCCCTGGGCGCTGAGGACTAAAGAATTGCTTAAAGGCATTGGTCAGCTGGCCGCATTCTCCACTGCTCCTCCTTTGACCGAACGAAGCCTCAGAAACACGTTGTCCAGGAAATGGTAACCTCCCAGTGTCTGGAAAGATGTTACACAAATTTTTCTTCAAGGTATCCTCAAGTTGTTTCATCCTCTGCTCCCTCTGCAAAGGCAGAATGAGCTCTGCAACTTTACCCTTGTAACGTGGATCAAGAAGGGTTGCCAACCAGTGATGATCCCTCTCCTTGATACCATGAAACCTTGGGTCCTTTCGCAAACTTTTCAGTATCAGGGAGCCCATTCAGCATAAGTTTGAGGAGGCATGAGATTCTGAGTCCTCTGGGTCACTAAGGAGGACATTGTCAGGAGAAACCTCTCCCCAGCCACGTACAACTGGGGTTTCTGGGGAATGAAAACCATCCCTTGAAGATTGCTGTATGTTATCCCCTACATCCATGCTGCGCAATCCTCCTCCTGCTCCTCCTGTGTGTTTTGTGGCCCCGCAAGAATGGTATCTGCATAAAGGGGGCCTTGTGAGGAAAGGAAGCCTCCTCTGCCTCAAATGCCCTGTCCATGATTCCACGAAGCATGTGCTCCAGAAGGAAGACTAGAGAGACAATGTCACTGATGCATGCTTCATCGCAGCTCACCATCCTTGTGGCATCCTCAAATGATGACAGGACAGTGCATGCATTCTTTATTAGCAGAAAAGAATCCAAGCTCCACTGAGCCTGTCTTGTGCCATACTCACACAGGTGCTCATTGATGGCCCTCTGCTGCATGTGCAGCAGCTGCTGCAGCACTGCCAATGTTGAGTTCCATCTGGTGGGCATGTTACAAATTAAGCACTTGGTGGGCAGGTTGAATTCCCTTTGAATATCAGCCAGCCGAGTACTGGCATTGTAGGACCACCGGTAATGGCCACAGACTTTTCTGGCCTGCCTCAGAAGATCTTGTAAGCCTGGATACCTGTTCAAGAAACGCTGCACCACCAAATTCAGGACATGTGCCAAGCATGGAACATGTGTCAAGTGTCCCTGGTGGAGGGCGGAGAGAAGGTTGGTGCCATTGTCGCATACAACTATTCCCGGCTCAAGCTGCCTTGGCGTCAACCACCTCTGGGTCTGCCCCTGCCCCGGTGTGGCTCCTCTCCCCTAGAAAGACCAACTGAAGCACTGCCTGACTGCTTGTGTAGCCCCTTGAATGCTTAGAGAGCACTGCTGGTTCAGAGGACAATTCAGCAGAAGAGGCCGTAGAGGAAGAAGAAGAGGATAAGGTGGAGCAGATAGATGTGGCAGAATCACTGCCAATGTTTTGGAGGCTTTGTGGCAGAACAAGCTCCAGCACTGAACCCTGTCCTGCATCCTTCCCAACTGCCAGCAGAGTTACCCAGTGCGCTGTGAAGGAAATGTAACGTCCCTGACCATGCCTGCTGGACCATGAGTCAGCAGTAATGTGAACTTTCCTGCTGACTGCTCTGTCCAACAAGGCCACAACATTGCCTTCCACATGATGGTACAGAGCTGGAATGGCCTTACGTGAAAATAAATTTATTTTTGGAACCTTCCACTGGGATACAGCACATTCTGCAAATTCACGAAAAGGGGGCAGAGTCTACCAGATGAAAAGGCAGCAGTTGTAATGCTAGCAATTTGGCCTAGCTAGCATTTAGACGCTGAGCATGTGGATGGCTGGGACAGTATTTTTTTGTGGTTCAGCAACTGGGCTAGCGAAATTTGCCTGCTGGTCAAATCAACAGGTGGTGTACTGCTAGCAGATTGGGTGCAGGTACTTGTGGCACCCATTGCTATTCCATCATCCCCCTCAGTGCAGTTTTTTAAGAGGACTTGAGGTATAGTAGGGGTAGAGATCCCAGATGAGGAGCAAGGAGAAGTCTGCATTTTATTATGATGTGGGTCTTTCAAGTGCTGTTGCCAACGGACTGCATGGCAGGTCGTCATATGTCTTGTCAAGCATGTGGTGTCCAAACGGCTGGTGTTCTGGCCACGCTTGATCAACTTCAGACAGAGATTGCAAACAGCAACGCTGTGGTCTGCTGCACATGTGTTAAAAAAACCCACACCAATGAACTTTTGGAAGTCAGCGGGGAGTTAGTAGCGCCCTGCACCTGTGGAGCTCTGTGGTGTGATGCAATAGGGTGGCTGCCCTTAAGCCAGCCCCTGGAGGACATCCTGCCTCATTGGAGTTGTTCCGTCTCACTTTCCTCCTCTATTCTCTCAGGCACCCAAGAAAAAAAAATATCAATGGAAAAATGGGATCAGTGAGGTGACACAGACCTGTTGTATATACCAACACTTCAGTGGCCCCACTACACTGTGTTACACAAGATGAATCAGCACAGCACTACACTACACTGACTGCATTAAACATCAAAGCACAATCCACTAACTATCCTGCCTAATTTTCACTCCTAACACACTACACACGGCTGCCGTGTAAGCAGCCTCATATAGTGTGGGGCGCGGACTTAGCCCCCGAGCAATGATTGGCTAAAGGCACCCTGCCTTTGGCCAATCATGACTCTGACAGGACATTGTACTGTAATTGGCCGAAGCATACAGGTCAGGTGCATGCTTTGGTCAATCACAAGAACTTAATGCACTGCAATCGCGCAGTGCATTATGGGGCGTCCATCGGCAGGCGTACTTCCCAGCGGTCAGCCATTTTTTCATGTGTTCAGCAAACACTTGACTCCATCGGCAGGCGTACTTCCCAGCGGTCAGCCATTTTTTCATGTGTTCAGCAAACACTTGACTCGAACGTTAAGTCCATCACTACTTTACATACGGCAGACTCTGTAATATGTAAATGCCAGCTATACTTGATTTCCACTAAAAAAGTTAGAGACCAGTTCTTGGATATTTTTGTCCACAGAAATTTACCTGATTTTGAACAATGATTAATTCACTATGAATTAAATAATTTTGGTGTTTTTAAGCTTTTTAGGCATGTGATAAGTCTGTCATCAATTAAGACATCATCTAGCTAAGCAACTAGCTTGGCTGCACTTCTTTAGCTGCAAAATGTCCTCTGAAATGTGATCCAGCCTAAAAAAAGTCTAAACTAACAACAGTGCTATACTGCAGGCACCTAGTGGTCAGGGCTGGCCCAAGACATTGTGCTGCCTGGGTCCAAGAATGAAAACAAAATGATCATGCCCACCAAAAGGCCCCCACGTCCATTATTTCATATTATGATAATTAAAACTAAAACTTAATTTATCAGGAAGTCAGATTTACATGCAGCAGCACCTTGTCTATATGGAAAATTATATGACATACCATTTTGTTAAATTCCATGCAGGGACTGCATTGTGGTGGTGGTGGGGGGGTGGGGGGTTAAGGGGCTACTTTGTGGGGTATAGGGACAAAAAAACAAACAAACAAAACAAAAACAGTACTAACTTTATTAAATATAAAATTTAGCAGATATTATATATACTATTATCTTACTATTCCCAGTCCACCAAACACCCACTGTCTGTCCTCAGTCCTCCTGTCACTCCTGTGTCTGCCGCAGCCATGGTCCTAGAAGATCCAGCCTGTCCTGCGGGAGATGTCTGCCATCATTGCGCACACCACGATTACGCGAGGGATGTTCCCTGAAGGAGACGCTCCCCCTCCTCATACTCATCAGTTTTCACCACTGGTGGCAGTATGAAATGGGGAACTGCAGCCCGTAACGTGCCGCAAATGAATGACACAGAAATCTGCTAGAAAAAATATTGGGCATCAATTTGCTGCCCCTCTTAAAGTTCTGCCTGGATCCAATGGACCCAGTGGGACCCATGATGGGGCTTTTCCTGCTAGTGGTACATGTACAGTAAGTATCCATGTTAATCTTCAAGTAAATTAATGTGCCCTTTTGGATCTTAGACACTGGCTGTACATGGAGATTTTATTTCTACTCAAGCTGCAATTAAATTACAACTACACTTTTCCAAAAAAAAATGAACCACCACATCTAACTTAACCTAAGCTAGAACTCCCCATCCTTCCTCGTGTATACTTAAATCTTCTTTGGCTTGCACAGTAATTCCCTATAGACTTCAATAGTGCTATGGGCTGGGATTTAGAGTGTAAAGCTTAGCTGAACCTCAGGCTGGCACAAATAAAAAAAAACTTTTTAGTGCCCCCCTTTCTTCACTGCAGGGGTTACATTCTTATTCTGCACTACAGCAAGTCCCCTATATCTTTGCCACATGTGGCTGCAGCCTCCCCTCTAAGCTGCTCATGCACACTGCCCCCCAACCCATACATTACAGGGTTAATCGCTGTGTATATCATGACACAGGGGGTCAACCCACAGGCTGGAGCTTAAAGCGTAACTTCACTTTTGTTGAGAAAAAAAGCATTCCCCTCTGGGTGATCTATGTACATTAGAGGGATTTTAACAAACTTTGTTGTAGATTCCTACCTTTTTTATTCTGAAGAAATAGCTGTATGTTTATTGGTGTCCATATGCTGAGTGAATTTGTATGGGAGTGGTTTTATAATCATCAATCAGCTGCTGCACCTGCAGGGCTCTGAGGAAAGTGGCAAGGTTGGCATCCCTTTAGGCATGATTTCCCTTTGGGTGTATTTCACCAAAAATGACATTTTTGGTGCAAGGGATCCCAAAAATGTGACTTGTATCTTAGAGCAGAATCCTAGGAAAAT
This sequence comes from Pelophylax lessonae, assembly GCF_965119305.1. NCBI lineage: Eukaryota > Metazoa > Chordata > Amphibia > Anura > Ranidae > Pelophylax > Pelophylax lessonae. The sequence goes on from NC_138768.1 coordinate 750,481,531, forward strand.
CAGTAAACCAATCACACAAGCAGGAAATGACATTTGTGGGGGGCGTTCTGTACACCATCTCTGTACAGAACACCTCCAGATTGCCTCATTGCATTGCATTTTACAGAAAATTACAGCGCTGCAGATTGAAAAGCAAAGGTAATTTTATAACTTACAATTACAATATGACTGGTGTTGCTATGGTATATTATTATTTTTTTTTATTTGCTATTTATTGCTATTGAAAGTGGAGTTACCCTTTAAGGGAGAAGAGGACATTGCTGGAGTATGCTGGAATGGGGAATACAGTTGATACAGCCTCTTCCTTCACCGCCAAGAAATAGCAAGCATTTAGCCCTTGCCCTGCAATGGGACCCCACTGTATGGCTGGGTTCACACTTCTGCGTGTTGCTGCAGCAATCACAGTGATTCCCGCACCTGCAACTACACGCAGTGAAAATGCACTGCTCTGTGAAAGCGCGAGGAGCTGCCATTCATTCTGAATGGCACCTCAACGCATGTAAAATCACAGTGCATGTGCGGGAACCGCAGGGAAATTGTATGGTCAAAAAGACCATGCAAATTTCCCAGCAGTTGCATTTTGGAAAAGGTGTATGCGCCTTTTTTTTTTTTTCAGAAACGCAGGCATGGCAGCAAATTTATTTGACTAGGCTGCCGTACCCACACAAACGCGGCCTGCAAAAATACATAGGTGTGAACCTAGCAATAGGGTATTTTTTTGTTCAAGTGGTGAACACAAATGCAGCGCTTAAGACCTTTTAAAAAGTCCAATATGCAAATGAAAAACAATATTCCACGCTCCTGATTATGCCACGCCCTTCATGATGTCTGCCTATGTTGAAACACATTTGGAGGAGCTAGGTCACATAACGTTGCCACGCTGTTTAATCGGCCATACTGTTGGATGGAAACATCAGCTATCATATGAAGACTTAAATGCGTTTTTTTTATGCTTCTGTTTGTGAGTATTTTGGATTTTACCAATATATAATTACTTATGAGTAATACTGCGCAATAAGGTTCTTTTCTGCTTATCCTTACTTATATCTATCATGAGAGTCTACATATGGTGGTATATGCCGGAAGATATTTGATGCCATAGCAGTGGAGAGTGGGAGTGAGGTATGCCTAAGCTTTATTGACTACTCTTGCACAAGTAGTCCATCTTTTGGGGTAAGGGTCAGTGTGAACTCTTTCCTCCAGTGGCGGATTCTTCTCAACACTTTTCCTGCATGCTTTTTTGCACATTTATGGACTCTTTTCTGGAATATTGTTCTTTATTTGCATATTGGACTTTTTAAGAGGTCTTAAGCGCTGCATTTGTGTGTTAATATGTTATCAGGTTAGGTACCTGTCTGAAAATCTCACCAGGCAGGCACCAATTGTCTAATTGTGAGAGATGTACCAGTTCTAGGGCTATGAGCACCTGGTCAATTTTTTTGTTACTGTATTTCTTTGACATAGTTGTTTTTGGTTTGTGTTTTTTACCTTAATAAACAGATTTTCAAAAAAAAAAAAAAAGTAATAATAAAATAATAAATAATGAAAGATACAAAACAGAAAACAGAACAGTGAAATATATAAGCGTTATCAGAATCATGAGTAATTATGATTGTGCTCTAACTGTAAATAACAACAGTAATAGCTTCTTCAAACATAAAGTAGTTGCAGTAAAGGATCTTGCTGTTTAATGTTAATATTGCTTTTCACTTTCAGTGCATTAGTGGTACAAATGCTTTTTAAGGTCATTTTCTTTTTTGTGTTTCTTCTCAGTTAAGTTCTCTTTTTTCCTATTATCTAAAAACAGCAGGAAATTCAAATAAACCATCATATCCATCAGCTGAACAGTGGTACTTTTATGATTTATCAAGGAGAGACTGCAACACTGAAAGCCTAATTACAGTAAATGAAATGAATGGCAGCTAAATATTTTAACAAAATGTTGACCATAATACTAGCGTGAGGCCATTAGATATGCGGACTCTGCTGGTAATTATCCTCTCCCACATGTAGCTGCTATTGATTAACAGAGCTGAAGTGACATTTGTATCTCTGTGCTCAATAAGCAAATAGCAATGTGACATCCACATCTTAAAGAAAAACTGGAGTGAGATTTCTTCCAAATGAATTATATTGTTTGTCTTAAATGATATGCCTGTGTACTTTTTGTCTTGAGGCTCTTAGAAGCAATGTTCAGTCTATGGCTTTGTTGTTTTTTTTTTCCTTTAACATTTAGGGGTTTTAAAGTCTCGTTTTTTGTTTTTTTTAATAACAAACATGTTATATTTATCTGCTCTGTGCAGTGGTTTTGCACAGAGCAGCTCGTATCCTCATCTTCTCTGGTCCCTCACTGGCTTTCCTGGCTCCTTCCTCCTGCCGGGTGCCCCCACAGCAAGCAGCTTGCTGTGGGGGCACCTCAGCAGATGAGCTCCCGACCCGCAGCTCTGTGTGTCCATTCACACATGGAGCCGTGGCCCGGGCCCACCCCCTGTGTCTCCTGATTAGCTCACTGGTTATGATTGACAAAGTGGTCAAAAGCCAATCAGGAGTGTGAGTCCCTGGAGAGTCAAGGCTCGCTTGGACATCACTGGATCAATAGGGGGCTCAGGTAAGTGCCTTTACATCCATTTTAACCTGTTGGATTTGTATATTTTCTTTAAAGTTAACCTGTGCTCAGGGCTACGCCAACCTTCCTCTGTCATTCACTTCTCCCTTCTTGACATCCTCAATTGTTTTTGTTCCCTATCCCCCCTTTTTTTTTCCTCTTTCCCCCCTTCCTCCTTCCCCCCTTCCCAGGCTCCCTCTAGCCCCTTCCCCCTTAAACTCCATGGTGTATTCCGATTTACTATAATGGTGTGTTCTGATTTCAATATGATTTTCCAAGCCTGATATTAATACACAATGTATCTATATTTCTTCGTCTACCACTGTACTTGATTTGAACTTGTATTTGAACTATGTTGATTTGTTATTTTTTTTATTTACAATTAATGCTCCTCTGTTTGTTAAAAAAAATAAATAAATAATAAAATATATTTTTTAAAACTGTGCTCATACTATGCACACTTAAGTATTTTATTGTTATGAATAAGCAATGAAAGCACCTAAAACATGCCATAATTCATCTCTGTAGCTAAAGGCATTGTGGAGAAATTGTTTCCCCTTTATTTTCTGTTTTCTAACTTTACGGTATATCCAGGTGACAAGGATTATCAGGACAATTAGAAAGGGCCAATCTATCAGACAACAATAAAAAGCTGACAGAAGGTCTAACTATTCCACACACTATTCTAAAATCTAAAAAAAAAAGGGGGGGGGGGGGGGCTTTGGATATACCTTAAAGATAGATTGAGCGAACATGACCTGTTGCCTTGAGTTTCTCTTTAGAAAGAAAACATCAAAAAATGATTGGCCTTGAGTAAGTGAAATAGGAACGGGATTGTATAATAGTTTGTAGTGCCTCTCAGAGGGAAAGAAATGTGAAAAGTAATATACTGTTTGCGAGTTGTTTTATATTAGAAGCGACAGAAGATTCAGTGAAGATGGAGTGTGCAGTATGTTCTGTTTAACCTGCATGTTCCATCACTGATTCTCTTACAACTCTGATGAAAGTTCTGCTTCAGAGGATTACAGTGATTTAAATGCAAAACACTGGGATATAACCAAGTCATCCAGAGCCTTATCTCCCTTTAAGCTTGGGAAGGACTTTGAGATCTCCTTGTACACGGTACACATGCCATATTGCAAGCTTAATTACTGTTTTTTCTTCCTGTAGTCCATTATAGGAAAGCTTAATTACTGTTTTTTCTTCCTGTAGTCCATTATAGGAAAAAACATATACAGTATATCCTAACATTAAAATTGGGCTTAAATCAGACATCTTCAATTATGTACAGTACATTTCAGTGTTACAGCATCTGTAGAATGCTTTGACTTTATGTGTTAACCCAACTTTGTGTATTCTCTCCTCGCTCATGGCCCGTTTTCTTGTATTTGGTTTTAATCTGTGTCTCTACCTTCTCCACACCTGTGCCTAGTTTGCTTATATCTATTTACTGTAGATATTCTCTCTGCAAGTCAGGTACATCCTATCAGCTTAGTTGGACGAAAGTGTTGATATGAAGTAGACTGACCTCCCAGCCACTTTCTGCTCCTATATTTAGGCTTCAGGGCTTTGACCTTGCTTGATTCCTGACCTGAATTGTCCTTTAGACTTTCTGGACCTGCTTCTTGTATTTAGTTTATAATGATGATTCTGATTAGTTGTCTAATTTTTTACCACTGTGATGACCACCAGTCATAATAACCTGCTTGTTATTCTGCTTTGTAATTGGTTCTCTGCATGGACCAGTTCATATGCGTGTAAAGGCAGGCATCCCAATACTTTTGGTAATATAATGTATATATAAAAGATGCTAATATACTGTAAGACTTTAAGACGAACGAGGGTACGAACAAATTAAAGTTAGCTAAAATTTGAACTTTTCATTTTATTAAATAAAAAAAAAGTAAAATGAAATGCAAAATCTGTTTTATGACTTATCCATGTTATAAATGCATTAGAAATAAGTTCCTGGTACAAAGCATTTGAATTATTTGAACCACAAAAAGTAAAAAAAAAAAAAAAAAGGCTTTATATATGAACAATAACATACAACAAGAAAGAATAGGGTGGAGGAAGATGTTAATTAAATCCAATTAGAATTAAAAAAAAAGGGTTATTAAGGGGCAAAGATATTCTCTGTATAGGCTTCTAGGTTCTGTGTAGGCAGATGCTTATGTTTGTTTGTGGCTACCTCACTAATGTATCCTTTCCCTTATAAAGTTTCCAATGTTTACATCTGTATTGGGTTGTGGTACCATCAGATCAGGAGGGAGTTAATTGTATGAGCATGCTGTCTTCCTGATGTTCATAACTCTGCCCCCTGGTGGAGGCAATAAATATCAGGGGAAGTCTGGCTCAATTAACATTGGTCCAGATATGGGAGGGAGATTGGGAGGTAGCAGGGTGACTGGTGGGGTTGACGGAGGACCCCAGTATTGAAGAGATCACAACATTGGGTCCGACTGTGGTACTGGGCATTCTAGGGACCTGGCCTGAGAGTCACAGAACAAATAGAGAGAGAGAGGCCTCAGGAAGTAAAGCACAGTGCTGGGGTTCCTGCTAAACAAGCAGTGTAGCGCTGAAGTGATGGAGAGTAATGAGGTTCAGTTATGAGTGGAGCAAAAGTATAATAATAACGTTGTCACAGGGACCAGTGGCATATAATGACTGGTAGAGTCCAGTGCTTGCTCTGCGGCTCCGGCTCTGGCTCAGAAATACTGCTCAGTGTCCTTTGCTGATGTGAATGGTGTCTAGCTGAAATGTAAAATATAACGAGAACAGAGAGTGAGTTAAAATGAAATGTTCAGAAGGATCAAGTGTTGTTCATCTATGTAGAATGCCGCCTTAAATGCCAAGGGTTCTAGGCAAATACCTCTGACCACCTCTAGGGGCATGAGTGTACATTTTCCTGAGCCCCCACCTGAACCTGCTTACACCCGTGAAATCCGTAGGACTGAGCTGTCACTTTGACAGCTCAGTCCTGCACAGTGCAGGAAATGGCTTAGCGATGCATAGACGGGAGAAGCTCCTGCCCCAGATATACCTTTACACTGTGGCTCCTGAGAAGGCTGTCTATTATGTCTATGCCTCTTTCAGGCCTTGTGCATCCTCTGCAATAAAGGATATGGATTTTTTGGCACCCAATGCCAAAAAATGTGCCTGAACAAAGTGTGATATGGATCTATACTGTATACTTATAATTAAAATCTCATGAATAAAAAAGGAGAAAAGTACCTTTTACATCTTTAATGTAAAGTACCCCTCAGTGGTGCTCCCTAACATACTATCAAAAATGTAAAGTGTTTATTGAGAATAGCTCACTGTATATCAAATTCATGTAAATCATTCTGCTTCCCCCCACTGTGAACTGCCATTCCAGTCCCCAATGAGACCTCTGTGCACAGCAAAGACACTTGTACTTGTTGCAGAGTGCGATCACTGGGTGCAGCGGAGTCCATTCAGATCAGACATTGTGGAGTAAACAGGAACATAACACAGAAAGCAAAGATGTCACCTTCTCATTGTAATAAGAACAACAGAAGGAAGAGATAACCAACAAGTTCAGTACAGTGTACGGGATATTACAACACGTCATAGAAATGCATAGCATATCACTGAGCATTAACGACATCTAGTGTCCTATTTGTGAACTGCAGTTAATCTGCTAAACTGAAAGCTGTTGTATCTCCAACAGTACTAAGTAGGGTGATGGCGGTTGGTGGAGATTAGCAATCAAGTTAGGAAAATCCATTCCCCATTAGCATGAAACAAAATCAGAGAAGGCCACAGATGTAGTTTCTCTGAATAGATAACAAAGTACAACTTATGATTTCTGCTCTTATTTAGAATACTTGCTTTTGAAATTTTCGAACTGACAAAGATTCCGTTAAAAACAAAAGATTTATATCCTTGCATAAGCTCACTCATGACTGGTTCTCTTAAAATTTTCCTTGCCATATTGACATCATAGCTAAATAGGCTAGTTAGTAGGAAAAATTAGAATAGTTAGTGTTAATGTCAGGAGTAAAAGCATAGTCTCAGAATGTTACTTGTGCAGTATTTGCATAAACTATCATATGAGGACATAATGAAAAAATGTGTTCCTGTCATTGCAAATACTCTGCAGCCCTGAGATAGCAGCTGATGACTGCAAGCCAGAGTCTTCCATTATCCTTCAGGTCATTCTGCTCAGGTGATGCTTTGCATGTTTAAACCATCTGTTTCCAGTGTACACAAATTTCCCTGGGACAGGATTCAGGAGGAAAATAAATTCTTTCATATGGAGCGAGGAGATATATTTTTTTTAGCCTGTTGGTTTGTATGTGAATGTTCTTCATACTTTCAGTAAAAATCAATCCCATTAAAGGGAACCAGTCACCAAGCAAAAGACCAATAAGTTAACTTTGGTAGCCTTTGGTAGCTTTTCCTCTAGTTTATCTAGAATGCTACCTTGGAACTTGTATGTGCCAAATGGGTGTGGATGCTTTCATCAGAGCCAACATTCATGAATGCAGATAAACGTGTAAATATTGTAATTTTTTAGTTATTTACTCAAAAATTATATTGTAGTTATAGGTGAAGCCAGGTGGCCCCTTTTGCTTCTTATATCCTTTAAACACTCCAACAGCAAGATCCCTCTGTAATATTTCACGTTTCATAATTGACAGCATTCTTCATAAAATAAATCCATCAGGGAATGAAGAATCCTTAAATAGTGCAGGAGGTATCAAGACCAAGGAACGCAACCTCAGATATCTGACCAAGAGGCCCTGAGAAACATAAATATTCCTCAGGTGGATTACCTCTCCAGTACGTACAAAAAATTGAAACAGCAGTTTCACTAATTCAATAAACAGTTTAGAACACAAACAGTAACTTGCGATTATCCCCATGAAAAATGTTGCTCTCAGCGATGTCCAGGGTATCTTTAGTAACACAGGTGAACAGGCGGAGAGATCCTAGGTTCTAGATTCTTGGGCAAACCTAGGGCAACCACGCATGAAGTCTTATATTCTAGTAGCAATTGGGGAGGTGCTCCCCACAACATCTGGGTCTTCTGGAAAAGTTGTGTTCTATTAAAGTGATTGTAAAGGTATAAATTCAATTTTTTTAAAAAAGGAAACATGTTATATCTACCTGCTGTGTGTAATGGTTTTGTACAGAGCAGACCAATCCGCCTCTTCTCTGGTCCCCTGCTGGTGCTCCTGGCTCTCCCCCCCTTCCCACCAAGTGGCCCTTATGCATGCCCATTCCTGAGCTCCTCTCTCTCCTCACTGTTGCTGTGATTGACAGTCTGTCAGCTGCTGTGTCTGAGCCAGTGAGGAGGCAGAGAGCCTTTGCTCTCGTGGATTGAGATCAGGCTCAGGTAGGTATTAGGAGAGGTTGGGCAGGGACTGCATGCAGAACGATTTTTTACTGCTATTAATTATTAATATAATATTATTATACTACTATTAATGCTCAAAATGTTTTTCAGTTTAATGCCCAGAGTTTTTATTTAATCGTAAGTTAACCTAAATCGGTTCATATAATTTCTTCACCCCTTTTTTCCTTACCTTTTTTGCATTTTTTTGTTTTTATACCATACATACTGTATTTAAACAGGTTTTTTCATTTATTTTTGTAAATCTCAACTCAAAAAAAAAAAAGCCTTCATTTTATTTGTAAATAACTTCACCAAGTTTTATACCAGAAACATAATTTTAGTGTTTTTATAAAAATGACAAATTACAGTACTACATTTACATTCTTGCAAGAGGAAACTGAGTAGTTATAAATTACCATAGTTCCCAGACAGGAAGCAAAATTGTCACAATGTTAAGGTCTTTTTACCATGCTCATTATGATTAAATCACACTGGTTTAAAAGGGTTTGTAAACTCAGAAGGTTTTTTTTATCTTAATGCATTCTATGAATTAGAATAAAAAGCCTTCTGTGTGCAGCAGCTCCCCTCAGCCCCCCTAATACTTACCTGTGCCCCCTCTCTATCCAGCAATGTCAATGAATGCCTCAGCCTCTATCCTGATTGGCTGAGACACAGCAGCAGCACCATTGGCGCCCGCTGCTGCCAATTAAACTCAGTTAGCCAATCAGGAGATAATGGGGCGGGGCCAAATGTCAGTGAATGGATACACAAAGCTGCTGCTCAGCTTGGGTGCCCCCATAGCAAGTTGCTTGCTTTGGGGGTACTCAACGGAAGGTAGTAACAGGAGCACCAAAGAGGGACCCGAGAAGAGGAGGATCCGGGCTGCCCTGTGCAAAACCACTGCACAGAGCAGGCAAGTATAACATGTTTGTTATTTTAATGGAAAAAAATGAGGCTTTACAATCACTTTAAGCATGCCTGTTATATCATAGATAAGCCATGTCCAATTATGCCTCAGCTTGTCACAACTCCCCGCCCACACTGGGCTCTCCATGGACCAAAAGGAGGTAACCCCAGGGCAGGTGGTCTATTGCTGTCTTTTCTGTGCCCCAGCTTAGTAGGTATGCATTTTGCCTCTCTGCCTTGGGTATTATAGGATATTGTTCTGGTACTAAAACCAGGCATATATCAAGAGAAAATGTATTTTTTTGTGCATATGTGTGTGTGATATTGACAGGCCATAAGAGATTTTTTTAGGGGACCTCTGCTGCATGATGAAACATCAAAAGATAAATAGCAAATAACTGCAGTCTCAAACTTAACTGCTGTCATTTTGAAACAGCAGCTGTTAATCCAAGAGCCATTTTAAAATGAGGACTTTTCTAAATAGTAGCTCCTGAGGGTCTCTGCCAGAATTAGCACAGCAACCACCAGCTGTCTGTGACAGTCACGATCCAGCACTATGCCCAGGAGCTGAAATAATCAACCCATGGGTTTCTGATGCTTCAACAGACCAATAGGAGGGACTGTATAGGTTATTGTAAGCACAATACATTCATTTTGTGTTTACATCAGAAATATAGTGACATCATGGCATTTCCTGGCTGGGACTCTGAGCTATTACATTTCTGCCCAGCTTCTCCCTACAGCCTTAGTTCACTTGTATAATGATCTATTGCTGGCTGATTGCAGAAGCGATCTGCTAATGAATAGCTGAGTGAGGGGTCCTCAACATGAAGAATAAAGAGAAAGGTTGCAATAACGATGTCTGGTAGATATTTGCTTTCACTATGCAAGCATTATGTTTTCATGTAAGTGAATGCCATCATGCTAATTTGTCCCCTTGTCAACCCAACCTGATCTTATCTTATCTTATTACTCTTAAAGTAAAACACTTTCATTCAGTTTGATGGTTTGATTAGTGTTAATATTCTGCTATGTTACATAAAAGGTTTATACCTAGTATTGACTTTAAAAAATTATAGGAAAATGCATTTTGTTTACTATTAATTTCCAGTACAAAGAAAATAAAAATATGTGTATCTAAATTCACTACAAAATCAAAGTCCTATCTATCCCAAAGGAAACAATGTTTAATATATCAGGGTTGACTACAAAAGAGATATAATGTGCAAAACTGAGAAAATGCTGATGGACTAAGGAGAACTTAGAGGCACGAAGGCCCAGGGAGTTAAGTCGTTAATATACTGCCCGTGTCTATGTACTGTATATGAGTATGCTTTCTCTACCTCTTCTTTTTTTTTTTTATATTTCTTTATTAAAGTTTTACAAATACAAAGGTAAAAATGTGGTACAAATCATTTCCTTTTTCACATGAAGTAAACATTTTATCCCCTCTAGGACTCCCCTACCCCCACCCCCCCACCCAAATCCCCCTACCCCATTTCCTTCTCTATCTTGTATCTAACGACCTTTCCAACTTTCTTTAAACTTTTGCCATGTCTCCCAAATTTCAATCCTGTTCTCGTATCGTTCTTCTCCCCACACTTTTAAATATTCCAACTTTCTAGTTTTTTCTACTCGCATAAGCCATTCTTTATGTGATGGAGGTTCTATCTCATTCCAATTTCTGGGGATTAAACTTTTTGCTGCGTTTAAGAGATGTGGAATCAGTGATTTTTTATATTGTTTTATTGATAGTTGGGTCCCATGGAATAGGCAGACCCAAGGATCTTCCATTATTTCTATATTGGTAATTTTTTTAATTGTAGCTAATACATCCTGCCAATATTTTCTAATTTTTGGGCATTTCCACCAAATGTGAGTCATTGTACCGATTTCTTGACAGCCCCTCCAGCAATTTTTTGAATTCTCCCCATGGTAATTCCCAACTTTGTCTGGGGTATTATACCATCGGGAGACCAGTTTATAATTAGTTTCTGCCGTACTCATGTCAATGGCGGAGCTGTGGATCAGTTTCAGACTTTTTTCCCATTGGAACCCTTGGCTATGTGCACCCAGTTCTTTTTCCCACTTTTCTGCGAATGGAGGTACCGCCAGCCTCTCCCCCTCATTAAGAATTTTATAAATATTAGAGACGTTGTTACGCATTTTCTCCGATATACATATCTGTTCCATCGGCAATAATTCTTTTATCCCTCTAATCGGCTGAGGAAGGGAGTCCACGAAGTGTTTTAGCTGGCGGTATCTCCATTCGGTGAGGTTCCAGTCTCCCCTCTTTTTCAAATCTATAAACGTATTTATTTTTCCCTGTGTCATAATGTCCTTTAACCTTACGTCCCCTTCTCCCATCCATTTTCCATATTCCTTTCCCTCCCCTGGTGAGAAATATTTTGTGTCTTTCAGTGGTATTAGTGGTGAGTTGTATTTCCATTTTTGACTAGTGTTTATTGTGTCCCATATTTTCAGTGCCTGTCGTGTGATTATGTGTGTATTGTTGTTTAGCTTTCTATATTTTGGTGGAATCCAAATCATTTTACCTAAATCTGTGTCACTCATTATGTTTTCCATTTTAACCCATTTTTTTCCACTTTCTTTTTTTCCCCATTCCAACACCCGTGTAAGAATTGATGCCTGGTAATATTTTTTAAGATCCGGTAGTGCTAAGCCCCCTTCTTCTTTACTTTTACTCAGTGTTGTGTACTTTATTCTTGGTTTTTTTTTTTTCCATACAAACTTGGTTATTAGTGCTTTTAATGTTTTGAAAAATGCCTGAGGAATCTGTATTGGTAACATCTGGAATTTGTATGTTATTTTGGGAAGGATTGCCATCTTTATAATGTTAACTCTTCCTATCCATGATATAGCTCTCAGTATTAGACTATTTATTTCTGTTTTAATTTCATTTAGTAAGGGCAAAAAATTTATTTTATATAGCTTTTCTGGGTGGGGGGTTAGTTTAACTCCTAAATATTTTAATTCACCTTTTCTCCACAGAAAAGGGAATTCTTTTTCCATCCTATTCCTTTCCTGTTTGTCCATCTTTATACTTAATATCTCTGATTTTGTTTGGTTGATTTTAAAATTAGAGAGTTCTCCATAGTGTTTCAAGTTCTTTATTAAATTTGGCAAGGTTATTCTGGGGTTGGAGACGTAGAACAGGAGGTCGTCTGCAAAAGCCGCGACCTTATGTTCCATCTCTCCCACTTTTATCCCTTTGATATCAGTACATCCTTTTATAGTGGCTAATAGTGGTTCCAATGAGATCACGAACAACATTGGAGACAGGGGACATCCCTGTCTCGTTCCGTTGTGCATCTCAAAAGGTTCCGATAGTATCCCATTTACTTTTATTCTTGCAGAGGGTTGGTTATATAATATCTTTATCCATGCCGTCATCCTCGGTCCCAGTCCTAATTCCTCTAATGTTCTCATTAAGAACTCCCAATTGACCCGGTCGAATGCTTTCTCAGCATCAATCGACAGGATCATATTTGGGGTCTTATTTTTAAGCATTTGTTTTGTCAAGAGGATTGTTCTGATGCTGTTGTCCTTGCCTTGTCTTCCGGGTATAAAGCCTACCTGGTCGCTATGAATCCATTCATTCATGAGGCTTTTCATTCTTGTAGCTAATATTTTTGTAAATAATTTGGTATCTACGTTTAGAAGAGATATCGGTCTATAACTAGAACATAGCGTTTGGTCTTTATCTTCTTTTAAAATGACTGTAATAGATGCTAGGAGGGCTTCCTTACTCATATTGAATTTGGTCCCTAATCCATTCATATACTTTTCAAGCCTTGGGACAAGTAGGTCTTTAAATTGTTTATAGTACCCGATGGTATATCCATCTGGTCCAGGACTTTTACCCGTGGGCGTTTCTTTTATTGCTCTGAGTATCTCCGCATTTGTAATTGGAGCCTCTAGTGATTTTAGTTTTTCCTCATCTATTTTTTGCATTTTTGCGTTTTCTAGGTATATTTTAATCTTCTCTTCTCTATTCCCTCTATCGTCTTGCTTCCCTTCTCCTTTTACCGCATAAAGGTTGCTATAGTATTTTTGGAACTCCCGAGCTATTTCAGTAACTGAATGGACTAATTCCCCTTCTTTATTTTTGATCTTGTCTATATAATTTCTTGCTTTTTTTTTCTTAGTAATTCTTGCCAAATTTTTTCCAATTTTATTTCCTTCCACATACTTCTCTCTGGTCACCCTATTAAAGTCTTGTCTAATTTCCTGTTCTAATAATTCTTTTAATTCTTCTTTTTTACCCTCCAACAGGGTGTTGGACTCCTCTTTATTTTTTATTATTTTTTTTTGTTTTTGTTCCAGATCATATACCTCTCTCATCAGTCTATCTTTATTTTGGGTTCTTTCTCTCTTCCTTTGCACTCCCTTAGCTATTAGTATCCCCCGCATATAGGCTTTTTGTGCCTCCCATATGATGTTCTTAGGAGTCTCATCTATATCATTATTTTGGAAGTAGAATTCCAATTCTTTCTCAATTTCTTTCCCCCACATTTTATCCTTGATTAAGTCTTCATTGATTTTCCATACATTCATTTTGGGTTGTTTTTTGCCCATTCTTATTTTTAATGTAATGGGGGAGTGATCCGACCATGTTCTGATCCCAACCTTCGCCTCTATTACTTTGTCAATCCATCTATGTTCCACCAAAAAGTAATCGATTCTTGAGTATGTCCCGTGTATATTTGAGTAATAAGTGTAATCTCTTTCTTTTGGGTGTAAGATTCTCCATATATCTGCTAATTGATTTTGAAATAATTTTTTCGTGATCTCTTTATTCTGGTGGGTCGAAATTCTTTGGTGCCTTGCTGTATTATCAATCTTTGGGTCTAAGCTCAGGTTGAGATCTCCTGCCATGATCACTCCTCCTTTCCTAAAGTTTGTCAGTTTCCCCAGGATTTTACCCAGAAAGGGTACTTGTCCCTCGTTTGGACTATATAAGTTGGCTAGAGTAACATCTTCTTCGTTTAGTTTTCCTTTCAGGAAGAGGAACCTTCCCTTCGGGTCCACCAGCCTTTCCTCCAGTATGAATCTTGTCCCTCTAGCAAAGCCAATTGCTACTCCCCTAGATTTTTTCTTAGATGAATCTGCGTAATACCATATTGGGTGTTTTTGTGAGTAGAATCTAATATTTGTATCATGTGTAATATGAGTCTCTTGTAAGAATATGACATCTGCATTCAGATAATTAATTTCTCTCATAATTCTCTGTCTCTTCACCGGTGAATTCATTCCTCGTATATTATATGATATAATGTTTACCTCATCCATCCCTTTGTCTTGGTTTTCCTATTTTCCCAAATTTTTGGTTCTATACCTTTTTTTCTTTTCATCACTTCTGGATTTATAAGGCTGGTGTTCTCGAAAGTTCGGGCTCTCCTTCTTATATGTGGGTTTATGTTTTCTATATGAGCTAGGGGTGCATGGCATATTCAAACAATCTATTTTTGTGTCGTCCTTTTCTTTTTCCCTATTTCTAAACCCCCCCCTTCCCTCTCCCACCCACCCATTCCCCCCTCCTCCCTCCCCCCTCCCCCCTGGCCATCTTCGCCTCCAAGGGTACCTAGTTTCTCCTTGCCTCCTGACTAGGTTAGTCGATTTATCTCTCCTCCCCTTCCATCGACATTTCCCCGGGGTTGAGCTCGGCCCGTGCTCGCCATCACTTCCTCTCCCCCCTATTTTGGGATTTGAGGGTGAAGTACACCCTAGTGCCCCCGTGGGGCCGCCCTCTTGAAACTCTTTTATAATGCCCCTTATCCACCTCCCTACCTCCTATCCTCTCAAAACCCCTCCGTCCTTCTCCCAATTTCCCCATAACCTCCCCGTTTCTCAAAACAGTTTTTAACTTTTCCCTTTGCTCTTCTTTTTCTTCTTAATCTCTTCTTGCCACTCGTTTTCGTCTTCTGAGTCCTCACCTAGGGACTCTTGAAGAGTCCATCCTGGAATCTCCACTACTGGTACTTTCAAAATTTCACAAAAGGTCAGGGTCTCTTCTGGAAACCTTAGCAGGGCCGTTTTTCCATCTTTCCGTGCTCCTAGGCCTGGCGGGTGGCTCCAGAAATATTGTATATTTTGCTTCCTCAAAATATCTACCACTGGTTTCAAAATACGTTTTCTATTGATTGTATCCTGAGATAAATCCGGGAAAATCTGTATATCTGCATCTTCATATCTCATTATTGGTCTGTCTCTCATCTTTTCCCAGATTTTAGCTCTTACATCGTATTTATGAAATCTCGCTATTACATCTCTTGGTTTATCTTTTGGAGCGTTCTGAGGTTTTCGTATTCTGTGGACTCTTTCAAATTCTATTTTGTCAGCCATTTCCTTTCCTAAGAGGGGATTGAAGATGATTTCAAGCATTTCCTCTAGTTTTTCCTCTCTGCCCTTTTCCGGTAGGCCCCTAATCCGCAAGTTTTTCCTTCTGTTTCTATTTTCTTGGTCTTCCATCTTATAAGCCATGTTCCTCTGTTCAAGCTGCGTTCTTTTCATTTGATCTTTTAAATTTTTTAACTTCCTCCCATGGGAGTTTATTTTCGTTTCTATTTCTTCCACTCTAGCCAGAGTATGTCCTAAATCCCTATATAGGTTAGCCATTTCCGATTTGATTGATTTTTCCAAATTTGTGAACATTTCTATCATTTCAGATTTTGTCGGTGGCTGATCTTTTCTCCTCTGTTCTTCTTCCTTTCCTGATACATAGTCTCCCATAATTTGTGTACTTTCCCTAGAAGAGTCCAAGGTCTCCTCTCCCGGTAACTCCGAGTTTTTTGTGCCTTTTGTCTTTGTTTTCCCCTCATTATTTTGTTTTGATTTTACAGCTGGTTGACAATCCGCTGCTTCATTTTGTCCCTTCCCATCCTGGGTCATATACTTTCTGATGGTTCCGGGGCTAGCTGTTATTTTTGCGGGTTTCTCCGCCCCATCTTTTGTCTGTTTATTCTTTATTTTTGACATATTTCTACTTTTTAGGCTCTGTTTGAGTTCTAGAGCTGGGGGGCTATGGAGTTCAGTATAGTTCGCCAACTGTCTACCTGACCAGACAGTGGTCAGATATAATATTTCAGGGATGGGCCCGGCGTATATTTAAGGGGGGTACTGCTTTAAGATGGGAGGGTATAATTGTCCAGTATTTCCAACTTCTCCTAACCAATAATCTCCAGTAGAGCTACCTCTGGCCTTTTTATCTATTATTTTTTTTTTTTCCCTTGAAGACACGAGTTGGGTAGTAATTTTAGTTTGCTTTATTCTCATACAGTCTTTCCCTCGTTCAGTTATAGAATAAAGTAAAAGCCAAAGGAAGCCCCTGTAAGATACTGGTAGTCTTCTACACCATATATATATAATATTTATCTCCAGTGAGGAAGGGCCTTTAGGGGGGTCCCAAGGAGTTCCTTCATGTAATTATCTCCTGTTCGACATACGGTTCGGAGAGACTTGGGAGGTTTGGGGTTTTTTTTTTTTTTTTATCATTCCGTCCCTTTAAACCAAGTGCTCATTGAACATTTTCCAACACGCTAGCAGGGTTCTTATTACCAAGCCCTTCTCCCTCCTCCTGAGGGGGCCTTAGTATGCCCGGAGTATCCCGGGGTGTCAGCAGTAATTCTATTGCAGTACAAGGTAGTCTGTCAGTATCTTTTTCACCCGGGGTATACCTTGGCACTTGTCCCAGTCTATAGATCTTATAATATATATCATATATGAAAGGAAAGGAATTTGGGGGTTTTCACCCTCTCACCACTCCTCCAGGTCTCGATCTCAGCCTCATGTAGTGTGTGGTTTGTGGCTCCTTAGCTGCATGCTTTGTCGGGTATCCGGCTGCCTCTGCGTCCCCCTTCAGGCGTTGATTCCCTCCTTACTCGGATGCTGGGAACCCTCTCTTTCCCCAGACCGTTTCCGGGTCTGGTGAGCTGTCCCCCCGATGGCGGACCGAGTGCGGGACCTCGTGAGGAGTCTCTCTGTGCCGGCTGGACGAGTGCAGATGGTCTGGGCGGCCGGCTCGGGCTTGCTGCTTCCTCGCTACTGCACCCTGGTGGCTACACGGGATCTACATCCCCGGAGCTGTCCCTCCGTCCCTCGGACACTGCTCAACGGAGGCACCTGCTTCTCAGCAGGGATCAACCGATCCACCGGGTCCTTCGGCAGCGTTGCTGGAGATCAGGTAGAGGGATATTTGGTCCGCTTTAGTTCTCCATGTGTGCGGGGTGGTCTGAGGCGTTCAGTAGCATGTCTCGGGCGGCTCCCAGGTCTGCACTAGCGCGCACTCAGCTCTGGCGCCATGACCCGGCTCCTCCCCCCCCCCTCCCGCTTCTCTACCTCTTCTAAAGTTCTGACCCAAGATCTTAGATTTGTGACTTTTACCTCTTTCCTAGAGAGTCTCAACAACCTTGGCCAACCATGCAGCCATCCATGCAACCATGCAGCCATCTTCCAACATTAATAACTGGTGGCATATTCCAATATCTACTGCATTTGCAGTAGATATTGGCATAGTTCTTCCCTGACAACTGCCTCGCCATGCATTATAGTGACTTCTAGGCAACATTATAACTTACATTACTGGTAGGTTAACTGGCTTGGTTCTAGAGTTTATGTGTATGCTTGTAATACAGTGGCAAGAATATTATATAGATAGTAAGCTTCTCTAGAGTAGTGATTGATGGGGATGGGTCTATGTAATAAGTGAAAAGCATTCTATCTGGCTGCTATAACATATGGGAAAACACATAAGAATATATATATTACCACACTCTCTATGTTGAGGCTCAAACACTGTAGAACAGAATAAAAAATCCTAACAGCAAGACCCACAGTCACTTTTGTGACTGTGCAATTTTAATAATTATAACATATATACAATTATGTTTAAATAAATAGCACGAATAACAGCATGTAATACAGGTGCTGAATGCTGAATGAAGAGTAGTGCATTATGAAGAACATCACCTCTGATAATGGTAAAGATGCAGTTTATAACATTATCTCAGCAGCTCCCTAGATTTCTTTATTTAACGTGCTTTTAAAGCTCCTTTAACTGATAAATGTATGGTGTGTCTTCAAAAGCATTTTGACAGTAAAGAAAGCATATAAATTGAAAATATTCACATATGAATAAAATAAAAGCACATTTTATTCAGTAGTTCACTTCTTATCTGAGCTATCTGTATTTTCAGGACAGGCAATCACTCAGATCATCCAGTTAGTACTGGGTGGATTTATGTTGCTGGAATCTGTAAGCACACAACATTTGGTGTCCAAATCATCAGTGGCCAGACTGCGTCCTGCCCAGAGAACAAAGGAAAAGGAAGGCGAGGGAGCCAAGGAAGTAGTAGAGAGAGAAAAGAAATCAAGGTTGTGGTGCAGTGAGAGACAAAGGGGGGTGTTCAGGGATATCTAAAACTAGCATGCAACTGTCCTATTCCACCAAGTGGCAGAGCTCTATGGGTGCATGGCACTGTTATCTCCTGGTTCGCTTCCCAGAGCTCAGTTGTGTGGGTGTTTTCAATACATGGCCTGTAAAACCTAGTAATTTGTGGCTATGAAGAGACACGTGACTTCTAATCACGCAGCTCATTGGAAGCAACACTTGAATGCTAGCTATCAGCAGGAAAAGGGTTGAACAACTTCTCTTTCCAGCTCCTATATTTCCACCTCTACTCTCTTCATACTAGATCCCCCAGCAGCAGCCTCCAGTAATAGGGTTGAAAGTCTTTCAAGGAATGTCAGAGGTTTACCTTATGGCTCTTCCAGAGGAGAAAAGGCTCAGCATGGTGCCAAGCAAAGTAGGTGCAAGACCTTTCTCTGATTCTGCCAACAACATCCCACCATCTCCACCTTTAGCGTTCAACAGGCAGATGGTCTGTGCTGTACCATGGTGGTGGGTTCCCAGACACTATTTCTTTCACCCATAAGTCAATTTCTGCCCTCCACCTTCATGTGGAAGGTAATGTTTCCACATCCTTGGACTACATGGCAGGAGGGTCTACCTGACCACAAAAACATGTATGTGCAGGAATGGTATTCACAGCTCACTGGGTAACTTTGCTGGCAGCAGAAGAAGGACGCAGAATGGGGCAAACTATTGAAGTTGGTTTTGCTGCCCTGCAACCTTATGGCTGGTGATGGTGACATACTTCTTCTCCTCAATGCCCTTTTCAAGTGAGTCATCCTCTGAACCATCAGTACTGCACAAGAATTTGAGAAGCTATGCAATGGCAAAATTATGCCATTCAGTGTTGCAGCTGTTATGCCTAGGGGACAGGAACCACACTAAGTTTGAGATTCTGTCAGCTCTGCAAGGGCAGGACCAGTGGTGGCTAACCCAACACCATCTTGTGCCAGGAAAAGTAATGTGTGACATTAACACCTTTGGCAGGGAAAGTCCACACAAGTGCCTTCCCTGTCACATGTCCTCAACCCGGTGGTGCAGCTCTTGCACAATGCCTGCTACAACATGCCCACTCAGCGGACCACTACCCTGGTCTTGCTGCAGTGGCTGCATAAGGGCACGCAGTAGCTGCTGCACATAAATGAGTACCTGTGTGAGTATGGCACATGGACAGGCTTGGGGGAGTTGGATTCTTTTCCACAAATCAGTGGCTCGCCATAAATGTTGCATGCACCACATTGTCAGCATTTGAGGAGGCAACCAGAATAGTGAGCTGTAACAATGCGGGCATCAGCGTCACAATTCCTGCTGGAGCAGACACAGCATGACAATATAGAAAGAGCACTGAAGGCACAAAAGCAGTAGAAAGATGAGGAATTCCTGGTGTCTCAGGACCTGGTATATCCAGAAAACATCCCTGTGAGGTCTCAGCAGATAAACAAGTAGCATGAGGAGGAGTATGGTTGCCATTGTACATTCAGTAAAAGGAACAGGCTTTCATGGGTGTGTTTCATCTCTCACAAACTCTGGGAGTTGTACGTGGCTGGGTGGAGGTAGCTGAAAACAAATAACTTGTGGTGGATGGGCTTATTCATGCTCCAGGGTCTGAAAAACCCCTAGGACCTTTGTGTTTGTGGCATCAAGTAGAGGGACCATTACTGGTTTGCAACTCTCCTAAAATAAAGTCACAGAGCTCATCCTGCCTTCACAGAAGGAGTAAAAGTGGAAACACCTGGAAAACATAAAGTAGAGGAACCTGTTAACTAGTGTTGAGCGAACACGGACTGTATTATTCGTGTTCGTACCGAATAATTGGATTTTTTGTACCCGAACACGGACACGGACACTTTACTGTATGTTCGGGTAAAAATCCGTGTTCGGTCGTTTTATTTCCGGGTTTTGCATGCTTTGGCGCTCTTTTCATGGCGGGCTTTCAACAGCCAATCAACAATCGTTTAACTGGTGTGCCTTAAGCCATCCCAGCCATGCCTGCAAATGTCTCAGTAGCTGTGATTGGCCGTCTGAAGCATGTGACCAAGTCTTTATAAGTTCGAGGCAGCCGCAGCGGCGTCATTATGCTGCTTAGATTCAGGGACAGAGCACACATCAACGTGCTGGCTGCTGATTAGGGAAAGATAGGCAGGAAAAAACCATTTGTGTCCGGATAGAATTGAGGGACAGGTCGGAGTGTTTAGGCAGGGCGAGTTGTAGGCATTTTAGGGATAGAGTCTGCTGAATTATATAGGGTCAGTGTCTTCTACAAACTACAATCGATATTGCTGTGTGGGGGGTGGGGTCTGCACTCAATCCTGATCTACGATCTCTTCTCAATCCTGTTAGGGACAGAGTCTGCTGAATTTTAGGGAAACTGTGTTCTACAAACTACAATCGATATTGCTGTGTGGTGTGGGATTGGAGATAGGCAGGTGTCAGTGATCCACATCCATTTTTCTGTGTGTGAGCTGCAGTGAACACAATCTTTTTGGGCTGCAGTGAACACAATCTTTTTGGGCTGCAGTGAACACAATCTTTTTGGGCTGCAGTGAACACAATCTTTTTGGGCTGCAGTGAACACAATCTTTTTGGGGTGCAGTGAACAAAATCTTTTTGGGGTGCAGTGAACACAATCCTTTTTGGTGTGCAGTGAACACAATCTTTGTGGGGTGCAGTGAACAAAATCCTTTGTGGGGTGCAGTGAACACAATCTTTTTGGAGTGCAGTGAACAAAATCCTTTTTGGGGTGCAGTGAACAACATCCTTTTTGGGGTGCAGTGAACACAATCTTTTTGGGGTGCAGTGAACAAAATCCTTTGTGGGGTGCAGTGAACACAATCTTTTTGGGGTGCAGTGAACACAATCTTTTTGGGGTGGAGTGAACAACATCCTTTTTGGGGTGCAGTGAACAAAATCCTTTTTGGGGTGCAGTGAACAAAATCATTTTTGGGGTGCAGTGAACACAATCTTTTTGGGGTGCAGTGAACACAATCTTTGTGGGGTGCAGTGAACACAATCTTTTTGGGGTGGAGTGAACAACATCCTTTTTGGGGTGCAGTGAACAACATCCTTTTTGGGGTGCAGTGAACACAATCTTTTTGGGGTGCAGTGAACACAATCTTTGTGGGGTACAGTGAACAGAATCTTTGTGGGGTGCAGTGAACACAATCTTTGGGGGGTACAGTGAACACAATCTTTGTGAGGTGCAGTGAACACAATCTTTGTGGGGTGCAGTGAACACAATCATTGTGGGGTGCAGTGAACTCAATCTTTGTGGGGTACAGTGAACACAATCTCATACTGAAGGTTTGAGGGTGCTGCCTGTTCCATACTCCCCCTACTCCTCATCTAGCCTTTTAGGGGTACAAACAATAGTAATTGGGGCCTAGTGTGGTTGTGTACGTGTGATATACATACACTTTTTTGGGATCATATTTTCTATTCCGCTATTTAATCAAAAACCTTTGGGGATCAGTTAAATTGGGGGATAGTCTGTGTTGGTACGTGTGAGAGAGATCCACCTTTCCAAGTTGTTGGGGTTCATCTCATACTTCTGAAGGTTTGAGGGTGCTGCCTGTTCCATACTCCCCCTACTCCTAGCCTTTTAGGGGTACAAACAATAGTAATTGGGGCCTAGTGTGGTTGTGTACGTGTGATATACATACACTTTTTTGGGATCATATTTTCTATTCCGCTATTTAATCAAAAACCTTTGGGGATCAGTTAAATTGGGGGATAGTCTGTGTTGGTACGTGTGAGAGAGATCCACCTTTCCAAGTTGTTGGGGTTCATCTCATACTTCTGAAGGTTTGAGGGTGCTGCCTGTTCCATACTCCCCCTACTCCTAGCCTTTTAGGGGTACAAACAATAGTAATTGGGGCCTAGTGTGGTTGTGTACGTGTGATATACATACACTTTTTTGGGATCATATTTTCTATTCCGCTATTTAATCAAAAACCTTTGGGGATCAGTTAAATTGGGGGATAGTCTGTGTTGGTACGTGTGAGAGAGATCCACCTTTCCAAGTTGTTGAGGTTCATCTCATACTTCTGAAGGTTTGAGGGTGCTGCCTGTTCCATACTCCCCCTACTCCTAGCCTTTTAGGGGTACAAACAATAGTAATTGGGGCCTAGTGTGGTTGTGTACGTGTGATATACATACACTTTTTTGGGATCATATTTTCTATTCCGCTATTTAATCAAAAACCTTTGGGGATCAGTTAAATTGGGGGATAGTCTGTGTTGGTACGTGTGAGAGAGATCCACCTTTCCAAGTTGTTGGGGTTCATCTCATACTTCTGAAGGTTTGAGGGTGCTGCCTGTTCCATACTCCCCCTACTCCTAGCCTTTTAGGGGTACAAACAATAGTAATTGGGGCCTAGTGTGGTTGTGTACGTGTGATATACATACACTTTTTTGGGATCATATTTTCTATTCCGCTATTTAATCAAAAACCTTTGGGGATCAGTTAAATTGGGGGATAGTCTGTGTTGGTACGTGTGAGAGAGATCCACCTTTCCAAGTTGTTGGGGTTCATCTCATACTTCTGAAGGTTTGAGGGTGCTGCCTGTTCCATACTCCCCCTACTCCTAGCCTTTTAGGGGTACAAACAATAGTAATTGGGGCCTAGTGTGGTTGTGTACGTGTGATATACATACACTTTTTTGGGATCATATTTTCTATTCCGCTATTTAATCAAAAACCTTTGGGGATCAGTTAAATTGGGGGATAGTCTGTGTTGGTACGTGTGAGAGAGATCCACCTTTCCAAGTTGTTGGGGTTCATCTCATACTTCTGAAGGTTTGAGGGTGCTGCCTGTTCCATACTCCCCCTACTCCTAGCCTTTTAGGGGTACAAACAATAGTAATTGGGGCCTAGTGTGGTTGTGTACGTGTGATATACATACACTTTTTTGGGATCATATTTTCTATTCCGCTATTTAATCAAAAACCTTTGGGGATCAGTTAAATTGGGGGATAGTCTGTGTTGGTACGTGTGAGAGAGATCCACCTTTCCAAGTTGTTGGGGTTCATCTCATACTTCTGAAGGTTTGAGGGTGCTGCCTGTTCCATACTCCCCCTACTCCTAGCCTTTTAGGGGTACAAACAATAGTAATTGGGGCCTAGTGTGGTTGTGTACGTGTGATATACATACACTTTTTTGGGATCATATTTTCTATTCCGCTATTTAATCAAAAACCTTTGGGGATCAGTTAAATTGGGGGATAGTCTGTGTTGGTACGTGTGAGAGAGATCCACCTTTCCAAGTTGTTGAGGTTCATCTCATACTTCTGAAGGTTTGAGGGTGCTGCCTGTTCCATACTCCCCCTACTCCTAGCCTTTTAGGGGTACAAACAATAGTAATTGGGGCCTAGTGTGGTTGTGTACGTGTGATATACATACACTTTTTTGGGATCATATTTTCTATTCCGCTATTTAATCAAAAACCTTTGGGGATCAGTTAAATTGGGGGATAGTCTGTGTTGGTACGTGTGAGAGAGATCCACCTTTCCAAGTTGTTGGGGTTCATCTCATACTTCTGAAGGTTTGAGGGTGCTGCCTGTTCCATACTCCCCCTACTCCTAGCCTTTTAGGGGTACAAACAATAGTAATTGGGGCCTAGTGTGGTTGTGTACGTGTGATATACATACACTTTTTTGGGATCATATTTTCTATTCCGCTATTTAATCAAAAACCTTTGGGGATCAGTTAAATTGGGGGATAGTCTGTGTTGGTACGTGTGAGAGAGATCCACCTTTCCAAGTTGTTGGGGTTCATCTCATACTTCTGAAGGTTTGAGGGTGCTGCCTGTTCCATACTCCCCCTACTCCTAGCCTTTTAGGGGTACAAACAATAGTAATTGGGGCCTAGTGTGGTTGTGTACGTGTGATATACATACACTTTTTTGGGATCATATTTTCTATTCCGCTATTTAATCAAAAACCTTTGGGGATCAGTTAAATTGGGGGATAGTCTGTGTTGGTACGTGTGAGAGAGATCCACCTTTCCAAGTTGTTGAGGTTCATCTCATACTTCTGAAGGTTTGAGGGTGCTGCCTGTTCCATACTCCCCCTACTCCTAGCCTTTTAGGGGTACAAACAATAGTAATTGGGGCCTAGTGTGGTTGTGTACGTGTGATATACGTACACTTTTTTGGGATCATATTTTCTATTCCGCTATTTAATCAAAAACCTTTGGGGATCAGTTAAATTGGGGGATAGTCTGTGTTGGTACGTGTGAGAGAGATCCACCTTTCCAAGTTGTTGGGGTTCATCTCATACTTCTGAAGGTTTGAGGGTGCTGCCTGTTCCATACTCCCCCTACTCCTAGCCTTTTAGGGGTACAAACAATAGTAATTGGGGCCTAGTGTGGTTGTGTACGTGTGATATACATACACTTTTTTGGGATCATATTTTCTATTCCGCTATTTAATCAAAAACCTTTGGGGATCAGTTAAATTGGGGGATAGTCTGTGTTGGTACGTGTGAGAGAGATCCACCTTTCCAAGTTGTTGGGGTTCATCTCATACTTCTGAAGGTTTGAGGGTGCTGCCTGTTCCATACCCCCCCTACTCCTCATCTAGCCTTTTAGGGGTACAAACAATAGTAATTGGGGCCTAGTGTGGTTGTGTACGTGCGAGATACATACACTTTTTTTGATCATATTTCCTATTCCGCTATTCAATAAAAACCTTTGAGGATCAATTGAATTGCGGGATAGTCTGTGTCGGTACGTGTGAGAGAGATCCACCTTTCCAAGTTGTTGGGGTTCATCTCATACTTCTGAAGGTTTGAGGGTGCTGCCTGTTCCATACCCCCCCTACTCCTCATCTAGCCTTTTAGGGGTACAAACAATAGTAATTGGGGCCTAGTGTGGTTGTGTACGTGCGAGATACATACACTTTTTTTGATCATATTTCCTATTCCGCTATTCAATAAAAACCTTTGAGGATCAATTGAATTGCGGGATAGTCTGTGTCGGTACGTGTGAGAGAGATCCACCTTTCCAAGTTGTTGGGGTTCATCTCATACTTCTGAAGGTTTGAGGGTGCTGCCTGTTCCATACTCCCCCTACTCCTCATCTAGCCTTTTAGGGGTACAAACAATAGTAATTGGGGCCTAGTGTGGTTGTGTACGTGTGATATACATACACTTTTTTTGGATCATATTTTCTATTCCGCTATTCAATAAAAACCTTTCTAGGGCAAGATCTTAAATTACAGAAATATGAGGAGACCGTCAAATAAGGGCCGTGGCCTGGGTCGTGGTGCTGCTGGTAGAGCTCCTGTTGCAAGGAGAGGACATGGTCGATCTGTGCCAGCTACACGCACAAGTGAAACACCTTCCTCAAGTGTGAGTAGGCGACAGAACCTGCATCAGTATTTGGTAGGGCATCAAACGCCCCTAGAAGTGATGAGGCCAGAACAAGTTGAGGCGATAGTAGATTGGTTTGCTGCTGACAGTGCCTCCAGTTCCTTCACATTGTCTCCCACCCAGTCTACTGCAGAAAGGTCAGAGTTGGCACCTGCAGCCAATGTCCAACCGTCTTTCACCTCACCCCCTTGCAAATCAGGCCAGCAGTCTGAGCCCCAAGCCATACAGCAGTCTCTTATTCTTTTTGAGGACTCTGTCAGCAGGGTTTCCCAGGGCCATCCACCTAGCCCTGCCCCAGAAGTGGAAGAGATTGAGTGCAGCGATGCCCAACCACTTATTTCTCAAGATGAGTACATGCAAGGATCATCGCAGCACGTCTCCGATGATGACGAAACGCAGGTGCCAACTGCTGCGGCGTTCAGCATTGTGGAGACCGACAAGGAGGGCAGGGGTGAAGACTGGGTGGAAGATGATGTGGAGGACGATGAGGTCCTCGACCCCACATGGAATGAACGTCATGCAGGTGAACTGAGTAGTTTGGAGGAAGAGGCGGTGGTCGCACAGAGCCACCAGCACAGCAGAAGAGGGAGCAGGGTGCAGAAGCGGAGCGGCCGTGCCCTAGACACTACGCCCGCTACTGCCCAACGCAGCAAGGGAACGAGCGCACCAAAGTCAGCTCAAAGGAGTTCTCTAGCGTGGAAGTTCTTTAGAAAATGTGCTGATGACAGGACACGAGTGGTTTGCACCCTGTGCAATCAGAGCTTGAAGCGAGGCATGAACCTTCTCAACCTGAGCACAACCTGCATGATCAGGCATCTAAGTGCAAAGCACGAGCTGCAGTGGAGTACACACCTTCAAAACCAAGAAACGTCTCTGGCTCATCCTGCTTCCTCTTCTGCTGCAGTCTCGGCCGCTCCAGCCACATCTGTAGTGATACCGGCACCTGCCACCCCGCAAACAGACGATCTGTCAGCAACACCACCACCTGGGTCACCAACAACCATCTCCACAATGTCCCGTGGAAGCGTTCAGCTTTCCATCTCCCAAACACTTGAGAGGAAGAGGAAGTACCCCCCTACCCACCCGCGATCCCTGGCCCTGAATGCCAGCATTTCAAAATTATTGGCCTTTGAAATGCTGTCATTCCGTCTGGTGGAGACGCACAGTTTTAAAAACCTTATGTCGGTGGCTGTCCCACAGTACGTCGTGCCCAGCCGCCACTACTTTTCCAGGCAAGCCATCCCTTCCCTGCACAACCAAGTGGGGGAAAAAATCAGGTGTGCACTGCGCAACGCCATCTGTGCCAAGGTCCACCTAACTACGGATACGTGGACCAGTAAGCACGGTCAGGGGCGTTATATCTCCCTAACGGCACACTGGGTAAATGCAGTGGCGGATGGGCCTGAGGCGGATAGCAATTTGGCGCATGTCCTTCCACCACCGAGGATTGCAGGGCGCTTCAGTTTGCCTCCTGTTCCTAACTCCTCCTACTCCGCTTCCTCATCCTCTACCGCCTCCTCATCCGGACAGCGTAACACCTTCACCACCAACTTCAGCACGGCCAGGGGTAAACGACAGCAGGCAGTTTTACAACTTGCCTGTTTGGGGGACAAACCACACACCGCGCAGGAGTTGTGGAGGAGCATGGAACAGCAGACAAATGAGTGGTTGCTGCCAGCGAGCCTCAAGCCCGGCCTGGTGGTGTGCGATAACGGGCGAAATCTCATAGCAGCTCTGGGCCTAGCCGGTTTGACGCACATCCC
Organism: Pelophylax lessonae; assembly: GCF_965119305.1. Classification (NCBI taxonomy): domain Eukaryota; kingdom Metazoa; phylum Chordata; class Amphibia; order Anura; family Ranidae; genus Pelophylax; species Pelophylax lessonae. Next base: position 750,508,965 of record NC_138768.1, read on the forward strand.
TTGCCTGGCGCATGTGCTGAATTTGGTGGTGCAGAGGTTCCTTAAAAACTACCCCGATATGTCAGAGCTGCTGCAGAAAGTGCGGGCCGTTTGTGCGCACTTTCGGCGTTCTCACCCTGCTGCTGCTCGCCTGGCAGCGCTGCAGCGTAACTTCGGCCTTCCCGCTCACCGCCTCATATGTGACGTGCCCACAAGGTGGAACTCCACCTTGCACATGCTGGAAAGACTGTGCGAGCAGCAGCAGGCCATAGTGGAGTTTCAGCTGCAGCACGCACGCGTGAGTCGCTCTGCGGAACAGCACCACTTCACCACCAATAACTGGGCCTCCATGCGAGACCTGTGTGCCTTGTTGCGCTGTTTTGAGTACTCCACCAACATGGCCAGTGGCAATGACGCCGTTCTCAGCTTAACTATCCCACTTCTATGCCTCCTTGAAAAAACAATTCGGGCGATGATGGAAGAGGATGTGGCACAGGATGAGGAGGAGGAGGAGGATGAAGAGGTAACATTTCCAAGGCTTTCAGGGCAGTCATTCGCAAGGGGCTCCGAGGGTGGGTTCCTGCACACGCAAACGCCAGGGACGCAATTGTCCAGCAGGGGCACAGTTCTGGAGGATGAGGAGGATGAGGAGGAGGAGGAGCTGGAGGAGGAGATGGAACCATGTTCACAGCAGGGTGGCACCCAGGCCAGCTCATGGCCATCACTGGTGCGTGGCTGGGGGGATACAGAGGACACGGACCATACACCTCCCACAGAGGACAGCCTTTCGTTGCCTCTGGGCAGCCTGGCACACATGAGCGATTACATGCTGCAGTGTCTCCACAACGACCGCCGAGTTGCCCACATTCTAACTTGTGCTGATTACTGGGTGGCCACGCTGCTGGATCCCCGTTACAAGGACAACGTACCGTCCTTAATTCACTCACTGGAGCGCGATCGCAAGATGCGCGAGTACAAGCGCACGCTGGTAGACGCCATGCTGCTGGCATTCCCATCTGACAGCGGGGCCACAGTGGAAGCACAAGGCAGAGGAGGAGGAGGAGGAGGTCGCCAACGCAACCAGGGCACCGCCAGCACCTCAGAAGGCAGGGTTAGCATGGCCGAAATGTGGAAAAGCTTTGTCAGCACGCCACAACAAACAGCAGCACCAGCAGCTCAGATGGAACGTCTTAGCAGGAGGCAGCATTTTACCAACATGGTGGAGCAGTATGTGTGCACACGCCTACATGTAGTGAATGACGGGTCTGCCCCCTTCAACTTCTGGGTCTCCAAATTGGGCACATGGCCTGAGCTTGCCCTTTACGCCTTGGAGGTGCTGGCGTGCCCTGCAGCCAGTGTATTATCTGAACGGGTATTTAGCACGGCTGGGGGCGTTATAACAGACAAGCGCAGCCGCCTGTCCAGAGACAATGTGGACAAGCTCACGTTCATTAAAATGAACCAGGCATGGATCCCACGGGACTTTTCCGTACCTTATGCAGAATAGCAATGGATACCGACCTTACCCACCCATTGTTCCATTTTTGCTCTTTCTCACTCTTTTGGGGTGTACCCTCATTTAAAATTTGTGAAAAGAAGCAGTGTTGGCTACCTCGTCCTCCTCCTCAGGGCCAGATTAATGTAGGGGCTATTGGAGCTGCAGCTCCAGGCCCCTACCTTTTATATAGGCCCCGGGTTGGCCATATTCACTGTTACCGCTCTTCTGTCACTTGTAAACACAGAAGTCTGGCTTCTATGCTCGCTTCCCCAGGCAGCACCCTCAGAACCTCCCCACACAGCGTGAAGGCCGGACAAGGAGGGACAGTTGGCGATGCATGGATGTGTTTATGGGCTTCAGAGACAGCATCCCATGTTGAATTAGGCATGCATGGCTGCACCCTTCCTCCTCTGGGTGCATGGCAAGGCACGGTCCTTAAGGCCCTTCAAAATCCTCAGCACCAAGCCCATGATGCTGTTAATCCGGCCCTGGTCCTCCTCCACCGCCGCTTCCACCTACACCGCCCATAGGTGTGCGCAGCCTATTGCATTAAGGTGTGCACCCCAAAGTTGAAATACACATGCATGTGTTTGCCAGCAGGGAGAGTAATGTATCGGGGCCATGTACCTGTAGGCAAGGAGAAATAGAGCAGAGCAGGTCCCAGGGAGATCTTTCCCATCTCCTCACTGGCAATGCTATGTGCCCTAGGTGATTAGGGTGTGCCCAGGCACACCCAGCACACCCTGTGCGCACGCCTATGTCACCGCCACATCCACCACCACCTCAACCTCCCTCCTACTCCATATGGGCCTCGTCCTTCAGAGATGAAGAAGAACATTGTTTTATTTTTCTGTTTTTTTTTGTTGTTTTAAGTTATTTCCCTATCCACATTTGTTTGCAGAGCACTTGCCATGCTCTTAATTACGTTTTGCTGCCATTTGCAGCACTCTAGCCCTTTCCTTTGGTGTTTTAGAGCCATTTTAGTGCCTTAAAGTTCGGGTCCCCATTGACTTCAATGGGGTTCGGTGTCCGGGAAAAGTTCGGTAAAAGTCCGGGACACGGACCCGGACTTTTTTTTAAAGTTCGGCCGAACCCGTCGAACACGGACATCTAGGTGTCCGCTCAACCCTACTGTTAACCTCCTTCCCAGGGGGTGGAAGTATAATGTCTAGCAAACAACATGGTTTGGAGCCTGCTGTAGCTGAAAGGGGGCATGTCTTCAGACCTAAACCCTATTGAGCATCCTCAAATGGAAGGTGCAGGAGCGCAAGGTCTCTAACATCCACCAGCTCTGTGATGTTGTCATGGAGGAGAGGAAGAAGACTCCAGTGGCAACCTGTGAAGCTCTGGTAAACTCCATGCCCAAGAGGGTTAAGGCAGTGCTGGAAAATAATGGTGGCAAAACAAAATATTGAAACTTTGGGCCCAATTTGGACATGTTTACTTAGGGGTGTACGGGTGTACTCAATTTTGTTGCCAGAGGTTTAGACATTAATGGCTGTGTGTTAAGCTATTTTAAAGGGACAGCAAATGTACCCTTTTATACAAGCTGTACACTCACTACTTTACATTGTAGCAAAGTGTAATTTCTTCAGTGTTGTCGCATGAAAAGATATAATAAAATATTGACAAAAATGTGAGGAGTGTACTTACTTTTGTGAGATACTGTGTGTGTTGCATAACATAGTTACATAGTTATTCTGGTTGAAAAGACACAGTCCATCCAATTAAACCCACAGAGAAAAAAAAAATACACACACAAATAAAAACCTTCATATACTGTACACAATCCTATACCCACAGTTGATCTAGAGGAAGGCAAAACAACCTCAACAAAGCATGATCCAATTTGTTCCAGTGGGGGAATAAACCCTTCCTGATCCCCCAAGAGGCAATCAGATAATTCCTGGTTCAGCCTTACTTATGAATAGGATTGAGCGAACTGTAAAGTTCTGGTTCGTAGCGGACTTTAGGGTTTTTGGTACGCGAACCCGAACATTTTACTGTATGTTCGGAATCAAGTTCGGTGTTTGGCAATTTAATGGCACGTTCTAAAAAGCTGCAGGGTAGCCAATCAACAAGCATTTAACTTGTGTGCCATTAGAAGCCATCACAGCCATGCCTACTAATGGCGTGGCTGTGATTGGCCAGTGCAGCATGTGAACCAGCCTCTATATAAGCTGGAGTCACGTAGTGCCGCATGTCACTCTGCTCTAACTAGTGTAGGGAAAGGCTGCGGCTGCTGCTTTGAGGGAGAGAATAGGACAGTCACAGAATCTTTAAAGAGGTTGTAAACCCATATATATATATATATATATTTTTTTGGAACCTGTAAGAGAAAGACATAATGAGCTAGTATGCATCGCATACTAGCTCATTATGAAATACTTACCTTAGAACGAGCCCCTGCCGTGCCGCCCGCTCACCTGTATGACGGGCGACATGTCCAGTCGCCCGTCTTCTGGGATCGCGGCATCCGGCCATCGGATTGGCCGGAGCGCGCGGGAGCCGACAGTCACGGCACGGGGCTCTGAAGAAACAGCACGAGCGGCCGTCCCTTCAGAGCGCATGCGCCAGTGACGTCACTGGCTGCATGTAAGGTAAATATCTCCTAAACGGTACATGTTTAGGAGATATTTACAGTACCTATAGGTAAGCCTTATCATAGACTTACCTATAGGTACAAGTGTCAGAGGAGGGTTTACTTCCTCTTTAATCAGAACTCAGCGATCTACATAGATTTTGTTGTGTGGGTGCAGTGCACAACCTTTTTATCCTGCTCTGAGCCCAGTGAAAGAGAAAAATAACTTTTATCCATCTGTTAGTTAGGTGGGCGGTGGCGGTGGCCATTTTATGCAAACTCGGTGCACCAGCACTGCATATGTGCTTTTGTGACATTCAAATTCAAGCTTTAAATACTGCAATAATAAACTGGTTTTAAAAAAACACCCTTTTTTGGCAATATCCTACATCTTTTGCTTTTGTAGCAATAGTTGGTGTTCAATTCAAGCTAGAAATACAGGTTTAATTTTTTGGGTTTTAAAAAAAAAACCTTTTTGGGCAAAATACACAATTTTTCAGCCCTTGCTGCATGTGTACGTGTCAAATTCAAGCGTTATATACTGCTGTCATATTGTGTTAGTAAAAAAATACCCTTTTTGGGCAAAATACACAGTTTTACAGCCCTTGCTGCATATGTGATATAAACAAGCTTGAAATACTTCAATAATTTTCAGGCTTTGAAAAAACACCCATTTTTTGCAATACCCTCCATCTGGGGCCTCTGCCGCATTAGTCAGTGTGCATTTTAAGCTATAAATATAGCTATTTCTAGGTTTTTAAAAACACCCTTTTTGGGCAAAATACTTAATATTGCAGCCTTTGCTGCATCTGTCATTGTGAGATACACCCTTTACATACTGTTGTTCTATTCTGACATTCAATAAACACCCATTTATGGGAAAAAAAATTATTTTGCAGCATTTGCTGCATATGATACTGTGAGATACACCCTTTAGATACTGTTGTTCTATTCTGCTATTTAAAAAACACCCATTTAGGGGAAAAATCTTAAATTGCGGCCTAGTCTGTATCTGTACATGTGAGATACACCCTTTAGATACTGTTGTTCTATTCTGCTATTCAAAAAACACTCATTTAGGGCAAGCTCCTAAATTTAAGAAATATGAGGAGAATGTCAAATAAGGGACGTGGCCCTGGTCGTGGTGCTGCTGGTGGAGCTCCTGCTGCAGGGAGAGGACGTGGTCAATCTGTGCCAGCTACACGCACAAGTGAAACACCTTCCTCAGGTGCAAGTAGGCGAAAGAACCTGCAGAGGTATTTAGTCGGGCCTAATGCGGCTCTACGAATGTTGAGGGAAGAACAAGTACAGGCAATAGTAGATTGGGTTGCTGACAGTGCCTCCAGTTCCTTCACATTGTCTCCTGCTGAAAGACCAGAGTTGGCACCTGCAGCCGATGTCCATCAGTCTTTCACCTCACCCCCTTGCAAATCAGCCAAGCAGTCTGAGCCCCAAGTCATGCAGAAGTCTCTTCTGCTTTTTGATCATTCTGTTAGCAGGGTTTCCCAGGGCCATCCACCTAGCCCTGCCCCAGAAGGGGAAGAGATTGAGTGCACCGATGCCCAACCACTTATGTTTGAAGATGAGTACATGGGAGGACCATCCCAGCACGTCTCGGATGATGACAAAACACAGGTGCCAACTGCTGCGGCTTTTGGAATTGTGCAGACCGACAAGAAGGGCAGGGGTGAAGACTGGGTGGAATATGATGTGGAGGACGATGAGGTCCTCGACCCCACATGGAATGAACGTCATGCAGGTGACCTGTGTAGTTTGGAGGAAGAGGCGGTGGTCGCACAGAGCCACCAGCACAGCAGAAGAGGGAGCAGGGTGCAAAAGCGGAGCGGCCGTCCCCTAGACAGTACACCTGCTACTGCCCAACGCAGCAAGGGACCAAGCACACCAAAGCCAGCTCCAAGGAGTTCCCTAGCGTGACAGTTCTTTAGAAAATGTCCTGATGACAAGACACGAGTGGTTTGCATGCTGTGCAATCAGAGCCTGAAGCGAGGCATAAATGTTTTCAACCTGAGCACAACCTGCATGACCAGGCATCTAAGTGCAAAGCACGAGCTGCAGTGGAGTAGACACCTCAAAAACCAAGAAAGGTCTCTGGCTCCTCCTGCTTCCTCTTCCGCTTCAGTCTCGGCCTCTTCATCCACCTCTGTAGTGACAGTGGCACCTGCCACTCCGCAAACAGAGGATCTGCCAGCAACACCACCACCTGGGTCACCAACCATCTCCACAATGTCCCATGGAAGCATTCAGCTCTCTATCTCCCAAACATTGGAGCGGAAGAGGAAGTACCCCCCTACCCACCCACGATCCCTGGCCCTGAATGCCAGCATTTCAAAATTCCTGGCCTTTAAAATGCTGTCATTCTGTCTGGTGGAGATGTAGAGTTTTAAAAGCCTTATGGTGGTGGCTGTCCCACAGTACGTCGTGCCCAACCACCACTACTTTTCCAGGCGAGCCATCTGCACAACCAAGTGAGGGACAAAATCAGGTGTGCACTGCGTAACACCATCTGTGGCAAGGTCCACCTAACTACGGATACATGGACCAGTAAGCACGGTCAGGGACGTTATATCTCCCTAACAGCACACTGGGTAAATGCAGTGGCGGCTGGGCCTGAGGCGGATAGCAGTTTGGCGCATGTCCTTCCACCACCGAGGATTGCAGGGTGCTTCAGTTTGCCTCCTGTTCCTAACTCCTCCTACTCCGCTTCCTCATCCTCTACCGCCTCCTCATCCGGTCAGCGTAACACCTTCATCACAGACTTCAGCACAGCCAGGGGTAAACAACAGCAGGCAGTTTTAAAACTTGCCTGTTTGGGGGAAAAACCCCGCACCGCGCAGGAGTTGTGGAGAGGCATGGACAACAGACCGATGAGTGGTTGGTGCCAGTGAGCCTTAAGCCCGGCCTGGTGGTGTGCGATAATGGGCAAAATCTTGTAGCAGCTCTGGGTGTAGCCGGTTTGATGCACGTCCCTTGCCTGGCGCATTTGCTGAATTTGGTGGTGCAGAGGTTCCTTAAAAATTACCCCGATATACCAGCGCTACTGCAGAAAGTGCGGGCCGTCTGTGCGCACTTTCGGCATTCTCACCCTGCTGCTGCTCGCCTGTCAGCGCTGCAGCGTAACTTCGGCCTTCCCGCTCACCGCCTCATATGTGACGTGCCCACAAGGTGGAACTCCACCTTGCACATGCTGGCCAGACTGTGCAAGCAGCAGCAGGCCATAGTGGAGTTTCAGCTACATCACGCACGCGTGAGTCGCTTTGCGGAACAGCACCACTTCACCACCAATAACAGGGCCTCCATGCGAGACCTGTGTGCCTTGTTGTGCTGTTTCGAGTACTCTCTCAGCGTTACTATCCCACTTCTATGCCTCCTTGAAAAAACGCTTCGGGCGATGATGGAAGAGGATGTGGCACAGGGGGAGGAGGAGGAAGAGGGATAATTTCCAAGGCTTTCAGGGCAGTCATTCACAAGTGGCTCCGAGGGTGGGTTCCTGCACCCACAAACGCCAGGTACACAACTGTCCAGCAAGGGCATAGTTCTGGAGGATGACGAGGTAGAGATGGAGGAGGAGGAACCATGTTTACAGCAGGGTGGCACCCAGACCAGCTTATGGCCATCACTGGTGCGTAGCTGGAGGGATACAGAGGACACAGACGATACACCTCCCAAAAAGGACAGCTTTTCATTGCCTCTGGGAAGCCTGGCATACATGCTGCAGTGTCTCCACAACGACCGCCGAGTTGCCCACATTCCAACTTGTGCTGATTACTGGGTGGCCGCGCTGCTGGATCTCTGTTACAAGGACAACTTACTGTCCTTAATTCCCTCACTGGAGCGTGATCATAAGATGCGCGAGTACAAACACACGCTGGTAGACGCACTGCTGGTGGCATTCCCACCTGACAGCGGGGGCACAGTGGAAGCACAAGGCAAAGGCAGAGGAGGAGGAAGAGGTCGCCAATGCAGCCAGGGCACCGCCAGCACCTCAGAAGGCAGGGTTAGCATGGCCGAAATGTGGAAAAGCTTTGTCAGCACGTCACAACAACCAGCACCACCAGCTGATATGGAACGTCTTAGCAGGAGGCAGCATTTCACCAACATGGTGGAGCAGTATGTGTGCACACGCCTAGATGTACCGAATGACGGGTCTGCCCCCTTCAACTTCTGGGTCTCCAAATTTGGCACATGGCCTGAGCTTGCCCTTTACGCCTTGGAGGTGCTGGGGTGCCCTGCAGCCAGTGTATTATCTGAACATGTATTTAGCACGGCAGGGGGCGTTATCACAGACAAGCGCAGCCGCATGTCCAGAGCCAATGTGGACAAGCTCACATTCATTAAAATGAACCAGGCATGGATCCCACAGGACTTGTCTGTACCTTGTGTAGAATAGACATGTATACCGGCCTTACCCAGCCATTGTTGTATTTTTGATCTTTCTCAATCTTTTGGGGTGTACCCTAATTTAAAAAAAAATAAAATTAAAAACAAAAACCAGTGTTGGCTACCTTGTCCTCCTCCGCCGCTGCTTCCACCTACACCACCACATCCCCCGCCACCTCAACCTCCTACTCCATATGGACCTTGTCCTCCTAGATCAAGATTATTATTTTTTATTTTTATGTATGTATTTTATGTTATTTTAAGTTATTTCCCTATCCCCATTTGTTTGCAGAGCACTTGCCATGCTCTTAACAACATGTTGCTGCCATTTGCAGCTCTCTAGCCCTTTCCATTACTTTTTTTTAGAGCCATTTTAGTGCTCAAAAGTTTGGGTCCCCATTGACTTCAATGGGGTTCGGGGTCAAGTTCGGGTTATGTTCGGGTCCCAAACTCGAACTTTTTTGCAAAGGAAAGAATACAGGCCTTTTTTAAAACAATCTACTGACCTGCCAGAACCAGCTCTTGAAGGAGTCTATTCCACATTTTCACAGCTCTTACTGTGAAAAAGCCTTTCCATTTTTGGAGGTTAAATATATTTTCTTCCAGATATAAAGCATGCACCCTTGTCCTCTGTAATGACCTTAAAGTGAATAACTTTACACCACATTCACAGTATGGACCACTTATGTATTTATACATGTTAATCTCCTCTTCTCAAGAAAGAATAAATTCAGTCATAATCTTTCCTCATAGCTGAGCTCCTTCATGCCTCTTATCAGTTTGGTTACCCTTCTCTGCACTATGCTTTTTGAGAACTGGTGCCCAAAACTGAACTGGATATTTAAGATGAGGTCTTACTAATGATTTGTACAGGGGTAAAATTCTCTCTCCCTCTTTCTCTCTCTCTGCAGTCTATCCCTATTTTGATGCAAGAAATAATTTTGCTTGCTTTGGAAACCGCAGCTTGGCATTGTATGCTATAATTAAAGTGGAACTTAAGACAGAAAATTAAGTGCTGCTAGATCACTGGTCCATTTTGCAGGTATAGCTATGTAAAACATAGAAAATAAGTGTCTACACTGTTTAAAATCCAGTAATACACTGTTTCACCCTGCTCAGCATATGCTCTGTTATCATCCCATTTAAGGCATTTTTAGGCACTGCTGAGTTTGTGGAGGCCGATCTGCTGACATCCTTACAGCAGAATTAAACCCTTCTATCCTTTACAGCCAAGGAAGCTGCTTCTCTTTCAACCGCAAATGCCATGGTGCTGCACATGCAGTGGCGGTTCTACATTAAATTGCTCCCCGGGCAAGACTCCCTCCCGGCGCCCCCCCCCCCAAAAAAAAAAACAACATAACAACATAACAATAAATGCAGAGTGCCACAGCATTGCCCCCAATAAATGCAGAGTGCCACAGCAATGCCCCCAATAAAAGCAGAGTGCCCCAGCAATACCCCAATAAATGCAGAGTGCCACAGCAATGCCCCCAATAAATGCAGAGTGCCACAGCATTGCCCCCAATAAATGCAGAGTGCCACAGCATTGTTGCCCCCAATAAATGCAGAGTGCCACAGCAATGCCCCCAATAAAAGCAGAGTGCCACAGCAATGCCCCCAATAAATGCAGAGTGCCACAGCAATGCCCCCAATAAATGCAGAGTGCCACAGCAATGCCCCCAATAAATGCAGAGTGCCACAGCATTGCCCCCAATAAATGCAGAGTGCCACAGCATTGTTGCCCTCAATAAATGTAGAGTGCCACAGCATTGTTGCCCCCAATAAATGCAGAGTGCCACAGCATTGTTGCCCCCAATAAATGCAGAGTGCCACAGCATTGTTGCCCCCAATAAATGCATTGCCCCTTTTCAATGCAGAGCGCCACAGCACTGCCCCCTTTAATGCAGAGCACCACAGCAATGCCCCCTTTAATGCAGAGCACCACAGAAATGCCCCTTTTCAACGCAGAGCGCCACAGCACTGCCCCCTTTAATGCAGAGCGCCACAGCAATGCCCCTTTAATGCAGAGCGCCACAGCAATGCCCCCTTTAATGCAGAGCGCCACAGCAATGCCCCCTTTAATGCAGAGCGCCACAGAAATGCCTCCTTTACAGCCAAGGAAGCTGCTTCTCTTTCAACCGCAAATGCCATGGTGCTGCACATGCCGTGGCGGTTCTACATTAAATTGCTCCCCGGGCAAGACTCCCTCCCGGCGCCCCCCCCCCAAAAAAAAAAACAACATAACAACATAACAATAAATGCAGAGTGCCACAGCATTGCCCCCAATAAATGCAGAGTGCCACAGCAATGCCCCCAATAAAAGCAGAGTGCCACAGCAATACCCCAATAAATGCAGAGTGCCACAGCAATGCCCCCAATAAATGCAGAGTGCCACAGCATTGCCCCCAATAAATGCAGAGTGCCACAGCATTGTTGCCCCCAATAAATGCAGAGTGCCACAGCAATGCCCCCAATAAAAGCAGAGTGCCACAGCAATGCCCCCAATAAATGCAGAGTGCCACAGCAATGCCCCCAATAAATGCAGAGTGCCACAGCAATGCCCCCAATAAATGCAGAGTGCCACAGCATTGCCCCCAATAAATGCAGAGTGCCACAGCATTGTTGCCCTCAATAAATGCAGAGTGCCACAGCAATGCCCCCAATAAAAGCAGAGTGCCACAGCAATGCCCCCAATAAATGCAGAGTGCCACAGCAATGCCCCCAATAAATGCAGAGTGCCACAGCAATGCCCCCAATAAATGCAGAGTGCCACAGCATTGCCCCCAATAAATGCAGAGTGCCACAGCATTGTTGCCCTCAATAAATGTAGAGTGCCACAGCAATGCCCCCAATAAATGCAGAGTGCCACAGCATTGCCCCCAATAAATGCAGAGTGCCACAGCATTGTTGCCCCCAATAAATGCAGAGTGCCACAGCAATGCCCCCAATAAAAGCAGAGTGCCACAGCAATGCCCCCAATAAATGCAGAGTGCCACAGCAATGCCCCCAATAAATGCAGAGTGCCACAGCAATGCCCCCAATAAATGCAGAGTGCCACAGCATTGCCCCCAATAAATGCAGAGTGCCACAGCATTGTTGCCCTCAATAAATGTAGAGTGCCACAGCATTGTTGCCCCCAATAAATGCAGAGTGCCACAGCATTGTTGCCCCCAATAAATGCAGAGTGCCACAGCATTGTTGCCCCCAATAAATGCATTGCCCCTTTTCAATGCAGAGCGCCACAGCACTGCCCCCTTTAATGCAGAGCACCACAGCAATGCCCCCTTTAATGCAGAGCACCACAGAAATGCCCCTTTTCAACGCAGAGCGCCACAGCACTGCCCCCTTTAATGCAGAGCGCCACAGCAATGCCCCTTTAATGCAGAGCGCCACAGCAATGCCCCCTTTAATGCAGAGCGCCACAGCAATGCCCCCTTTAATGCAGAGCGCCACAGAAATGCCTCCTTTACAGCCAAGGAAGCTGCTTCTCTTTCAACCGCAAATGCCATGGTGCTGCACATGCCGTGGCGGTTCTACATTAAATTGCTCCCCGGGCAAGACTCCCTCCCGGCGCCCCCCCCCCAAAAAAAAAAAACAACATAACAACATAACAATAAATGCAGAGTGCCACAGCATTGCCCCCAATAAATGCAGAGTGCCACAGCAATGCCCCCAATAAAAGCAGAGTGCCACAGCAATACCCCAATAAATGCAGAGTGCCACAGCAATGCCCCCAATAAATGCAGAGTGCCACAGCATTGCCCCCAATAAATGCAGAGTGCCACAGCATTGTTGCCCCCAATAAATGCAGAGTGCCACAGCAATGCCCCCAATAAAAGCAGAGTGCCACAGCAATGCCCCCAATAAATGCAGAGTGCCACAGCAATGCCCCCAATAAATGCAGAGTGCCACAGCAATGCCCCCAATAAATGCAGAGTGCCACAGCATTGCCCCCAATAAATGCAGAGTGCCACAGCATTGTTGCCCTCAATAAATGCAGAGTGCCACAGCATTGTTGCCCCCAATAAATGCAGAGTGCCACAGCATTGTTGCCCCCAATAAATGCAGAGTGCCACAGCATTGTTGCCCCCAATAAATGCATTGCCCCTTTTCAATGCAGAGCGCCACAGCAATGCCCCCTTTAATGCAGAGCACCACAGAAATGTCCCTTTTCAACGCAGAGCGCCACAGCACTGCCCCCTTTAATGCAGAGCGCCACAGCAATGCCCCTTTAATGCAGAGCGCCACAGCAATGCCCCCTTTAATGCAGAGCGCCACAGCAATGCCCCCTTTAATGCAGAGCGCCACAGAAATGCCCCTTTTCAACGCAGAGCGCCACAGCAATGCCCCCTTTCAATGCAGAGATGCCACAGCAATGCCCCCTTTAATGCAGAGATGCCACAGCATTGCCCCCTTTAATGCAGAGTGCTACAGCAATGCCCCCTTTAATGCAGAGCGCCACAGCAATGCCCCTTTAATGCAGAGCGCCACAGCAATGCCCCCTTTAATGCAGAGCGCCACAGAAATGCCCCTTTTCAATGCAGAGCGCCACAGCACTGCCCCCTTTAATGCAGAGCGCCACAGCAATGCCCCCTTTAATGCAGAGCGCCACAGCAATGCCCCCTTTAATGCAGAGCACCACAGAAATGCCCCTTTTCAACGCAGAGCGCCACAGCAATGCCCCCTTTCAATGCAGAGATGCCACAGCATTGCCCCCTTTAATGCAGAGCGCCACAGCAATGCCCCCTTTAATGCTAAAATGTATGAGATTTTAGTCGACTAAAATGTACTGGAGACTAAAATATGGCTAAAATTAAAACAATTCAGATGACTAAAATTCAACTAAAACTAAAATAGCATTTTAGTCAAAAGACTAAAATATGTCTAAAACTTAAATGGCATTTTAGTCAAAAGACTATGACTAAAACTGAATTGAAATTTGCTGCCAAAATTAACACTGGTGGGGAACTGTGTCAAACACTTTTGCAAAATAAGTACACCTGTACTAATACAAGGTTTTGCTTACCTCCTCATAAAAAATAAATCAGATTTATTCGGCAACTTCTGTCTTTCATGAATGCATGCTGTCTTTTGCTTAAAATATATATTTTTCTAACAAAAACTCATGTGGTCTTTTATTAAATTCTCCTTTATCTTCCCAACTTTAGAAGTTAAACTAACAGGTCTAGACATATGCATGACAAAAAAATGTGTTTTGTTTCGTATAGATTCGTTAATTTTGGTATTTAGTTTTGTTAAATTTGGTTGATTCATTCAATTTGTATTCAGGATTCGTATTTTGAATTCGTTCTATGTATTTTTCGAATTTTCTTTGAATTTACCAATTTAGTTTTTTCCTGATTCAAAACGCTCAAATTGATAATCGGTCAAATTGAAAATTTTAGATTTTTTTTTTCGATTCAAATGCGGCAGCTGAGTAACCAAACATCTGATTGATATTTATACACATTGATCTTGTTTGCATTAATAATATGTTAATTCAAAATATGAAAAGTGTTCTAATTAATAAAGTAGTTTTAGCCAGCTAAGAAAAAAAAATATCAGGTACAAATGCTTTTAAATATTTATATTTTATTGGTTTCTTTGTTATCAATTTTACACTTGCAAAGTGCACATAAAAAAGAAAAATCTTCATCAAATGATTACAATGACTCTTTAAATTACCTTTGGCTTAACAAAAACAGCATTATTTCGAAATGGTACACTAACAACACAACACACACACACAGTCTTTGATTTCAACAATATGTTTACAGTATGTAAACATGTAAAATTTGAGTCAAATTTTAAATTTAAATTTCAGAAATTCAGACAAATGTAGTTTCGTTATTTGGAGAATTCAGTAAATGAACCGCACATGTCTAAAGAAGTCTGTTGTTACTTGATAAAGTCTTTGATCCATTTAAATATAGGCACCACATTGGCCCTACACCAATCCAGTGGTACTATGCCAGTTATTAAAGAGAACTATTGGTATATTTGAAGATTTTATGGGGGTTTGTCCTACTCTCTTCTGCAATCTGTTGTTTGTTTTGAATTTTTGCGGCATTGATTTTCCTTTTACATATTCTTTGTAATAATAAAAGATGATATTCCTTTATTTTTATATTTTCTGAAAGTTCTTCTCTCATTTTTGAAAGTTTTTTAACTTGAGCCATGAGCCGTGAGTTTTATTTTTAGCCTTTCAAACGTATTAGGATTATGTTTTGCAGTGTGTTTGCATACTTTTTTTTTTTTAAGAATTCCTATGTTTGTTGTGTGTTTATCAATGCCAATATTCCCACTAAATCTAAGTCCTTGAGAGCAGCTCTCAGCCCTGGAAATGTTGCTCTCCTAAAATTAAAGTAATATTAAAAGGTATTTATTTTATTTTTTAAAACTAACAAACATATTATACTTACCTGCTCTGTGCAACCCCGATCCTCCTCTGCTTGGTTCCCCTGCCGTCACTCCTGACTCCTCCTCTTCTCCGAGTTCCCCCATAGCAAGTGGCTTGCTATGGGGGCACTCTTGTATGCTTACTCATGAGCCCTGTTTTGGCTGTCCATAAGACACCCAGAATTGGGCTCAGCCCCACCTCCTGCTCCCTCCTCTCTGGCTGTGAGCCAGATTGGAAGCAGTGGCAGCCAATGGCCAATCAGGAGGCAGAGACCCAGGAGAGCAGCTGCTCCCATGCACATTGTTGGATCACGATCGGGCTCAGATAAATATTAGGGGGCTGTGAGGATCGCTGCGTATTGAAGGTAAATAACCTTCAGCCTTTAGAGCCACTTTTAGTGTTTTTATCTTTCCAGTACATGGTTGTTATTTACAGCTGGCATTAAATGAAATTGTGTTATGGTCACTGCTATCCAGATGTTCTTTTTATATGAACATTAGTAATAGGCTCTGCATGGTTTGAGATTACCAGGTCTAACAGAGCATCATTTCTAGCTAGGGCCTCTATGAACTGTACCATAAAATTGTCATGTAATAGATTTATACATTTTAGCCCTTTAACTGTTCCAGCATGCTTCAGCCTTATCACACTCTCCATCATCTAGTTCTTCTGTCTCACTTGCTTTGAGATTACTTCTCACAGAGAGTCAAACATTCCAAAGACACGTTGTTATTCTGTGGAGATTCTAACATGGTGCTCAACCCCAGTCTGGATGGTTCGTTCCTTATCCGGGGGGTGGACTCTCCCGCCAAATCCCACAGGGACCTCCTGGATACTATGGGCTTAGTGGATATTTGGAGAGAATTACATCCCTTAACAAAAGATTATACTTACTATTCCCATCCTCATGCACGCTATTCTTGTATTGAGCATGCATATGTCTCTCAACAGCTTTTTCCTCGGCTGCTCGGCTTCTATATTAAGGGTGCCCTGGTCAGACCATGACTCAGTTTTGGTAGTTTGTAATTTCACTTTTTCTTAAGCCCCTGTTATCTAGCTGATGTCTGAATAATCCCTCTTATCCCATGATGCACTCGTCAACGATCTAGGTTCCTGTTTGGCGGAATACTTCCAACTCAATGTTTCTTCAGTCTCCTCTCCGGTTACCCTTTGGGAAGTATATAAAGCGTTTATCCATGGTCATCCCATTCAACAGGCCTCCAAGTGGAAGAAAGAGCCAATTTGTCGTTTGGAGGCTAAACTGGCTTCTGTCATAGCTTGAAATGTCAACCCTCAACTCGTAATAGGGGTCTGGTTGATAAATTGCGCTGTGTCCTTGGCCTCTCTCTGATGGACACGGCAGAGAGCCATTTGCGCTGGACTAAACAAAAAATGTATTTTTTAATACAGACTTACCTGTAAAATCAATTTCTTGAAGTACATCATGGGACACCTACAGATGAAGCACACTGGCAACCAACCAGAAAGGATATCCCCCTATATAACCCCTTCCACACAGGAATTAGCAAGCAATAAAGGCCCCATAGAAGAGGGGAGGGACCTCTGTGTCCCATGATGTACTTCAAGAAATGGATTTTAGAAACATAGAAACATAGAAACATAGAATGTGTCGGCAGATAAGAACCATTTGGCCCATCTAGTCTGCCCAATATATCTGAATCCTATGAATAGTCCCTGGCCCTATCTTATATGAAGGATAGCCTTATGCCTATCCCATGCATGCTTAAACTCCTTCACTGTGTTTGCAGCTACCACTTCTGCAGGAAGGTTATTCCATGCATCCACTACTCTCTCAGTAAAGTAATACTTCCTCATATTACTTTTAAACCTTTGCCCCTCTAATTTAAAACTGTGTCCTCTTGTGGTAGTTTTTCTTCTTTTAAATATGCTCTCCTCCTTTACCGAGTTGATTCCCTTTATGTATTTAAAAGTTTCTATCATATCCCCTCTGTCTCTTCTTTCTTCCAAGCTATACATGTTAAGGTCCTTTAACCTTTCCTGGTAAGTTTTTTCCTGCAATCCATGTACTAGTTTAGTAGCTCTTCTCTGAACTCTCTCTAGAGTATCTATATCCTTTTGGAGATATGGCCTCCAGTACTGCGCACAATACTCCAAGTGAGGTCTCACCAGTGTTCTGTACAGCGGCATAAGCACTTCTCTCTTTCTACTGCTTATACCTCTCCCTATACATCCAAGCATTCTGCTGGCATTTCGTGCTGCTCTATTACATTGTCTTCCCACCTTTAAGTCTTCTGAAATAATTACTCCTAAATCCCTTTCCTCAGATACTGAGGTCAGGACTGTGTCAAATATTCTATATTCTGCCCTTGGGTTTTTACGCCCCAGGTGCATTATCTTGCACTTATCCACATTAAATTTCAGTTGCCAGAGTTCTGACCATTCTGCTAGTTTTCCTAAATCCTTTTCCATTTGGCGTTTCCCTCCAGGAACATCAACCCTGTTACATATCTTTGTGTCATCAGCAAAAAGACAAACCTTACCATCGAGGCCTTTTGCAATATCACTTATGAAGATATTAAACAAAATTGGTCCCAGTACAGATCCCTGAGGTACCCCACTGGTAACATGACCTTGTTCTGAATGTTCTCCATTGACTACAACCCTCTGTTGTCTGTCACTCAGCCACTGCCTAATCCACTCAACAATATGGGAGTCCATGCTCAATGACTGCAGTTTATTGATAAGTCTTCTATGTGGGACAGTGTCAAAAGCCTTACTAAAATCTAGATATGCAATGTCTACTGCACCTCCACCGTCAATTATTTTAGTCACCCAGTCAAAAAATCTATAAGATTTGTTTGACATGATCTCCCTGAAGTAAACCCATGTTGTTTTTCATCTTGCAATCCATGGGATTTAAGATGTTCCACAATCCTATCCTTTAATAGGGTTTCCATTAATTTGCCTACTATTGATGTCAGACTCACTGGTCTATAGTTGCTCAATTCCTCCCTACTACCTTTCTTGTGAATGGGCACAACATTTGCCAATTTCCAATCTTCCGGGACGACTCCTGTTACTAATGATTGGTTAAATAGATCTGTTAATGGTTTTGCCAGCTCACCACTAAGCTCTTTTAATAATCCTGGGTGTATCTCATCAGGACCCTGTGACTTATTTGTCTTCACTTTAGACAGCAATCTTAGAACGTCTTCCTCTGTAAAGACACATGCATCAAATGATTCATTAGTCATCCTTTCAAGTGGAGGTCCTTCTCCTTCTTTTTCTTCTGTAAAAACTGAACAGAAGTATTCATTAAGGCAGTCGGCTAGCCCTTTATTCTCTTCTACATACCTTCCGTCCTTTGTTCTTAATTTAGTTATTCCTTGTTTTAATTTCCTTTTTTCATTTATATATCTGAAGAATGTCTTATCCCCCTTTTTCATAGACTGAGCTAGTTTTTCTTCTGCCTGCGCTTTAGAAGTTCTTATAACTTGCTTGGCCTCTTTCTGCCTAATCTTGTAGATTTCCTTATCTTCATTGCTCTGGGTTTTTTTATAATTACAAAATGCTAGCTTTTTATTTTTAATGATTTGGGCCACTTCTGCTGAGTACCACAGTGGTCTCTTCCTTTTTTTGCTTTTACTGACAAGTCTAATGCAATTTTCTGTTGCCTTCAATAATGCACCTTTTAAGTAGTCCCATTTCTCCTGGACTCCATGTAATCCGTTCCAGTCTGATAAGGACTCATTTATGACTAATTTCATTTTTGAAAAGTCTGTTTTTCTAAAATCTAAAACTTTTGTTTTTGTGTGGTGTGACTCTTTCACAGTTCTTATATTAAACCACACTGACTGGTGATCACTAGATCCCAAGGTTTCGCCTACAATGACATCATATACCGAATCCCCATTTGTGAATACCAAATCCAAAATGGCCTCCCTCCGGGTTGGCTCCTCAACCACTTGTTGCAGAGACAACCCCAGTAGGGAATTTAGAATATCTGTACTCCTGGTAGAACTTGCTATTTTGGTTTTCCAGTTTATATCTGGAAGATTGAAATCTCCCATAATGATAACTTCTCCTTTCATTGTCATTTTAGCTATTTCTTCAACTAGTAGATCATCTAGTTCTTTAACTTGACCAGGTGGTCTATATATCACACCTACACGAGTTACTGCATGATTAGCAAACTGCAACGTAACCCAGACTGACTCTATGTTGGCCTCACCAACTTGTATTAGGTTAGATTTAATGCTATCTTTCACATACAGGGCCACTCCTCCTCCTTTCTTGCCTTCTCTGTCTCTTCTGTATAAAGAGTATCCTGGTATGGTTATGTCCCAGTCATTTCTTTCATTAAACCATGTCTCCGTAACAGCCACTAAATCTACATTCTCAGATGCCATTATTGACCCAAGTTCATTGATTTTTTTACCTAAACTGCGAGCATTTGTAGACAGGACTCTGAGCTTATCATTTCTTAACCTCTGTGCTTCTGACCTGTTCTGGCATTGTTTCGGGGGGCAATTGGACTCTTGTATTTCCACTCTTTTGCCCCCCCCTTCCTAGTTTAAATACTCTTTCGCAAATTCTTGGAGTTGTTCACTAAGTACATTTGTTCCTTTGAGAGAAAGATGCAAACCATCTTTTTTGTACAGTTCCTTTCTATTCCAAGTAGAGCTATCATGAGAAACAAAGCCAAATCCTTGCTCTTGACACCATTTACTAAGCCATATGTTGAACTCCTTTATGCGCCTCTGCCTATCATTCTGAACATTATGCACAGGCAGAACTTCAGAAAATGAAATGGTGGATGCAAAATCCTGTATGTAATTTCCAAGTGTGATAAAAGATTTTTTCACCTCTGACACTTCATTGCAAGCCAGGTCATGTGTCCCTAGATGGACAAGAACATCCACGTCCCCTTCCTGCTTTGCTTGCTTAACAATATTAATAATACGTCTTCTATCTCGCCTAGCAGTAGCACCAGGGAGACATCTCACAGAACCATTTTCTTTAAGCTCCACACTTCTTATGATTGAATCACCCAGCAACAGCTGCTTCCTTTGAGACTTCACTTTATCTTTTTTGTCCTTGGCTGCAGTCTTGCATACATTAGACATAGGAGTCGATGGTTTCTCACCCTCTGTGCTTGAGTCCATATCCATGTAGTCCTTACATTCTGAGAGTGCTGCAAATGAATTTTGGAGAACCACAGGTAAGTCTGTATAAAAAGAAATAAATTTTTCTTTTCGTACATCACGGGACACAGAGCCATAAATCATAACATATGGGATGTCCCAAAGCAATGCATCTGAGGGGAGGGGGACATAAAAAAAAAAATACTGCCATTCGACCACAAAAAGGATTACACTACTGCCTGCAGAACACGGCGGCCAAATGCAGATTCCTCCTGGGTCCCAACATCCACTCGATAGAAACGAGTGAATGTATGCACCGACAACCAGGTTGCGGCCTTGCAAATCTGAGCCCTAGAGGCTTGATGGCGATGTGCCCAAGAGGCACCTACTCCTCTGATAAAATGTGCCTTTACAGGAAAAGGTGGAACCTTCTCTTCTAAATCATACTCCTTGGTAATAACCTGGCGAATCCAATGAGAAATCGTAGACTTAGATGCTGCCAACCCCTTTCTGGGCCCTTCTGGGTAGTTGACTGCAGGAGCGCGAATGCGTGCAGTAATCCTAGCTGGTTGCATGTCTTATGCCCTATGGCCCATGGTATGCCACTGCAGGAGTGTGAGTGCATGCGGTAATCTTAGCTGGGTGGAATCTCTTATGCCCCATGGCCTAAGGTAGGCAACTGCAGGAGCGCGAGGAGTGCGTTCAGTAATCCTAGCTAGGTCACGTTTATGTTGCCAAATGTCTTAGGGTAGGCCGCTTCAGGAACTTGAGGAGTGGGTGCGGTAATCCTAGCCGGGTGGCATCTATTAAACCCCCATGGTCCAGGGTAGGTCACTGCAGGAGCGTGAATGCATGCAGAAATCCTTGCCAGGTGGCATCTCTTATGCCCCATGGCCCAGGGTAGGCCGCTGTAGGAGTGTAAGTGCGTGCGGTAATCCTAGCCAGGAGGCATCTCTTACGCCCCATAGCCCAGGGTTGGCCGCTGCAGGAACGTGAGGAGTGCGTGTGGTAATCCTAGCCGGGTGTCATCTCTTACGCCCCTTGGCCCAGGGTAGGCTACTGCAGGAGCACGAGGAGTCCGTGCGGTAATCCTAGTCGGGTGGCATCACTTAAGCCCAATTGCCAAGGGTAGGCTGCTGCAGGAGTGTGAGGAGTGGGTTCGCTAATCCTCGCCAGGTGGCATCTCTTACGCCCCCATGGCCCTGGGTAGGCCATTGAAGGAGCGCAAGGAGTGCGTGCGGTAATCCTAGCCGGGTGGCATCTCTTACACCCCAGGGTAGACCACTGCTCGATCATGAGGAGTGTGTACGGTAATACTAGCCGGGTGGCAGCTATTACGCCTCATGGCCCAGGTTAGGCTGCTGCAGGAGCCCAAGGAATGCATGCGGTAATCCTAGCCGGGTGGCATTTCTTGGGTAGGCTGCTGCAGGAGTGCGAGTATGTGCAGTAATCCTAGCCAAGTGACAGCTCTTATGTCCCATGGCCCAAGGTAGGCCGCTGAAGGAGTGCGTGGAGTGCGCGGAACAATCCTAGCTGGGTGGCATCTCTTACGCCCCAGGGTAGGCCACTGCTCGATCACAAGGAGTGCGTGCTGTAATCCTAGCCAGGTGGCAGCTATTATGCCTCTTGTCCCAGGCTAGGCCGCTGCAGGAGCGCGAGGATGCATGCAATAATCCTAGCCAGGTTGCATATCTTACGCCTCATGGCCTTGTGTAGGCCTCTGCAGGAGCACGAGTGTGTGCAGTAATCCTAGCTAGGTGGCATGTCTTACGCCCCCTTGGCCCAGGGTAGGCCGCTTCAGGAGCGCGAATGCGTGCGGTAATCCTAGCTGGGTGGCATCTCTTATGCCCCATGGCTCAGGGTAGGCCACTGCAGGAGCACGAGTGCGTGCGGTAATCCTAGCCAGGTGGCTTCTCTTACGCCCCATGGCCCAGAATAGGCCACTGCAGGAGCTCAAGTGCGTGTGGTAATCCTAGCCGGGTGACATCTCTTATGCCCCATGGCCCAGGGTAGGCCGATGAAGGAGTGCGAGGAGTGTTTGTTGTAATCCTAGCCAGGGTGGCATCTCTTACGCCCCAGGATAGGCCACTGCTCTATCACGAGAAGTGTGTGCTATAATCCTAGCCGGGTGGCATCTCTTACGCCCCCTGGCCTTGGGTAGGTCCCTGCAGGAGCATGAGTGCATGCACTAATCCTAACCTGGTGGCATCGCTTACACCCCATGGCCCAAGGTAGGCCACTGCAGGAGCATGAGTGCATGCGGTAATCCTAGCCGGGTGACATCTCCTATGCCCCAGGACCCAAGGTAGGCTGCTGCTGAAGCACGAGTGCGTGAGGTAATCCTCACTGGGTGGCATCGCTTACTCCCCATGGCCCTAGACATCTCTGTCCTTAGAAATCCAAGCACTGCTAGTAAATCTTCCTCTGGTCTGGCAAAAGATCGCCCAGCATACTGGGGGGACTTCCCTAAACTAGCGTGCAACTTTCAGGTATCCTTGCACATCCCCCTTGTGTCTCGCACTGTACCACAGCATTGTTTTTCTCTCTTCTCACTCTTTTCTGGGCTTCCTCTTATTCCTCTTCCTGTGTTTCCTGTGTGGGGCCCAATCTAGCCACTGATGTGGCCAATCAGTCATCTAACCTGTAATCCCCTCCAGAAGGCCTGTCTATGATCAGTAGGGAGAGAGAGAGACATTAACTTGTGGTATGGTTGCAATGCCTGGCTTTTCAGCTCATTAGGGGCAGCTGACCATGGCTATACCACCCCTGAAAACCTTTCTAATCAAAATGACTGTTTCTTTTTGACCAAATGAACTAACTTAGATGATAACTAAAAATATATTGTGAATATTTCTGACACAAGATGCAGGCAGTGGGAATTTTCACCATAGTGTGTTGGATATAAGGAAGGGAGTATCACACACTGGTGTGGTGGTCTGATGAACTTTAGCATTGTTAAATCTGTGCATGGTGGTGGTGGGTTCCTGTCACCTAATTATTTGTTCTATAGGCTCAGATGTTTCTCTGACAGATGGTTCACAATGCAGTGAAGTGGAAATTTCCTCTGAACCCCAAGTGTCATGGTCAGGGGTTAGGTTTAAAAACCAGTAGCTAAAGTAGTAGAGAGGCTCCCACTGACCAGCTAGATAAGTACACAAGCAGGTTACCCTGGTGGATGACACGTGCTCGCCCAAGGTGCGGCGCCTAAGCACTAACCGTGTTAATACCAGATTGGGGTCCTCAGGATTGCCTCACCAGAAGATGAGCAAGCTGGGGTCCAGTAGCAGATATAGCAGGTAGGGATTGAGCAGAAAACCAAGCCAAAGGTTGGTAATAGGTGGTTGCAGCTTTGGATTAAGCAGAAGAGTATTAGAAACACAAGCCAAAGGTTGACAATAAATGGTTGCAGGTTGGGATCCAGGGGAAGCGTAGTCATGGAAAAAAGGTGCCAAAGGTCATTAACAAGTGGTAGTTGAGAAAAAGATAGCTGCTTGCAAGTACGCAAGGAAGCAAGATATCGGCTGGAGAGAGCACCATAATCTGGCAAACAGGAAGGAAGTGCAAAGACAGGAAGAAAAATGGCTTAATTCAGGAAGTTCAAGGGAGGAGCAAAGAGTTCAAGGATCCCCAGAAACAAGAAACAAGGCAAGATTGTTCTAAGAGATCAGACAGGGAGCTGCCCAGCATCTCAGGTGGCTCAGCGAGAAGAGCTACTGCAAAGGTCTTGGGTTCTCCATTTCATCCTGGGGTGCGAAGGGCATCTCTTTTGACTCTCATTCAATTTGAGACTGTGGCAAGAATTCTGGCACATCAGCTCTCAATGTTCCAGAGAGGTTCACAACAAGTGGTAAAATTGGGATCGGACTGCCACAGCCATCCTGCTTCTAGATCTTCCTCCCATTCATCGGATTTCATCTAGAAAGGGGTAAATAAGATGAGATTAACCTACAATTCCAGAGGAAACAGTCTAGTCTGGTTGGGCACCCACATTGCTTCACTCAGGGACAAGAGATGATTTTAATTCTAGGTCTTCAAAGACTCTGTTTGGCCATTTGAACAAATGTGGATTCAGGACGACCAGACAATTGAGCGCAGCCAATGCATGGCTGTAAGCTCCATCAGTCATCTAGTTTGTGCTTCCGTGAGTACCCAGATTAGGCCATGAACCCAAATTCTGATATCATATCTTTATTTTTTCTGCTGTCAGAGACAGTTTTAGCTTTGTTGTAGGCAGTCTTCAGGTTTTTTGAAGATGGTCAATTTAACCATTGTGAAATTCATACATCTGATCTTTGAAGATGGCAAAGGCCCGATCCACTGGCAAATGAGCTTCTATTCTGAACATAAGGGTGTAAGGTCGCATTGTGCTTCATACCATTGTAGGCATAGACCATGACTAATATATGTCTACTCCAGTGTTGTTTTTTTCTGATGTGAGCATCTCCAACATGTTCAGAACAGTATGGTTAAACCAATTAGGTCAGGGGTTTTCTTGAAGGTTGTAAGTAGTTCTAAATAGCTGTTTGATGAGTTTTTCTCTCTGAGTCTCTGTCTTGATCTGAGTGAATATTCTGAGGTAGCCCATAATAGAAAAATAACTTTTCAAATATGACTTTGACTACAGTAGAAGTTAATTGATCTTTCATTTGGAAAGCCTGTACATACTGGGTGAAGTGAACTGTTATTACCAAGATTTTCCTTTGTCCACTTATATCAGGCTCTAATAAATCTACATCCTTAGTCACTTTTAGCCAGGGGAAGGAGGACCTTTTAGGTAGGCTGTATGCAATGTATGCAAAATGTGTGCAATTTTTCATCTGATGATTTTCTGTAGCCTCTTTACAGCTACGTCATGTCTACAGTGCATCCAGAAAGTATTCACAGCGCTTCTTCCACATTTTGTTATGCTACAGTCTTATTCCAAAATGGATTAAATTCATTATTTTCCTGAAAATTCTACAAACAATACCCCATAATGACAATGTGAAAGAAGTTTGTTTGAAATCTTTGCCAAGACACTCAAAATTGAGCTCAGGTGCATCATGTTTCCACTAATCATCCTTCAGATGTTTCTACAAGTTGATTGGAGTCCATCTGTGGTAAATTCAGTTGATTGGACATGATGTAAAAAGGCACACACCTGTTTATATAAGGTCCCACAGTTAACAGTGCATGTCAGAGCACAAACCAAGCCATGAAGTCCAAGGAATTGTCTGTAGACCTCCGAGACAGGATTGTATGGAGGCACAGATCTGGGGAAGGGTACAGAAAACGTTCTCCAGCATTGAAGGTCCCAATGAGCACAGTAGCGTCCATCATCCTTAAATGGAATACGTTTGGAACCAGCAGGTCTCTTTCTAGAGCGGGCCTCTCGGCCAAACTGAGCGATCGGGGGAGAAGGGTCCTAGTCAGGGAGGCGACCAAGAACCCGATGGTCACTCTGCCAGTGGACAGGCATTTTTCTGTAGAGAGAGGAGAACCTTCCAGAAAAACAACTTTCTCTGCAGCACTCCACCAATCAGGCATTTATGGTAGAGTGGCCAGACAGAAGCCACTCCTCAGTAAACAGCACTTGACAGCCCACCTGGAGTTTGCCAAAAAAAGGCACCTGAAGGACTCTCAGACCATGGGAAACAAAATTCTCTGGTCTGATGAAACAAAGTTTGAACTCTTTGGCCTGAATGCCAAGCATTATATCTGCAGGAAAGCAGGCTCCGCTCATCACCTGGCCAATATAATCCCTAAAGTGAAGCATGGTGGTGGCAGCATCATGCTGTGGGGATGTTTTTCAGTGGCAGCAACTGGGAGACTAGTCAGGATCGAGGGAAAGATTAATGCAGCAATGTACAGAGACATCCTTAATAAAAACCTACTCCAGAGCGCTTTGGACCTCAAACTGGGGTGAAGGTTCATCTTCCAACAGGACAACGACCCTGAGCAGACAGCCGAGATAACAAAGGAGTGGCTACGGCCTGTGAATATACTTGAGTGGCCCAGCCAGAGCCCAGACTTGAACCCGATTTGAACATCTCTGCAGAGATCTGAAAATAGCTGTACACTGACGCTCCCCATCCAACCTGATGGAGGTTGAGAAGTCCCATGAAGAAGCATCTGAGAAACTGCCCAAAAATAAGTGTGCCAAGCTTGTAGCATCTTACTGAAAAGACTTGAAGTTGTAATTAGTGCCAAAGGTGCTTGAGCAAAGCCTGTGAATATTTACATACAAGTGATTTTTTAGTTTTTTAATAAATTTGCAAAGATTTTAAACAAACTTCTTTCACATTGTCATTATAGGATATTGTTTGCAGAATTTTGAGGAAAATAATGAATTTAATACATTTTGGAATAAGGCTGTAACATGTCAAAATGTGGAAAAAGTGAAGCGCTGTGAATACTTTCCGGATGCACTGTATATATGTTTCCCCCATGATGGCTGCCTATCTGTTCTTATACTGCAGGGGTACGCAACCTTAAAGAGGTGGAGGTTTACCTGAACAACACGGGAGAAGTCAAAGATCACCAGACACAGTGTTACCTCCTCACACCTGATTTAACCCTCTTATTGCCATACTACTGTGTCACAGCTGTGTGCATTGGACGGCAATCATGGGTTTAAATCAGGTCGGGAGGAGGCAACAAATCACCTCTTCACCACCTGCCAAACAAACTCTGATTGCTTTTTAGAGGAGCAGCAGTGCCGTTGCACTTGTGAATGAGCCCTTAATTGCATTCAGCAGCAGCACCTTTGGAACTCATTCACACGTAAAGTTGGGGGGGGTTGTGGTCACAGTTTTACCACTCCCAATTCCTACCCTCTTTAGCTGCTGAGGCAGTAGTCAAAGGTGCACACATGCCGCAGCAGGAATGAAGCCCCCTGTTTCTTTTGGTGGGTGATATCACCTACCAGTCGTGACCTATTCAAGTAAATGGGGCCACTCTGCAAGCACCCCGAAACTGCATCCTTCTGTGGGGTCCAAGGGGTTAAAGCAGGAGTTGAGAAAGCAACACAACGCTGCCTGTTTTATCCCCTTGTTTGCTGTACTGCACAAGGTTGCAGGGGGACGGTTGGGGCAAGGGTGATGGGTGATAAAAACATGTATTAACTATGGGGTTTTACCACCCCCCAAACTGAAAATGTAAATTAACCCTTACTATGAATGAACCTACTCGGAGTCCCCTTTATGGCTGCTTTCACACTGATGTGCTGTGGTTTACCTGCACCACTAGTGCAACATAGTGCATTTGTGACTTTCCTGGGTTAGCAGTGCTTTGCCATAGATTTCTATTATATCCTGCAGGCATGGTGCACTTTCTGAAAGTGCATCAAACTCCTGCAATCAGAAAGTGCACCAGACCCACAGGATATAACAGACGTCTATGGCTAAGTGCAGCAAACCCACAGGATATAATAGAGGTCTATGACTAAGCCAGCAAAGATGCAGGATATAATAGAAGTCTATGGCTAAGCGCAGCAAACCCGCAGGATATGATAGAAGTCTATGGCTAAGCGCAGCAAACCCGCAGGATATAATAGAAGTCTATGGCTAAGCGCAGCAAACCCACAGGATATGATAGAAGTCTATGGCTAAGCGCAGCAAACCCGCAGGATATAATAGAAGTCTATGGCTAAGCGCAGCAAACCTGCAGGATATAATAGAAGTCTATGGCTAAGCACAGCAAACCCGCAGGAGATAATAGAGGTCTATGGCTAAGCGCAGAAAACCCACAGGATATAATAGAAGTCTATGGCTAAGCACAGCAAACCCGCAGGGTATAATAGAAGTCTATGGCTAAGCACAGCAAACCGTCAGGATATAATAGAAACCTATAGCTAAGCACAGTAAACCCACAGGTAAGCTTCAGGTACCCTGCACTGCACCCGAGGTGAGGGCAAACCACAGCACATCAGAGTGAAAGCAGCCCTATACTATAATACCCAGTGTATTGCTTCACATTAACCTGAAGATCTCTTATTTCCAGCTGTTGGCACCACTCTGGAGACCGCTAGCTGGGATAAGAGGTGGAGTACAGTTGGTATCACTCCTCATGGAACAGGAGTCAGTGCTACAGAGGGGGCATCAGTTTATGAGGCTCTTGCTCCCTACTACAGCTCCAACTTTACAAGTAATCCCTCTGCATTGCACTCTGATTGATGCTCTAGTATGGCGGGTTAGCAAGCCCAGACCGTGATTTACCTGTCACCTGGCCGCTATCTATTGGTTGCTGACCCCTGATATACTGTATATCAAGGTGGATTTCATGATGGTGACAACAGTGCACAATGTCTGCCTTCATGTGAGCTTAAAGCGGTTGTAAACCCTATAAAAAAAAAATAAAAAAAAAAACCTGTAAGACAAAGGCATAATGAGCTAGTATGCATCGCATACTAGCCCATTATGTGTAACTTACCTTAAAACGAAGCCCCGACACGGACCCCCGGACATCGCTGCGGGCGCTGCCATGATCCCTCGCCGTCTCTTCCAGGTTCGGCGGCTCCGGCGCGCTGATTGGCCGGAAGAGACGGCTCAGGCGCGATGATTGGCCGGAGCCGCGATGACATCACTCCCGCGCATGCGCGTGGGAGTGATTTTTCCGGCAAGCTCCGGCAAACATAATTGAAGGTCCCCCCGGACCTTCAGAGCGCATGCGCCGCTCGCGCGAGCGGCTGCATACACTGTAAATATCTCCAAAACCGTGCTGGTTTAGGAGATATTATTTGTACCTACAGGTAAGCCTTATTATAGGCTTACCTGTAGGTAAAAGTGTCAAAAAGCGGGATACTACCGCTTTAAGCAGAAGTAATGGCTGATCATACCGGACTGCGACTCATGGTACACACTATTACGACTTGCCATGTCTTTTTGCACATTGCATTACAAACTGTCCTAGAGATCTATGCCTGAGATCCAGCCCTGTACTAGAGATCCAGCCCTGTACTAGAGATCCATCCTTGAGATACAGCCCTGTACCAGAGATCCAGTCCTGTACTAGAAATACAGCCCTGCACTAGAGATTCATCACTGAGATCCAGCCCTGTACTAGATATCCAGTCCTGTAGTAGAGATCCAGCCCTGACATCCAGCCCTGTACTAGAGATCCTAAAATAATAAAGTAAAGTCAGCAACCTTACAAATATAGAACAGCAGCTAGCAAACAGTGCAATCATCTGAAGAGCACTTACATAAAAAGCCACCAGACTCACAACTGGTGGCTATGGACCTCTGTCATGTAGCACTGCTCTACGGCCGTTTCGCATTAGAACGCTTCCTCACCATTTTTAACGATGCAACCTTATTTTACATGTACTAGAGATCCAGCCCTGTACTAGAGATGAAGCCCTGTACTAAAGATGAAGCCTTGAACTACAGATCCAGCTCTGAACTAGAGATTCAGCTCTGTACTAGAGATGCAGCCCTGTACTAAATATCCAGCTCTGAACTAGAGATCTAGCCCTGAGATCCAGCCCTATACTAAAAATCCAGCCCTGTACTAGAGATTCAGCCCTGTACTAGAGATCCAGTCCCGGGATCCAGCCCTGTACTAGAGATCCAGCTCTGTACTAGTGATGCAGCCCTGAGATCCAGCCCTGTACTAAAGATCCAGCCCTTTCCTGGAGACCCAGCCCTGTATTAGAGATGTAGCCCTGAGATCCAGCCCTGTACTAAAGATCCAGCCCTTTCCTGGAGACCCAGCCCTGTATTAGAGATCCAGCCCTGAGATCCAGCCCTGTACTAGAGATCCAGCCCTGTACTAGCGATGCAGCCCTGTACTAGCGATGCAGCCCTGAGATCCAGCCCTATACTAGAGATCTATCCCTGAGATCTAGCCCTGTACTTGAGATCCAGCCCTGAGATCCAGCCCTCCATTGGCAATCATTGTATTTTAAATGTATAATGTGATAATTCACTGCTTCGCACTAAAAAGTAAATATTCTGAGCAGATGTGTCATTCAGTGAGTCATAAATAGAATGAATACAATAGATAAGTACTGTTCCCTTTTTAATGCTGGCAAATGTGAACAAATGTTGTATAATCTGGCAAACGTATTGCACTTAATGTAAATGTAGAGAATGATTTGTTGGTGAATGTGCAGTGAATATCTATCTATCTATCTATCTATCTATCTATCTATCTATCTATCTATCTATCTATCTATCTATCTATCTATCTATCTATCTATCTATCTATCTATCTATCTATCTATCTATCTATCTATCTATCTATCTATCTATCTATCTATCTATCTATCTATCTATCTATCTATCTATCTATCTATCTATCTATCTATCTATCTATCTATCGTGCAAGAGGAATGTATTCATAGAAGTAATGATCTTCCATGAAGAGTGAGGTTAGCCAAAGCTCCAGTACTGGATAAATAATAATGGGCTGAAAAAGAATTGTTGGCTTCTAATATCTGTTGGGGTGAACAGTAATGAGTTTTCCCTCTAACAGTTCCCACACCAGCACTAACCCCTTCACATGGGCATCTGGATACAAGATACAAGTTTTTTGACACAAGAAAAGTCCACCATTCTTATGTTTACATGGTGCCAATCTTGGGAGGGGTAAGCTATAAATCCTGGTAACAATATCTTTCCATCAGAGTACCCAACAAAGAAATAAATGCGGTCACACAAGTCTAACAATGAAGGAAACATCAACCATACATACTGTATGTGCTTTTTAAAAATGTACCCCAATGTTTCCAGCATATTGTTACCCAATTACCGCAAATACCCAAATAAATTTATTTTAAAAAGCTTGCAGAACAGTATGAATTTAGGTCTGTAAATGATTATTTCTGTCTTCTTGCTGACTCAGGCTATATGACTTTCAATCTACATTTTAATTCTCTGCTTGTGTCATGTTTGACACGTTTATGGTGAATCACATGAGACATCATCCATTATCATCAAAGTCAGATTATGTTTGACAAAAAGACTCTGTGCTATGCAGTATTTTGCATAATTTGGGATTTAAAGCATAAGCAGTTTTGCAATAAAGCTCATTAACATTCTGTCTTTGATCTCTAAGTGCTCCTAAAAAGTACTGTAACAGCTGTTTTTTCACAGGACCTTTATCATAACCTGTTACATAAGATGTAAAGATGAGGGCTGCAGTATCACAGTCTATATTAGTGCGGTACTATGCTGATCAGAAAATTACTTAGGGATGACAAATCCCTTGCTGTTCCAAAAGATTCTCTCATAGAACAGAAAACTTTCCTCAAAGGCACTTTCTCCGCTGGCACCAAAAATAAAAAAAGAAATACTAGAAGTGATAGGTTCACTAGTGTTTCTAAAATAGCCATAGACTTCATGAAATTTGCCTGTTTTTGTAAAGTCTATGGTCAACATTATTAGATGACATTGGACACGTCTTGAGAATTTAATGAGAAAAGTAGATAGGCAGTGTCGGATTTTCATAACTGATCTTACAGAGAATTTTAGATAAGTTGGTGTGTCCCTTCACAGTGTTTAATGGTGAGAGCAACACATTTACGTTTTTTGCACTATTCCCATCATTCACTTCACCTGCCTATTACAGTATTAGTACCCTCAATTTATACTACATCTCCTTGGGTCCACAGGGAACCTATTAGGTTATTAGTATCTCCATGGTTGGAAACTGAAAAAAACTATAGGTACATACCTACCATATTTTCTAAATAAACACGTATTTAACCCCATCTAATCCACCCAAACTCAAGTTTAATTGCCTACATTTGAAAAGGTTATGCTGGCTGGGGATCTTTTGGGGATTTGAGAAAGAAGAGCTGCTGCAGAATATAAGGACGTGTCTATGATCAGAGATGTTCATAGAAAAGAAGGCTCATGTGGGATGAAGGTAAGTCATACCCTTACAACAGAAATCAAATATCTGAATATGCAAATTTCTCATCTGATATGACCCCCATCTAAAAAAGGTTAAAACAAGTCTGTTTGTTGAAATAATTTTTATACTGTTATTTATTAAGGCTTGTTTACCTTCTAATAAACCTTCTATATGTCACTAAAAATATTGTACGCACACATGGGCTTCTGCCAAATTCCACTCCAATGTCACTGGGGTGACAATGCATATTCATGAGCTGTTTCATTCATTATGCATCGAAAGTTATATAAGACAAACAGGTCATAAATAATGGGTGTTCCTTATAATCAGCTAAACCTAAAATACAAATTGACTTATGTAACAGATATCAATTGCTCTTACATCCAACTACATATGGCAGTGTTTCAGGAGCTTATCACAGTTTACTGTTACTCATACTCTTTTAAAAGCTATTCACAAGATACATGCAAATTAAACATTAGTGTTCCCTATTCAGCTTGGTCCAGACTGTTGCAGAACCTGCAGATAGGGATATCACTTTATTGGCCTGCAGGTTTGCTGGACTCTGTTTACCTACCATCTTTTGCATTTTTTTAAATTGTTTTTAAAACTAACAACATGCAGTTAGCCCTTCCTTCAGAACAATAGCAGCCCAACACGTCAGGGCATTTTTCAGTAAGTGAAGTACTACGAATGTGTGAAAACTATTATGCTAACACTTACCCATAATCTCATGGTGGACGAGGGAGGGCAGTCCAAGAACAATTAAACCATCTCTCCAAAAATCAGACTTGTGAAAACAGATGGACTCTTCCATACCACCTTGTGTGCAAACGGCTATGTGAGAATTAGGAATGAGTTTTAAACAATTATCTGGATCTGGATGCCTGTAGGTTATTACACCTGACCATTGATGTACTGGAAACCTTTCAAAGCCCTTGCCCTGTTACCCAACACAAAAACATTTTTGGAAAAATCATTTTGCCAGGCTTTAGTTTATGCCTGGGATCTGAAACAAACCAATACATTAAAATTGCTTGTTTTTATTGAAATTTCAAAAACCCTTTTTAGAAAGCTTTATAGAAATACTCTATAAGCTGCATAGAGGTCAAAGCACTCAACACTGCAAATAAATATACATCATTGCGAATTGCTTTGCCTCACAGCCACAGCAAAATATTATGCTCCATGTCGTATTTGGTGGGCAGAACAAAAATGCGATCTATTTTAGTGAGTAGGGGTGAGGAGATGAAATATCACGTCTCACTCGCCTATTAGTCACCTTCTGCAAAGCGACCCACTGTGAATCACTGTTCAAAGGGGCAGCCAGGATTGTTTTCTGCATTTTTTTATTGCTCAGTACTTGTGATGTCTTGATTCTAAGGGCTCATTTACACTCGCTTCAAAACATGGCTTCAGACAAGCTTTTTTAAAGCTCTCTGAACGTCAGTCAAAGCACCTGTCCTAAATAAAACGGTTAGGTTATATTCCTGTTTACACCTTACATTTGGTTTGCTTCAGAAATTATACCCCATGTCGGTTTAGTGGTGCTTCAAAGTGTCTTCAAAGCCTCCATAGAAGTCTATAACAATGCTCGCTTGAAGCACCCGCAGCTTTTGAGAGGCTTTAATGCTTTAGCTTCGCTTTG
Organism: Pelophylax lessonae; assembly: GCF_965119305.1. Taxonomy (NCBI): domain Eukaryota; kingdom Metazoa; phylum Chordata; class Amphibia; order Anura; family Ranidae; genus Pelophylax; species Pelophylax lessonae. The sequence continues at coordinate 750,542,433 of NC_138768.1, forward strand.
TTTTGGAGGTATTGTAGGTATGAGATATCAACACACACGCAGGGCATCTGCCAAGCTTTGTTAAATCTTCAGAAAAGCACCAACAAAGCATCATCCAAGCATCACAGAAGCATCAAAAACACATAAAAAAAGCATGTTGAAACAGGAGGTGCTTTAATATGTGTTGACGGGGAAGCAAGTGTAAATGAGCCCTAACAGTTATTCTTATAGTGTTATTAAAAAAGCAGGACCTCTGTTTGACCCATCTTCCTCATCTACATTTCACAGCTGTCAATGGTGCAGCCTGGCACTGTACTGTGGTTCTTTGATTCCCAATGTGCTATTCCCTTGCAACTATTTATCCTAAATAGGCTTAACAGTGTATATTTACATAGTTATTTTGCAATATTTATTTATTAACTTGAGATGAAGATGTTGGAAAAGCAGTCCAGAATATCCCAAGGTGCCATACTTCAGTTTGGACTCTTTAGATCCTGAAGGCTGTGTCACTTCTGCTACATTATTTCTTTAGCTTTACCCTGCAAGATTCTGCTGTTACCGTGTATCATTCAAGACTGGTTATCCACATTCTGTTGTTTCCGACAGCTACATTTCCAGCCCAGCCAGACCATCTCCATTTCTGTTTAAAGTATGTGTGATCCTTTACATTGTAAAACAACCCATTCAGTTTAAAATGAAAGGCAAAATGCTTGTGTATACGTATAAAAATAATATTTTTATAATAATAATCTATATTCTCAGCTGCATAAGGGGCCTAGAGAGATGGGGGTGGAGAAATAGCAGTATACTGATCTTCCAAGTGAATGGCTGTGCAGGGGGGCATGACAGCACAAGTCTGACTATTGGAGGACAGGCAGGCTGTTCTCCCAGCACAGCCAGCAAACTGACCACACTGGGATGGATGTGCTTTCAGGCCTAGAGTGATCAGTTTGAAATTGGAAAGCAGGGAGACTGGCAGGAACACCAGATATTTCACGCAAAGAAATGTATACAAAGAGAACAGAATACCTTTTAGCACAAGTACATAATACAACAGACACATATCAGGAATAGGAAATGTTGGGTTAACAAACACATTTATGGTTTATCCCCTCAGACATTGCCTGAGCAACAGCTAGTGTTTCTATCACAAGGTCCCCCAGTGACTTTTAGGTGGAGGGCCAGCATGACTGGGGCCTGCAGAAGAGACAGAGTATTAGTGGGGTGAATTAGAATAATGCATTCTGTTTACCATATTGAAGAGTTCAAGGCAGAGGTTGTGGTCCTGTAGTAGGGGTGGAGAGGAGAGGGGATTGTGTCAGAGCTCAGTCGGAGTTCATCACAGCATCAGACAGTTTTCTCCCACCCTCCCTCTCTTGTTTGTTTTGGTTTGGAGGAGCCTCCTACTGTCTCAAGGTGCTGGGGTATTTGTTAACAGGTTTTAAGTTATTATGTTGTTAGCTTGCCATTAAATTTCTTGGTCCTTCTATTTTCTTGTTGTAGCAGCAGGCAGGGGGTCTATTGGGTCTTTAAAGGTGGCGCTGGTTAAATAATTGTGGAAAATTTTGGGTTGGGCCCATCTGAGGTATGGGTATCCCTTCCTAACAATATGGTGGTAACATCGGGGTATTAATTAGGTTGTATCTGGTAGTACGTTGGTAGTTATTTGTCCCTGAGCCGGTGTAGTTGCGGCTGGGGGCCTTTGATTGGATGGCAGATACAACCGGGTAATCATGAGTATATAGGCCTTCAAAGACCTTAGACCGGGCATAAGCTGAGGTTGGTTTATTTGGTATGCATTGACAGTATTCTATGCATTAAACTTGTTTTCATGTGAATGTTGTATTTAATGGTTTGTAATAAAATGGCTGCTATGGCCATTCGACTCCAAATAAAATGTGTCATCTGGTCATTTTGGAAGGGGGGTGGGTTTAGGTGTTATATGTTTTATAGATAACTGGAGCCTCGGCATTCTGCAGGTTCCTCAGTCAAGAAAGGATTATTTTTGTCATCAAGTGAGAAGATTCTCAGTGTTCCTTAGTGTTTCCTAGTGGAGAAGGTTCCTAGTGTTCCCTAGTGCTTTCCAGAGGAGAAGATTCCTAGTGACCTCCATTAATCCCTAGCAGACATGTGCAATTTGTTTCTTTACCAATTATTAAAGACTCTTTTGACGAATGCATATGAAAATTAATTGTCGGACCAACAGGAGGGGCGTGCCCGGAAGTGAGGATGTGAGTGTGGGCTGTGTATCTCCTCGCTGAACACCTCTCCCGCCGGAGCTGACAGAGACGCCGCGAGGACGCCCTAAAACAGCGGAGCTAGAGAGCCGGAACTTGGCTGTGATCCAACCGCCGACATCTGAGCAGCTCGTGCCTCGGGAGGGGAGAGAGGAGCAGCTGTCCCGTGCGTGGAGAGAGAGGTGGAACCCGGCTAGATCCCGCCGTTCGGAGCGTGGGCGGCCTGACCGGGTAAGGGACCGTGTCCCGGACCTCCCGCTGGGTGTCTCCGCCGCCAAGCTCCTTGCTGCTGGAGCGCGCCGGGGTAACGGTGTGGAGAAGACAAGGAGAGTAGAAGGAGGAAATAGGACATCAGCCTCTTGAGCTCCCGCACTGTAGAGAAAAGGAGGTGGGATACCCGGTTTGAACAGCCGGCCCGAACAAGCACAAGATACCTATTGCAGGTCATTATATTATTTTAAAGCTCCTTAATGTGAAGGGTTTCCCCCAGAGAAAAAGGACTGTATACCTACCGAAAGAGGACAGCTTCGAACGTGGGTGAGATAATACCTTTTTGTTCTTTTTCTACCTATATCTACCTATTTCCATTGCTTGTGGGATGGCCATAGACTGTGATATCCATAGCAGGTAAAGAGGAAGAAAAAGGGACTACATCCCCTTTGTGCCGGATACCTGTTTGCCTCTTGGTGTTTTTGAAATAAAGTCTACTAGAGGAATTATTGGAAACTGGGAGAGAACTGGTTATTGAACTAAAAAGGAAAGCATGACATTAACTAAAAAAAGGAAAGGAAAGAAAAACACGATAAAAGTCAAGATAAATAAACCAGAAGGAGAAATAGATAAATATTTTGCTAATAATCATAAAACGCCAAGGGAAGTAAAAATGGCAAGATGTGGAAACAGTGCCCTAACAAGCCCAGAGTCAGGGGATGTGCCGAGCTCTATGACTACTTCTCCTACCTCGGAGAATTATCTGGAAAGTCCGGAGACGAGACAAAGGGAGAATGAAATATCTTGTAATTATGCACAGAGCTTGGAGTGCAGCGCGGAGTTAAAAGCTATGCTACAAGCTCTACCAACTAAAATAGACATAGAACAGATGGTGCATAAAATAGAGGAAGCACATCAGAGAGAAATGCAGGAAATTAAGAAAGATATACAAAATATTTCGCAAGCTCTAGTAGAGGAATCAAAGGCCAGAAAAGATATTGAAGAGAGAGTAACATCATTGGAATTAACAAGAGACATACAAAGGGAGATAGATGAGAAGATACAATTACAGTTGGAGGAGATAGAAAACAGAAATAGACGTAATAACCTACGCATAAGAGGCATACCTGAAACGGTGGGAAAAGAGAGATTATTAGAAGTAGCGGAAGATATTTTTAAACAGATCATGAAGGACAAATATCCGGAACAACTAGAGATAGAAAGAATACATAGAACCACTGGCCCCAGAAATAAGGATGAGAGAAGCCCAAGGGATGTGATCTGCAGACTATTTCACTACGTACATAAAGAAGGGATTTTAAGACTGGCATGGGAATCCCAGGATATAAAAGTGGAAGGAGGGTTAGTTAGGATATATGCAGACATCGCCAGAGGAACATTGAGAAGAAGAACTCTTTTGAAACCGCTATTAGACCTGGCAAGAAAAGCAGGATGTACATACAGGTGGGGGTTCCCATTCTCTGTAACATTCCGTAGGAACGGACAGTATTTTAACCTTAGGACATATCAGGACAAGGCGGCATTTTTCCGGTTTATTGAAACAGATCCTATTCAAATAGTGAATTGGCTGAACCGATTGCCCAGCGAAAAACCGTCAACATACCTTCAACAAAGGGAGAAAAGATCAGAGATACTATCAAGAGAAGAAAGAAGATAAAGAGACTTAACTATTAAGAGATCGTAGTGAGGTCCCCTTATGGGAATTAAGGGTTAATAATCTCCCCCCCCTTTTTTTTTTTTTTTTTTTTTTTTTTTTTTTTACACAATTTTTTAAATTCTTGATGGAAGTTATTCCTCTAATCACTAATTTTACGGGGGATTTTGGGATTTTCACATAATTTTGAAACTATGATGGAAGTTATTCCTCTAATCACTAATTTTTGGGGGATTTTGGGGAGGGGTTCCCCCCTCCCCTTTTTTTTTTTTTTTTTTTTTTACACAATTTTGAAACTATGATGGAAGTTATTCCTCTAATCACTAATTTTTGGGGGATTTTGGGGAGGGGTTCCCCCCCCCCCTTTTTTTTTTTTTTTTTTTTTTTTTTTTTTAATTTTGAAACTAAGATGGAAGCTATTCTTCTAATTACTAAACTTATGGGGGATTGATAGATTAACAATTGGGGGGGAGGAAAGAAGGAGGGGATTGAATTAGTGAATTTGAAAATGTTGTGATGTTTATTATGTGATGAATGACGCTCAGGGGATCGGGGGGAGGGATGGTTGGGGAAGGGAGAGAAGGGAAGAGGGAGGTTATTCTCAACCTGCTACCTCTCCACCTATCCCCAGGGCCATAAGTTAGACATTTTAATGTCCTTTGGTAATTTAATGAGAAGGGAAGGCCTCTATTTACTGGGGGAAACTGAAGAATATGAAGGGAAAAGGAAACTCCGGTAAATCTTAGAATAAAAAAAGGATAGAATAAGCACATAAAAAATGGCGGGAGGAGGTGGAGGAGAGTCCACAGAGAATCACTTCAGGGCACGACCCTATCTATAGAGTCACACAAGTGGCACGAAAGTGACCGTGTGAAATAAGGATAAGTTTTGTTATTATCCGAAACTACGGGGGAGAGGGTCGCTCTCTTGTGGAGATCGTCCCCCTCAAACCCGTAGGAAGGGGGGTAAAGGGAGGGGTGGGGGTTTAGGGAAAGCGGAGGGGTTTTTTTTTTTTTTTTTTCTCTCTCTCTTCTCTCTCTCTCTCTCTCTCTCTCTCTTCCTCCTTTTGCTCGTTTTTGCGTCACGAGCTAAGGATGGAAAATATAAAGGTGGTATCATATAATGTCAAGGGACTCAATGTACCAGAAAAAAGACACATGCTATTATCTGACCTAAAGCAGTTACATACTAGTATAGCGCTGATCCAAGAAACGCATTTCAGGACGGATAAACTACCCTTTCTTAAAAACAGAAATTTCCCTTATGCATATCATTCCACTTATACACAATCTAAAGCAAGTCTCCATACTTATTGCAAACTCTGTCCCTTGGACTTTCCAAGATAAAATGCAAGACCCGGAAGGAAGATTTCTGTTTGTGAAGGGGATAATAGGAGAAATTCAAATAACAATAGCAACAATTTATGCGCCCAACAAAAGACAGGAAAGGTTCATAGCTAAAGTAATAGAGAAATCTATGAGGTTTTCAGAGGGACAGTTAATTATGGGAGGAGACTTTAATTGCCCATTAACACCAGCATTGGATATATCTACAGGGACATCGACTTTTTCAGCGGGAAGGAATAAAAAAATTTTAAAGACAATATATAAAGCTCAACTTATAGATGCATGGCGGTTACAACACCCCTCTGAAAAAGAGTACACCTTTTTTTCTACGCCGCATAAGACTTATTCTAGAATTGATTTTTTTCTTATACCACATGCACAATTACAATCAGTTCAAAAAACAAGTATAGGTAGTATCACATGGTCAGACCACGCACCTATATCCTTGCTGTATAATTTGGTGGTGAATTCTGCACAGGGGAGGAGCTTCTGGAGGCTAAATGAAAGTCTGCTACAAAAGGAAGAGATATTAAGGGAAGTTGAGAAAGAAATGAAAAGTTTTTTTGAAATAAATGAACAACCAGACTGTAAGATAGGAATACTCTGGGAGGCACATAAGGTAGTTGTGAGAGGACTCCTTATAAAACATGGAGCACGTATTAAAAAAGAAAGGAATGAGCAATTATCACAGCTATTGGGAAAACTTAGAGAACTAGAGATAGAACATAAACAAAGACCAATAGATGTAACCTTGGTTGAGTTAAAATTAGTCAGGAAACAGATAACAGACCTGTTACAGTATAAAGCAAAAGCTGCATTACAAAGATGCCGCAAATTAAACTATGAGGCGGGAGATAAATGCGGGAAAGTACTGGCTAGAACTGTGCGTGAGCAGAGGACAAGAGCTTATATACCATCTATCACATCAAGAGAGGGAATTAAAAAGACTTTGCCAAAACAAATATTGAAAGAATTTGAGATATACTATACTTCTCTATATAATCTACAGGAGGCACCCCCTCAACAGCAAGATATGGATCAGTATCTGGTACAGTCACAGATGCCTAGACTCTCAGAGGAGGACCGGGAAAGTCTGGAAGCCGAGATTACACTAGAGGAAATAAAACAGGCAATTGGAGCTATGAATCCCGGGAAGGCGCCTGGCCCAGACGGCCTAACGGTACAATATTACCGGGTACTGTTCCATATCTTGGGACCATATATGGCAAAGCTGTATAATGCATCAGGTCCAGAAGGGAAACTAGCGAGAGATACACTTACAGCTCATATCTCGTTAATATTAAAAGAGGGTAAGGACCCAGCGGCATGTGGCAGCTATAGGCCAATATCCCTATTAAATGTGGATTTAAAAGTACTGACTAAAATCTTGGCAAGTAGATTGGCAGAATTCCTTCCAAAATTAATACACCTAGATCAGGTAGGCTTTATGCCATCTAGAGAGGCAAAAGACAATACAACAAGAATCCTCAATTTGATGCAAGTAGCAAAAGAAAAAAAGATCCCTTATGTTGTGCTGAGTACGGATGCAGAGAAGGCATTTGATAGAGTGGGATGGCCGTTTCTGTTTTCCGTACTCAGACACATCGGATTAGGAAAAAATATGCTAGAGAAGATCACTAGGGTGTACACGGAACCGATAGCTAGAGTAAAGGCCAATGGGTTATTATCAGAAGCTTTCCCAATAAGGAATGGTACTAGACAGGGATGTCCCCTGTCACCCCTCCTGTTTGCCTTAACGGTGGAACCTTTTCTGTGCAGGGTCAGACTGAATCAGGATATTGAAGGGATAGAGGTAAAAGAAGTGCAATATAAAGTAGCTGCTTACGCAGATGATTTATTATTTTCCCTGACTAAACCGGGTATCTCACTGCCAAATCTCCTACAGGAATTTAGAAAATTTAATAACCTGTCCTATTTAAAGATTAACTATGGAAAATCAGAAGCAATGGGCGTAGGATTATCTATAGCTCAAATTAACCTATTAAGAGACAGTTTTGGCTTTAAATGGAAGAAGGACGCAGTGAGATACCTGGGGACTTATATACCAGCAAGGTTAATACAGGTGTTTGACCTTAATTTTTTACCACTTTTGGAAATGACTAGGAAACTACTTAAACAGTGGAATGGCGGGCTACATTCTTGGTTCGGTAAATGCAACTTATTAAAAATGATAGTACTACCTAAATTTTTATATCTATTACGTGCCTTGCCAGTTAAGATACCAAGCGCGTTTTTCAAGACAATACACTCCCTTTTTGTAAAGTATATATGGGCCCATAAAAGACCCCGCATAGCACGTAGAACTTTAACCCTACCGAAAAAGAATGGGGGTCTGGCTGTACCAGATGTCCGAGTCTATTATCTTGCAGCACATATGAGCAGGATATTGGATTGGTGGCATCATTCAGAAAATAAACTTTGGGTACAAATTGAACAGACTCAAACAGAAATAGACTTAAAGAGGGCGATATGGGTCTACCAGTGGTTGCCTAAGGAGTTGAAAAATCACCCAATAATAGGAAATACACTGCGGATATGCTCGCATCCGAGCATATATAGTAAACTAACGAAGAAGGAATCACCTTTATTTCCAATATTAGGGAATCCGCACTTTACTCCGGGCTTAGACTCCAGAAGCTTTATACAGCTGAGAGAAAAGAAACAGGAACAGGCTTCATCATTTCTTATACAAAATAACTGGGTTTCGATCAGTGAATTGCTGGAGAGAGATGGTGCATATAGCTTATCTTTCTGGCAAGCAGCGCAACTACATCATTTCCTGGACTCCATACAGGACTCAGAGAAGTATGGTAGAGCATTAACAAAATTTGAAAAGCTATGTGTAGAACCAGGGAAACTACTACGTACACTGTCAATCTCCTACGATTTACTGATGGAACCAGAAGAGCAAGTTAAACCTCAGTGGGTGGGAAAGTGGGAGAAGGATTTAGGGTTTGAGTTAACAGAAGGGCAGGTGCAGAGAATAGTGAGACTAACTTTTAAACCAGCAAGATGTACCAAGACTCAAGAGATGAACTATAAGTTCATGATGAGATGGTATATTACTCCTGAGAAATTGCATAATTGGTATCCAAGAGAAACCAGTGAATGCTGGAGATGTAAAAAAGAAATAGGTACGCTAGTCCATATTCTCTGGACATGCACAGAAGTTAAACCCTTTTGGGGAAGAGTAAAGGAGGTAATCCAGAAATTTACTGAAAATAGAATAGAGGAAAAACCAGCCCTTTTTCTGCTGCACTTGTCGGATATACCGACAAAGAGTTACGAAAACTCGATCGTCCCATTTTTGATAAATGCAGCAAAGGCATGTATACCGAGTAATTGGAAAAAAGCACACCCCCCCTCGATAGGAGAATGGGTAAATAGAGTAGAGGAAATAAGGAGAATGGAGGAAATGATTGCATCCTCTCAGAATAGGCAGGGAAGATATAAGAAAATATGGGAGGAGTGGAGTCAATTCATAATCTTGGAAGAAGGGAAACAACTTACAATAGGATAAAGTAATCTGGAAAAACTTATTGATCGCTTTGATCACTTGAACATTGGATATGGATGGAGGGGTGAGGGGGGGAGAGAGAGGAGGAGAGAAAAACTTATGGGGGTTTTCCCTTTTTTTTTTTTTTTTTTTTTTTTTTTTTGGGTTTTGATAGGGAGGGAGGGAGGGAGGGAAGAGAGAAAAAATGTAGGAATATAAGAGGTAAAAAGTGGAAGAGGAAGATTAAATTACGTGTTAAAAAATGTTGTAAATTTCACTTTGAAGTAATGTTTGTATTTTGTTTTTTGTATGAATATTCCTGAATAAAAATTTCATATTTGAAAATTAATTGTCAGAAAGAATGAAAATCTGAAAGAACATAAACCCAAAAGAACCAAAATACAAAAGTACGAAAGTCTGAAAGCACAAAAATCCGAAAGAACGAAAAACGATTCAACCTACGAGTTTAACAAATTGATTGCATTCGGATACTTTTGTTTTTCATACTTTCGTTCTTTCCGACTATTCGTTATCGTTGAATATAAAGAAATAATTGATTGATGCATTTGTTTTCGTATTCCTTTTGGATATATTTGGATTCATTCAATTTTCGGATGGGCAGTGTTAGTGTGTTATCTCTGGCCAATGAGATTGCCCCTTATTCCCTTGTGTGTTTTTCTGTGTCAAACTGCATTCTATCCAGAGTCCAGACAGTTGTAGCGGGCCAGTGGCACTGTTTTGTTAGGTTTGTGAATAAACGTATAAAACGAAAATATCTGAACTAACGAAAGTTATGATCGATTACAAATACAACCACCAATGTCCGAAGTAACTAATGCCATATCTAAACAAATGGAACGTAATGAATACGAATGCATCCGAAGTTAGGAAATATCTGAAGTAACGAATGCCACATCTAAAAAATCGGAATGGAATGAATACAAATGCATCAGAAGTTACGAATGATCCGAAGTAATGAATCCCAATCATAACTAATGATCTGATAAAACAAAAAAAAAAATGAATGAAACAAAAACTAAACTAATTTTTCGGTAGTGCATATGTCTACTCCCTAGTGTCCCTGGAATCCTGAGAAGGTCCCAAGTTTCCCCAATACTCCTAGTCTTCTACTTTCTAAAAGACTCCTAGTGACTGCGGTGATACCTACTGATTCAGTTGGACTCCCCATGTTACTAGTGACTGTTCGAAAAAATCTTCCAGTGCCTTTCATTGTAATCTCCATACCCCCAGTGTTCCAGTCTGTCTCTAGTGGCTTTCTGTGTGTTATTCCCTGCAATCTGTACCCTTGCACCTGCTGTGTTCTCTGAGCATTTCAGTCTCCTTGTGCCTCTGTTTTTCTTGTGTACCTCTAACAGCTTTCAACTTTCCTGCACCTCTGTCATTCCCTTCGCTTTTCAGCTTGCCTTTCGTTATCGGTTTCTGTGTCTGCAATTCACTTCAATGTCTTCCTGGGTATCCTTACTTTGATTCCTGTTTGTATTGTGCACTTCTATCCGCTATTAGTGCTATCTGTTTGCTTCTGTGCATTACAACTTACCCTTAGTGATCCAATGTGTCTCTGTGTACTACTGCCGTTTGCAGTGCCTCTGTGTTTTCCATGCATTTGCCTGCTTGATCTGTACTACTTACTCGCCAACACCGCAAGTGTAATTTGCCTGTTTATCAGCTCTTTGCTCCCAGTAGCTGCCTGCTTGGGTGAGGCAGAGAATTGTCTGCAGCACAACCTATCACCACATTCAGGAGTTCTGGCTAAGACAAGACAGTTCCTTAGACAGCCCATAACTGAGTCAGTTTTTTTTTTTCAACCAGCAGGTTGAACAAAAAACAGACCTGATTCCCCCATCCACACATTTGAGGTGCTTGACAGAAACCTCCCGCTGAGCTATTGTATTCTTCCAGTAGGGAAACTTCCCCACCATCATAATACACTGATCAGCGCTGCCAGCTATAGCCTGCAGGATTGATTGAGTAGGGGAAACTTGACAGGGTGGTTGCACAGAAGTTTATCAGTAAACTTTCCCATATCTCTAAACAATCATGAGTGTTTCATTTGTGACAGGGTGCTTAACTTCACCTACTTAACTTCAGTCCCAGGAGTGAGTATATTGCTCCATCAAGATCCCTAAGATAAGTTGAAGTAATAACTCTTTTTCCAGCCCTTCAGTCCGCAAAACCCTATAGGCAGGTGAAAAACTACATTGTTGTATGCTGTGTTATCTTTAGCTCTATCTTCTAGCTCTCTTATTAGAACTCTCATTCGCCCCAAATACCTAAAGTGAAACTAGTTTTACACTAATTATGCTTAAAAATGTTCCCTCCCCCCCTCTCGCTACTTATCCTGCCTACCATGCCTAAAAAAGATGCGTATAGTTTCCTTTTGTTAGTCTACTCCAGTCTGTGATCCTCTGTGTTAGTGAGTGGCAGCTGCAGGGGAGAGCAGTGCCATCTTAAGAGCATTAAAGGGCCCAATATAGTGCACTGGGGCCCTGCCTACGCAATTAACCACATGAAAAAAAATGCTAATTATCAATAAGGTTATATTTATTGGTACAGCAGTGCCAGGCTAATGGCAGCTTCCAAGTTCGACGGCTGGGTCCGGTGAACACACACACGGATGGGAGTCAGACTCAACTGTCTTGTGTGTGCCTGTTCCCGTGGAGGCAGACAGGCATTCCTGCAGTTATGGGCTCCCCCTCCACGGTCCAAGTGGCCTGACAGCTGCTCAGGCCAGACAGGTGCTTGCCACCTGCTAAGTTCGGCGGCGGGATGCACACGGGAATCTGGAATAATGCTTGGCTGGGGCTGGGTCGCTGCCCAGCGTGCCCATTCGGTAACATGGCCCTGGGGGAGAGTTGGCAGTGCCTGAAAATGGCTGGGAATTCCAGGAGCTGCAATGTCACTCATAGGCTCTCGTGTCTCAGCTGTTGTCAGTGTTCCTTCCTCTCCCCTGCAGCTGCCACTCACTGAAACAGGGAAGTCGAAGTTGTGGGATCACTTAATAGGTTTTATATCATAAAAGATATAATTTAAAAAGGATAATATGGATTTGGTGGATATTTGTTATTAGCACAAGCCCTATATCCATTTATTCTTGCCACTTTCTTGCTAATCACTGTGCATTTATTTTATTTATTTTTAACAGATGTGGCTTTATTTCTTGCATCTTAATGAGAACTTCCAGAAGAAATCAATATCTTTCCTGTTAATATAACATTATGTTCAAGGCAAACAGAATGTGTGCTTTGTACCAAGGAAAATACAATAAAAACAAGTATCTTGGATTAAGTAATTTGCAGGAAGGGAAGGAAGGGAAATATCATGTTCTGCAGGAGAGACTTGCAGAAATTATGTGGAAATAATACCAATGTAACAGATAATTGGGTCCCATTCAGAAGAATTTTATCTTTTCTTTAAAGAAGAAAGGAAACACTTGTACAGTATGTCTTTATTTAAGAAGGTATAAATAAAACATAAGTACACATGTGTAAGTACATTTTAAAATATATTATATTCCATTCAAATGTCCTCCTCTCTACAACTCAGCTTTGTGTTATGTACCCCTTGATCCCTGTTGTAGGTGAATAGATCAAAGATGGAAAAATTCTAACTCAAATAAACAGTTCAATCTGCATATAAATGGCTATATGTTTTCTACTTGTGTTTGTGTCTTTGTGGCTTTGTAAGTAAATATAAATCCATAATATGATATAAGTATTATAAATGTTGACCCCTTTAATATATAATTTTCACTTTTCATCATAACAAAGAAGAAGAATCCTTTATATGAGTGCTATCATAGTACCCCCTGAGTTGATGTGACACATTTAAATTCAACAAAAAATGTATTGGGAAAAGGCCATGTACACTACTCATGTAACTACAACCAATGCCAATCTGTCACCACCTATAAGACATTTTAAAAGTGGTGTCAGAAAAAGAGGACTTTTAATACTTACCTTTTCCTCTGCTGTCAGTTGTTGCTATTTTAAAGAGATATAATTTTAGCCTGCAAGGATTGACTTGCTTCTGAGTATGACAGTATGACTCAGGTACACAGATACTTATACCACTTTATGTAGATGTTTACTTTACTTAGACATTCTTTTATATGCACACATTACAGCCTCTTAAAATCTCTTTTCAAGTAGAATCAGCTGCATATTTTTTTCAGTAAATGGTAAGTCAATTAATTTTGGTTAATTAGGAATTTAGAGCTTATTAACTGGGTTTAATTAAAGAAAATAACATCCAGTAAGTAATTTACATGCATGTGAACTGTAACTGAGCATCCTTTCTTAACCAATAGCTTAATTAAACTCAATTTCATGCTTCAGAGATTATTATTTAGGATATCTTAAATAATTAGCATAGGCAAAAGGTTTTACTATTATAAACGCCACAAAATATGTGTCTGTTTCTACAACTAGATCTTGGCATAGCTGGCCATAGCCATGTGAAAAGAACTCAGAATTGGTGTAGTATAGAGGCCACCAAGACAGTCTGAGGATTATGATAGCTTGTTGACTGAGAAGCTTACTTAGACTACATGAAGGGAGAGCTTTTTATGGCTGATTTCAACATGCCTGACATTAACTGAAATACGCCAAATGTGAAACTACTGTACATACATCATATACATCCGATAAATTGATAAGAGTGACAGAAAATTGTTATGGTTAACTACAGCGGTAAGCAGGATAGTGAGGGAGAAAAAACCCCCCACAATTTAGGAGATATAAAGAAACCAAAAAATGTAGCTGATAGAGAAGTATATAAAACAGACATTGAAGGTCAAATATTGGTGCAACTTAATAATAGAAAATAGAGGAAATGGCTACATTTTTTAGGAAAGGATTTAAAATCTTTTTTAGGTATATGATAGGAAGAAGAAATGGTGGGTTCACAAAAAAGAAAGACCTGGAGTGGATAGCTTGAAGCCTAGGCAAAAAATGCTGTGCAAGGAAGAATGAGTAAAGGAAACGTTAACAAATAACAGCTTGTGTAGTGAAAACCAGAAGACTTTAGAAATGACGTGGGCCTGTACCACATACCTGACAGCACCCCTCCCCCTCCCTTTCCCCAGTCGGTGTGACTGTAGTGCAGAGCAGTACATAGAAAACTGTCATTAGTAGTATGCAGGGCAGGGAGCAGTATGATATGACAATGCTTAGCAGTGGAGTGTGTGGTATGCAGCAGTAGGAAGATGCAGGGTAGTAAAAGCAGAATGGCAGCGCTGACCAAGGAGCACTATGTAGTATATGGGGCAGTCTGTGAACACCATGTCTATGGGTGGGGAGAAGGAGATTCCTACTCATACATTTTGCCCATTTTTGGATTAAAGCTAAACTGTTCTTAAAAAAAAAAAAAACCGCATGGGTAGCTTGGCACTGCCATGGGTGACATTTACCATAACATATTGCAAAGGGACATAGAAAAATTAGGTTTTAGAGAGATACCATTAAAAGTTAAGTTTATCTTTTGGGGGAAAAAAAGTAAATGCACATATTTCTGCAGAAAAAAAAAAGTGCATGTATTATTTTTCCTGCAGGAGTCTGGAAAACATTGTAACTATGATCAATAAGTTGCAGGTGCAATGCCAGGCTTCTGCAGACTCTCAGTACAGCTGTCTGCCCGTACCTCCCATAAAACAAATTACTAGTGTTTAGTGCAGCATTACCTATACTATACAGTGAATCATTCAAAAATTACTAATAGTCATAGTATGGTGCTCTAATAAGTCATCTAAGAAAAGTGTTAAGAATATAAACAAACTTATGTAAATGTTCATACAGTAAAAAGCAAATACTGTATATATAAACAATCTTGTGCTCTATGAACCAGTTATATTATAGTGCTTGTACAGTTAATATAATCCAATATTATGTAAGGGTGCCAGACGATTCATATAACATATGTGTATATAAACTGATGCACTTTCCTGCACACACCAGTCAAAGTGCAATTCCATGAGTAATAGCCGTCTATCCATGTCACCACTGTGCTCACAATGCTCTGACCTTGGCAAACGCATGTGATGTTTTTACTAGGTATTCCTTAATCCTCAGATGATCCTTTGTACAGTTGCAAATTCCCCAAATCCTTCTAACCGCTAGGGTGCCCATCTATGCTCCTGAATACTCTTCCTGGAGGTTGGGTGCTGGTCCCTTTAGGGCTGCTTTGGACTTATATGGCCATGCTATGCCACTCAATTAACATGCCAGGAAGGAAAGAACAGCCTCCAGTTGTGTAGTAATAAACGTTATCTAATTTTATTAGATAAAGACACAATCACGTTAACTTAAAAAAGGTTGTATGTCATAACAGTTTTCAAAAATACTGCATTTCCATGGAAACACATCGCTTCTGGTCTGCGATCGCCAAGGCTCCACCCTACACTTTGCGTCATGGTCACTTAACTTCATCTGGGAAAAGAGCCTGGTGAAAAGAACTGTCTAACATGCACTTGCCACAATATTATGTAAACAGCTTTGTTAGGCCACAATATAAGAGGAAGAGACAAGGCAGGTTGTATCTTAAAATAAATATTGCAGTGTATTATAGGAGTGACAATAGCCATAATATTGTACAGTGGCTGAACAGTTTAGAAGCAGCTTGGCTAGACCACAATATAAGAGAGAGAGTGAGATAAGGCAGGTTACAGCTTGGCAAAAAAAAATTAGAGTGTATTATCATGGAGACAATACTGTTGTACAGTGGCTGGAATATATATATAAACAGCTTAGTTAGACTGCACTGTGAAAGGAAGAAATGAGACAGGTTATATTATGACACAGAAATTGGAGTAGATCAATGTGACAAAATCCACAAGTGTTTTCCATTGGCTGGACAGCCCACATGCAGCTTGATTAGGCAACAAAACAAGTTGGAGAGACAAGGCAGGTTATATCTTGAAATAAACATTAGAGTTTTTTATTTGAAAAAAATTGACACAATTTATGTACAATGGCTGGACAGTATATAAGCAGCTTGATTATCATGAAAATAGCTACAAATATTGTATATTGGCTTGCCAGTATGTAAGCAATATGGTTAGCCCCCACTATAAGAGAGAGAGACTAGGCATGTTTAATCTTGAAATAAATATAAAAGTTTATTGTCTGAAAGACAATAGTATCCATATTGTACAGTGATTGGACAGCACATAAGCAGCTTGGTTAACCACTTTACAACCGGAGGATTTTCCTGCTTTACGTCCAGGCCACTTTTTGCAACTTGGCACTGCGCAACTTTAACTGACAATTGCGCGGTCAGGCAACCCTGTACCCAAACAAAATTTACGTCCTTTTTTTTCCCACAAACAGAGCTTCCTTTTGGTGGTATTTAATCGCCTCTGTGCTTTTCATTTTTTTGCGATATTAATAAAAAAAGAGCGAAAATTTTGCAAAAAAATTGACATTTTCTACTTTGACAGTTAAAAAATATCCAATATATTCAATTTTTGTCATATACTTAGACCAAAATGTATTTAGCTACATGTCTTTGACAAAAAAATCCTCAATGAGCGTATTTTTAACACCGGAAGATTTTACCCCATTCCTGACCAGGCTATACTTTGCGATTCGGCACTGCATTACTGTAACAGACAATTTCGCGGTCATGTGACACTATACCCAAATTAAAATTATGTCCTTTTTTCCCCACAAATAGAGCTTTCTTTTGGTGGTATTTGATCACCTGTGTGATTTTTAATTTTTGAAAAAAAGAGCGACAATTTTGAAAAAAAAAAAACAATATTTTTTACATTCTGATATATAGTGTTCCCAAAAAAAATTTAAAAATCAAAATGTTTTAACATTTTAGGCCAATTTGTTTTCTGCTACATATTTTTGATAAAAAAAATCATAATAAGGGTATTTTGATTGGTTTGCGCAAAAGTTATCGCGTTTACTAACTACGGGAAAGATTTGTCATTTTTATTGATTATTTTTTTTACTAGTAATGGTGGCGATCTGCGTTTTTTTTTTGCGGGACTGCGACATTGCGGCGGACAGATCGGACCTCTAACTGACATTTTTGCCACTTTTGGGGGGACCAGTGACATTGCTCCAGTAATCAGTGCTATAAATATGCACTGTTACTGTAATAATGACACTGGCAGGGAAGGGGTTAACTTTACTGGTGATCAAGGGGTTAAATGTATGCCTCATGCTTACTGACGTGTGTGGGGGGAGGGGATTGTGTGACACAGACACAGATCGCAGGTTCAGCTATGCTGAATCCTGTAAACTGTGACTGTCTGTCACAGAGGAGATCCGCCCGCTTTGTTTACACAAGTGGGCGGATTTCCTCACTCGATCCCCGATGATCGGGTAAGAGCGGCGGTGATCACTGCCTCTCCTCCCCTGCCCCGACTCCCGCTGTGTCTGAATACAGCGGGAGCGAGCCTCTGGCGTCGTGCGCTCGCCGCTGAGAGGGGGGCGTTGTCCAGCGACGTAGGTCTACGCTGCTGGATGGTAACGAGCCACTTTGCCGCAGTACCCTGAGTGGTCGGCAAGTGGTTAAACCAAAATATAA
This sequence comes from Pelophylax lessonae, assembly GCF_965119305.1. NCBI lineage: Eukaryota > Metazoa > Chordata > Amphibia > Anura > Ranidae > Pelophylax > Pelophylax lessonae. The sequence continues at coordinate 750,559,953 of NC_138768.1, forward strand.
GTTTGAGTACATTATCTGAAAGAAAATACCCATACATATTGTACAGTGGTTAAACGTATGTAAGCAGCTTGGTTTGAGCAATACGATTAGGGAGATACATAGCACAAGTAGTATTTGAAAAACAATAGCCAAAAATATTGTACAGTAGCTGATCAGTATGAGGGCAGTTTATTCAGGCCGCAGTATAAGAGGGAGAGACGAAGCAAGCTATGATATCAAATTAGAGTGTATTATCTGAGAGTCAGTCGCCATAGGTATTTTACAGTGGCTGGACAATACATGAGCGGCTTGACTTAGTCACAATATAAGAAGAAGAGACAAGGAAGGTTATGTCTTGAAATAAACATTAGAGAATATTTAAAGTTAAAATAGCTACAAATGTTGCATATTAGCTGGACATTATGTAGGAAACATGGTTAGACCACAGTATACGAGGGGCAGGTTTTATCTTTAAATAAACATTAGAGTGTATTATTTGGGAGACAATAGCCACAAATATATTGGCTGGACAGAGTGTAAGCAGCTTTGTTTGGGCCACAATCTAATGGGGAGATACAAAGCAGGTCTTGGAATAGAGCAGAAGAGACAAAGACGTTTATATTATGACATAAAATTATAGTGCATTATCTAAGAAATAATAGTTACAAGTATTTTATAGTGGTTGCACAGTATGTGGACAGCTTGATTTGGTCATAATAAAGGAAGAACAGACAAGACAGTTTATATCTTAAAATAAACATTAAAGTTGAATTTTAACCTATTAAACTCCACGGTAAGTGACTAAAAATACCAGCTACTGTATATAACACCGTCAGTGTTTAAAATACATTTTTATCAAATTGAGAAAAATGTAAACATTAAAGTATAATATCTGGACGATAAAAGCTACAAATTTGACACATTAGCTGAACAGTATGTAATACAAATAGCTAGTCCACAGTATAAAAGGGAGACAGATGCAGGTTTTATCTTGAAATTAACATAGGGTGTAGAGAGATAAACCAACCATATTGTACAGTGGTTGGACTGGATGTAAGTGGCTTGGTTAAGTCACAACATACAGTGCTCAACATAAATGAGTACACCCCTTTTGAAAAGTACAATTTTAATTAATATCTCAATGAACACAAAAACAATTTCCAAAATGTATACAAAACTAAATTTTATAGAGCATTTGTTTAGCTCATTACATGAAAGTAGGATTAGTAATATAACTTAGATTACAAAATCTTCAGTTTTACTCAAATTAGTTAATGCAAAAATGAATACACCCCTTCTAGTATTTTGTATAACCTCCATGATTTGTAAGGAGAGCACCAAGTCTTCTAGGCATGGAATGAACAAGTTGGTGACATATTGCAACATCTATCTTTCATTCTTCAAGAAAGACCTCTTTTAGAGCCTGAATGCTGGATGGAGAATGATGCTCAACATGTCTCTTCAGAATTCCCCAAAGGTGTTCGATTAGGTTCAGATCATGGAACATACTTGGCCACTGAATCATTTCCACCCTGTTCTTCTTTAGAAATGCAACAGTGGCCTTAGATGTGTGTTTTGGATCATTGTCATGTTGGAAAAGTGCATGATGATGACCAAGGGCATGGAGTAATGGTAGCATCTTCTCTATTAATATACAGCAGTACATCTGTGAATTCATGATACTATCAATGAAATGCAGCTCCCCGACACCAGCAGCACCCATGCAGCCCCACAGAACAGGCACCATGCATTTTTCTTTGTACTCCTCACCTTTACAAGGCCATTAAGTTTTGAAGCCATCAGTTCATGGGCCCTGGCAAATTCTTGGTGGGATTTTTGTGCACGGGCTTTAGGAGAGGCTTCTTTCGTGGACAACACCCATGCATGCCATTCCTCTGTAGTGTACATCGTATTGTGTCATGAGAAACAATCACCCCAGTTTGGCTTTCTACTTCTTTAGCTAGCTGCAGTGAACTTGCATGGCAATTTCTTTTAACCCTTCTCATCAGATGATGCTCCTGTCAAGGTGTTACCTTCTGTGGACAGCCTGGATGTCAATGTAAGATAGTTGCAGTTTGATGTTAGTTAAATATTTGTATCACTTTTGCTATAGTATTCTGACTGACGAGTAAAGCTTTGCCATGTTGACATTTCTCTTCCATGTTGTGCCATTGCTGACAGCATGAAATGGGAAGGGGTTTCCTTTGTTAAGTAATGCCCTTTTATAATCAACTGTCTAATGGACACCTGTTTAATGAATAATTAGACTAACCTGTAGTTGGAATCTTGTTAATTGTGATTTTGTTGTCTAAAATTTTGCTTTGCTTCTAAGACTTTCATTGGGGTGTATTAACTTTTGCAAGGTCTTAAACAAATTTGTGGGAGTATTTTGTAATTTAGTGTCCCATAGACAATGTTGATTCTGAAAGGAAAGTAGAGGGTTTTTGACAAATCTGTTGGGTTGTACTCATTGATGATGAACAGTGTAAGTGGGAGAGACAACTCTCGTTTTATCTTGAACTAAAATTAGAGTGTATTATGTGAGAGACAATGACCACAAATATTTAACAGTGGCTTAACAGAATGTGGTTTGGGACACAAAATAGGAAGGAGACATGAGGCAGGTGTTATCTTGAAATAAATATTAGAATGTATTAGCAGAGACAACAGCCACAAATACTTTACAGTGGCTGGGCAGTATGCAAGCAACTTGGTTAGGCCTCAATACAAGAGAAAGGGACAGAGTATGTTATTTATTGACCTTAAATTAGGGTATAATATCTGAGAATCATTAGTCTCAAGTGTTGCACAGTGGCTGAAAAAAATATAAGCAGCATGATTGGGCTGCAAAAAAAAGGAGAGACATGGCAGGTTCTATCTAGCAAAAACATTAGTATGTATTATCTGAGAGACAATATACATACCTGTGGCTAGATAGCTTATGAACAGCTTGGTCATACCACAATATATGTGTATACAATAAATTAATATCCGCGCTGTGATGTATAATTTAGTGAAAAAAAATTAAAAAAAATTTTTTTTTTTTTTTTTGAAAATTATTTGAATAAATCCTGAAGCTGCTGCTCACTAGGTAAACTACCAGAAGAATGTAAAAAGATATAAATAGACAGCGCTAACAGGTAAAAAAATATATATATATATATAATGTGCTATAAAATTAATAAATATGCTGTGACAAAAATACATTCATAATCGATGGGTATAAGTTATTAAAGTGCCATAATGTGCAATACATAAGTGTCCATAATCTATAAAGTGCAAGTGAATTGATTAAGTGCAGTCCAAAAGATGGTTTCTTCCAACGAAACTAAAGTGCCAATAAAGGTGCTCAAATCCTTTAAAGTGCCCAGGTGCTCTTCAAGAAAAGAAGGGGAACCCCCAATGGGGATGCACTCACCAGATTAAGAATATAAATGGGCCTTGAACATATATATAGTGTTCTTTGTTCGGATTGCAGGATAAATGCAGCTACCCAGGCATGTACAATATCCCTTGAACGGATGGATGGATAACATGCACGGCTTAGGATGGCTCCTTAAAATAATCTCCTCTCTCTCTCTCCAATATGGGTTTTTAAAAGAAAAGGAAGAAGCCATACATGGTGAAGCCCGTAGGGTTTATTAAGATCAAAAGTAAAAAACAATACTCACAAAGGTATCATCAATAGATAGCATTGAACAGCATTGAATATCCTATGCAGCTGATCCCTTTACTTCCGTGGCGCTGCCGGCGTGCGTTTCACGGTGGTTAACAGGAAATGACGCTGCTGTGTTCCGCTGCCCGGAAGTTACGTCGACGCGTTTCGCCCGCCTTAATGGGCGTTATCAAAGACATCACTTCCGGTAAGGCGGCTTATGTTTATATACGTGTCTGACTCCGCTTACAGCCAATCGGAGGAAAGAGGGGGTGTGAAACCATCAATCTAATAACTTTCCATTGCCAGTCTAATACCAAGCGTGTCCCCACGGGACCAAACGGCAACAAAATCCGCAATCTTTATTTGCAAAAATGGGAAAAATTATTTATATATAAAAAATCTATATAAAAATTAATGAGATATTTAAAATTACCACCTCATTTCCTGTTACCGATGACTTATTACATGTTAAAATCATTAAAAAGTATTGTACTTCATAAAATGCATAATAAATTGCTAGAAAATTTAGATTTATTAAATACTAATCAGCCTATATAAGTATATTATCAATCAATAAATCCAAAAAAGATACATTCAATTAATCCGAAAAAAATATAAAATCATAAACATAAAAATAAATAAATAATAAAGTGTAAAAAAAAAAAAAAAAAAAAAAAAAAAAATATTAAATAAAAATAAAAATAGAAATAAAATTAAAATAAAAATAGTAAATAAAACATAAAATTAAAATAAACAAAAATAAAAATAAATATAAAAATGAAAATAAAAATAAATAATAAAAATAAATAAAATTAAAAAATAAATAAAAATAAATATAAAAATAAAATAAAAAATAAATAATAAAATAAAAATAAAAATAAAAATGAAAATAAAAATAAAAATAAATATAAATAATAAAAATAAAAATAAAAATAAAAATACAAATAAAAATAAAAATAAAATAGAAAATAAAAATAAAAATAATTTGTTACATAAGGAAAATATAAAATCTATTGATTCTGCCTAAACTCCAGAAAGACATCAAGGAAAAAACGGATAAACAAAGAGGAAAAAATTACCAATTAGATAAGAAACAGTTTAGGTCCAATTCTATGTTAAGACCCCGGGGCTGTAATGTCCCGAGGCGGTGGATCCACTGGGTTTCGTTTTTTGAGATTGCTCTCTTCAAGTTGCCTCCCCTCCAATGTGGTTCGACCCTATCTATACCACAGAAGGCCAATCCTCTGGGATCGCTATTATGAACCAATCTAAAATGATTGGATACGCTATGATAGCGATATCCCTTTTTGATATTGGTCACATGCTCACGCAATCTCACTCTAAGTTCCCTTGTTGTCCTCCCCACGTACTGTAGCCCACATGGGCATGACAACAAATATGTTACATGGGTGGACGAACATGTGATAAACTTGTCTATGGTATACTGTTTCCCATAGACAAGAGAACTGAATTCGGAAGTTTTTCGTTTCCTATACCTTGAAGTTTTGCATATTGCACATCTCCCACAACTAAAATAGCCAACTTGGTCTAAAAAGGTACATGTTTTGACTGGAGGGTTTACCACATTGTGCGCCAATTTTAATCTTAGAGTATTCGGTTTAGTATAAATAAATTTCGGCCTTGAAGGTAAAATGGTTTTTAAAATATCATCCTTTAAAAGCAATGGCCAATGTTTTTTTATTATATGTTCCACCTGTTTATATTGCCTAGTAAAACCTGTCATAAAAGCCAAACCATAGTGATTAAAATCATTGGAATCTTTTTTTCTGTCCTTTAGCAGTTCTTTTCTATCCATCTTTCTGATACTTTCTTTAGTGTTGATGAGTTCTTTGGTGTTGTAACCTTTCTCTTCAAATCTTCTTATTAATAAATTAGCTTGCTGATCATAATCTTCTTCTCGGTCACAATTCCGTCTCACTCTAAGCAGTTGACTCTTTGGAACCGAGCTGAGCCATTTAGGGTGATGGCAGCTCCCTGTAGGAATATAGCCATTCCTATCAACGTCTTTAAAATATGTCCGTGTAAAAAGCCTTCCTTCAGATTTAAAAATTTCAAGGTCTAAAAATTGAATGGATTGGTTTCCTATATTTTCAGAAAAGGAGATGCCATACCTATTCCTTCCCATAGATTCCAAAAATATCTTAAGAGAGTCCTGAGTACCTCTCCACACCATGATTATATCATCTATATATCTGTAATATAGTTTCAGATGAGCTGATTGGTTTTTAAGGATAGTCTCCTCCTCCCACTTTCTCATAAAGATGTTAGCTATGGACGGTGCATATTTGGCCCCCATAGCCACACCCCTTTTTTGCCTATAGAATTTTTTGCTATGCCAGAAGAAATTATGGCTCATGGCTAAATCTAGGGCCTGAAGCAAGAATTCCTTCTGTTTCTTCTTTATCTGGGTTGTATCTAGAACCCATTTGGCTGCTTCCAATGCATGTGCTTGCTGTATATTTGTATATAGAGAGTTGACATCAACACTCACAAGCAAATCATCTTCTTCAATTTTAATTCCATTAAGGATCCCCATGAGGTGTTTGCTATCCCTCAGATAGGCCTTACCTTCCTGGGCCAATGGTTGAAAAAAACAATCAAGGTATTCCCCTATCCTAGAAAACAAGGAGTCCACCCCGCTTACTATGGGCCTCCCAGGGGGCTTGTTTCTATTTTTGTGAATACCACAATATAAGAGGAAGAAACAAGGCAGGCTTTATCTTAAAAGAAACATTAAAAGACAATATTGGACAATGCTTTTTTGGCCATCCTTCTCTTGTGGGTCACAGGAGTGCACTTATTTCTGCACTCCTGTGACACAGATTCAGATTACAGTGGGCTAAAGCCCACTGTTGGCTAACATCAGAGAGCAACTCCAGTCTCTGGATGTATCCCAACAATAATATTAAGATCCACCCAGATGCTTGGGGGGCATCTGGGTGACGCTCTTAGCACACCACGAGAGCCTTAAATCAGCTGCTCCTGCCCCCTCCACAGCACTCCAGTGAGCACTGGAGGGGCAGAGCAGAGAGCAGTGACTGACAGTCATACTTGTCTGCTCAGTGTAGACCTAGAACTGTCATACAATATAAGAAGAAGACAAAGGAAAGGTCTTATCATGAAATAAATATTGCAGTGTATTATTTGAGAGACAATAGGCACACAAATTGTACTGTACAGTAGTTGGACATTATGTAATAAGATTAGGCCGCTATATAAGAGGGAGAGATGAAAAAAATATTACAATGTAGTAAATGAGCGAAATTATCCAGAAGTTTTGCACAGTGGCTCGATAGTATATTGTAGGCTTTTTTAGGCTACAACTTAAGAGGAAGTTACAAGGCAGGGTATATTATGACATAGGAATTAGAATATTTTATCTGATACACAATAGCAACAAGTAGTGTATAGTGGTTGGGCATAGGCAGCTTGATTAGGCCACAATATATGAGGAAAAGATGAGGAAGGATATTGTAATAAACGGAGGGCTTTTTGTTTTTTTTATCTGAGAAACTCTGCCACAATGTGTGTACAGTGGAGGTTGATTACACCAAAATGTAATAGAAGAGGCATAGTAGGTTTCATCTTAAAAAAAATATTACTGGCTGTACAGTATGTAGGCAACCTGGCTAGACCACTATATAAAAAGGTGAGAAAAGCTGGTGTTAATGTTGAAATCCTCTTTTAGACTGGGGGTCGGCAACCTGTTAATCGTGAGCAACCCGTTGACCGCTGACAGGTGACGGGTAGTTCGCAACTCGGTCCCAGTGTTGCCTCTTCAGAACCCAGTCTTTTCTTCAGAGAAGAGGCACGCAGGTGCTCACTCACCTAATCATAGACTGCAGAGGAAGCCCCTACCCCTTGCATACGTGCGGCTGTGGGGTGGGGATAGCCTCCAGAATCGCTAAGGCAGGTTCGGGCTCTTCTCCGAACACACCCAAGCTGTTGCTCTTCCACAGTCATTCCCACCGGCCCTCTTCCCCAATCCAAGGGGCTTGAGGGTGATAGCAGGTGCGAAGCTGAGAGAGGTTCTGGTCAGGTACCAGCAGCAGGACATGTAGATTTGCAACTGCACCTTCCCTGCCCCACTCTGCATTAAAAACAACTTATGTGCCCTTCTGACACCCAGCCCCCACGATACCCCAGCCCCCTTGACACCCCAGCCCCCTTGACACCCAGCCCTCCTAACACCCCAGCCCTCCTGACACCCCAGCCTTCCTGACACCCAGCCATTCTGACACCCTAGCCTTCCTGACACCTAGCCCTCCTGGCACACAGCCCTCCTGATGCCCCAGCACCATGCCCTCCTGACACCCAGCCCTCCTGATTCCCAGCACCATGCCCTCCTGACACCAGCCCTTCTGATGTCCCAGCACCATGCCCTCCTTATCCTCCAGTACTATTTTTTCTGACCCCCCCCAATACCATACTCTTTTGACACCCAGTACCATGCCCTCCTGACATCATAGCCCTCCTAATTTCACAGTACCATGCCCTCCTAAATAACCCAATACCATACTCTCCTGATCAAGTGTCATGCCCTCTTGAATCCCCAGCTGTCCTGATCCCCCTGTACTTTACCATCTTCACCTTGCTGACCCCCACCCCCCGTACCATGCTCTCCTCAACCCCCATAAACCCATACACCATGCCCTCTGATCCCCCAGTACTGTGCTCCTCCTGACCCCCCTATACATTGCTCTCCTGACCCCAGCCCTACATTCAACTGGCCCCTGTACACTGCCCTATATGCTATTGACCTCTGTACACTGACCTACATCCTACTGACCCCAGTAGACTGCCCTACATACTACTGAACTCTGTACGCTGCCCTACATACTACTGATCTCTGTACGCTGCTCTACATACTACAAAGCTCTGTTTGCTGCCCTACATACTACTGACCTCTGTACGCTGCCCTACATTCTACTGAACTCTGTACACTGCCCTACATACTACTGCCCTCTGTACACTGCACTACATAGTACTGACTTCTGTACCCTGCCCTACATACTACTGACCTCCGTACACTGCTCTACATACTACTGACCTCTGTATGCTGCCCTACATAGTACTAACTTCTGTACGCTGCCTCATATCCTACTGACCTCTATACACTGCTCTGCATACTACTGACCTCTGTACCCTGACCTGCATACCACTGAAAGTGAATGCAGAGTTTCTCACTGAAGCTATCCTTTAAGGTAGGTCAAGTGTATATTTTAAAGTGACATTCGTTTTAGTAAATTCTTCTAGGTTTTCTTCATGCTGTGTTTACTTTTTATTGGGGGGGCTTGCTAGAATATGTATTTTTTAAAAAGGAGGGGGACGGTGCACCCGTTAATCTTTTCTCTTTTTCATGTTGTCCAGGTAGATCTCCATCCCTCAGAGGTTGGCGACCCTTGTTTTAGACAAAAGCCACAATATTGTACAGCAGCTGCACAGTCTGTAAGCAGCTTGATTAGGCTGCAATATAAAATAGAGAGACAAGCAAGGTTATATCTAGAAATACTTACTGGATGCAATATCTGAGAAGAAATAGCTACACTTACGTTATAGCACAGTGGCTGGACAGCATGTAAAGCACTTGTTTAGACCACAATGTAAGACTGGCAAGAAAGGCAGGTTTTACCATGAAATAAACATTAACATGTATTACCTGAAAGAAAATAATCACAAATGCTATAGTGACTGGACAGTATGTGAGCAGGTTAGTTTGAGCCAGAATATAAGAGGGAGAGATAAGGCAGGTCTTATCTTGAAATAAACATTAAACTGTATTTTTTGAGAGACAATAACCACATTGCATAGTTACTGTACAGTAAGTAAGCAGCTTAGTTAGACCATGATATAAGAATAAGACACAAAGAAGGTAATGTCTTAAAATAAATATTACAGTGAATCATCTGAGAGACAAAAGCCACAAACATTGTACAGTGCCTGGACAGTATGTAGGCAGTTGGGTTAAGGGGATATATAAGTTGAGGCAGGTTTTATCTTGAGACAAAAAGTAGCTTATACTGTTTGAGATACAATAGCCATCACAATTATGCAATTACTGGAGAGTATATAAGCAGCTTAGTTAGACTGCAATATAAAAGGGAGACACAAGTCAGGTTAAATAATAAAATAAACATTAAAATGCAAGATGGTAGACACAAATATTTTTGAGTGGTGAAGCACCGGAAAACTTTTAAGTGTAATGGAGGATTTACCCGCAGTGCACATTAGAAATTTGACAGCAGAGGCCGAGCTAAGCAAACTTTTTGTGGCAACTTTACAGTATCAGAGCCCCAAAAATAGGCTGCAAACTTTCAGTTGCAATGCAGGATTCACCCTGCAACAAAAATTAGAAATTTTGTGCCTGAGGTTGAGCTGTGGAAACATTGTGTGGCACATTTATAGTGTCAGAGCACCAAAATACTGTAGGTTGCAGATTTTGAGGTGTGATGCAGTACTTACTATACAGCTAATATTAACCAACTCAATACTGGACACTTTTACCCCCTTCCTGCTCAGGCCAATTTTCAATTTTTAGTGCTGCCACACTTTGAATGACAATTGCACACTCATGCAAGACTGTACCTATATGACATTTGTATAATTTTTTTCACACAAAATAGCATTCTTTTGGAGGCATTTAATCACCACTGGTTTTTCAATTTTTTGCGCCAAATAAATGAAAAAAGGCCAAAAAACACTTGCTTTTCTCCACTGCAAATAAGTAATCTTTCTTCATAAGGTTAGGCCAAAATGTATTCTGCTATATTTCTTTGGTGAAAATAGCCCAAATCAGTGTATATTATTTAGTATGTAGAAAAGCGGAAAGAGTCCACAAACTATGGTATATATAGTATATCTGAAAATTGATCTCTTGAGGCCTGACAATGCCAGAACAGTACAAATATCCCCCAAATTACCCATTTTTGAAAACTACACAGTCCAAGGTATTTAGTAAGAGGCATGGCGCGATTTTTGAAGTTGTAATTTTTTGTCACAATTTGTTTTTTTTTTTCATATTTTTGAAATTTTTTTTTACACACTGTCACCAGTACAGTACAGCTTCATCATATAACTGGTGTGATGGTGAGCAGGGACACTAACTGGTGACAGTAAGTTAAAAAAAATATATATATATAAAATATTTTTTTTCATTTTATTTTATTTAAATTTTTTTTACATACTGTGACCAGAGCAATACAGTGTTACCATATACTTTACTAGGGAGGTGATCAGGTTTTTTTTTTTTTTTTTTTTTTTTACATACTATGATTGCTTATAGCAGTGAATTTCACAGTTATGAGCAAGTATTTTTTACAGAATGAAATTGATTAATTCCATGGGTATTGTTGTTATGACATGGTACAGATGGGCTGTGATTGGCCCTGTTTGTACCATGTGATCACTGTGACCAATCAAAGAGATCATAATAAATGGCATCGATTGAAGCCATTCATTGTTTACAATTGTCTTGTGATCTGCTGTGATTGGTCACAGGGATCACATGGTACCGGCAGCGGGCTGGTACACTGATCTGTCATCCGCTGTATGTTGTAGACATAGCATGTGACAGATCATGCCGGAACATGGCCCATTAGGCCCACGCAAGACGCGTTCTAGGGAGGACGTCATATGATGTCCACCCAGAACAATAGGGTTCCCGCTCTGGCATTTTTTTACAATGGCCTGGGCGGGAAGCAGTAAACATTTTACAGCTACAGCTGCAGAGACATTATGTCAGGAATCTTTTACAGCAAGTGCTAATTCCTGTAAAGTAGGTTTTCATTTCCATGAGCGTGTGAATGGCTGTGAGCATAAATACTTTACAAGACATGCAAGGACAAGAATGCATACTAGCATAAGCATGCACAGGTTACGGTGCATGTGGGCGCGCATGGGTGCACCCACAGATTCTGATGCCCAGAAGCCTGTTTAAACCTGAGATCTGCCTAGCCTCATTACTGGATTGTCTGCTTACCTTGTTACTGACCCAACTACGCCTCACACCTCTCTTTGAATCCTTCCTTCCTGTTATGTCTGCTGTTTTATCAACCCCTGCTTTGATTCTGACCATGATTCTGCCTCTGACTTTCTACCTGACCATGATTTTGATTGTGATTCTGAACCTGTCTATCTGGCTGCTGCCGAACATAGCTTTTGACCTGGTTCCATACTGCCAATGGAAGGATTCCTATGCTTCCAAGTTCAAGTTTGCTGTTCCAGCTTCTCAGCACATGCTTCTTTCCGCTTCTTTGGCAGTACCTGTCTCCACTACAAGGGGTGCTTGGATGGGGATTGTGCAAGAGATCATTCTCCTAATCTCTGGTTCCACAGTCTGGTACATGACATGAGAGATTTACTAAAATTAGTGCACATAGAATCTGGTGCAGCTGTGCATAGTAACCAATCAGCTTCTATTTTTTATTGTGAAAGCTTAATTGAACAAGTTGAATTTAGAAGCTGATTGGTTACTATACACAGCTGAACCAGATTCTGTGCACCAATTTTAGTAAATCTCCCCCCACTGTGTAACAGTTTTACAGTGCCAGAGCACCATATTAGGCTGAAAACTTTGAGGCTCAATGCAGGATTTACCCTGCCAAAATTTTGCAGCTAAGGTTGAGCTGAAAAAACATTGTGTAGCACCTTTACAGTTCTGGTGTACCAGAACAGGCTGTATACTTTGAGGCACAAAGCAGTATTTACCCTGCAGCAAACAGAACAGAAATTTACAAGTGAAGCTGAGCTGTGGAAAGATTGTGTGGCAAGGGAGCTCAAATAGGCCAAGGGAAGTGTCAGGAGCAGGTAATAGTGGTGGGTATCTTTTTTTTTTTTTTGGGTTAGCATATGACACCTAAAAGTCTGTTGCATTAGCAGCCGGAGTTTTTTTGTCATTTGCAATCCAAGACTGGTTCATTTTAATAAAAAAGTGAGCTGGTCAAGCAGATAAATAAAGCACAACTATCCTGGCTAGGTAAAATGGCTGCATTTAAGATGCAGCTTCTTCCCAAACTCTTATATTTACCCCAATTTATCCCAATATCACTACCATCTAGTTTCTTTGTGATATGGTCTGGCAAAAGACAGAGAATAGCCCTTAAAACGCTGGTGAGCCAGAGAACCCGCGGAGGCGCAGGGCTCCTCAACATCCCCTTTTATCATACCGCCTCACTCCTTGACCAAATGCAATATTGGCTACAGGAATCACCGGACAAACTTTGGGTTTTCATGGAGAGATCCCTTCTAGTGCACCAGGATCTAGGGGCACTATTATCTGCCTCATCCTTGTCCTCCTCAACCCACTGCATCCATCATCCTACTATTATGGCCACACTAACTGCCTGGCGATCCTTACTGTCTATTCGCAATCAGACCCTCGAAAGGCGTAACTTAGATATTCCATTGGGGGCTTACTAATGGATCATTCCATCCTTCTCGACGTTAGACTGGAAAAAGAATGGCCACAACTATTGGCTCAGCGTTAAGGATAGCTCTCTACCCGCAGACTGCTTTAAAACCACACAAATTCGCCATTTTCACAAAACGAACAAACTCGCCTTCCAGTTATCCATCCCTGCTACGGCATGGGACTTCCTTAGGGGCCACACTATATCTGGCACACGGGCCATATCTTTTTTTTACAACTTGTATATGAATACCCAAGCACCTTCATTGGGCCAAAGTAGGACTAAATGGGAATCTGAATTCCAATTGACCTTTACAGATTCACAATGGCATAAGGCCATCACGGTCAACTATAAACTGTCTAAATGTATTGATCATTGGGAACAATTTCTGAAAATATATCATGGATGGTACTTAACGCCTCATAGGCTATCTAAAATCTATCCCTCCTCCAGTGCGTTGTGTTGGAGACGGTGCAATAAGGTAGGAACACTGTATCATATCCTTTGGGATTGCACCTTTGTTCAACCCTTTTGGAAGGAAGTAGAGGTTTTGCTTGGAGTTTTTCTGGGCACGACCTTCTCTATCTGGCCGACTTTGGCACTTTTGAACTTGGGAATAGATCTGATCCCTCCGAAGTACCAGACTATAGTACTCCACATCTTGTTTGCTGCTAGATTGACCATCACTCACCATTGGAAATCAGGAACTTACTTCACGGGTAAACACACAATGTCATTTTGAGAAGTTACTAGCTGTGAAAGATCATAGAATGCCTACCTTTAGCAAACGATGGATTCACTGGTTAAAGCATCCTAATGCCGCTCCTGGTCTCAAGCCCAATTAGCCTGCTTTGATTTACTACCAAAGAGTATTCCCTTTACTTTACCTTTCATGTATTCTCTGTTAGTGTCACAAATAACACCTTGTAGAACTATGAACATGTCAGTCTAATATATGGTGGTCCCTGGATGTTTAGCTGTCAGAGGGTCTACCCCCTTCCCCCCAACTGGACACAGTGTGTACCCATTTGGGGTGTTCAGGGGGGTTGGAGGTGGCCCTATTAGAGAATGACCATCAGCGACCCCATCTTATAAGTATTAATGCTATTCGTATATTTGGATTGCTTAATGCTGTAATGGCTTATCTACATGGGCATGAAGTTAGATTACATAACTGCACCTATGTGCTACTGGCCATAATATCAATGTTTTATGAGTTTGCTTTCCTCTTTTATTATTATGATATCCTTCCTCTGTTATTATTATGATTTCCTTTCCCTGTTTGTTACTATTTGAAATAATCTTAATAAAAACTATTTAACAAGAAAAAAGTGAGCTGGTCTACATTGGCGGAGCATAAGCCAATTCTCCGTAACAAGCAGCTCCAATGCATACTGTGCAACTTCTGGTGGGTGTTTCAGCCTGGACACCCAAAAGTCCATAGAGTCTTCACTTCTGAGAATGTCCACATCAGCTCTGGATCCAATGTAGTCATCATATATGTGGTTCAGTTGCTACCTGTGAGTGCTGGCTATAGCCAGCCTGGCCTCTGTGGTTTAAAAAAAAGAGTTCTGCAAAGCAGCAAAGAGGCAGCTGCTGCCACACTTCTTTTCTGTGCTTCTCTTTTTATGAAACAGAGAGTCAAGGAAACATTGGTCATTACTAGAGGTGTACCAGACTGTTCGCCGGCGGACAGTTCCCGGCGAACTTAGCATGTTCGCGTTCGCCGCTGCGGGCGAACATATGCGATGTTCGGTCCGCCCCCTATAATACATCATTGAGGCAAACTTTGACCCTGAACTTCACAGTCAGCAGGCACATTTCCAGCCAATCAGCATACCTCCCTCCCACACCCTCCCACCTCCTATAAATAAGCAAGGGCAGCATCCATCTTAGATCATTCTGAAGCAGTGTGTTAGTGAGAGCAGGGAGAGCTGCTGCTGGTGTTAATAGCTAGGGACAGTTGTTAGTCAGTGTTCCTGGTCTTGCTAGTCAGTGTTCTTGGTCCACTACTGCTGTAAGGACAGCATCCTGACAGCACCCCAAAAAGCCCTTCTAAGGGCTGGTATTTTGTGTAATTTTTTTTAATATATATATATATATATATATATATATATATATATATATATATATATATCTAGTGTCCCCAAAAGCCCTTTTAAGGGCTGGTAATTGAGTTTTTTCTTTATATATATATATATATATATATATATATATATATATATATATATATATATATATATATCTAGTGTCCCCAAAAGCCCTTTTAAGGGCTGGTAATTGAGTTTTTTCTTTTTATATATATATATATATATATATATATATATATATATATATATATATATATATATATATATATATATATATCTAGTGTCCCCAAAAGCCCTTTTAAGGGCTGGTAATTGTGTATTTGTTTTATATATATATATATATATATATATATCTATTGTACACTGCAGTTGCCTGCCCGCTGTGTGTGTGCACACCACACTCATTTCGGGTGGCACAGGCACAGTACCTTGCATTTTAAAAAATATTTTTTTTCCTGTGTCATAATTGCAGTGAGTGCTGTGTCAGGTCCACAGAGTGCACTGTACCCACTGCAGTGCACTGCCCACCACTGATATATATACGGTGGCACAGCATCTTGTTGCAAATTGAAAAAAAAATATTTTTTATTATTGCAGTTGCCTGGGCTGCCAGTGACTGTCAGGTCCACAGTGTGTACTGTGCCCACTGTAGTGCCAGTGCGTGCCCACCCACCACTGATATATATACGGTGGCACAGCAGCTTGCAAAGTAAAAAAATATATATTTTTTTTATAATTGCAGTTGCCTGGGTGCCAGTGACTGTCAGGTCCACAGAGTGTACTGTGCCCACTGCAGTGCCACTGCGTGCCCACCCACCACTGATATATACGGTGGCACAGCAGCTTGCAAATTAAAAATATGTATATTTTTTTATAATTGCAGTTGCCTGGGCTGCCAGTGACTGTCAGGTCCACAGAGAGTGTACTGTGCCACTGCCCACCCACCACTGATATATACGGTGGCACAGCAGCTTGCAAAGTAAAAAAATATATATATTTTTTATAATTGCAGTTGCCTGGGTGCCAGTGACTGTCAGGTCCACAGAGTGTACTGTGCCCACTGCAGTGCCACTGCGTGCCCACCCACCACTGATATATACGGTGGCACAGCAGCTTGCCAATTAAAAATATATATATTTTTTAATAATTGCAGTTGCCTGGGCTGCCAGTGACTGTCAGGTCCACAGAGAGTGTACTGTGCCACTGCCCACCCACCACTGATATATACGGTGGCACAGCAGCTTGCAAATTAAAAATATATATATTTTTTTTATAATTGCAGTTGCCTGGGCTGCCAGTGACTGTCAGGTCCACAGAGTGTGCTGTACCCACTGCCCAACACTCCTATAGGGTGGCACAGCACCTTGCACTCATAGTACAACACATTAAAAAAAAAAATGACAGGCAGAGGCAGGCCACCCCGCAAGGGCCGTCGTGGTCGTGGTGCTGTGATTTCCTTAGGTCCTAGAATAATGCACAGTGTTCAGAGGCCACCACAGACCCTGAACTCAAAAAATTCTGAGGACATAGTTGACTGGCTTACACAGGACACCCAATCGTCTACAGCTTCCGCTCGGAACCTTAATGCACCATCCTCCTCCAGCTCAGCTTCGGGCACCTCTCAATTTACCACTCGCCAGCCCGCCGGCACCACCACCAACACTAGCAACACAGCCGCTTCACTTGATCCGTCAGAGGAGTTATTTTCACATCAGTTGGAAGAAATAAGTGATGCGCAACTATTAGTGCCAGAGGATGTAGATAACGGGGATATGTCTCAGTCAGGCAGCATTATACACATGGACGTACATTGTGATGATGATGATGATGATGTTGTACCTGCTGCTGCTGCCTTTGCT
Source organism: Pelophylax lessonae (assembly GCF_965119305.1). Classification (NCBI taxonomy): domain Eukaryota; kingdom Metazoa; phylum Chordata; class Amphibia; order Anura; family Ranidae; genus Pelophylax; species Pelophylax lessonae. The sequence goes on from NC_138768.1 coordinate 750,576,967, forward strand.
GAGTTGCCAAGTGAAGCGGCTAATGATGACGATGTGTCTGTGGATGTCACCTGGGTGCCTGCTCGAAGAGCAGAAGAAGAGGGGGAAAGTTCAGATGGGGAGACAGAGAGGAGGAGGAGGAGACGAGTTGGAAGCAGGGGGAGGAGGTCATCGCAAGGAGCTAGTGGCGCAGTCAGACAGCATGTAGATTCGGCACCCGGGGTCAGCCAGACAGCAAGCCAATCAACGCAAGCTGTTGCCACCACCAGAATGCTGTCCTTGCAAAGCTCAGCAGTGTGGCATTTTTTTTGTTTGTCTGCCTCTGATATCAGCGATGCCATTTGTAACCTGTGCCAAAAGAAACTGAGTCGTGGGAAGTCCAACACCCACCTAGGTACAACTGCTTTGCGAAGGCACATGATCTCACATCACAAATGCCTATGGGATCAACACATAAGTAAAAGCAGCACACAAACTGAAAGCCACCCTCCTCCTCCTGGTCCAGCATCTTCAGCCACGTCAACCACTGCTGTCCTCCATGCCCCCTATCAACAACCCGCCCCTCCGCCTCTCACCTTCAGCAGTTCCTTCTCATCTGTCCACAGTCAGGTGTCTGTCAAGGAAATGTTTGAGTGTAAGAAGCCAATCTCACAGAGTCACCCCCTTGCCCGGCGTCTGACAGCTGGCTTGTCGGAACTAGACATATGCCGGTTTTCGGTAATTCGATATATCGCGGTATTGCATAGCCACGGTATTGTTATTGTGGCATTTTTAAAATACCGAGTTTCTCTGTCAAGTCTGCCTGACTTGTGAATTGATACATTTCAGTGAGCTGGATGACTCATTCACTCACACAGCTAACCCCTTTTAGCATTAAGTCTCCTAACTATAAACAAAAATGATTACATTTGTATCTTTTCCTTCCCTCTGCCAGGGAGAAAGGAAGTTTAACCTCTTAAAGACTGGATCTTTTTCTGACACTTGTTGCTTGCAAGTTAAAATCAGTTTTTTTTTTGCTAGAAAAGTACTTAGAACCCCCAAACATTTTATATATTTTTTTAGCAGAGACCCTACAGAAAAAAATGGCGATTGTTGTAATATTTGATGTCACACTGTATTTGCGCAGCAGTCTTTCAAACGCAATTAATAGACTTTAATGAATAAAAAAAAAAAAAAAAACGTAACAGTAAAGTTATCCCAATTTTTTTTTTTTTGTTACACAGAGAATCGTGAGAGAATCGTGATCTTTATTCCAAGCTAAAAAATCGGGATTCTCATTTTGGCCAGAATCGTGCAGATATATATATATATATATAATATATATATATACACACACACACGCATAGCAGCCCACATTACATTATTATATAGCCATCAAGCAGTGTCTACAAAAAATGCAGAAAGCTTGCCAGAGCAGGAACTGCAGGTTAGTCGCATGGTGCAAAAGCAGGATGGATTTCAAGGCCACTGAATTTTAAAAAAATGCTGCATGCACCTTTTTTCTGCGGAAAATGAGGGCATAGCAGCCCGTTCAAATCAATGGGCTGTTATGCCTGTGTAAATGTGGGCCGCCAACCCGCATACATGTGAACCGCCAACCCGCATACATGTGAACCGCCAACCCGCATACATGTGAACCGCCAACCCGCATACATGTGAACCACCAACCCGCATACATGTGAACCACCAACCCGCATACATGTGAACCAGGCCTAAAGCAATAGTAAAGTCATTTATAAACAACACCTCCTTCAGGTTTAACCACTTCTTGACCACAAGGATTTGCCCTCTTAATGACCAGGCCATCGGATCGGAGCCGAGCGCCAGGACCAGTTATCACCAGTTAGGCCAGACACTGCTTGATGACCTATTTTAGGCCTGGTTCACAGAGTCTGTACTGACTGACTATATAATAATGTGCATAAGTGAACCAAAGCCCCTAAATTCAGCAATGAAATTGAAGTGAGGTGGAAATTTAATAATTTAAATTTAATAATAGAATACCGTGATAATACCGTATACCGTGGCAAAACCTTAATCAATTAATCGCAGCATGAAAATCTGATACCGTCACAAGCCTAGTCGGAACTCTTAGCCCGCCAGCTTTTACCATACAAGCTGGTGGAGTCTGAGGCCTTCAAAAAATTTGTCGCTATTGGGACACCGCAGTGGAAGGTACCCGGCCGACATTATTTTTCACAAAAGGCAATCCCCAACCTGTACTCTATTGTGGAAAAGGAAATCATGTCACGTCTGGCACACAGTGTTGGGGCAAGGGTCCATCTGACCACTGATAGCTGGTCTGCAAAGCACGGTCAGGGCAGGTATATCACTTACACTGCGCATTGGGTAAACCTGCTGGCGGATGCCAAGCATGGAATGCGTGGCTCTGCTGCAGAGGAGTTGGTGACACCGCCACGACTTGCAGGCAGGCCTGCTGCCACCTCCTCTACTCCTCCTACTCCATCCTCTTTGCTAACCTCCTTGGCTGAGTCCTCTTCTGCTGTTGCGTCTTGCTCCACACCAACTGCACCCCCCCAGCTCCCCAGGGGCTATTCCACATGCCGGATACGACAGTGTCACGCTGTCTTGGGGTTGACTTGCCTGAAAGCAGAGAGTCACACCGGACCAGCACTACTGTCCGCCCTGAACGCACAGGTGGATCAGTGGCTGACCCCGCACCAACTGGAGATCGGCAAAGTGGTGTGTGACAACGGAAGCAATTTGTTGGCGGCATTGAATTTGGGCAAGTTGACACATGTGCCGTGCATGGCACATGTGTTGAATCTGATTGTACAACGCTTTGTGCAGAAGTACCCAGGCTTACAGGATGTCCTCAAGCAGGCCAGGAAGGTGTGTGGCCATTTCAGGCGTTCCTACACGGCCATGGCGCACTTTGCAGATATTCAGCGGCGAAACAACATGCCAGTGAGGCACTTTATTTGCGACAGCCCGACACGTTGGAATTCAACACTGCTAATGTTCGACCGCCTGCTCCAACAAGAAAAAGCGGTCAACGAGTATTTGTATGACCGGGGTGCTAGGACAGCCTCTGGGGAGCTGGGTATTTTTTTGCCACGTTACTGGACGCTCATGCGCAATGCCTGTAGGCTCATGCGTCCTTTTGAGTCGCACCGAAGGCACCATCATCGACATCATCCCATATGTTTTCTTCCTGGAGCGTGCCCTGCGAAGAGTGCTGGATCAGGCCGTAGATGAAGAGCGTGAAGAGGAAGAGGAAGAGTTGTGGTCACCATCACCACCAGAAACAGCCTTACCATCGCTTGCTGGACCTGCGGCAACACTGAAAGAGGAGTCTGAGGAAGAGGAGTCAGAGGAGGAATGTGGCTTTGAGGAGGAGGAACACCAACCACAGCAGGCATCCCAGGGTGCTCGTTGTCACCTATCTGGTGCCCGTGGTGTTGTACGTGGCTGGGGGGAAGAACACACCTTCAATGACATCAGTGAGGACGAGGAATTGGACATGAGTAGCTCGGCATCCAACCTTGTGCAAATGGGGTCTTTCATGCTGTCATGCCTGTTGAGGGACCCTCGTATAAAAAGGCTGAAGGAGAACAACCTGTACTGGGTGGCCACGCTACTAGACCCCCGGTATAAGCAGAAAGTCTCTGATATGTTACCCAATTACCGGCAGTCGCAAAGGATGCAGCAGCTACAAAATAAGTTGAAAAGTATGCTTTACACAGCATATAAGGGTGATGTCACAGTCACAGCACAACGGGAATCCAACAGGGGAAGAGGTGAAAGTAATCCTCCTCCTACCACAACCACGCCGGCAAGGACAGGACGCTTTACAGACGTCTTGTTGATGGAGGACATGCGGAGCTTTTTTAGTCCTACGCATCGCCACAGCCCTTCGGGGTCCACCCTCAGAGAACGACTCGACCGACAGGTAGCAGACTACCTTGCCTTAACTGCAGATATCGACACTCTGAGGAGCGATGAACCCCTTGACTACTGGGTGTGCAGGCTTGACCTGTGGCCTGAGCTATCCCAATTTGCCATTGAACTTCTGGCCTGCCCCGCTTCAAGTGTGCTGTCAGAAAGGACCTTCAGCGCAGCAGGAGGTATTGTCACTGAGAAGAGAAGTCGCCTAGGTCAAAAAAGTCTTGATTACCTCACGTTTATTAAGATGAATGAGGCATGGATCCCGAAGGGACTGACAGTGGGGGATGCATTTGACTAAAAAAGGCCTGGTGATGACTGAGATGCCTTGGGCTAAAAATGGTCCACACGCTGCTGTATTTAATCATTCTCTGCATGCCGGATGACTTACGTGACGTCTCCGCCACCAACTACGGTTCAAGCCGCAATGTTTTAGTGCACTTTCTGCCTTGAAAACCTAAATTTTTCAGGCCGCTGCTAAAGCAGCGGCTGCAACAATACCTACTTTTTCATGCATGTGTACATGCCTAATTTTTCTGGCCTCTGGTGCTACACTGTGGCTGCAAAAAAACAAAAAACAAAAAAAAAGGCACATACATGTGTCAATTCCCCTTTGTGATCGTTACCTTGTTGTGGTGAAGGGGCTTGCGTATCACAATGAAGCGATCACCTCTAAGAGTGTGTTGGCACACCCCAGATGATAAGGTCGTTGCTTCATTGTGAACAGACCAAAAGCGATCCGCGGGATAATTTTTCATAGAAAAAACATTAATTTTCTTTCATTCTTTCTGCGGAGCTGGGTATTTTTTGGCCGCGTTACTGAATGCTCATGAACAATGGCTGTAGGCTCATGCGTCCTTTTGGGGAGGTGACAAACCTGGTGGTCAGTCGAACCCAAGGCAACATCATCGACCTCATCCCATATGCGTTTTTTCTGGAGCGTGCCCTGCGAAGAGTACTGGATCAGGCTGTAGATGAGCATGAAGAGGAAGAGTTGTGGTCCCCATCACCACCAAAGCAGCCTTGTCGTTGTCAATTGCTGGACCTGTGGCAACGCAGAGAGATCAGTCTGAAGAAGAGAAGTCAGAGGAGGAAGGTGGCTTTGAGGAGGTGGAATACCAGCCACAGCAGGCGTCCCAGGGGGCTTGTTGTCACCTTTCGGGGACCCTTGGTGTTGTACGTGGCTGGGTGGAGGAAGAGACCTTCAATGATGTCAGTGAGGACAAGGAACGGGACATGGCTAGCTTGGTATCCAACCTTGTGCAAATGGGGAGTTTGCGGTTGTGCAAATGGACTGACTGACTGTCTGTTAAACGGGGAGTTTGGTCTGTCAGAGTTTGGTCTGTCACTGTGAAGCGGGCGTAACCCTTACACTACTTGACCGATACAACATCATACCTGATGGTATTCACACACTGGATGTTTTAAAGCACGTTATTCCAAACAATTTAGGAATGTTAGGTGATTTATGCCCTTTATGGATCAAAACCCGACTCTGCGTCAACTACGTAATTTTCCATGGGAGTTTTGCCATGGATCCCCCTCCGGCATGCCACAGTCCAGGTATTAGTCCCCTTGAAACAACTTTTCCATCACTATTGTGGCCAGAAAGAGTCCCTGTGTGTTTTAAAATTCGCCTGCCTATTGAAGTCTATGGCGATTCGCCCGGTTCGCGAACATTTGCCGATGTTCGCGTTCGCCGTTCGCGAACGGCGAATTTTAGGTTCGCGACATCACTAGTCATTACAGGAGATCCTACTTCCATCATGAAATGCAACATTGTAGGCTCCCCTTGGGATGCGGAAAGTAGATTGTCCATTTCATCTTGTATCAAGGATCTTATAGGGCAGCCACTCTCTTTGATTACCAGAAGCTCAGGTCCCTGCACAGGCATTTTAGTATAAAAGACTCTATTCACCACAAACTCCCTGTTGGGGACAACACTGTTGTCAATGTTCTTACTCCAGCCACAAACAACACCCCAACACACCATCCATGGGAGGGATGAAATGTCCCTCTTGAAGCCTGTCCTCACTACCAGTACCCCAATCCTCCTCCACAGTACAGCAACTACAGAGTTTGTCAGCACTCCCTAAACTATTCCAACACACCGACAAATTGCTGCTAGGGATCTACTGAGGCACAAAAAAAGCCCCCATTGTGGACCATTTTAACCCTGTTTACCGCAGTTGAAAGGTGATGCAGGGCACTATGCATCTTTTAAAACCATAAATGTGTCAGTACTGAAAACCTTGAACTGCCTGGATTCTCTGCAAGCCCACTATTTTTTTCCCCTGCTGTAGCAAATTGGATCATGCTTTGCTGGGGTTTTTTTTTTCACCTTCCTCTGGATCAACTGCGGGTATAGGATTGTGTATATGGGATTGTATGGTTGGGTTTTCAATACTTTTTTTTTTTTTGGTTGAACCAGATGGACTTGTGTCTTTTCTCAACCTGACTAACTATGTAACTATGTAGCGAATCTAAACCTCATCTTTGTCAGGGAGTTAAAATACACAGTCTTGACAAAATAAAAGAGTAAGAGGGGACATGACTGAAACCTTGTCAAATATGTTAAAGCTAAAGCCCCGTACACACGCACAGATCGTCGTCATACAAATGTTCGTCTTTTCTCCCCGGGATGTCGGTGTCTGTTGAAAAGTGCAAAGACAGCACAAGGACAGCACAAGAATTTTGTCCGCAGACTTCAGCTGACTGCAGAAGTGATGTCATGTAATGGTTAACTTTCCCTGTGTTTTTTATTTTCTGAGCATGCCCAGTCTTGCAAATCTGCGGTCTGTCGGCTGATTTCTGTACTGACAGGCGAACAATCGTCCGTTCTGGTGTCCGCAGACAAAAATTTTCATGTTTGCAAGAAAGACTCTTGTCCGCGGATTGTGTGCAGACAGCTGTCGGAGGCACCATACTAACACGCGTACAATCGGCAGATCTTTCGTCCGCCGACGTTTGTATGACGACGATCTGTGCGTGTGTACGGGGCTTAAGGCAACACTGCACCATGCCTCTTACAGGTGTAGAGGTGTAATAAACACATACTGTATGAGGTCAGGGCCGAGTGTGTGAGACTGGGCATGTCATTTAAAGCTGGTCCTGTATATTGGTATAAAAATAGTTGTCAAAGCTAAACATTAATGGCTAATTAAATAATCATTTTTGTTGTGAAAGAACACAGCTGTACCAATTATTGCTGTGACTTTCTAATTTGCAACACAAACCATGAAAAAATAGCTTATTGGTTCTGCTCAATTGCTTATTCTGATTTCAGCACTGAACATAAATAGAAAATATATACACTTTTTAAGTCTTAACCCCTACATTACCTACATTACATTATCTACTTTACGCAAAAGATATACATGCAAATGTTAGAAATACTAAGCAATCATGTGTCCTCACCTGGACTGCTGTTAGAAATCACATGGCCCCGTACAGCCTACCTGACGCCCCCCTTCCCCCCCCCCCCCCTGGAGGCCGCCACCACCACCCCATCCCTTCCCCCTCCCCCCCTTCCTTCCATGCAAAAACGTTAAAAGTATATTTTCACAAAAAAATACATGAAAATCATTATTAATGGCCACAAATAGTGTTGAGCGAACACGGACTGTATTATTCGTGTTCGTACCGAATAATTGGATTTTTTGTACCCGAACACGGACACTTTACTGTATGTTCGGGTAAAAATCCGTGTTCGGTCGTTTTATTTCCGGGTTTTGCATGCTTTGGCGCTCTTTTCATGGCGGGCTTTCAACAGCCAATCAACAATCGTTTAACTGGTGTGCCTTAAGCCATCCCAGCCATGCCTGCAAATGTCTCAGTAGCTGTGATTGGCCGTCTGAAGCATGTGACCAAGTCTTTATAAGTTCGAGGCAGCCGCAGCGGCGTCATTATGCTGCTTAGATTCAGGGACAGAGCACACATCAACGTGCTGGCTGCTGATTAGGGAAAGATAGGCAGGAAAAAACCATTTGTGTCCGGATAGAATTGAGGGACAGGTCGGAGTGTTTAGGCAGGGCGAGTTGTAGGCATTTTAGGGATAGAGTCTGCTGAATTATATAGGGTCAGTGTCTTCTACAAACTACAATCGATATTGCTGTGTGGGGTGAATCTGCACTCAATCCTGATCTACGATCTCTTCTCAATCCTGTTAGGGACAGAGTCTGCTGAATTTTAGGGAAACTGTGTTCTACAAACTACAATCGATATTGCTGTGTGGGGGGTGGGGTGAATCTGCACTCAATCCTGATCTACGATCTCTTCTCAATCCTGTTAGGGACAGAGTCTGCTGAATTTTAGGGAAACTGTGTTCTACAAACTACAATCGATATTGCTGTGTGGGGGGTGGGGTGAATCTGCACTCAATCCTGATCTACGATCTCTTCTCAATCCTGTTAGGGACAGAGTCTGCTGAATTTTAGGGAAACTGTGTTCTACAAACTACAATCGATATTGCTGTGTGGTGTGGGATTGGAGATAGGCAGGTGTCAGTGATCCACATCCATTTTTCTGTGTGTGAGCTGCAGTGAACACAATCTTTTTGGGCTGCAGTGAACACAATCTTTTTGGGCTGCAGTGAACACAATCTTTTTGGGCTGCAGTGAACACAATCTTTTTGGGCTGCAGTGAACACAATCTTTTTGGGCTGCAGTGAACACAATCTTTTTGGGGTGCAGTGAACAAAATCTTTTTGGGGTGCAGTGAACACAATCCTTTTTGGTGTGCAGTGAACACAATCTTTGTGGGGTGCAGTGAACAAAATCCTTTGTGGGGTGCAGTGAACACAATCTTTTTGGGGTGCAGTGAACAAAATCCTTTTTGGGGTGCAGTGAACAACATCCTTTTTGGGGTGCAGTGAACACAATCTTTTTGGGGTGCAGTGAACAAAATCCTTTGTGGGGTGCAGTGAACACAATCTTTTTGGGGTGCAGTGAACACAATCTTTTTGGGGTGGAGTGAACAACATCCTTTTTGGGGTGCAGTGAACAAAATCCTTTTTGGGGTGCAGTGAACAAAATCATTTTTGGGGTGCAGTGAACACAATCTTTTTGGGGTGCAGTGAACACAATCTTTTTGGGGTGCAGTGAACACAATCTTTGTGGGGTACAGTGAACAGAATCTTTGTGGGGTGCAGTGAACACAATCTTTGGGGGGTACAGTGAACACAATCTTTGTGAGGTGCAGTGAACACAATCTTTGTGGGGTGCAGTGAACACAATCATTGTGGGGTGCAGTGAACTCAATCTTTGTGGGGTACAGTGAACACAATCTCATACTGAAGGTTTGAGGGTGCTGCCTGTTCCATACTCCCCCTACTCCTCATCTAGCCTTTTAGGGGTACAAACAATAGTAATTGGGGCCTAGTGTGGTTGTGTACGTGTGATATACATACACTTTTTTGGGATCATATTTTCTATTCCGCTATTTAATCAAAAACCTTTGGGGATCAGTTAAATTGGGGGATAGTCTGTGTTGGTACGTGTGAGAGAGATCCACCTTTCCAAGTTGTTGGGGTTCATCTCATACTTCTGAAGGTTTGAGGGTGCTGCCTGTTCCATACTCCCCCTACTCCTAGCCTTTTAGGGGTACAAACAATAGTAATTGGGGCCTAGTGTGGTTGTGTACGTGTGATATACATACACTTTTTTGGGATCATATTTTCTATTCCGCTATTTAATCAAAAACCTTTGGGGATCAGTTAAATTGGGGGATAGTCTGTGTTGGTACGTGTGAGAGAGATCCACCTTTCCAAGTTGTTGGGGTTCATCTCATACTTCTGAAGGTTTGAGGGTGCTGCCTGTTCCATACTCCCCCTACTCCTAGCCTTTTAGGGGTACAAACAATAGTAATTGGGGCCTAGTGTGGTTGTGTACGTGTGATATACATACACTTTTTTGGGATCATATTTTCTATTCCGCTATTTAATCAAAAACCTTTGGGGATCAGTTAAATTGGGGGATAGTCTGTGTTGGTACGTGTGAGAGAGATCCACCTTTCCAAGTTGTTGGGGTTCATCTCATACTTCTGAAGGTTTGAGGGTGCTGCCTGTTCCATACTCCCCCTACTCCTAGCCTTTTAGGGGTACAAACAATAGTAATTGGGGCCTAGTGTGGTTGTGTACGTGTGATATACATACACTTTTTTGGGATCATATTTTCTATTCCGCTATTTAATCAAAAACCTTTGGGGATCAGTTAAATTGGGGGATAGTCTGTGTTGGTACGTGTGAGAGAGATCCACCTTTCCAAGTTGTTGGGGTTCATCTCATACTTCTGAAGGTTTGAGGGTGCTGCCTGTTCCATACTCCCCCTACTCCTAGCCTTTTAGGGGTACAAACAATAGTAATTGGGGCCTAGTGTGGTTGTGTACGTGTGATATACATACACTTTTTTGGGATCATATTTTCTATTCCGCTATTTAATCAAAAACCTTTGGGGATCAGTTAAATTGGGGGATAGTCTGTGTTGGTACGTGTGAGAGAGATCCACCTTTCCAAGTTGTTGGGGTTCATCTCATACTTCTGAAGGTTTGAGGGTGCTGCCTGTTCCATACTCCCCCTACTCCTAGCCTTTTAGGGGTACAAACAATAGTAATTGGGGCCTAGTGTGGTTGTGTACGTGTGATATACATACACTTTTTTGGGATCATATTTTCTATTCCGCTATTTAATCAAAAACCTCTGGGGATCAGTTAAATTGGGGGATAGTCTGTGTTGGTACGTGTGAGAGAGATCCACCTTTCCAAGTTGTTGGGGTTCATCTCATACTTCTGAAGGTTTGAGGGTGCTGCCTGTTCCATACTCCCCCTACTCCTAGCCTTTTAGGGGTACAAACAATAGTAATTGGGGCCTAGTGTGGTTGTGTACGTGTGATATACATACACTTTTTTGGGATCATATTTTCTATTCCGCTATTTAATCAAAAACCTCTGGGGATCAGTTAAATTGGGGGATAGTCTGTGTTGGTACGTGTGAGAGAGATCCACCTTTCCAAGTTGTTGGGGTTCATCTCATACTTCTGAAGGTTTGAGGGTGCTGCCTGTTCCATACTCCCCCCTACTCCTAGCCTTTTAGGGGTACAAACAATAGTAATTGGGGCCTAGTGTGGTTGTGTACGTGTGATATACATACACTTTTTTGGGATCATATTTTCTATTCCGCTATTTAATCAAAAACCTTTGGGGATCAGTTAAATTGGGGGATAGTCTGTGTTGGTACGTGTGAGAGAGATCCACCTTTCCAAGTTGTTGGGGTTCATCTCATACTTCTGAAGGTTTGAGGGTGCTGCCTGTTCCATACTCCCCCTACTCCTAGCCTTTTAGGGGTACAAACAATAGTAATTGGGGCCTAGTGTGGTTGTGTACGTGTGATATACATACACTTTTTTTGATCATATTTCCTATTCCGCTATTCAATAAAAACCTTTGAGGATCAATTGAATTGCGGGATAGTCTGTGTCGGTACGTGTGAGAGAGATCCACCTTTCCAAGTTGTTGGGGTTCATCTCATACTTCTGAAGGTTTGAGGGTGCTGCCTGTTCCATACCCCCCCTACTCCTCATCTAGCCTTTTAGGGGTACAAACAATAGTAATTGGGGCCTAGTGTGGTTGTGTACGTGCGAGATACATACACTTTTTTTGATCATATTTCCTATTCCGCTATTCAATAAAAACCTTTGAGGATCAATTGAATTGCGGGATAGTCTGTGTCGGTACGTGTGAGAGAGATCCACCTTTCCAAGTTGTTGGGGTTCATCTCATACTTCTGAAGGTTTGAGGGTGCTGCCTGTTCCATACCCCCCCTACTCCTCATCTAGCCTTTTAGGGGTACAAACAATAGTAATTGGGGCCTAGTGTGGTTGTGTACGTGCGAGATACATACACTTTTTTTGATCATATTTCCTATTCCGCTATTCAATAAAAACCTTTGAGGATCAATTGAATTGCGGGATAGTCTGTGTCGGTACGTGTGAGAGAGATCCACCTTTCCAAGTTGTTGGGGTTCATCTCATACTTCTGAAGGTTTGAGGGTGCTGCCTGTTCCATACCCCCCCTACTCCTCATCTAGCCTTTTAGGGGTACAAACAATAGTAATTGGGGCCTAGTGTGGTTGTGTACGTGCGAGATACATACACTTTTTTTGATCATATTTCCTATTCCGCTATTCAATAAAAACCTTTGAGGATCAATTGAATTGCGGGATAGTCTGTGTCGGTACGTGTGAGAGAGATCCACCTTTCCAAGTTGTTGGGGTTCATCTCATACTTCTGAAGGTTTGAGGGTGCTGCCTGTTCCATACTCCCCCTACTCCTCATCTAGCCTTTTAGGGGTACAAACAATAGTAATTGGGGCCTAGTGTGGTTGTGTACGTGCGAGATACATACACTTTTTTTGATCATATTTCCTATTCCGCTATTCAATAAAAACCTTTGAGGATCAATTGAATTGCGGGATAGTCTGTGTCGGTACGTGTGAGAGAGATCCACCTTTCCAAGTTGTTGGGGTTCATCTCATACTTCTGAAGGTTTGAGGGTGCTGCCTGTTCCATACCCCCCCTACTCCTCATCTAGCCTTTTAGGGGTACAAACAATAGTAATTGGGGCCTAGTGTGGTTGTGTACGTGCGAGATACATACACTTTTTTTGATCATATTTCCTATTCCGCTATTCAATAAAAACCTTTGAGGATCAATTGAATTGCGGGATAGTCTGTGTCGGTACGTGTGAGAGAGATCCACCTTTCCAAGTTGTTGGGGTTCATCTCATACTTCTGAAGGTTTGAGGGTGCTGCCTGTTCCATACCCCCCCTACTCCTCATCTAGCCTTTTAGGGGTACAAACAATAGTAATTGGGGCCTAGTGTGGTTGTGTACGTGCGAGATACATACACTTTTTTTGATCATATTTCCTATTCCGCTATTCAATAAAAACCTTTGAGGATCAATTGAATTGCGGGATAGTCTGTGTCGGTACGTGTGAGAGAGATCCACCTTTCCAAGTTGTTGGGGTTCATCTCATACTTCTGAAGGTTTGAGGGTGCTGCCTGTTCCATACTCCCCCTACTCCTCATCTAGCCTTTTAGGGGTACAAACAATAGTAATTGGGGCCTAGTGTGGTTGTGTACGTGCGAGATACATACACTTTTTTTGATCATATTTCCTATTCCGCTATTCAATAAAAACCTTTGAGGATCAATTGAATTGCGGGATAGTCTGTGTCGGTACGTGTGAGAGAGATCCACCTTTCCAAGTTGTTGGGGTTCATCTCATACTTCTGAAGGTTTGAGGGTGCTGCCTGTTCCATACCCCCCCTACTCCTCATCTAGCCTTTTAGGGGTACAAACAATAGTAATTGGGGCCTAGTGTGGTTGTGTATGTGCGAGATACATACACTTTTTTTGATCATATTTCCTATTCCGCTATTCAATAAAAACCTTTGAGGATCAATTGAATTGCGGGATAGTCTGTGTCGGTACGTGTGAGAGAGATCCACCTTTCCAAGTTGTTGGGGTTCATCTCATACTTCTGAAGGTTTGAGGGTGCTGCCTGTTCCATACTCCCCCTACTCCTCATCTAGCCTTTTAGGGGTACAAACAATAGTAATTGGGGCCTGGTCCTCCTCCACCGCCGCTTCCACCTACACCGCCCATAGGTGTGCGCAGCCTATTGCATTAAGGTGTGCACCCCAAAGTTGAAATACACATGCATGTGTTTGCCAGCAGGGAGAGTAATGTATCGGGGCCATGTACCTGTAGGCAAGGAGAAATAGAGCAGAGCAGGTCCCAGGGAGATCTTTCCCATCTCCTCACTGGCAATGCTATGTGCCCTAGGTGATTAGGGTGTGCCCAGGCACACCCAGCACACCCTGTGCGCACGCCTATGTCACCGCCACATCCACCACCACCTCAACCTCCCTCCTACTCCATATGGGCCTCGTCCTTCAGAGATGAAGAAGAACATTGTTTTATTTTTCTGTTTTTTTTTGTTGTTTTAAGTTATTTCCCTATCCACATTTGTTTGCAGAGCACTTGCCATGCTCTTAATTACGTTTTGCTGCCATTTGCAGCACTCTAGCCCTTTCCTTTGGTGTTTTAGAGCCATTTTAGTGCCTTAAAGTTCGGGTCCCCATTGACTTCAATGGGGTTCGGTGTCCGGGAAAAGTTCGGTAAAAGTCCGGGACACGGACCCGGACTTTTTTTTAAAGTTCGGCCGAACCCGTCGAACACGGACATCTAGGTGTCCGCTCAACCCTAGCCACAAACATTCCGTCATACATAAAAAATATAAATTCTATCTTCAAGCCAAAATTCCCACCAAACAATAATGCACATATTCCACCAACTCCCAGCACCAATCTTTGCACCCCCCCCATCCCCCCAACACCCCCCCCCCCCAGCTCAAATCCAAACTTATTCTCCCCTCCTAGCACACATCTCCCTTTTCTTCTCAAACTTTCTATTCTAGCGCAAATCTTCTCCCCCAAATCCCGCCCAATCCCTTCTATTAGCCCAAATTCCCCCACCCTTTCCTGGCACAAAATCCCCCCATCTCCCCTCCCAGCACAAATCTTCTTTTTCAATCCCCCTCCTAGGACAAATTCCCACAAATCTCTCTTCCATCCCCCCTAAATGACCATTCCCAGCACAAATTCTTCCTCCCTACCCGAATCCCCCCCCCCACAGCACTAATCCCCAATCCCCTCCTAGCTCAAACATCCCCTGTCATGGTTCAACCCCCCCCCCCAAACCCTCCTCCCAGCACATATCCCCTCCCACCACCTATATATATATATATACACTCACCGCCCACTTTATTAGGTACACCTGTTCAATTGCTTGGTAACACAACTTGCTAATTATCCAATTATATGACAGCAACTCAATGCATTTAGGCATCTAGACATGGTGAAGACGACCTACTGAAGTTCAAACCGGGCATCAGAAATGGGAAGAAAGGGGATTTAAGTGACTTAAAATGTGGCATAGTTGTCGGTGCCAGGCGGGCTGGTCTAAGTATTTTAAAAACTGCTGATCTACTGGGATTTTCACGCACAACCATTTCTAAGGTTTACAGAGAATTGTTGAAAAAGAGAAAATATCCAGTTATGTGGATGAAAATGCCTTCCTGATGTCAGAGGAGAATGGGTAGACTGGTTTATGATGATAGAAAGGCAACAGTAACTCAAATAACCACTCGTTAAAACCAAGGTATGCAGAATACCATCTCTGAACATACAACACATCAAAACTTGAAGCAGATGGGCTACAGCAGCAGAAGACCACACTGGGTGCCACTCCTGTCAGCCGAGAACAGGAAACTGAGGCTACAATTTGCACAGGCTCACCAACATTGGACAATAGAAGATTGGAATAATGTTGCCTGGTCTGATAAGTCTCAATTTCAGCTTCAACATTCAGATGGTAGGGTCAGAATTTGGCATAAACCACATTAAAGCATTGATCCACCTTGCCTTGTATCAGCGGTTCAGGCTGTGGTGTAACAATGTGGAGGATATTTTCTTGGCACACTTTTGGACCCTTTGTACCACTTGAGCATCGTTTAAATGCCAAAGCCTACCTAAGTATTGTTGCTGGCCATGTCCATACCTTTATGACTACAGTGTACTCATCTTCTGATGGTTCCTTCCAGCAGGAAAATGCACCATGTCACAAAGCTCAAATCATCTCACCACTGGTTTCTTGAACATGACAATGAGGTCACTGTACTCCAATGGCCTCCACAGTCAACAGATCTCAATCCAATAGAGCACCTTTGGGATGCAGTGGAACAGGAGATTTGCATCATGGATGTGCAGCCGACAAATCTGAAGCAACTGCATGATGCTATCATGTCAATATGGACAGAAATCCATGAGGAATGTTTCCAACACTTTGTTGAATCCATGCCACAAACAATAAGGCAGTTCTGAAGGCAAAAGGGGGTCCAACCCAGTACTAGCAAGGTGTACCTAATAAAGTGGCCGGTGAGTGTATTTTAATTGTTATTTTTTTTTTAATAGAAGAAAAAAGTAAATCAAATCTTTAAACCACTTCAAACCAGCATCAATTCTTACACTTTGTACACTTTGTACACTTGCACAAAGTCAGGGATTTTGTGGGCTTAGAGTCAGGTATATGATTAACCAAATACACCAATCAGGCGCTAATTATCTTCAATTTCATATGTAGTTTGATACACAGTGATTAAGTGAAACAGCTGTGTAGGAGGGTTAAAACTGGGTGAGGAACAGCCAAACTCTGATACTGAGGTGAGATTGTGGAAGCCAGTTATATGTCACAGGTAATACACCATGGCAAGACAGCACAGCAACAGGCAAAAGGTAGTTATATTGCATCAGAAAATTCTCTACCAGTTAAAGATATTAAAGAGGTTGTAAACCGATATTTTTTTTTTTCTTTTCTTTACATCCTGAAATATAAAGACATAATGAGCTAGTATGCATCGCATACTAGCTCATTATCAAATACTTACCTTAGAACGAGCCCTCGCCGCGCCGCTCTCTTACCTCTATGACGAGCGACATGTACAGTCGCCCGTCTTCCGGGATCGCGGCATCCGGCCATCTGATTGGCCGGAGCCGCGGTGACGTCACTCCCGCGCACGCGCGCGGGAGCCGACGGTCACGGCACAGGGCTCTGAAGGAACGGCACGATCTGCCGTTCCTTCAGAGCGCATGCGCCAGTGACGTCACTGGCTGCATCAAATGTAAATATCTCCTAAACGGTACATGTTTAGGAGATATTTACAGTACCTATAGGTAAGCCTTAACATAGGCTTACCTATAGGTACAACTTCCTGAGGAGGGTTTACTTCCTCTTTAAAGCTGACTGGGGTTTCAAGATGTGCTGTTCAAGTTCTTTTGAAGAAGCACAAAGAAGCAGACAACATTGAGGACTGTAGATGCAGTGGTCAGCCAAGGAAATTTAATGCAGCAGATGACACATTATGCCTACTTCTCTTTGACATTGGAAGATGACCAGAGTGGTACAATAATGAGTGTTTGCAGGCAACAGTGAAGCATGGTGTAGGTTCATTGCAAGTTTGGGGCTGCATTTCTGTAAATGGATTTGGAGATTTGTTCAGGAACAAAGGTGTTCTCAATGCTGAGAAATATAGGCCGATACTCAGGGCTTTTTTTCAGCTGAGACTCAGTTCCACCACCTCCAGCTCGGGACCTCTTCTCACCACTATTACTTATAAACACAGAAGTTCAGCCTCAGTGTTTACAAGTGCCAGCTTGTCTTCCAACGGCTCCCACAGATCTGATCTTCTAAGCGGCTCCCACTGAGTGCAGGATGGGGACAAGGGAGATGAGGATGCCGACACCCTCACTTGATCATCTTCCTGCAAGTGAAAGAGGCGGAACCACCTATAGTGTTCGGGAAGATACTAGAGGTAGGTCGGTGCTTCTACAGTAACAAAAGTGTGGTGGCACTTTTAAGGGGGGGGGGATGCATGCAGTGGTCAGACCTGAAGAGGGGTGAAAGTGAGATGTGGATGGAAGAGTGCAGGGGTAAGAAGCTGTGGAAGAAGGCTGAATCCTGCACTCTGAGTGTGTGTGTGTAGTGCACCCCAGAGCTCTGCACTGTGTATGCAGCACATACCTGTACTCTGCACTGTGTATTCAGCACACCCCTAAAATCTGCACTGTGTATGCAGCACACCCCTAAACTCTGCAATGTGTATGTAGTGCACTCCCAAACTCTGCACTCTGTGTGTAGCCACCCCAACACTGCACTCTATACATAATGCACTCCTGGTAATTAATGCCCCTTTAGGACCCTGCCGCTGTTAGTAAAATTTACCACACCCACTATTTGCTGCAGTTTAAAGAGGGTGTGTGTGTGGGGGGGGGTGGATATGGGGGGTTGTGCTTGAGTTCCTGCACCTATTTTTTGAGAAAAAAATCCCTGCCGATACTTCTCCATCATGCCATACCTTTAGGGAGGCTCATGATTTGGTCCAAATTTATTCTGCAGCATGACAACAACCCCAAAACATACAGCCAATGCCATTAAGAACTATCTGTAACATAAAGAAGAACAAGGAGTCCTGTAAGCGATGCTTTGGCCATCAGAGAGCCCTGATCTTAATATCATCAAGTCTTTCTGGGATTACATGAAAAGAAAGAAGGAAATGAGGCAGCCTAAATCCACAGAATATCCGTGGTTAGTTCGCCAAGATGTTTACAATGTACCTGCCAAGTTCCTTCAAAACCTGTGTGCAAGTGTACCTAGAAGAATTGATGCTGTTTTGAAGGCAAAGGATGGTCACACCAAATATTGATTTTATTTTGATTTCTCTTCTGCTCATTTACTTTCCTTTTTGTTGATTGATAAAAATAAACTATTAACCCTTTTATTTCTGAAAGAATTCTTAATTTACAGCATTTTTCACACCTGCCTAAAACGTTTGCACAGTATTGTATGCTAGGTGCTGTTGCTGCATAAAATCATCATGATGCCTCCAGGCAGTACTAAGCTCCCTGTTGTTCTGCACCCTATGATAATTATGTGATCAGCTATGATGATGCAATGCACTTAGACTCAAAGCTGCTGCTAGGATGGCCACTATAAAATTAGTAGTACCTGATGTGGGAACCCGCTGCCTCTTCCACCTCTCTCACTCTCTTAGTATATTCTGGCAAGGCAAAGTTCCACATTCCACACTGCCTGTATACAACTATAGCATATTTAACACTGCCTGATATAACTGACTATCAGTAGGCAAACCAGATGTTAATCCACCACTTCCAAAAACCAGCTCCTGTCACAATCTGGGCGTGGGGGTAACTCTTCTTTGGGCACTTCTGCCATGATATGAGTAGCTACAGAGGGCTAAGGAATGCAATTTTCACTAAGCCTAAAGCATCACTAAAAATCCCAAAGCAAAGATTCTGGACGGCTGTACTTCCAAAAATACTCTTTATTGAAGCTTCATGTGACAGGTGTTTAACAGATGGAGCAGGTGACAAAGAAGTAGATGTGTTTCATGCAAATCTTAGCACTTAGGCATTACCTCAAAATCACCTAGAGCCCTGATACCTAACTTTCGGCCATTTGATATTTATTATTTGGCCTTGATTTGGTTCCCATTCATATTATGCCTTGCATTAATCCATACGTGTCAGTAATGCCTTATCGTGCATTACAGAGGTCAATGTTAGGGCAGCCATTCATTTTTAATGTACTGTGCACCTTAATTTATTAAGAAACAAACATGACCCTTTTTGCTTACTTACATCAAGAATACCGGCATGGCCTGTTCTTAGCTGTAGCTGTGTTTTGATCATGGTACTGTTTTTGTATCTCATGAATGAGAGGGCAGAACATGGGGAAAATTGATTTTCCTTCGCCTGTTAAGAATGCTATCCTATGCTGAAAAGGGGAGTCTGTAGCAACCCTGTCATTTTTAAAAATCCAAATTTAGGCCCTAACATTTGGGAAATTATCCATGATTAGTATAAAAATGGGCTTGTGACTGCTACAAATATATTATAAGGCTGCTCAGTACTGTGATCCCAGAAAAAAATGCCCACTGTAACATTCTGAAACCTTTATTTTTAAGAAATATACTTATTTACAATCTTTTTTTTTTTACAGATACCAATAATTCTGTAATGCAAGGAAATGTCTGGTTGGATACAGATTGAATGGTTTATTAAATATGCTTGGTAAATCTAAAGGCACTTGTATTGAGAGTGAATTTTGGTTGCAATTTACTGTATATGATAACCTTTATGCAATAAGATGTTTCAAAACAGTGCAAATCAATATGCTGTATTAGATAGACACTGGACATACATAGGTGGTTTTGATGGTCTGCATATATTAACCAGTTTAAAGAGAAAACAATCCTTTATATTTATTAATTATTTACGTGGCTTTTCAGTGCCACGTCCCTATTGAATTTACAGAGAAGAAAAGGGAGGGTTAATCCCTAAGGTATGGTGTGATTTTTAATGACACAAAACTAAATATAGTTCAAATACAAAGTTTATTACAAAAGTAGACTCTTTTAAAAGATAAAAAACACTTTTTCAATAAAAATCATGTTTAAGGGTACATTCATTTTTTACATCATCAACTCATTTGCAGTATACAAACATACCTAGTTACGTGTCTGAGCAGTATGCATTTGGTTTTGTTTCTCTGCAATACTCAATGCATTTTTTGGACTTCGGTCCACTTCACTAGGAGTTTGCTAGCGGAGTATATGCATATTTCACTAAATATGAGAAGAACATACATAAGATATTACAGTCACACAGCAAAAAGCAAAATATCAATCTTGTCATGTATCCATGCACAATCCCAACCCCTACCTGGACTGAGCTGGGTGCAGGGGGAGCCAAACTGATACCTTAAAGGGGGACAAACAGGCAAAACCTAGAACTGGAGGAGTGCAGCTGCATGTGTGCCTGGCTGTGGGGCAATTACTGAAAAAAAGAATCTGGGCAATTTCCAGCAGCTCCTTCAGAGGTATCAGTAAGCAATTTGGTTTACTTTTGACTGCAGTTACAGATGTAATTTGGTCCAGGTTTCTACCAGCTTTGCACATCCAGGTCTTGCAATTTTTGTACAATATTTTGACAGACTTGCTTTAACTCTGTTAGGTTGCTTAATTTTCACTGTTTAAACTCGTTGCTTTGATTGTAATCTTAAAGTGGTTCTAAAGCTAAAATGTTTTTTATGTTATTGTATTCCCTGCATTAAAATCAGTCTGTATATGCAGTAAAGCATGTTTGGTATATTCACTGTGGACAGGGCAGCAATCAGAAATTTTGGGGCCCCTTACAAAGCTTTAGGCCTGGGTTCCCCAGGGCCTGACCACCAACATTCCCCATGGCCCGCCCACTGGCCCTCATACCAAATCTGCCACCTGGCCATCCCACTGAGTCTTTCGGTGCCCCCACTTTTATTTTAACACTCTTAAAACTTAATATATGAAAATGAAAAGTGTATTATTCCCCATCCCTGCATAGAATTATCCATTCCTCTCCAAAATGTATCCCCATAGCCGCCCAGAATTATCCATCCCTTTCCACAATGTATTCCCATCCCCGCCCAGAATTATCCATTCCTCTCTACAATGTATCCCCATCCCTGCCCAGAATCCTGGAGAGTTGTGGATTAATCTGGGCGGGGCTGGGGATTGTTGTGGAAAGGGATGGATAATTCTGGATCGGGATGGGGATACATTGCAGAGAGGGATGGATAATTCTGGGCAGGGATGAGGATACATTGTGGAAAGGAATGGATAATTCTGGGCGGGGATGGGGATACTATGTGGAAAGGGATGGATAATTCTGGGCAAGGATCGGGATACATTGTGGAAAGGGATAGATAATTCTGGGAGAGGATGGAGATACATTGGAGAGGGATGGATAATTATGGGTGAGGATCGGGATACATTGTGGAAAGGGATAGATAATTCTGGGCGAGAATGGGGATATATTGTGGTGAGGGATGGATAATTCTGGGCGATGATGGGCATATCAAATCAAAATAGTGCAGCGCTAATCACAAAAAAAAATAATATATACGAAAATGAAGATCATGAAAAAGTCCATGTAAGAATGATCAAATCCAGGAGAAAACGGTAGATGACACCAACTTTACCAGAGAGAGCCACACACAGATAGAGGTAAGGATGGTGACTGGAAATTCAGAAGGAAAATTCACACCCTATGTGATAAGGTAATCCCTTTACGGGATCAAGATGACCACTAGATTATAGGTGGTCAAATTAGACAATAAATCGATCAATCATCCCAGGACAGTGCTGCATCCAGGAACAGATATCACCCAACAGAACAGAGTGGCCATTCCGTCACAGGAGACCAGATTGCACTTTCATAGGCAATACTGCATATCGGGTCATCATATATCCAAATGCAATCCGATAGTAACAGATGTAAGGTTATGCTGTGGCATTCCTGCAGAGTTTGTTTCAGAAATCCTGGCTTCTGGGAGGGAAGCTGTGAGCCTCCAGCGTGATGTCGTCGCCGTCAAAGACCACGCCCTACATGTTTCGTCACATGTGACATCGTCTGGGGGTTGGTCTGGACGGCAAGGCATCACACCCACTGTCTTAAATAGGGCACAAACACCATATTGACTTCTGGCACATGCCCTTAACACAGATAGAAATGAAAGCAGGAACACTGATATAACACACACGGATCCAATCCTCCAGTGCTCAGCACAATAATTGCAGGATAAAGGATCGATACCAGACACACATTATTAAATGTGAATATAGATAGAAGTCGGTATCCTTAAAAGATAATAGAATTAATTAAAATAAAAGGACCCATAATGACAGTCCCTAAAAGATCATAAGAGATCACAATAACAGGATCCCTTAAAACAAAGATTAAATAAAGTACAAATAAAAATGTAATTGAATTTAAACTCGCAAGAACACTGCAACTTACAAAACAAGCATTAAAATATATATACAAAAATTGGCAAACTGCAATCATATCATTATAAAAAATGTGGACTGGGAGAAGAAAAGAAATCAAGCATTATTAAAAAAACAATTAATATCCCAATCCACATTAAGGCCAAATGGAACAAAAGATCTCATTTTAAAAATTTAAAGGGTTTCAAGATGAGAAATGGCTCTGACCATATTAGTACCTCTCCAGTTTGGCGTGACCTTGTCTATAGCAAAGAATGATGTCAGGTTCCTATCATGATGCCTAGCAAAATGCTTAGACAGATTATGCCCGCTGAAAACGCATTTAATATTCCCTACATGCTCCGAAAGGTGCACATGTAACTCCCGTTTAGTTCTTCCTATGTACTGTTTACAACAAGGGCATTGGATCATGTAAACCACATATTTGGAACTACAGGTAATAAACGTGTCGATCTCATATGTTCTTTCTGTGTGTGTTGATTGAAAAGTAGTGCATCTCCTCCCTCTGAAGGAGTTGATTTGGCAAATGCTACATTTTCTACAAGGAAAAAAAAAAACAGATAAAGACTGAAAAAAAGAGAGAGTTTTGGGTGGATCGATAACATTAGGCCCCTCTGAAAATAACCGTAGGGCACACTGGGCCCAACACTCTGCCATTTTTAAGGATATTCCAATGCCTCCTAAGAATCTTTTTAATAGAGAAATGTTGATCAGAATATCTAGTTAACATAGAGTAACTAAACTTATCCCCCTCAGAGATGTTACTCAGGGGCTTACGTAACAAGGCTTGCCTATCCATGACAGCTGCTTGATTAATGGTATTGTTAATCTCTGATTCTATATAACCTTTTTCCAGAAATCTGTTTTTCACAATATTGGCCTGTGAATAAAAATCCTCAATGCCAGTACAGTTACGCCTAATCCTTTGAAACTGGCCCTTAGGCACTCCATCCAACCAGGCTCCGTGATGGCAACTAGACCGAGGGATATATAGGCATTGCAGTCAGTATCTTTAAAATACATGGACGTACTTGCCCTTCTTCCCCTTCCTCTTCTTCTACCTCCTCTTCCCTCCCTTCTTTTGTTTATTGCGCCCACCGAAGGGTGAGGATATGAGCCTTGGGAACAGTTGGTCATCGCTTATGCATTTCATACCATGATAGAACTTTAGAACTGGCTTGCAAGTTCCTCCATTGACACATCAAGGTATACCACATCAACAAAAGATGCATGGGTGGGGTGGTGTCTATACCTCAGGACACAGTATGATCCCAAATGGGGGTCTCCCTGGGTGCTAGACATTGCTCCGAACCCTACTCTACATATCCTATTGGTCCTCCTAGCTCCAGGGAGATACCACTTATGTTCTACTGGTTTTCACCAATATGTGTTGTTAAGCTTTCTGTAACGTTGAAACTGTTCACTGTTCTGAGAGTTTCTGTTTCTTTTATTGAAAAAAAATCCAATAAAGTTTTTATTGAAAATAAATAAAATATGTGCATGTGACAAGTTTTTCCCCTTGTACCTTGATATCTAAATCCAAAAAGTGCAATTCAGAGTCACTCATCACATATTGCAGGCAGATGCCCCTAGTATTTTGATTCAGGTTTTCAAAGAAATTACTCAGAGAGTCAGGGTCCCCTCCCATATGTCAAAAATGTCATCAATATACCTTTTCCAGAGGCGTAGATGCTCAGGGGTCCGAGTCCAGATGTTATCTTTCTCCCAGTATGCCATAAATAAATTGGCAAGGCTGGGAGCAAACTTGGCCTCCATAGTTACCCCACAATTCTGTAGATAGAAGTTGCCCCCAAACCAGAAATAATTATGACTGGTAGAAAAAGTAAGTAATGCGATCAGAAATTCTCTCTAAAGTAACAGGAGGGACCCATCTTGATCCAGAAAATACTGGACTGCCTCAAGGCCATTTTGGTGCGGGATGATGGTATACAAGGAGACCATGTCTGCCGTGGCCAACAAGTAACCATCCTTCCACTCAAAGTCCTGTAACAGGGTAATCACCTGAGTCGTGTCCCTAAGATAGGATAGAGTTTGAACTACAAAGGGCTGTAGAAACTTGTCCACATACTTTCCTATCCTTGATGTCACAGAATCTATGCCACTTATGATAGGGCGCCCAGGTGGTTTATAGTATTTGGTAAATAATAAATGACAGGGACCCTAGGGAAAACGGGGATCAAATAGGTCTTTTCTTTTTTATTCAGAATACCTACACGGAACCCTTCATCAACAAGCCCTTTTAATTCCTTCCTATATTTCACTGTGGGATTAGACACCAACGGAAGATAGGTTAAACGATTGGAGAGGAGTCTATTCATCTCCTCCATGTAATTGCACTTGCCAAGGAGTATGATTCCTCCTCCATTATCAGCAGGGCTGATTACTAAATTTCTGCGTTCACAGATCTGCTTAAGGTCTAACTGTAAGGATGGATCAGTCTTAGATTTTAAGATGCTTAGACGTTCTACATCCTTTAGAACTACCTCCTTAAAAACTTGTAAGGAAGGAACTATGTTGCCTGGGGGATTAAATAAAGAGGCATTTGCTAGGCCAGTGTGTCTATAATCAGAGGTAGAAACAGCTTGTGCAGAGGATTGAATAGGATTAGTAAGAAAGTGCCTTTTGATATTCATTTTTCGAACAAATTTATGGACATCTATATAAGTCTCAAATCTATTCAGCTGACGGGAGGGCGCAAACTTAAGTCCTTTACTCAAAACCCTCTCCTCCTCAGTAGTCAGAATTACCGAACTGAGCATGAAAATGCCACTAGTTTCTAATGCTTCCTTTTTTATTGTCTAATTGGACCACCTATAATCTAGTGGTCATCTTGATCCGGTAAGGGGATTACCTTATCACATAGGGCACACATGTCAAACACAAGGCCCGGGGGCTGAATACGGCCCTCCAGGCCATTTCATGTGGCCCTCGCACCTCTCCTGCAGATTCGCCCCATGCTTCCTCCCGGCAGCAGCACAAAGTAACAACGTAAAGGGGTGCACTGGGATGTAAGGGAGGGCGGAGGACTCTTGACTTCTGATGGTGTGGGGGCTCTTGACATTTGATTTAAGGGGGGGGTGGGGTGCTCACTGCTTATAGGTATTTTGAGAATACTACGATTCTATGCCAGTTGAAAAGGAGGGTCGCACACCACTGGTATCATCCACAAGAAACATTATTGGAGACTTCAGACAGAACACCATGGCAGAACCATGTTCTCTCCAGTAAAGTTTCTTGTGGATGATACCAGCGGTGTGCGACCCTCCTTTTCAGACTTGCAGTAGATACATTTATAAACTCTTACAGATAAAATCAGCCCTTTGAGGGCAACCATAATGCTGATAAGGCCCGCAATGAAATTGAGTTTGACATTCCTGATATAGGGTGTGAATTTTTCTTCTAAATTTCCAGTTACCATCCTTACCTCTATCTGTGTGTGGCTCTCTCTGGGAACGTTGGTGTCATCTACCGTTTTCTCCTGGATTTGACCATTCATATATGGACTTTTTCATGATCTTCATTGTGGTATATATTATTTTATTCTGTGATTAGCACTGCACTATTTTGTTTTGATATTTGTTTTGGAAGCGTGTATTGTTATTCCAAGTGCTAGCAGCTTTACTCGTAGCGCAGTGTTTATTTTGTTTGCTATATGATGATTGGGATATATTGTGGAGAAGGATGGATGAATCTGGCCAGGGTGGGGATGAGGATGATGGAGTTGCATTGTGAAAATGGATGAGGATGATTCTGGGTGGGGATGTGAGTTACAGAGGGAAGAGGCTTTCCACAATGTAACTCCCACCTAGAATCATCCTCATCCATTTTCAGAATGCTACTGCATCATGCCAGCTTGTCCCATTTGAGGGCTCAGTAGAATAAATAAAGTGAGTTCAATCAACAGCACAAATGGCACAGCAGCAGCACATCACTGCACACAGTAAATTTGATCGGTGACTTTCTCTGCTATCTCGTATCTGCTCAATGCACATGCAAGGGCTGGGGCCAATTTCTCTTTTGACCAGCTGACCACACCCTCTGCCCAAGTGCTGCCCAATCAGATGAATATTAACTATCCTTGCAGCAGCAGGCTCTGCCTCAGCAGGAAACAAAGCGGAGAGAGCTGGTCAGGTTCACCTGCGGGGGTTGAGGTGGTTCCAGTAAAATTAATCACGACTGATTCTGTAGGGCAGGAGTGGGGAACCTTTTTTTTGCCAAGGGCATTTAGATATTTATAACTCATTTGGGGGCTATACAAAATTATCAACCTAAAAAATTAACCTGTTATATCTGAAACATTTAATTAACTCACCCCCTAATGTGATGACTGGAACTGCTTCTCTTTGGTGAGGTGTGTGATTTTAGCTGGTATTGATGATGTTGCTACTCACAACTGGTTTTCCAGGTTTGCGTCGGTCAGTCTGGAACGCAGTCGATTCTTTGTGGTGGTAAGTTTTGAAAATGACTTCTGGTGGGTACTGCTGGCTGGTACTGCTGGTGGGTACTGCTGGCTGGTACTGCTGGTGGGTACAGCTGGCTGGTACTGCTGGTGGGAAATTCTGGCTGGTTCTGCTGTGGGTACTGCTGGCTCAGGCTGGTACTGCGGCTCAGGCTGGTACTTCTGACTGGTACTGCTGTGGGTACTGCTAGCTCAGGCTGGTACTGCTGGCTGATACTAATGTAGGTACTGCTGGCTGGTACTGCTGGCTCAGGCTGGTACTGCTGTGGGTACTGCTGGCTGGTACTGTGGTGGGTACTGCTGTGGGTAGTGCTGGCTGGTACTGCTGTGGGTACAGCTGGCTCAGGCTGGTACTGCTGACTGGTACTGCTATGGGTACTGCTGGCTCAGGCTGGTACTGCTGTGGGTACTGCTGGCTCTGGCTGGTACTGCTGTGGGTACTGCTGGCTGGTACTGCTGTGGGTACTGCTGGCTCAGGCTGGTACTGCTGTGGGTACTGCTGGCGGGAAATGATGTCTAGAGACTCAGGGGGGGCACTGCACTGGAAGAAGATGCTTCCTGTATTGGTCAGACTCCTTACTGGCTGGGTGCATTTGATATCACTCCACCTGTGACTCACTCAAACTGTCAGAACAGAGCTGGAACTATACAGGAAAAATTGTCTCTGTTCTGACAGCTCAGTTGAGTCAGCCACAGACTCAGCGGCACGGGGGCCGGACCAAATTATTTCTGGGGCCACATATGGGTCATGCAGCCTCATAAGACAGGCAGAGAAGAATGAAAACTCCTCCTACAAGCTTTAACCAGACACTGATAGAAGTCATAAGATTATATGGGCCTATATACTGTCCTGTGTGCCTTGGGAGACCAGATATAGTGATTGCAGGGTTCTGGGTTTAGTAACACATTAGGGTAAAAAATGTTTTAGGACTTGTTGTGCTCCTACTCCCCCTTCTAAACACTGCCCCCACTCCTGGATCAATCTAATGCTGTCCCCGGCTGCAGTCTTCTCTCCTCTTTGCACAGGGACTAACAGGCAGCAGTGGGACTATTTGCTATTGCTGCTATCAGTCCAGGTCAGTAAGAAAGGAGTGGGGGGAGGGCAAACTTTGCTGTCAATAGATACACATAGCCCTTCTCGAGAACGAGCCCACACAAGTGCACCCATAGCAAGCATTTTATTATAGGGGCACACGTAAAAGAGGAGTAAAGAGTGCCAGCGGGGGACCCCAGAAGAAGAAGTTTGGGGCCGATTTGTGCAATATTTTTGCACAGTGCAGGTAAGTATAACATGCTTGTTATTTTAGGGGAAAAAGAAAGCCTTTAAAAACCACTTTAAGATCCTGGTCCTGCTGGAAGAGAATCCTCTGCTCCATTCTTGAAAACTGGAAAAAAAATGTTCTTGAATTGTTAGTCTCATAAGGCTACAGAACCTTTACACACATTTTCTTTGTGTACCACAATTGTTTTGACAAAATCATTTATTGTGTATTTCCCACTCTTTCATAAAGCCCCTGAGGTTTTTAGTTGTTCCGTGGATAAATTCTCTCATCTCAGTTATGGCTATCTGCAGCTCCCTCAGAGTTCCCAATATTTTCTTGCTTTTGCCCTTGAATAATGCCCATCTTAGCGTGGCACAGATGACCACATCAGATGCATGCATAACGCAGCTCTGAGACAAAACAATTATTGTATTAAATTTTAGCTGTAATATACATAAGACTTGAGTGTAAGGAAATGACCAACTCCCCTTGCAAGCAATATGACCTTTTAAGGACTTGGTCAGTTTGCAATGAGATTTCTTTGGTATGAAGTCAGCTAAGGTAACCAGAATATTGGAGGCTTTAGGTATTGTGAGACAACTTTAATAGGGTGGTCATCCAGAACTGTATTCCTAAATTATTTTAAAAGGGTCTTGGTTTTCCCAATGCAATTTGTTTAGATATGTTTTCTAACAAAGTCTAGAGTCTTTTGGAAACAGGTGTACTTACTGTTCGATCACGTGACACTTTAACTACATATAGGTGGACTCCTTTTAGTAATTATGTGAGTTCTGAATGCACCAGCAAGGGAGGTGAATATTTATGCAACAAAAACATTTAATTGTTTTATTTATAAATAATTCAGAAAGCTACATTAAGGACTAAAATCATTTAAAAAAAATGGACATTTAATCTTACTTAAATTCCTTTTATTTCCTCGCTGTAGTACCAAAAGACATGGAAGATTACAAAGAGGGATAAATCTTTATTAAAAGCAATGCTTTGTGATAGATGGTTTTATGCGGTTATTTCTCCAGATCTATGATTCTTTTTGTAGAAAATGCATAGCTTTCTCAATGCTACAATCAAATAAAAGCATTTGGAGAGTGTTGTCTATTGTTATAGTACATATTCCACAAAGACCAGTATATTCTTTATTTTATTATTCATCAGCCCAAGGACTAAATATCAAACATTTGTATGAGATTTAGGTTTATTTCAAGTGCCCTGTTCTTGTCCATTGCTTATTACACAGACCAATGAATCCCTATTATTCACAGCAGATTGACTACAAAATGCTAATGAGATCTGTGCAGTGAAAGTTGATAAGAGACAATTCTTATCACTGAGCTCATAGCTCATTTCTAATAGAATTGAATAAAAATCTGTAAATGACATGTTCTCGGCCCATAGTGTTGTTTCTAGGAATTTAACCCCCCAAGCCAATCCATTTCTATATCCTTTACCTAGGATTTTAGTTCTGATGTATGACACATAGACTGGATGCCCATAGTGAGTTATAGCAACAATTTTCACTCTGGCTGAAATTCTTCTTTAATGTCATAATAAATTTCCTGAAATAATTTTCTCATTAGCAGACACAGCTAGAAAACACAGCCTCACAGCAGGTAATTGTATTGTTTCCTGGGGAAGTAAAATGATCTGGAATACTACAGCTTTCAGAGGCATTAGTTCATCTAATGACAAACAACTGACAAAAGATATTAATTAAGACAGGGTGTCCTATATAACTGCAGTAAAATATAAGATGCCTTAGTGTTTCCTTTACTATGTAACATTTTACAAATTTTTTTGTGGGTACACCTTCAGAATGCAACTCTAGTCACCCCGTCCCATAACAGTACAATGTATTTCTGTATGGGAAATGATGCAATAAATAATGCAGCTTTTGCTGTAACTATGTATTCAGTTTTTTTTCCACCGTAGGCAATTTTCTGCACAACACACTTCTCTCTTATTTTTAATAGAACAAGGGGGTAATGATGGTAGCAATTAAAGAGCACCTGTACTTTAGTAAGAAACACAATGCTCTGAGGGGGGTAGAATGAAATCAGGGCTGAGCATGCATACATGCCCCTTGTATATGTGCAGCTGTGGGGCAGGGAATGCCACGGTCACTTATTATTAATGGTGTGCACTGACAGCTTTCTGGCAGGAAAGCTAAGATGGGTCCAAACTGGGATTCAAACACACCTGAGCTCATACGTAATGGAAATAGACATTGTACTTGGTTCTCCAATAATTAACAGTTTATAATTAAAACCTTAAATCAATAAAATATACTGTACATATATAATACACTTTAAGATTTTAGTGTAATTTGGATGTGAGCTACAATAAAATTTGGGAATTCTTGCTTCTACAGTTATAGCACTTGTAGGCTATTGGGTAGAAAAGTTTCAGTTGTCAGTCAGCTCTCAAAACATCATTTTAACTCCAATCTGGCATTAATAGGTCTCAAAGCTGAACTCAAGCCACAAAAACGTTCATTTATATTTATTCCTCAATAGCCACAAGGGATATAATCCTATTTCTTTGCACTAAATTCCTTTAAAACTGAAGATATTTTACTTGTAAATATAGTGGCGATGACATCACTGTGCTGCACATAAGCCTGTACAGTGAGCAAAGCAGTGGGAGTGACCCAGCAGGTACCGCCCACTAAAAGGCTGCCCGCAAAAAGCTGGAGCCTAGGATCAACCTGTTTGTGGTGTTTTGTTAAAGGCACAGCAGAGAGAGGGGGGTGGAGGCACAAAACTGGAACAGATGGTGCACAGATACCATTCTGACCCAGCGGGGACCCAGAAGTATGGCTCCCCACAGTACATGTTAGGATATTTCAGCAGAGTTTAGAGAGATCTTAAATAATTAATACAATGGGGTTGACTTTTGCTGGCCATACACTAGCTGAAAAATAATTCGGAAATCTGTCATTTGGTCTATTCCTTCATTTTTCGTCCAGTTAATGGGCACAAATAGAAAATCAGTTTAACTTTTCAGAGCTGAAAAATTGAATTAACAGTTTGGACAATTTTGCCGTGCTGAACGAACGATAAATTGAAAAGTTCGCCTAAACTGTTTGCACTAGGCATATGTGGCAAAATGAATTAAAAACTGATTAATTCATGTCTATTTATAGGTGTGTTCCCGCTATGTTCCTAAAGGTGAGTGCCACATCCCGAATATGCAGAGCAAATTGTGGAAATCCCCTAGGGGTGGGACTTTATAGGCCACTCAAGAAAAATAGAAATTGTTTTAAGTATTCATAAATATTTATTGAAGTATACAAAGAAAAAAGAAAAAAACACATACAAAATATATATGTTGAATATACAATAAAAATTGGCAAAACTGGTGTTTAAAAATGTGCATATACACTCAACCGACTATTCCAGGTATGATCCAACGTTTCGAGGTGGAAACCTCTTCTTCAGGGATTGTACTGGAAATAGTTATTTCTGTAAGTATTGGAAAGAGCATATGTGTCATAAAAGACAACAAACAAATTACAAAATACAGAAGAGAATATACCATATTATATGTATATGCATGTATTCACTGTAACAAATGAGACAGTTGAAAACAGTTGAAGGTAAACTTACATGGTTGGTTGGAATATGAACATAAATAATTGTTTTGCCGCCAGATAAAAACAAGGATTTCCATATAGCACCCACAGGAAGTAGTAGTCTTGTAGAATAAATATTTATGAATACTTAAAACAATTTCTATTTTTCTTGAGTGGCCTATAAAGTCCCACCCCTAGGGGATTTCCACAATTTGCTAATTCATGTCTATTGAACAATTTATTGATCAAAATGTGATCATTACACGATGGCACGATCGTCTGCTCTCACAGCTGAGTGTTCGTTTTTCGAAAATGAGTTAGAACGATTTTTCCTATAGTGTATGGCCAGCATTACTAATACTGCAGAGTGAAAAATCTAATGCAGCTGTGCATGGAAACCAATCAGCTTCCAGGTTTTTTTTGTCAAAGCCTAACCACTTCTGGACTGGAAGATTTTCCCCCTTAATGACCAAGCCATTTTTTACGATTCAGCACTGCCTTACTTTAACGGACAATTGTGCGGTCGTGTGATGCTGTGCCCCAAAAAAAATTAATGTCCTTTTTTTCCCCACAAATAGAGATTTCATTTGGTGGTATTTGATCACCTCTGTGGTTTTTATTTTTTCGATATAAACAGAAAAAGTACGACAATTCTGAAAAAAAATATATATACTGTATATATACAGTATATATCTATATTTTTTTCTTTCTGCTATATAACATTCCCAATAAAAAAAAAATGTGAAAATCAATTTTTTTCATCATTTTAGGCCAATTTGTATTCTGTTTTTTTTTTTCTTTTGGTTAAAAAAATCCCAATAAGCGCATTTTGAGTTTTTTGCGCAAAAGATGTTGTGTCTGCAAACTAGAGGAAATATTTATGTCATTTTTATTTATTTTATTTTTTTTACTAGTAATGGCGGCGATCTGCGATTTTTAGTGGGACTTCGGACAGATCGGACACCTAACTGACATTTTTGACACTTTTGGGGGGACCAGTGACATTACTACGGTAATCAGTGCTAAAAATATGCAATCTTACTGTAATAATGACACTGACAGGGAAGGGGTTAACCCAGGGGTGATCAAAGGGTTAAATGTGAGCTTAGGGGGTGTTTTCTAACTGTGGGGGGTTGGGGTTGTGAAATCAACACATATACCTGTGTTCCTAAATAGGAGGAACACAGGAGCTCTATGTTGATAGGCGAGAGAACAACGATCTGCTGTGTTTACAACAGCAGACCGCCATTCTCTCTTCACGGGGAGCGTTTGCGGGTGATCGGTGGCAACCGCAGCCACTGGCCCCGTAGATGGCGAGTGGGCACGCACATGCACCCCCAGGTTCGTATACGGCGACTGGTCGGAAAGTGATTGATTGAACATACTGAAGTTAGAAGTTGCCAGGCTACCATACACAGCTGAACCAGATTTTGCACTCTCCAGCTTTATTAAAGCTGCACTAGGATGTGTCACACCAATATAAATACTTGATCCTAGTTACACACACATTCTTGGTGTGACCCCCCCCCCCTTTTTTGTTTTATATATAACTTATATATATATATATATATATGTCTTTTATACACATATATATATATATATATATATATATATATATATTGTTTACATATATTCTTTAATATCATATAGTTCATGGTTTTCACTAAATATAACATCAATTTTTTATCATTTTATTATCATTATGCATATATATAGATATCTACATCGATTTGTATTTTTAGTCTTGTAAAATGAATCTAGTATGGTTTAGTGTATTGTTCCGTTTTTAGCTGTCCAATGGCAATGCTAGACCTTCCTGTAGCCACCTCCCCCTTGTTAACTTCTGCCCTGCATATATACGGCTTGTTCTCTGAACTTTCCTGTATCCTGCACTTGAAAAAAGAGCTTGCACGCCCACTGAGTCGTGCGCGAGCTCTGAAACACGTTGTGTCCTCTTTAATCTCCGGTGACGTCACGCAGCGTGTGCTGCGTTCCAGTGTGGTCCTTTGCCGCCCATCTGTACATGGAATCCAGAAGACGTGAGTATCCTTTGCCTAGCGTCCTGTCGTCCATCCGACCAGCACAGAGCATTCTACTCTGCAGGACCCCTGGGGCTACATCCACCTTCTGACCCACCACCGGAGTGTACAAGCCGAGATTCTACTTTCATCTAGTGAGTTGCTAATACATAGTGATGTCAAGTTTACAATAAATTGCTGCACTTAGAGGCGCTCTGTCTCTCTTTTTTTCTACTTAGTTCCAGCTCAAGAGTTCCTTTCTCTAGAGGAATTTTAGATCCCCACTCAGTCTCTACGGTACTGAAGCTACTGGATTCTATGCTCTGCATGAGAGTCTTGGGACTGTTGAAACCCTTTATGTCGCTTTCCATTTATATGGTTCCACTTCTGCCTGTACATTTGATGCTGGTGTTGTGGGTGGCTTAGTTCAGTCTTACACAACCATCTTGCCAGTTTTCTCTGTTCTGGTAGCTTAAGTAATCTGCCTAGAGGTAAGGTACACTTTGCTCCCAATTGGCAAGACTGAGGAATGGATTCTGTAAAACTTATCAGTTCAGGGGACTTTAAACATTACCTTCAGGAGCTTCAAGCAATTGGTTGCTGCTATGGCAATGGACCTCCCAGCTGGAGGGCTGTTCCATCTGGCCTTTTAACAGTCCATACTGTGGCTGTTGTGTACATTAGGGATGATCAAACGGTTCGGGTCGACCATCGGTTCGACCCGAACATTGGCTGTTCGAGGTTCGGCCAAATTTAGAACTTTTTGCTGAAAAAGTTCGGAATTCAGCAACCAGAACCGACCAAAATGCAATGGTTCAGGAAATGGGCTTTAAAAGCCCGTGATTGGACCAGAACCATCAGTAAAAGCCAATTGAGGGGGCAGGAGAATGCTAGGAATGTGATTGGAGTGACTAGGGGATCCATAGTCCAATCATTAGTAAATACGCCCCCCAGTATATAAGATAGCCCCCGCCAAATTCCTAGCATTGTTATACAGGGACATGGAAGAGAGTGGAAGCAGTTCTGTTACTTCTGCTACAAAGTGTCATTTAGCTATTATTAGTGTGAGGAAAGGGATATCTAGTTTAGTTAGGGTACTATTTTCCACTATAGTTAGCTTTAATTATTCAGTTTCTGTAGGGAAAGTGTTAAGTGTAAGGGGACCGTAGTGTAGTGTAGGGTTAACTGACTCTGACTGCTATGGCAGGGTGACAAAACCCTTCCATATCAGGGTGACCGCTATAGAGAAAAGATTGTTTCTCTTATGTCACTTTCAGAGCACTGATATGGCTTCTCACCGGTCAGCCTGCTTTTTGGCTGCAGGCATTTATAGGGTTTTTTTGAGGACATGTTTGGATTCAGGCATGACATCTGAACATGTGTATAGGGGTATATATACACACACATGTCTGTATATATACACCTGCACATATATAGGTGTGTAAGGAGCAGAACACTATACTTGCGCTAATTAAATAATTAACACCAATATGGCTCCGCTCCTATCACACCTATATGTGTGTAAGTGTAAAATACATATAAGTGTGTGTGCATATATATACCCCTATACAGAAGTTCAGATGTTTTGCCTGCCTCCAAAGAACCCAAAAAAATGCCCAAAAAAATGCCTGCGCAAAGAAAAACGCCCAGGTGTGTTTTTGCAGCAGGCGTTTTTTTGGGCATTTTTTTGGGGTCTTTGTAGGCAGGCAAAACATCTGAACTTCTGTATAGGGGTATATATATATATACACACACACTTATATGTATTTTACACTTACACACATATAGGTGTGATAGGAGCGGAGCCATATTGGTGTTAATTATTTCATTAGCGCAAGTATAGTGTTCTGCTACTTTCACACCTATATATGTGTATGGGTATATATACATATAAGTGTGTGTGTATATATATATATACCCCTATACAGAAGTTCAGATGTTTTGCCTGCCTCCAAAAAAATGCCCAAAAAAACGCCTGCGCCAAAAAAAAACGCCCAGGTGTGTTATTGCAGGGGTTTTTTTGGGCATTTTTTGGGTTCTTTGGAGGCAGGCATGACATCTGAACTTCTGTATAGGGGTATATATACACACACACTTATATGTATGTATATATATATACCCATACACATATATAGGTGTGAAAGTAACAGAACACTATGCTTGCGCTAATTAAATAATTAACACCAATATTGCTCCGGTCCGATCACACCTATATGTGTGTAAGTGTAAAATACATATAAGTGTGTGTGTATATATACCCCTATACAGAAGTTCAGATGTTTTGCATGCCTCCAAAGACCCCAAAAAAATGCCCAAAAAAACGCCCG
Organism: Pelophylax lessonae; assembly: GCF_965119305.1. NCBI lineage: Eukaryota > Metazoa > Chordata > Amphibia > Anura > Ranidae > Pelophylax > Pelophylax lessonae. Next base: position 750,612,987 of record NC_138768.1, read on the forward strand.
CGCCAAAAAAAAAAACCGCCCAGGTGTGTTATTGCAGGGTTTTTTTGGGCATTTTTTTGGGGTCTTTGGAGGCATGCAAAACATCAGAACTTCTGTATAGGGGTATATACACACACACACTTATATGTATTTTACACTTACACATATATAGGTGTGATAGGAGCGGAGCCATATTGGTGTTAATTATTTCATTAGCGCAAGTATAGTGTTCTGCTACTTTCACACCTATATATGTGTAGGTGTGTATATATACCCCTATACAGAAGTTCAGATGTCATGCCTGCCTCCAAAGAACCCAAAAAAATGCCCAAAAAAACCCTGCAATAACACACCTGGGCGTTTTTTTTTTTGGTGCAGGCGTTTTTTTTGGGCATTTTTTTGGAGGCAGGCAAAACATCTGAACTTCTGTATAGGGGTATATATACACACACACTTATATGTATATATACCCATACACATATATAGGTGTGAAAGTAGCAGAACACTATACTTGCGCTAATGATAATTAACACCAATAGGTCTCCGCTCCTATCACACCTATATATGTGTAAGTGTAAAATACATATAAGTGTGTGTGTGTATATATATCCCTATACAGAAGTTCAGATGTTTTGCCAGCCTCCAAAGACCCCCAAAAAATGCCCAAAAAAACGCCTGCTGCAAAAACACACCTGGGCGTTTTTTTTTGGCGCAGGCAGCATTTTTTTAGGCATTTTTTTGGGTTCTTTGGAGGCAGGCAAAACATCTGAACTTCTGTATAGGGGTATATATATACACACACACTTATATGTATTTTACAATTACACATATATAGGTGTGATAGGAGCGGAGCCATATTGGTGTTAATTATTTCATTAGCGCAAGTATAGTGTTCTGCTACTTTCACACCTATATATGTGTATGGGTATATATACATATAAGTATGTGTGTATATATACCCCTACACAGAAGTTCTGATAGTTACATAGTTACATAGTTACATAGTTACATAGTTAGTAAGGTTGAAAAAAGACATCAGTCCATCCAGTTCAACCTATGATGCGTGTGTGTGTTTGCTTTTAACCGTACATGGTATACCCCTGTATGTTGTGGTCTTTAAGGTGTCCATCTAATAGTTTTTTGAAATTATCGATGCTCCCTGCTGATACGACTGCTTGTGGAAGAGAATTCCACATCCTTACTGCTCTTACAGTGAAGAACCCCTTACGCACTTTAAGGTTAAACCGCCTTTCCTCTAGTTTTAGTGAGTGGCCACGTGTCTTATTGTATCTCCTTTCTCTGAATAGTTTGTTCCTTATGCTCGGGTCACCAGTACAGTATTTGTACATTGATATCATATCCCCCCTCAATCGTCTTTTCTCCAGAGAGAAAAGGTTCAGTGCTTGTAGTCTTTCCTCATAGCTGATGTCCTCCATTCCCCTAATTATTTTTGTTGCCCTTCTCTGGACTTTCTCCAATTCCAGCACATCCTTCCTGAGGACCGGTGCCCAGAACTGGACAGCATACTCCAGATGTGGTCGGACCAGAGTCTTGTAGAGTGGGAGAATAATCTCTTTATTTCTGGAGTGAATCCCCTTTTTTATACATCCCAGTAATCTGTTGGCTTTGCTTGCGGCGGCTTGGCATTGCATGCCACTGCCAAGCTTGTTGTCTACCAGTACCCCCAAGTCCTTTTTCATCTCAGACTCACCCAGAGGTTCCCCCCCTAGTGAGTAGCTTGCTTTCTGGTTTCTGGCCCCCAAGTGCATTACTTTACATTTTTCTACATTAAATCTCATCTGCCATGTAGTTGCCCACCCCGTTATTTTGTTCAGGTCTGCTTGCAAGGTTTCCACATCCTGCATAGAAGATATTGGCATGCCTAGTTTAGTATCATCTGCAAATACTGAGATTGTACTCGATATCCCCTCCTCTAGATCATTTATGAACAAATTAAACAGGATTGGTCCCAGGACAGAACCCTGGGGGACCCCACTTTCCACACGCGCCCAATCCGAATACTGCCCATTAATCACCACCCTCTGTACTCTCCCCTGGAGCCAGTTCTCTATCCAGGTACTCACCTTATGGTCCATACCTACCTTCCTTAGTTTGTAAAGTAATCGTTTGTGGGGAACGGTGTCAAAGGCCTTTGCAAAGTCCAGATACACCACATCCACAGGCTTTCCTTTATCTAGGTGGCAGCTCACTTCATCGTAGAAGGTTAATAGATTGGTTTGGCAAGAACGATTTTTCATGAATCCATGCTGATTACTACTTATAATACCGTTTTTATTACTAAAGTCTTGTATGTGGTCCCTTAACATCCCCTCCAAAATTTTGCAGACTACAGATGTTAGGCTGACCGGCCTATAGTTACCCGGGATATATCTCGGCCCCTTCTTAAATATTGGTACCACGTTGGCTTTTTTCCAATCAGCTGGCACCATACCCGTCCGTAAACTATCCTTAAAGATCAAGAATAATGGTCTGGCAATCACCTGGCTGAGCTCATTAAGAACCCTCGGGTGCAAGCCATCCGGTCCCGGGGATTTATTTATGTTAAGTTTCTCTAGTTTAGCTCTAAGTCTATCTTCTGTTAACCATGGCGGCACTTCCTGAGGTGTATTATCGGCCTTACAAGCTGGGTTCGTGTAGCCCCCCGATTCTTTTGTGAAGACTGAAGAGAAGAAATTATTTAACACTTCCGCCTTTTCTCTGTCCTCAGTGGCCATATTTCCTTTATCATCTTTTATGGGGCCAATGTGTTCTGGCCTCGCTTTCTTACTGTTTATATACTTAAAGAACTTCTTGGGGTTCTTTTTACTCTCCTCCGCTATATGTCTCTCGTGTTCTATTTTAGCCGCCCTGATTTCATCTTTACATTTCTTATTACACTCTTTGTAATTCTTAAATGCTGCCAATGACCCCTCAGTCTTGTATTTTTTGAAGGCCTTTTCTTTAGCGCTAATATACATTTTTATGTTGGAGTTTAGCCATCCAGGGTTTATTTTTGCTCTTTTAAATTTATTTCCCTTTGGAATGCACTGGCCAATCCCCTTGTTAAGTATGCTCTTGAAGCACTCCCATTTTTCCACCGTGTTCTTTGTTTCCAGGGTTCTATCCCAATTGATATTTTCTAGCAGCGAGCGCAGTTTAGGGAAATTGGCTCTTTTGAAATTCAGTGTCCTTATATTACCCCTCTGCTTCCTATAACTGTAATTAATACTGAAACTTATTGACCTATGGTCACTGTTTCCTAAGTTGTCCCGTATTTCTATATCCATGATCAGGTCTGTATCGTTGGTAATCAGTAGGTCAAGTACCGCATTGTTTCTTGTCGGTGCATTCACCATCTGACCCATAAAATTGTCCTGCAAAACATTTAGGAACTGCCGAGCCTTGGCTGAATGCGCGGTTCCTTCTGCCCAGTCTATATCTGGATAATTAAAGTCCCCCATTATAATGATATTTCCCATCCTTGCTGCCAATCCTATCTGTAAAAGGAGGGCCACCTCACCCTCCTCCCTCTGGTTGGGGGGCCTATAGCATACGCCCAATATTAACTTCCCCGCCGTGCCATCCCTTTGAAGCTCTACCCATAGGGATTCTGCCTCATCCATAGCTCCATTATTAATATCATCCCTCATATTTACCTGTATGCTGTTCTTAATATACAGACATACCCCTCCCCCTTTTTTACCCTCTCTATCTCTGCGATAAAGGGAATACCCCTGAATGGTCGCCATCCAATCATGAGAGCTGTCAAACCAAGTCTCAGTTATCCCCACAAAATCTAAGTCCTCCTCAAACATCAGCAGCTCCAGTTCTCCCATCTTGTTGGCCAGGCTTCTGGCATTGGTATACAAACCTCTTAATTTTGATCGGTTACATTTATCCTCATTTGATGTTTTTAGGCTGCTCTCTTGATTTTTCCCCATACCCACCCTGGGTATAGCAGCTCCGAACACCCTACCGCTAATGCCCCCATTTCTGCCCTCTGAAACTTGCTTTCCACTGGCTAATTCTACATCTGTACCCTCCCCCCCATTCCCTAGTTTAAAAGCCCCTCTAACTTTTTGGCCATCCTCGCACCCAGTACGGCTGCACCCACCCCATTTAGGTGCAATCCGTCCCTACCAAAGAGCCGGTGACCGACTGAGAAGTCAGCCCAGTTCTCCAGGAACCCGAAACCCTCCTTACTACACCAGCTCCTCAGCCACTCGTTAACTTCCCTAATCTCCCGCTGCCTCTCTGGTGTGGCTCGAGGTACAGGTAGTATTTCGGAAAATACTACCTTGGAGGTCCTAGTCCTCAACTTAGCGCCTAAGTCCCTGAAATCGTTTAGGACTCTTCGTCTTCCTCTGCCTATGTCATTGGTACCCACGTGTACCATGACAGCTGGGTCTTCCCCAGCCCCACCCAATAATCTGTCCATCCGATCCGCAATGTGCCGAACCCGAGCGCCCGGCAAACAACAGACTGTTCGGCACACACGGTCTTTGTCACAGATTACACTGTCTGTCCTTCTAATAATTGAGTCCCCTACCACCAGCACCTGTCTTTCCTTTCCCTTTCTCCCAGCCTCACTGGAGGAGTTCTTCCCCTGGCAGCTAGGGGCGTCCCTCTGCTCCAGCAATGCTGGTCCCTGACCGGTTTCCCCAACATCACACAATGGGGCGTATCTATTGGGGTGCTCCAGCCCAGGATCAGCCTCCTTGCCTTGTCCCCTTCTACCCCTCCTAACTGTCACCCCTCTAAACTGCTCTGATGCCTGCACCTCCGATACTCCGCCCACCTCTGTGCAGACCCCTGCCTGCACCTGGCTGGTACGATCCTGGCTCTCATCCGGTATGGACATTCGTCTCAGTGTTGCCAGCTGCTTCCCTAGATTCAGGACCTGAGCTTCCAGGGAAACAACGTGCTTACATTTTGCGCATTTGTATTCGCCCTCGATCACATGTCTGAGGAACGCATACATATTACAAGATGTACACCGAGTCGCATCTCCACACCCGCCGGGCATTGTACCTACTATCTAATCTAATGGGGATTCAGTAATTTAAGTCTATCCTATGTGGCTATTTCCTGGCTTCCTAACGCTACCTTCTCACCCTCTGGTGCTCCGCTACACCTGCTTGACACTCAGTTGCACAACACTCACAATCTCACAGCCCGGTCAGTCTCACGACACTCCCAGTCGCACCACCCGGTCAGTCGCACAACACTCCTGTCGCACTCACTCACAGTCTCACAGCCCGATTTAGTTGCACCACACTCAAAATCGCACAGCCGGTCAGTCGCACATCACTCTCAGTTTCCCAACACTCAGTTGCACAGCTCAGTCAGTCGCACCACACTCACAGTCGCAAGGACACTCACCAGTCGCACGGACACTCACCAGACGCACGGACGCTCACCAGTCGCACGGACGCTCACCAGTCGCAAGGATACTCACCAGTCACAAAGACACTCACCAGTCGCAAAGACACTCACCAGTCGCAAAGACACTCACCAGTCGCTAGGACACTCACCAGTCGCAAGGACACTCACCAGTCGCAAAGACACTCACCAGTCGCAAAGACACTCACCCGTCGCAAAGATACTCACCAGTCGCAAGGACACTCACCAGTCGCAAAGACACTCACCAGTCGCAAGGAAACTCACCAGTCGCAAGGACACTCACCAGTCGCAAAGACACTCACCAGTCGCATGGAAACTCACCAGTCGCAGGGACACTCACCAGTCGCAAGGACGCTCACCAGTCGCAAGGACACTTACCAGTCGCAAGGACACTCACCAGTCGCAAAGACACTCACCAGTCGCAGGGACACTCACCAGTCGCAAGGAAACTCACCAGTCGCAAGGAAACTCACCAGTCGCAAGGAAACTCACCAGTCGCAGGGACACTCACCAGTCGCAAAGACACTCACCAGTCGCAAGGAAACTCACCAGTCGCAGGGACACTCACCAGTCGCAAGGATGCTCACCAGTCGCAAAGACACTCACCAGTCGCAAGGAAACTCACCAGTCGCAAGGAAACTCACCAGTCGCAGGGACGCTCACCAGTCGCAAGGATGCTCACCAGTCGATAGATACTCACCAGTGGTAAGATGCTCACCAGTCGCTAGATACTCACCAGTCGCAAGGATGCTCCCAGTCACAAGGATGCTCACCAGGTACTCACTGAGCCTCAGTGTTCAACCTCAGTCACCAGTCCTGTGTGTGTGTGTCCCTTTAAGCCTGACACTTGCTTGGGCTCCTGCCTCCCTCCTCTGTCACCTGCCGATCAGTCTCCCCTCAGCTCCTCTCCCTGCCAATGTCCAGGGGGGGGGGGGTTACCTCACCTCTCGCTGCCCGCACACCACGCTCTCACCTCTGGGGGAGGGGGGTTCTCGCACCGCTCTTCTCAGGAGGGGGGGGGGGTTCTTGCACCGCTCGTCGCCGCCGCTCAGGAGGGGGGGGGGTTTGCACCGCTCGCCGCCGCTCTTCTTAGGAGGGGGGGGGGTGATCACACTCACTCGCTCGCTCACACACGCTCTCCTCTCACACGTCCGCCTCTGCTCCCGCACTGCACCAGTCCGCAGCGCAGCACAGCACCACCTGCCGGCAAGGACCGGCTGATGTTATGCCTGCCTCCAATAACCCCCAAAAAATGCCCAAAAAAACGATTGATACTAAACCGGCAAGGTGTGAAAATAGCGGAGCCATATCCCTGTTCTATAAGTGACCTAATACAAACAATCTTTTTTTTTATGGTTCTGGACATGCTACAGAGCTGGAACTTCACAGGTACACATTTTAGACCCCCCAGACACTAAATCCAAAGTCAAAATCCAAAAATCGCTCTCTCTTTTTTTTTTTTTTTTAATTTTTTCAATAATTGGCTCTCTATCAAACATGACAATTTTTAAGAACTTTTTTTGTGTGATTAATAGTCCCTGGGGCATGACCCAGAACCCTAGGCACCTTTTAGGGGCATTTATTGACTTTTAGGGCTTCAAAATTGTGTTTTTTGATTACCGAAGCTCGGGTCCCATTGATTTCAATGGGGTTCTGAAATCCGGGCCGAACTTTCGGGAAGTTTGGATGTTCTGGCCGAACCGAACTTTTGAAAAGTTCGATCATCCCTAGTGTACATCAGCTATCAAGGATCATCTAGAAGTCTTGACTCAATGAGTACAGTAGCAAGTTCAGTCTTAACTGGAACTTTTTGATTCAGCCTTGCCTATCAGTTAAAAGTCCATATGGTGGTCTATGGCAGGCAGACTTCCTCTTTCATCAGGGCCTGATTTTAGGGATGGGTCCTTACCGTGAGGTCTGTCTCACAGGTCAAGGATATCAGACATGGACTTTCTGGTCTCTAGATTCCATGACACGCTGGTGTCAGAAACAATAAACCAGACAGAAAATGCAGTTAAAATCACACCTTTAATGAAATAGCAAAAAATAACACAATTCAGGAACTTAGTCAAAAACAGAGGCCAGGGTTTGGATGCCAGAGTAGGTAATCATATGAGCTGGGTTCAGGAGTCCTGGAGTCAGCGAAGTAAGGAGCAAATTCAGGAACAGGTAATGGAAGAGAAGTCAGCCAGGCCAAGTCATACACAAGAACACAAGCAGTTACACACAGGAAGCATTGACCACGGAAGGGAGAGTAGAGAATGAGCTAAGCTGCTTAAATAGCCAAAAGGGCTGGCTGAAAGCTGGACTATTCAGGCAAGTTAATGGTAACCAGGCTACTCACTGTGGAAACAATGAGTGGCTCAGAATAATCCGACAGCTGAGCAGCTCTGAGCACGGAAAGAAAAGAGCTGCCCATAAGTAGCAGAAGCCAGTACTGACAGTTGGTAAGTTTTGTCTCTGGGTATGGGATTCTCTGTTGGAGCAGTTGTGGCTCCCTTAATAAAGGGGGCTTTTAGATACTGATAAGCTCCCTGGTCTGCAGACTCCCACAACCACTGGACCAGAGTTGTGGGGAAGATGCCCTTGCCCTCATCAACATAGGGACAAAGTGCACTGGCCGCCATGTTGAGGGCATGTTGCCTGGTATGGTCCAGGGGGATGCACACTTGTCCCCCCTTTTCTGGCCAGCCAGGCCGCATACTCAAATTAAGGGTATGGTATGAATTTTTTGGTGTACCTCGCAGATTTTGTTGGGTTTTTTTGCCTAGGAAATGCCCTTAAAATTCATTCCAGACTGAAAAGGACTGGTGTGCATTTTGCGGAAAACTCCACGCAAACCTTTTTCCCTCCTGCTGTAGGATGTGCTACAGCAAAAGTGTCATTTACAGAAAAAAATGTACACAGTATAAATTGGGAAGACAAAGGTGACCAGCGCTATGGACTATCCCAAATTGAAAGATGCGTAAATACAGGCGTAAGCAGCCACAAACCAACCTCTAGCAAAAAGCCAGGGGTACAATATATGTGAGAAAAAGGGAGTTTGTATATGGCGCTACCTGTTTAAGCAGTTTTTCTCCCAAAAAAAGGGTAATGGCCTCCACGCAAAGGTTTGTGCACTAAACCAGAAATGCCAAAAGTATGTGCCTTGCGACAAATAACGCAGTGAAAAGTGATAGTGCAGGGGGTGGATTAGCAGGCACCCCCTGGAAACAAAGTGCACAGCGCAATCAAAATGAATAATACAAGTGACTATTCATACACATAGAAGTGACTTCTTATATGGATAAAATCAAATGAATAAAAGTGCATAACATAAAAGTGATAATTTATTGTCTGTATTGGTGCTGGTGAAAAGTGTACAGACAATACCAATTAAGGTGAACCAACTGTAATGAAAATTCTCATTGATAATAAATAAAATTAAAATTTATAAAACACCTTCCAGAATGTGGATAATAGTGAAATTAGTGATTTATAAAGAAGGTGTGATGGGTGAGGTGTCCAGAAGGTGAGACCAATAGGTAACACTCTCTCACCCAATTATTTCTCTCCTGGGCCAGGGATGTATAGTAACCAGCCACAGAGAGAAAAAGTTGATTCAGTCCGGAGTTCCTTCGGTCACTAGGAGCTGACTCCCTCGAATGTTCAAATCTGTGGTGCTCAAACAGAAAGAACAAGGAACCCCAATGGCGTAGTATACAGTAGAAGTAACATAGGCAAGTGTAGATAACTTACTATTCGGACTGATCACATCAGCTGTCTAGCGGACGCCGGGACGCTACCGCTTCCGTGTTCCACGGCTCCGAACCACTCAGACCGGAAGTGACGTGTGGCGTACGTGGCTCCGCCCTACGCGTTTCATCAGCAGACGTCGACTGGAGCGGCGCCATTCTAGCGTATTTACGGCCCTCTTATAGCCAGTCGTTGTCCTAGTAACCACTAAACAAATTGCGGCCATATTGGTACTCCCGCAAGCCACTCTGCGGACATATTCCTTCACCCAGTTGCTGGGTTGGCTCGCATAGGACATGGATAAACTGAATAGGCTATATCATCATGTGTGATCAGTCCGAATTAGTATATGCAATATCAACATAAATACTTTATTGTAAAAATAAGACATAAAAGGTATATACTGAAGAGAGGTTTTGCAATTCAATGCGCAAAAAAGATGCTGTTTAGATTTTACTTCAGTATAATACACAGGACGTGTATTGTGTGTTGTGCTGCAGTGCTTTGTGTTACAAGTTATAACACATGTGTTTTGGAGGTAGGCTAGGCTGCCATTCAGAATGAAAGGTACCACAGCATACCAATGCATGTAACATGCATTGCCGCAACAGACATTAGCAGTCAGTCATATTATATTTAACTCTTTTAATACATAAAGGAAAATGACGGGGTGTTATTTGTTTATAGAGGCAGCAAAATGTACATCTATATGTTTAAAAAGCTAATAAATGGTTCTGTTATAAAAAAAAAAAATCTGCTTCAGAGTTCAGAGTTTACCCATGGAGCTTTAATCAGCATGCTGCATTACAGGGAGAATTTCAGCAGAAAAATCACGGCTTTGACATTAGCTGCAGACAGATTAGCGCCAATTAGTGAATACATTATCATGAAAAATGGAAGAACCTTTACTTAGCATTCTCAGGCAATAACTTTTGCATAAAGCTTCTTTCAGGCAAAAGGAGTTCCCGTTCGATAAAAAAAATAAAATGATTAAAAAAAATCCCTTAAGAATCTAGTTGATGATCATCAGTAGCCTACTGCCAACAAAGCACTGTTTGGATGTAAATAGTCCAACAACAAAATCAGTTATGATCTTATAAAAATCTACAGTCCATTCTTTATCATAAACAATTGCCATTTCCGTTTAAATAAAGTTCTTGTTTTCACCTTTTTTTTTCCCATCATTACATACATATCAATGAAGCCAATCTTCTGCATCTTCTTTTCAGTCACCTCTTGTCTACCTATAAGCATAATATGGCACTTTTCCACTGCAAGTACCGGCTCGGCTCCACTCGGCACTGCTTGGCCCAGCTCGGCTCAGTTTGCTTTTCCACTGAATGGTACGAGTCGGCACCTTTCAACACTGTATAGGCTCTACTCGGCTCGGTTTGCTTTTTCACTGTTGTAGTACTTAGTACTAAGTGGGTGGGATTACAACGATTCTCTGACCAATCAGTGGCTAGTAGTGACAAACAATCAATGCTGCATGCAAAGGATTGTGGGATATGGTATCGGTACGGCCTGCTTGGAACCCCCAACTGAGGTGGTACTGTTTAACCACTTAAGCCCCGGAAGATTTTACCCCCTTCCTGACCAGGCCCTATTTTGCGGTTCGGCACTGCGTGATTTTAACGGACAATTACGCGGTCGTGCGGCGCTGTACCTAAACAAATTTGTTGTCCTTTTTTTCCCACAAACAGAGCTTTCTTTTGGTGGTATTTGATCACCTGTGCAATTTTTTGATCATGCGCTATAAACAAAAAAAGAGCGACAATTTTGCAAAAATAACAATATTTTTCAAATTTTTTTATATGAAATTCCCAAAAAAATAAAAAATGTAAAAATCTAAATTTTTTTAAATTTTAGGCCAATTTGTTTTCTTTTACATATGTTTGGTAAAAAAAAAATTGCAATAAGCGTATTTTGATTGGTTTGCGTAAAAGTTATTGCGTTAACTAACTAAGGGAAAGATTTTTGTCATTTTTATTGTTTTTTTTTTTTTAATGAGTAATGGCGGCGATTTGCGATTTTTTTGCAGGACTGCAACATTGCGGCGGACAGATCGGACCCTTGACTGACATTTTTGACACTTTTGGGGGTACCAGTGACATTACTACAGTAATCAGTGCTATACATATGTACTGTTACTGTAAAAATGACAATGGCAGGGAAGAGGTTAACTTTATTGGAGAAGGAGGGGTTAAATGTGTCCCTAGGGGCGTGCTTCTAACTGGTATGGGATGTGGCTGTTTGTGTAACTACAGAGATATACGATCCTTAATAGCAGGACCGTATGATCTCTGCACTTACACAAGGGAGAATGACAGGTGGCTTTGTTTACATTAGTCGCCTGCCTTTCTCCCTCTGTACTGCACAATCGCGAGTGGTCGGCGGACATCGAGTCCACCGGTCACACGCGCGGGGATCACAGTGAACGAGCGGGGGAAGAAGCGTGCCTCCGGCGGCGCGCGCTCGCCCCCTATTGGCTCGCAGGCGAGTGACGTACCCATACGTCACTTTGCCTGCACGGGGCTGACCGCCGTAGTATATGTACTCGCGTTGGTCGGCACAAGTGGTTACGTGAGCCGTACCGATGCATTACCATGTAGTGGAAAAGCCCCGCTGTACCAAACCGTACCGAACCATTCTAACCCGCACCATGCGGTACCATGCAGTGGAAAAGCGCCACTAGTGATGGCTGCATGCTATTTCCCAAAGCAAGTTGCCCTATAGTGACAACAGTGGGTCATGCCTGTATAATTTCTATTAAAATGTCAACTTGTGGTTCTCATCACTAAAAGCACATGAGAGGGTGGAATGGGAAATGCAATAGCACAGTTGGGAGACAGGAACTAATAATTGTTGCCTAAACAGGGACCTTTCACCAGATAGTAAAAGCAATCCTTTATCAAAGCATTCAGAACACTCTGTTTTGCCCATGCACCAAGGGACATGTAAGAAGGGATAAAACCAAGGAAAGTGCAGCGCTAATAATGAATAGACTGGTATTATGAACTAATATTAAAAAAGTTCAATAAATGTGTAAAAACACCAATCCGCAAAAAATATATAGTCACAGTAGGAAACGGACCACTGGTGATAGCAGATGTGAACATTCAAGGAGGTAGAAGGGTGACTCAGAAAAATAACTATACACCGAAGGTGAGTAGTAGAATCTGCTTACCAGATTATAAGAGCAATATATTATAGGTGGTCAGATGAAGCATATGTCAATATATCTCTCATGAAATGGAAAGCCCGGTCAGCAGGCACAGACGAATTCCAGGAAATGTAAAAAAAAAACAAAAACGCTTACATTAAATGTTGACACTTTATTAAAAGATATACAATAGTGCACTTACAAACTCCAAGATGTAGACAGCATATAAGTGGCAAATGGAGCTGTGTCCCTGCAGGCTTTTTCCTCGTGTCTCTGGCTATGAACATGGGGCTTTCCATTTCATGAGAGATATACTGACATATGTTTCATCTGACCACCTATAATATAGTGGTCTTACAATCTGGTAAGCAGATTCTACTACTCACCTTGGGTGTGAAGTTATTATTCTGAGTCACCCTTTTACCTCCTTGAATTTTCACATCTGCTATCACCGGTGGTCCGTTTCCTACTGTGGCTATATATTTTTTTTTTTTTTTAGAGTACTGAGCTCACTTTTTATTGGGGTGCAACCTATATGCTAAAGATGGTTTGCCCTTAATGGAAGGGGGTCTTTTGTGCTTGGGGAGAGGTTCATGGGAAAGCTGGAGGAGTTTTTAAACTAGGAGTGAGGGGGAAGGTGAATTAGATTATAATGGGTCAGCCCCTATTGGTGGGTGGAATGGGGAAAGATGGTGTGAGAGATATGGCAGAGGATAAGAAGGTTCCCATGTTACAAACAACCATTGGAAATGGTACTATTTGTACCAAAATTAAAAATATGCAAAATAAGTGTGCAAAATGTGACAATGAATTAAAGTGTCTGTTCACCAATGCCAAAAGTCTGCCCAGCAAAATAGGTGAGTTGGAAGCTCTGGTGCATGAGGAGATCTATGATTTAATTGGTATTGCTGAATCTTGGCTTCATTCTTCACCTGACTGGGCTATTAATATTCCTGGCTTTGCTCTCTTTCGGAAAGACAGGGTAAAACAGAGGGGTGGTGGTGTTTGTCTCTATGTGTGAAGTGATCTCAAAGTGAGTGTGAAAGAGGACCTAGCAGATTTAGAGTGTGATGAGTCTGAAGCAGTATGGGTGGAAATGTACATGGGTGTGCATAATACAAAGATTATCATTGGAGTTTGTTATAGACCTCCCAGTATTAATAAGGGGGAGGAGACTCAGCTCCTGGCACAGATAGAAAGGGCTGCAAGGGCTGGGGCAGTGATAATAATGGGGGATTTTACCTACCCAGACATTGACTGGAGTAATGGCACTGCTGGAACAGTTAAAGGGCAACAATGTATAAACCTATTACAAGACAATTTTACGGTACAGTTTATTGAGGCCTTCACTAGAAATTATACTCTGTTGGACCTGGTAATCTGAAACCATGCAGAGCATATTAATAATGTTCATATAAAAGAACATCTGGGTAGCAGTGACCATAATATGATTTCATTTAATGTTAGCTGTAAGCAAAAAACGCATGCAGGAAATACAAAAACACTTAACTTTAAGAGAGCAGATTTTCCAAGGATGAAGGCTGCTCTCCAGGATTTAGACTGGGAGGGAATATTGGCATATATAAACACAGAACAGAAATGGGAAATTTTCAAAAAGACTTTATGCAAACTCACTGCAAAGTATATTCCCATGGGTAATATGTTTAAAAGGCTAAAAATAAAACCTATATGGCTCATGGCCAAAGTTAAAAAAGCTATAAATAATAAGAAAAGAGCTTTTAAAAAATATAAAAATGAAGGAACACTATCATTGTTTAACTGTTACGAAAAATATAACAGAATACATAAAAAGGAAATTAAGAAGGCAAAAATTCAAAATGAACGACAGATTGCAAAAGATAGTAGAATAAACCCCAAAAATGTTTCAAATATAAATAATAGTAAAAAGGTTAGGTCTGAGCATGTGGGCCCTTTACAAAACAATCAGGAGTGGGTGACTGGGGACAAAGAGAAGGCAAATCTATTAAATAATTTCTTCAGCTCTGTGTATACAAAGGAGCATGGGGAAGCTCATGACCATAATGAGGATGGTATTGACACAGCCCCAAATGATCCACAATGGCTCAAAAGTGATATGGTCCAGAAATATTTAGACAGAATAAAGGTGGATAAAGTGCCTGGACCAGATGGCATACACTCACACATCCTAAAATAATTGAGCACTGTAACTTCAAAGCCTTTGTTTCTAATTTTTAGGGACTCGTTAAGGACTGGAATAGTACCACTGGATTGGCGTAGGGCCAATGTGGTGCCTATATTTAAAAAGAGATCAAAGTCTTTGTCAAGTAACTATAGACCTGTTACTTTAACTTCTATAGTCAGGAAGATACTGGAGAGTTTAATAAAAGACCACATAAATGAGTTCTTGCTGGAAAAAATATTTTAAGCAACGGACACCATAGATTCATGAAATAGAGAAGTTTTCAAACAAACCTGATTTCTTTTTATGAGCAGGTAAGTATAACCTTGGACAGAGGGGGGATGTAGATGTAGTATACTTGCATTTTGCAAAATCGTTTGACACAGTTCCCCACACACGGCTAATGTGTAAGGTAAAGTCTACAGGCTTGGAAAGATCAGTTTGTAAATGGATAGAAAATTGGCTAACAGATAGAATTCAGAGAGCAGTGGTTAATGATTCTTACTCTGAACGTTCTAAGGTTATCAGTGGTGTACCCCAAGGTTAAGTGTTGGGACTTTTGCTTTTTAATATCTTTATAAATGATATAGGGTCTGGGATTAAAAGTACCATTTCAGTCTTTGCAGATGACACCAAGCTTTGCAGTGGAATAACTTCTTTACAGGATGTCTCCAACTTACAAGCTGACCTCAATGCACTGTTTTATTGGGCAACTATGTGACAAATGAGGTTTACTGTTGATAAATGTAAAGTTATGCACGTGGGGGCTAAGAAAATGCATGCAGCATACATACTAGAGGAAGTAGAACTGAGGGAATCCATAGCTGAGAAGGATCTGGGTGTTCTGGTAGATCCTAAGCTTAATAATAGCATGCAATGCCAAGCTGTGGTTTGCAAAGCAAGCAAAGTCCTTTCTTGTATTAACGGAGGCATGGACTCCAGAGAGAGAGAGAGATATCATTTTGGCCCTGTACAAATCATTAGTAAGACCTCATCTGGAATAAGCAGTTCAGTTTTGGGTACCAGTTCTTAAAAAGGATATCGGAGAAATGGAGAAAGTGCAGAGAAGGGCAACCAAACTGATAAGAGGCATGGAGAAGCCCAGCTATGAGAAAGGATTAGAGGAACTGAATTTATTCTCTCTTAGGAAAAGGAGATTAGGGGGGATATGATCAACATGTATAAATACATAAGGAATCCATATAGTGAATTTGGTGTTTACTTATTCACTTTAAGGTCAACACAGAAGACAAGGGGGCGCTCTTTACATCTAGAGGAAAACAGATTTCGTCTCCAAATACGGAAAGGTTTCTTCACCGTAAGAGCTGTGAAAATGTGGAATAGACTCCCTTCAGAGGTGGTTCTGGCTGCTCACTAGATTGCTTTAAAAAAGGCCTGGATTCTTTCCTGGGTGTACATATTATAAATGGTACTAATATTTATAGATAAAGTTGATCCAGGGCCCTTTACTCTTTCAACACAAACCACACATACAGAGCCTAGGATAACCGGGGTAACAGGAAATGCTGAATCCGGTGTGGTTGTACAGCGAGTCTGATTAGGGCAGACCCGACTGGGGTTCTTGGTCACCCTGTGCCCCTAATAGACACAGGGTGACTTACACATAAGATGGGCCAGGGAAGCTAGACAAGGAGTTTCCTGACCTCTATAAAGTAATCTGGGTTCCACGAGCCCCCAGCCAAAGTGATTCCTGTCACATATCTCCCCTTTCGGCAGGAGACTAACACAGAAGAGATCCCAAACGGGTTGACTTCAAAGTTAGTCCATAGTTCCAGTCCCCCAATGTCTGCACCCACACAGTACCCCAAACAAATTGTCCGGAACAGATCGTTACTCACCCAGTCAACCTCTGCCTCTCTCGTAGAACATAACCCCTGCTGGGGAGAAGCGTGGACTGGTCCTTCTCCCTGGAGTCCATTTAGCCCCTGAGGAGAAGACAGGGTGGCTGGGCTCACTCCATCATGCTGTTGGGGATCTGGACTGACTGCCCAGCATCCCTGGGGTATCCAAGTCGAAACCTTAGTCTCATATACTTTTTCTCAATGAAAATCCACCAGTGCTTGTACAACAAGGCTGACATCCTCCTGTCCCAATGCCAGACCTTTTTCTGGGGTTGTGTTAGTGGAAACCGAAGTCCCATCCACTACCACAGGAAATCCATCTTCTATTAGTTGTGGGCAGAGGCCAGCAGCACTCTGCCCCGTTGCCAGCTCTTCTGCTAGATTGCTGTCAGTGAATACCACAGTCCTATCCACTGATATCAGCTCAAGCTGCAGTTGTGAGGTGCCAATTGCATTCTCTCCCTGGAGATCCTACAGAGTTGATTTTTGTGAACAGAGGCCAGTGGCGTTCTGCCCAGCTGCCAGCTGTTCCACTGGGAAGTCAATTGAAACATTGGTGGCCTTACACAAATCCTTCAGGGCCGCTGATTGTTGTATGCAGGGGTCAATAGCACCATGCTCTGAAGTCAGCTCTTCTGCTGGAGGTTCACCGGGTTCATCCTCCTCAACAGAAAAGTCTATTAAATCCCCAGTCTCTGGTTGTGTCTGGGGATCGAGATTCGCAATCTCCTGTCTGTGGAATCCAGAAGATGTTACTGGTGCTGGGCAGAGGCTAGCAGAGCTCTGCCCTGTTGACAGCACTTCAGCTTTGGGGACGGCAATCTCCGGAGTTTCTACTGCCGACTCTAAGGCATGCTGCTGAATGTGTTCTAGCAGTTTCCTGTATGCCCTTTCCAGATGCTGTTCTTTCGTTTGCAAGTGTTCTAGATCAGGTTTAAGCTCTAACTCCTGTGAGACCGAGCATAGCCCCTATGTATTCTTGCAGGTCCTCAAGGGTAGGTTCTCCTTCATTACCAAACACAAACTCATCTTTAAGGCTCTCCCACAGCAATCCAGGGCTACCAAAGTCATATCCCTCCAAATCCCTCATATTCTGATGTCTCTCCTAAATATTTCTACTCTGCGTGCCATTGCAGGGCCCGATACTGATTGTCCGGCTCTATCTCCTGCTGGACCAGCCTGTCCAACTCGGATACCCATTGCTCCTGGGGCCGCTCTTCCAGGAATGCCATCCACAACTCCAGTTGGTCACTGGCCCATTGCCCTGGGTTTTGAAAGAACTTGCCCTGGTATATACCAGCAAGCTGGAGGGCTCCAATCCAGAGCTCCAACCGAATATGCTGCCTGAGCTCCAGGTATTGATCCGCAGATACCGCCCTGGGGTATACTGAAAGGGCGATCCACAGCACCCCCTCAAACTCTGATGCCAGGTCCATACCTCCATTGGGTCGACCAAAGTCTGCTATCCCGATCTTGGATCCCGGTAGAGGTTTGGATGTCCCAGACTGCAGGAAGCATCCTACCGCTTTCCACCAATGTAATAGACTCTGGACACCCCGACTGGGTATCTCCACCAAGAAGCTGCTTCCTAAGCTCTGTACGATTATACTATATACTGCGCCAACCCTAAATATACAGCAGCCAGCAACTAAAAAATTACAATTTGGGAAGACAATGGAAAAGCAAAGATTTGCAGTGCTGTTAGATTGTGTTATAAAGTGCAATGGTGCTAATGCATATCAATATATGCTATCCAAAAATCAAGTGTATAAACTATGTGCAAAATCACGTAATTACAGTGCTGAAATGTGCAACTTATAAAGTATCTAAATACTTCAATACATAAATTGCAAAATTGCATAAGAACCACAAAATGACTGCAGTACTAGGCAATAAAGTGCAAAATTAGATATGGACCACAAAATCATAAAAACATATTGTGAGGGATTAGCTCAGAGGTAGGCGTGGATGACCCCTTTGGGGGTGCGTTTTCACAGAGAGATAGCCGAGCAGTGGTTGCAAACAACACTGATTTATTCATGCAATTTACTTCACACAATTGCAAGCCTCAAAACAGCCAAAATAAAATAAAACAAAATAAATCCTTGCCACTGTGGGCGGCTACCTTCTCACACACTGGAACCTATCTAATGAAGTCTGTCCCCAACCTACTGTTGGGCAGACTTGGCTGGTTATACACCAGACTCTCAATAGTCCATGTTTTATCTCTTCACACAGCAAACAGTTCATTTAACATGTCCCTTTTCCTCTTCATATGGAACATGTCCCTTTGTCTCTTCACACTCTTCACATTGAACACAGTTCATTTGCTTGTCTCTCCACATAGCAAGCAGTGCATTTATTTCTTTCCACATAGAAATAGTTTCTCTTCTCACCTTGAGATGATCCAAGACCTCACTTCGAGTAGTCTTCAACTTGTTTACCCTCCTTAGCGCACATCACTTCAGGTGGTCTTCTCCCATGCTCACCAGCTTGTCGGGAGGCACTCATCTGTCTGTCCTCCTCTCCCAGCCCACACGGTGACAGGAGGCAGC
Organism: Pelophylax lessonae; assembly: GCF_965119305.1. Classification (NCBI taxonomy): domain Eukaryota; kingdom Metazoa; phylum Chordata; class Amphibia; order Anura; family Ranidae; genus Pelophylax; species Pelophylax lessonae. Next base: position 750,631,845 of record NC_138768.1, read on the forward strand.
AGTCCTTCTCCCATGCCCACACGGCGTCGGGAGGCACACGTCTGTCTGTCCTCCTCTACCAGCCCACACGGCGACAGGAGGCAGCAATCCATAGACTTCCTCTGGACAAATTTCATTTTCATTTCCTCATTCCGAACAGCTGAAGGCCTTTCAACTTCCTGCTGGCTAGCTCTGTAGCCAACACCCTATAGTAATTAGTGAACTTTCTAAATCAGGTGGAAATGTATCTCCTGCCTGTGACTACATTCCCAGATTTACCTGACTTCCTGTCACAATATATGTATATATATAAAATATATAAAAGTGCATAAGTGATAAAGTGGCTGATGCTGTTAATGTGAAATGCTCATCATAGCATAAAGTCCACAAATTCTACCATAGATGTGCAAAGGGGCTGATAAGTCTTCTATTCTGAATTCAGGTGCTTGACCACCACCAACAGGACAACCGTAATGAAGGCTTACCAGATGTAGTGGACCCAATAAAGTATACACCTTTTGGGTCATTCAGGCTTCTAAGAAATAGATGGGTTTTATACCAGTAATACATCCAAAGATCAATGGCTCAATCCTTCACCGTCATCCACTAATATGGAATATTTTAGCCACTAGCAGTAAGAGCTTTAAGAAATCCTCTTCTGAATGACAGACTTGATGGTATAGCGCTTGTACAAGTCGATAAAAGATGGCATTAGCAGTAGACTCAACGCGTTTTGTCTAAGTAGACATCATCTGGAGTGTCTAACTGTGAATGCCGTAATCCTTTTATACCCCCCAGGGGACAGAAACCCCCAATTAGATCAGTAAAGCTAATCACCGAATACAGATCCTTGAACTTCCTGTGTATCCAGGATGGCGCTGAGGCTTGAGTTCCAAGCCTCATTCTGGTTGTGTATTCAGAAAGCACTAGATGGCTTCAGGTAAGCCAAGCCTCACTGTGGAAACCTTCTTTCAAACCACCCACAGGAAGCACGAACCAAGCCTCGTTTTCAACATACACAGAAGAGACCAAGCCTCTCTCAGAGTTGTAATAAACCAACCAGCATCCGGGACCCACAGGAAGTGTTAGCATTTTGATATATAAATAGCAGGGCAACCCTTCAGTCTAACACACCAAAAATAGGATAAACAAAACGGTTTATAAACTACCCGCTGCTGTAATGAATAATACCTTAAGGGGGGATAATCCCAATATAGGTACCGCAACACGAAAAACGCATAAACGATACCTATGATGAATCCAATAGATCAAAATTCAAAAATAACTAATCTGGTGTGCTCAAAATCCATTGCGAGACTGTCCCCTGAGAGGCATTCCCAAAAATAAAAATTTTAAAAATAATACAAATAAATTGTTTAATTAAAATATACTTAAAAATATAAATAAACTCAAGCATTATTAATAAAAGCATTTATGTCCGATTCTATACTCTACCCGTGGGGGAAAAAAAGATTTAAGCTCATAAATCCATAAAGTCTCCAATCTGGAGACTCCCCTGATTCCTGAGCCACCTCTCCACTGGGCAACATAACGGACTATGATGGTGAACTCTGTGCCACAAGGGTTACGGTTGTGGCATTGCCGATAATGCCTGGACACATTATGGCTTACATCATCTTTTTTGATGTTGGCAATATGCTTGTTCATTCTGATACTGAATGAAGGAATTGTTCCCCCAACATATTGCTTTTTGCATGGACAGGTGATAAGATAAACCACACATTTTGTGACGCATGTATGGAACTGTTTGATACTATATGTGCGATTAGTAACGGTAGAGCTAAATTCTTTAGTTTTATTCCTACCCCTTGTATTGTGTAAACAAGTGTTACACTTTTTACAAGGATAGTATCCTGTCATCTAATGGAAAAAGGATGGTTTAACTGGCGGATTAATAACATTGGGGGAAATCTCATGTTTCAAAGATGGGATACCCGTATAGATAATTTTAGCTCTTTCTGGCAAAAGAGGCCCTAAGACATGGTCATTTTTTAGAATGCCCCAGTGTCTATTTATTATTTGTTGCACATGCCTATGCTTATTGGGGTAGGATGGGAAAAAGGCCCATTTATGTTGTCATCATTATTTTTTATTTTAGGCACAAACAAATATTTTCTATCGATGTCCAACGCATGTGTGATTTCCTATTCCACTTTGTTACAATCATGGCCTTTACTAATGAATCTTTCCTTTAAAGTTTCACATTGTTGTAAAAACATACCAGTGTCAGAGCAGTTTCTTCGCAGACGCAAAAACTGTCTGCGAGGAACAGACTACAGCCACTTCTTGTGATGACAGCTATTGACTGGAATGAAACTGTTTCAATCTGTGGATTTGAAATAGGTTTTCAATTCAAAATGACGATCTCTTAATTAAATCTCCAAATCCAAAAAATGGATTTTGGAGTAACTGGCTTCATATGTGAACGATATGCCACATGTGTTATTGTTTAATTCCTCAAAGAAGACTCTCAAAGAATCGTGGGTGCCATCCTAGAGGAGGAGTACGTCACCCATGCATCTATGTATCTGGCCATCTGGATGCTGGTTGGTTTATTACAACTCTGAGAGAGGCTGGGTCTCTTCTGTGTATGTTGAATACGAGGCTTGGTTCACGCTTCCTGTGGGTGGTTTGAAAGAACGTTTCCACAGTAAGGTTCGGCTTACCTGAAGCCATCTAGTGCTTTCTGAATACACAGCCAGAATGAGGCTTGGAACTCAAGCCTCAGCGCCATCTTGGATACACAGGAAGTGCAGGGATCTGTATTCAGTGCTTAGCTTTGGGGGTTTCTGTCCCCTGGGGGATATAAAAGGATTATGGCAATCACAGTTAGACACCCCAGATGATGTCTACTTAGACAAAACACGTCGGGTCTACTGCTAATGCTGGCTTTTATCTACTTGTACAAGCGCTATACCATCAAGCCTGTCATCCGAAAGAGGATTTCTTGATGCTCTTACTGCTCGTGGCTATAATATTCCATATTTGTGAATGACGTTGAAGGATTGAGCCATTTATCTTTGGATGTATTACTGGTATAAAGTCCATCTATTTCTTAGAAACCTGAATGACCCAAAAGGTGTATACTTTATTGAGTCCACTACATCTGGTAAGCCTTCATTACGGTTGTCCTGTTGGTGGTGGTCACGCGCCTGAATTCACAATAGAAGACTTATCAGCCCCTTTGCACATCTATGGTGGAATTTGTGGACTTTATGCTATGATGAGCATTTCACATTAACATCATCAGCAACTTTATCACTTATGCACTTTTATATATTTTTTATATATATGTTTTTATGATTTTGTGGCCCATATCTAATTTTGCACTTAATTGCATAGTACTGCAGTAATTTTGTGGTTCTTATGCAAATTTGCACTTTATGTATTGAAGTATTTAGATACTTTATAATTTGCACATTTCAGCACTGTAATTACGTGATTTTGCACATCGTTTATGCACTTTATTTTTTGGTTAGCATATATTTATATGCATTATCACCATTGCACTATTATAACACAATCTAACAGCGCTGCAAATGTTTGCATTTCTATAGTTACCCCAAGAACTCGACAGTACAAGTTTTGGAGTCAACCAGAATAAAACTGTTTATTCACACACAGGCACAAAGGGATACACACTTTGGGACAACCCCCCCTTAGCAGCCAATACACATATACATCCCATAATAGGTTAATCTTAAGGCAGACAGAAACAATTGAACAGGCACTTAACAATAACAAACCCCACCCCACGTCACTATCTAGCAAGGGTCTATGAGACACTCTTACAATATTCTAGCAATCTGAACAGTCAAATTGTCTATCTCTATATATCTCTCTTAAGGGACATTGTCCAGAAATATTAATGTCCCAAGGGAAAGAGGCCCTTTACTGTTTCAACACAAACCACACATATAGAGCCCAGGAAAACCGGGGTAATAGGAAATGCTGAGTCCGGTGTGGTTGTACAGCGAGTCTGATTATTGCAGACCCGACTGGGGTTCTTGGTCACCCTGTGCCCCTAATAGACACAGGGTGACTTAGATATGAGAGGGGCCAGGGAAGCTGGACAAAGAGTTTCCTGACCTTTCTAAATGAATCTGGATTCCCCGAGCCCCCCAGCCAAAGTGACTCCACACCCTTCTCTACCCCATCTTGTAGGAAATCTAAGATTGAAGGGACAAGGGTGAAAGAAACCTGCTTCTGCCTGCACCAAGTACAAAATGTTTTCCAAACCTTAGAGTTTATTTTCCTCACTACTGGTTTCCTGCTCAGAGGGAGTGTGTCTACCACTCTGTCTGAGCAGCCTTTTATTCTAAAGATTAGAGATCGGCCCGGTGGTCGGTTTGCAGCGAAATTTGCTTGTTTGCTGTCCACCGATTATGCGAACGTATGGCGATGTTCGCGGCCGCCATATTCTTTTACATTGTGAAGAACTCTGACCCATGACACATCCATCAGGTGGTACAGGACAGCCAATTGAGACATTTCAGCACATGGACATACCCCCTACCTTATAAATAGACCAAACCTGGCTGCCATTTTACATTCTGCCTTTTGTCAGTGTAGGGAGAGGTTTGCTGTGTGGAGCAGGGACAGATTGTCGGTGACACAAATTGCTCGGTAATAGGTCCACAAAAGTCATTTTAAGGACTGGTATAGGTGTACTGTCTAAGTGTCTATAGTCTGTCTTTTGTCAGTGTAGGGAGAGGTTGCTGTGGGGAGCAGGGACAGATTGTCAGTGACACAGATCGCTCTGTAATAGGTCCACAAAAGTCATTTTAATGACTGGTATAGGTGTACTGTCTATATTCTGTCTTTTGTCAGTGTAGGGAGAGGTTTGCTGTGGGGAGCAGGGACAGACTGTCAGTGCCGGTTCGCACTGATGCGATGCGGGAACACTACGAGTATATCTGCGTGTTCCTGCATCGCATCTGCAGCACAGGCAGTTCACACTGCCATATGCGATATGCTGGGGGTGTCAATTCAAAGTTAACGATCTGACAGTTCGCACAGAATTGGATCGCACTGGTGTGAACCACTATGCGATCCGATTCTGTTGCGGACCAAAAAAAGGGTCCTGTGCGTGTTCACTGCGATTGCCGTGCAAATTCAGCCATACAAACTTTATGGCTCTGCGATCACAGAGATTGCATGTAATTCGGAGCGCACTGCTCATAAAATTACATGCGATGTCTATGCGGTGCAAATTCAGCCATACAGTTTGTATGGCTGAATTCGCACCGCAATTGCAGTGAACACGCACAGGACCCTTTTTTTTGGTCTAATATAGAAAGCATATTATAGTGTATTTGGGTACTGCAGAAATTTTGCCTCTTTCGCTGCGTTAACTCTGCTACACACAGTGACAAAAGTTACTAGGAAATATTTTCCATAACTGGTGTGATAAACCAGTGGCCCCCAAAACGACAGATTGTGCGTATTCACTGCGATTGCCGTGAAAATTCAGCCATACAAACTTTATCGCTGAATTTGCACCACACAGACATCGCATGTAATTTTAGGCGCAGTGCCGGTTCACACTGATGCGATCACAGAGATTGCATGTAATTCGGAGCGCACTGCTCCTAAAATTACATGCGATGTCTGTGCGGTGCAAATTCAGCCATACAGTTTGTATGGCTGAATTCGCACCTCAATTGCAGTGAACATGCACAGGACCCTTTTTTTTTGGTCCGCAGCAGAATCACATTGCATCAGTGTGAACCGGCACTGAATGCAACAAATCAATTGGTAATAGGTCCACAAAAGTCCTTTAAAGGACTGTTATAGGTGTACTATTGTTTGGTGTGCAGTATATAGGGGTGTAATACACTTATAATATACTTTCTAATATAGAAAGCATATTATAGTGTATTTGGTACTGCAGAAATTTTGCCTCTTTCGCTGTGTTAACTCTGCTACACACAGTGACAAAAGTTACCAGGAAATATTTTTCATAACTGGTGTGATAAACCAGTGGCCCCCAAAACGACAGATTGAAGCGGGGTGTTATATACCTTCTTCCACATATACTGCGCTTCTCTAGAGATTTTTGTCACAGGGTCATTTAAAAAATGACAGGCAGAGGAAGAGGCAGGCCCTTCCACAGGGGTGGTAGTGGGAGGGCAGGAGCACCAGGCTCTCTGCTGTGTGCACCCCCAAAGACACTAACACCACCACCACCATATACCCTCCGCTTGAGTCACAGGAATTATTTTCCGATTCATCACAAGACATTTATGATGCGCAGCCATTCTTGGCATCGGATCAGGAAGAGGGGGTAGCAACAGCCGCCACTCAGCACTCTGACGACAGTACCAAGATCAGCCGAAGGAGGTTTGGTCCCCACTGTTGCTACCTACTCCGAGATCTCTAATGTTAGTGGTGGGGAAGGTGACGTCGATGATGCAGAGGCAAAATTTCTGCAGTACCCAAATGCACTATTATGAAAGTATATTGTTATATAACACCCCCGCTTCAATCTGTCATTTTGGGGGGCCACTGGTCTATCACTCCAGTTATAATACTTTTTTCTAATTGCGTTTGTCACTCTTTGTAGTTGTAGTATCGCTGCAGAACCGCTCACCAGTCACAATGCTGCAAAATACAAATCCACTATAATATGCTTTCTATATTCATCCAGCATTGCGACTTCCTCATCTTCCTGCACCTTCTCCTCGATGGCTTGATCAATGACACGATGCAATGCATGCTCGAGAAAGAAGGCATAAACTACGATGTCACTGATGGCACCCTGGCTGCGACTGACCAGTTGGGTGATCTCATCAAATGGTGGCAGAAGTCTACATGCATCGCGCATGAGCAGCCACTGGCACAGTGAAAAAAACCAAGCTCCCCAGAACCTGTCCTGCCGCAGAGTTCGTACAGGTAGTCATTAACTGACGTTTCTGCTGGAGCAGCCTATCAAGCATATACAAGGTTGAGTTCCATTGCGTCGGGCAGTCACAAATAAGACGTCTGACGGGAAGGTTGTGTCGCCGCTGAATGTCAGCAAGGCGAGCCATGGCTGTGTAAGATCTTCTGAAATGGGCCAAGATTTTCCTGGCCTGCTGCAAGACGTCCTGAACCCCAGGGTATTTGACAATGAATCGCTGCACGACCAAGTTCAGGACGTGTGTCATGCACGGCACACGTGTAATTTTGCCCTGTTTCAGCGCGCTCAGCAGATTGTCACTGTTGTCGCACACCACTTAACCAACTGTCAAATTGAGCGGTGTTAGCCACTGATCTGCCTGTGAACGCAAAGCTCAAAAGGAGTGCAGGACCAGTGTGGCTTTTGGCTTCCAGGCACAACTGACGCAGAACAGCATGGCAACGTCTCAACTGGCATGCCGAATAGGTTCTGGGGATCTCGGGCGGCGCAGCGGAAGAGACGGAAGCAGCAGAAAAGGAGGAGTCAGCCGAGGAGGAGAGGGAGGATGGAGTAGGAGGAGGAGAAGAAGAGGCAGGCCTGCATGCAATCTCTGACAGTAAAACCAAATCTACACGGGTGCCACGGGTTACATGCTTGACGGCCGTCAGAAGGTTCACCCAGTGGGCAGTAAAAGTTATATACCTTCCCTGCCTGTGTTTGCTAGACCACGTTCTGTGGTCAGATGTATCTTGCCGCCAACACTGTGTGCCAGAGATACATTCACTTGCCGCTGAACATGGTCATATAGCTCTGGGATGCTCTTCTGCAAGAAACATTTCCTTCCTGTGACCTTCCATAGTGGTGTTCCAATGGCCACAAATTTTCGAAAGGCCTCCGAGTCCACCAGTTTATCTGGCAGTAGTTGTCAGGCTATCAGTCCCGACAAGCCATCGGTCAACCGTTGGACAAGAGGGTTATCCAGGCGTCATCATTTTTTTACGCTCGAACATTTGGGCCACGTGAGGACAGCATGATGGAAGGTGGAGTAAAGGACAATTGTGAGGAGAGAGGAGAAGGGGCTGGATGGTGAGAGACTGGAGTGTGGCTTTGTGGGTTCTGATGGCATTGCTCCCACTGGGCTCGGTGATGGGAGTCCAGGTGCCTTCTTAGGCCCCTTTCACACAGGCAGACCGTTCAGATCCGCCTGCCTGTTTTTTTTTTTGGCGGATCCGAACGGTCCCCCCATGCCTGTCTATGGGGCATCGGATGTCAGCAGAGACATGTCCCCTGACATCCGATCCCTCAAATCTGGATGGATGGAAACCCTATTTTCCATCCGTCCAGCGGATCGTTCCTAGGTGAGTGTTGGGTTTACCGCGACTTATGCGTTGACTGCAAAGGCTCCAGCATCAGGGAACGCATAGACCGACAGGTGTCCCACTACATCGGGTTAACGGCCGCTGTGGACGCTCTGAGAAGTGATGAACCCCTGGACTACTGGGTGGGCAGGCTTGACCTCTGGCCAGAGCTTGTACAATTTTCAATGGAACTGTTGGCTTGCCCCTAGTCCAGTGTCCTGTCCGAAAAGGACGTTCAGCGCAGCAGGGGGGATCGTGACCGATAAGCTCACTCGCCTAGCTCACGACAGCATTGACTACCTCACATTTCTAAAAATGAATGAGGCATGAATCTTGGAGGAATTCAACACATGTGACCAGTAGACCATGTTTGATTCAAATTCCTCATGACAGGCCACAAATATCCGCCACCACCCATAACAATTCACGGTCCCTGTCTTAGGTAAATACAGCGGCATAAAAGACCTTTTATGTCCGTTGAATGCCTAATTGCTACAGTCTGTCCCAGCTCCACACAGCAACCTCTCCCTACACTGACAAAAGACTTTTGTGGACCGATTAGCTAGCGACTTGTGTCACTATACAGTCTGTCCCTGCTCCACACAGCAACCTCAAGCCACAGAATACAAAGCCTGTGGGCTAATTTTTGGGGCCTGTACTGGCCGACACTTACTTCTGTATCCTGTGAATGCCTAATGTATAGAGGTGTACCGAACTGTTCGCCGGCGGACAGTTCCCGGCGAACTTAGCATGTTCGCGTTCGCCGCTGCGGGCGAACATATGCGATGTTCGGTCCGCCCCCTATAATACATCATTGAGGCAAACTTTGACCCTGAACTTCACAGTCAGCAGGCACATTTCCAGCCAATCAGCATACCTCCCTCCCACACCCTCCCACCTCCTATAAATAAGCAAGGGCAGCATCCATCTTAGATCATTCTGAAGCAGTGTGTTAGTGAGAGCAGGGAGAGTGTTGCTGCTGCTGCTGCTGTTAATAGCTAGGGACAGTTGTTAGTCAGTGTTCCTGGTCTTGCTAGTCAGTGTTCTTGGTCCACTACTGCTGTAAGGACAGCATCCTGACAGCACCCCAAAAAGCCCTTCTAAGGGCTGGTATTTGTGTAATTTTTTATATATATATATATATATATATATATATATATATATATATATATCTATCTATCTAATGGCCCCAAAAGCCCTTTTAAGGGCTGGTAATTGAGGATTTATTTTTTATTTATATATATATATATATATATATATATATAGTGTCCCCAAAAGCCCTTTTAAGGGCTGGTAATTGAGTTTTTTCTTTTTATATATATATATATATATATATATATATATATATATATATATATATATATATATATAGTGTCCCCAAAAGCCCTTTTAAGGGCTGGTAATTGAGTTTTTTCTTTTTATATATATATAGTTGCCTGCCCGCTGTGTGTGAGAGGCCACAGACCCACCACAGACTGTACTGTGTGACCACCACACTCATTTCGGGTGGCACAGGCACAGTACCTTGCATTTTAAAAAATATTTTTTTTTCCTCTGTCATAATTGCAGTGAGTGCTGTGTCAGGTCCACAGAGTGTACTGTACCCACTGCAGTGCACTGCCCACCACTGATATATATACGGTGGCACAGCATCTTGTTGCAAATTGAAAAAAATATATATTTTTTATTATTGCAGTTGCCTGGGCTGCCAGTGACTGTCAGGTCCACAGAGTGTACTGTGCCCACTGTAGTGCCACTGCGTGCCCACCCACCACTGATATATATACGGTGGCACAGCAGCTTGCAAAGTAAAAATATATATATTTTTTTTATAATTGCAGTTGCCTGGGTGCCAGTGACTGTCAGGTCCACAGAGTGTACTGTGCCCACTGCAGTGCCACTGCGTGCCCACCCACCACTGATATATACGGTGGCACAGCAGCTTGCAAATTAAAAATATATATATTTTGTTATAATTGCAGTTGTCTGGGCTGCCAGTGACTGTCAGGTCCACAGAGAGTGTACTGTGCAACTGCCCACCCACCACTGATATATACGGTGGCACAGCAGCTTGCAAAGTAAAAAAATATATATATTTTTTTATAATTGCAGTTGCCTGGGCTGCCAGTGACTGTCAGGTCCACAGAGAGTGTACTGTGCCACTGCCCACCCACCACTGATATATACGGTCGCACAGCAGCTTGCAAATTAAAAATATATATATTTTTTTATAATTGCAGTTGCCTGGGCTGCCAGTGACTGTCAGGTCCACAGAGAGTGTACTGTGCCACTGCCCACCCACCACTGATATATACGGTGGCACAGCAGCTTGCAAATTAAAAATATATATATTTTTTTATAATTGCAGTTGCCTGGGCTGCCAGTGACTGTCAGGTCCACAGAGAGTGTACTGTGCCACTGCCCACCCACCACTGATATATACGGTCGCACAGCAGCTTGCAAATTAAAAATATATATATTTTTTTATAATTGCAGTTGCCTGGGCTGCCAGTAACTGTCAGGTCCACAGAGAGTGTACTGGGCCACTGCCCACCCACCACTGATATATACGGTGGCACAGCAGCTTGCAAATTAAAAATATATATATTTTTTTTATAATTGCAGTTGCCTGGGCTGCCAGTGACTGTCAGGTCCACAGAGAGTGTACTGTGCCACTGCCCACCCACCACTGATATATACGGTCGCACAGCAGCTTGCAAATTAAAAATATATATATTTTTTTATAATTGCAGTTGCCTGGGCTGCCAGTGACTGTCAGGTTCACAGAGTGTACTGTACCCACTGCCCAACACTCCTATAGGGTGGCACAGCACCTTGCACTCATAGTACAACACATTAAAAAAAAAAATGACAGTCAGAGGCAGGCCACCCCGCAAGAGCCGTCGTGGTCGTGGTGCTGTGATTTCCTTAGGCCCTAGAATAATGCCCAGTGTTCAGAGGCCACCACAGACCCTGAACTCAAAAAATTCTGAGGACATAGTTGACTGGCTTACACAGGACACCCAATCGTCTACAGCTTCCGCTCGGAACCTTAATGCACCATCCTCCTCCAGCTCAGCTTCGGGCACCTCTCAATTTACCACTCGCCAGCCCGCCGGCACCACCACCAACACTAGCACCACAGCCGCTTCACTTGATCCGTCAGAGGAGTTATTTTCACATCAGTTGGAAGAAATAAGTGATGCGCAACTATTAGTGCCAGAGGATGAAGATAACGGGGATATGTCTCAGTCAGGCAGCATTATACACATGGACGTACATTGTGATGATGATGATGTTGTACCTGCTGCTGCTGCCTTTGCTGAGTTGTCAAGTGAAGCGGCTGATGATGACGATGTGTCTGTGGATGTCACCTGGGTGCCTGCTCGAAGAGCAGAAGAAGAGGGGGAAAGTTCAGATGGGGAGACAGAGAGGAGGAGGAGGAGACGAGTTGGAAGCAGGGGGAGGAGGTCATCGCAAGGAGCTAGTGGCGCAGTCAGACAGCATGTAGATTCGGCACCCGGGGTCAGCCAGACAGCACGCCAATCAACGCAAGCTGTTGCCACCACCAGAATGCCGTCCTTGCAAAGCTCAGCAGTGTGGCATTTTTTTTGTGTGTCTGCCTCTGATATCAGCGATGCCATTTGTAACCTGTGCCAAAAGAAACTGAGTCGTGGGAAGTCCAACACCCACTTGGTACAACTGCTTTGCGAAGGCACATGATCTCACATCACAAACGCCTATGGGATCAACACATGAGTAAAAGCAGCACACAAACTGAAAGCCACCATCCTCCTCCTGCTCCAGCATCTTCAGCCACGTCAACCACTGCTGTCCTCCATGCCCCCTATCAACAACCTCTCAACGCCTCTCACCTTCAGCAGTTCCTGCTCATCTGCCCACAGTCAGGTGTCTGTCAAGGAAATGTTTGAGCGTAAGAAGCCAATCTCACAGAGTCACCCCCTTGCCCGGCATCTGACAGCTGGCTTGTCGGAACTCTTAGCCCGCCAGCTTTTACCATACAAGCTGGTGGAGTCTGAGGCCTTAAAAAAATTTGTCGCTATTGGGACACCGCAGTGGAAGGTACCCGGCCGAAATTATTTTTCACAAAAGGCAATCCCCAACCTGTACTCTATTGTGGAAAATGAAATCATGTCACATCTGGCACACAGTGTTGGGGCAAGGGTCCATCTGACCACTGATAGCTGGTCTGCAAAGCACGGTCAGGGCAGGTATATCACTTACACTGCGCATTGGGTAAACCTGCTGGCGTCTGCCAAGCATGGAATGCGTGGCTCTGCTGCAGAGGAGTTGGTGTGACACCGCCACGACTTGCAGGCAGGCCTGCTGCCACCTCCTCTACTCCTCCTACTCCATCCTCTTTGCTAACCTCCTCGGCTGAGTCCTCTTCTGCTGTTGCGTCTTGCTCCACACCAACTGCACCCCCCCAGCTCCCCAGGGGCTATTCCACATGCCGGATACGACAGTGTCACGCTGTCTTGGGGTTGACTTGCCTGAAAGCAGAGAGTCACACCGGACCAGCACTACTGTCCGCCCTGAACGCACAGGTGGATCAGTGGCTGACCCCGCACCAACTGGAGATGGGCAAAGTGGTGTGTGACAACGGAAGCAATTTGTTGGCGGCATTGAATTTGGGCAAGTTGACACATGTGCCGTGCATGGCACATGTGTTGAATCTGATTGTACAACGCTTTGTGCAGAAGTACCCAGGCTTACAGGACGTCCTCAAGCAGGCCAGGAAGGTGTGTGGCCATTTCAGGCGTTCCTACACGGCCATGGCGCACTTTGCAGATATTCAGCGGCGAAACAACATGCCAGTGAGGCGCTTGATTTGCGACAGCCCAACACGTTGGAATTCAACACTGCTAATGTTCGACCGCCTGCTCCAACAAGAAAAAGCGGTCAACGAGTATTTGTATGACCGGGGTGCTAGGACAGCCTCTGCGGAGCTGGGTATTTTTTTGCCACGTTACTGGACGCTCATGCGCAATGCCTGTAGGCTCATCAGTCCTTTTGAGGAGGTGACAAACCTAGTCAGTCGCACCGAAGGCACCATCAGCGACATCATCCCATATGTTTTCTTCCTGGAGCGTGCCCTGCGAAGAGTGCTGGATCAGGCCGTAGATGAGCGTGAAGAGGAAGAGGAAGAGTTGTGGTCACCATCACCACCAGAAACAGCCTTACCATCGCTTGCTGGACCTGCGGCAACACTGGAAGAGGAGTCTGAGGAAGAGGAGTCAGAGGAGGAATGTGGCTTTGAGGAGGAGGAACACCAACCACAGCAGGCATCCCAGGGTGCTCGTTGTCACCTATCTGGTACCCGTGGTGTTGTACGTGGCTGGGGGGAAGAACACACCTTCAATGACATCAGTGAGGACGAGGAATTGGACATGAGTAGCTCGGCATCCAACCTTGTGCAAATGGGGTCTTTCATGCTGTCATGCCTGTTGAGGGACCCTTGTATAAAAAGGCTGAAGGAGAACAACCTGTACTGGGTGGCCACGCTACTAGACCCCCGGTATAAGCAGAAAGTCTCTGATATGTTACCCAATTACCGGCAGTCGCAAAGGATGCAGCAGCTACAAAATAAGTTGAAAAGTATGCTTTACACAGCATATAAGGGTGATGTCACAGTCACAGCACAACGGGAATCCAACAGGGGAAGAGGTGAAAGTAATCCTCCTCCTACCACAACCACGCCGGCAAGGACAGGACGCTTTACAGACGTCTTGTTGATGGAGGACATGCGGAGCATTTTTAGTCCTACGCATCGCCACAGCCCTTCGGGGTCCACCCTCAGAGAAAGACTCGACCGACAGGTAGCAGACTACCTTGCCTTAACTGCAGATATCGACACTCTGAGGAGCGATGAACCCCTTGACTACTGGGTGTGCAGGCTTGACCTGTGGCCTGAGCTATCCCAATTTGCCATTGAACTTCTGGCCTGCCCCGCTTCAAGTGTGCTGTCAGAAAGGACCTTCAGCGCAGCAGGAGGTATTGTCACTGAGAAGAGAAGTCGCCTAGGTCAAAAAAGTCTTGATTACCTCACGTTTATTAAGATGAATGAGGCATGGATCCTGAAGGGACTGACAGTGGGGGATGCATTTGACTAAAAAAGGCCTGGTGATGACTGAGATGCCTTGGGCTAAAAATGGTCCACACGCTGCTGTATTTAATCATTCTCTGCATGCCGGATGACTTACGTGACGTCTCCGCCACCAACTACGGTTCAAGCCGCAATGTTTTAGTGCACTTTCTGCCTTGAAAACCTCAATTTTTCAGGCCGTTGCTAAAGCAGCGGCTGCAACAATACCTACTTTTTCATGCATGTGTACATGCCTAATTTTTCTGGCCTCTGGTGCTACACTGTGGCTGCAAAAAAAAAAAAAAACCAAAAAAAAAAAGGCACATACATGTGTCAATTCCCCTTTGTGATCGTTACCTTGTCGTGGTGAAGGGGCTTGCGTATCACAATGAAGCGATCACCTCTAGGAGTGTGTTGGCACACCCCAGATGATAAGGTCGTTGCTTCATTGTGAACAGACCAAAAGCGATCCGCTGGATAATTTTTCATAGAAAAAACATTCATTTTCTTTCATTCTTTCTGCGGAGCTGGGTATTTTTTGGCCGCGTTACTGAATGCTCATGAACAATGGCTGTAGGCTCATGCGTCCTTTTGCGGAGGTGACAAACCTGGTGGTCAGTCGAACCCAAGGCAACATCATCGACCTCATCCCATATGCGTTTTTTCTGGAGCGTGCCCTGCGAAGAGTACTGGATCAGGCTGTAGATGAGCATGAAGAGGAAGAGTCGTGGTCCCCATCACCACCAGAAGCAGCCTTGTCGTTGTCAATTGCTGGACCTGTGGCAACGCAGAGAGAGGAGTCTGAAGAAGAGAAGTCAGAGGAGGAAGGTGGCTTTGAGGAGGTGGAATACCAGCCACAGCAGGCGTCCCAGGGGGCTTGTTGTCACCTTTCGGTAACCCTTGGTGTTGTACGTGGCTGGGTGGAGGAAGAGACCTTCAATGATGTCAGTGAGGACAAGGAACGGGACATGGCTAGCTTGGTATCCAACCTTGTGCAAATGGGGAGTTTGCGGTTGTGCAAATGGACTGACTGACTGACTGTTAAACGGGGAGTTTGGTCTGTCAGAGTTTGGTCTGTCACTGTGAAGCGGGCGTAACCCTTACACTACTTGACCGATACAACATCATACCTGATCGTATTCACACACTGGATGTTTTAAAGCACGTTATTCCAAACAATTTAGGAATGTTAGGTGATTTATGCCCTTTATGGATCAAAACCCGACTCTGCGTCAACTACGTAATTTTCCATGGGAGTTTTGCCATGGATCCCCCTCTGGCATGCCACAGTCCAGGTGTTAGTCCCCTTGAAACAACTTTTCCATCACTATTGTGGCCAGAAAGAGTCCCTGTGTGTTTTAAAATTCGCCTGCCTATTGAAGTCTATGGCGGTTCGCCCGGTTGGCCGACATCACTACTAACGGCGAAATTTTGGTTCGCGACATCACTACTAATGTACCTCCAGCCACAGAATACAAAGTTCTTTGCTGTCAGGATAATGCCTGTGGGCTAATTTTTGGGGTCTGTAATAGTAGACACTTACTTCTGTATCCTGTGAATGCCTAATGTACCTCCAGCCACAGAAAACAAAGTTTTTTACCGTCAGGTGAATGCCTGTTGGCTAATTTTTGGGGCCTGTACTGGCCGACGCTTACTTCTGTATCCTGTGTATGCCTAATGTACCTCCAGCCACAGAATACAAAGTTCTTTGCTATCAAGTGAACACCTGTGGGCTAAATTTTGGGGCCTGTACTGGCCGACACTTACTTCTTTATCCTGTGAATGCCTAATTTTTCAGACTGGTATTGAAAATCAATGGGTCTGTAAACGTTCCGCTAAATTGTGGAGCGGATGCGAACCCATTTTACAGACGTATGAATAGACCCTATATGTATTTGACATGTATTTACCGGCTGCTGTCAGTTCTGGCTGATTTAGAAAAAAAAATAAATACATTTTTTGGCTGAAAAAAATAAAAAATAATTTTATGGCAACTTTTCCAATAGCAATACCTCTGGTATGTCAGTGTCCATGTTGTGGGACTATGTGTGCACAGCTAGTAAGTATTTTGTGGCTGCAAATATGACCTGGAGGTTTTTAATGCTCGCCTGCCATTAAAGTGAATGGGGTCCGCAGTGAACTTGCGGTTCACAAACATTTGAGAAAGTTCGCGGATCACGTCGTCCGATGTTCATCCATCACTACTAAAGATCTGGCGCTCAGTAACCAGGCTGTCAACTGGAAGAACTCAGTCCTGGGGTGTAATACTGGACCCCGGGAGAGTAAATCTGGAAGGTTCAGAAGCTTCCAAGGAGGCGCCACTGATAGCGCCTTCAGGGTCGCAAACCACGCCCTCCATGGCCACCATGGCGCACTCAGGAGGAGGCGGAGGTCAGGGGAATGACTGAGTTTCTGTAAGACTCAAGGGATTTGAGTTAGAGGGGGAAAGGCATAAGCTAACTCGAACTGCCATATCTGGGCCAGAGCATCCAGGCCCTCCATCCTTCTTTCCCGTGAGAGGGAGAAGAATCTCCTTGCCTTCTTGTTCTTGAAGCTGGCAAATAGATATAACTTTCTAGGCTAGGGTCTGAAACACCTTTGGATTCAGCTCCCATTCTCCCCATTCTATTGGTTGGCAGCTGAGGAAATCTGCTTCCCAGTTGCTCTGCCCTTTTATGTGAATAGCCGACAAAGAGACCACCCTTCCCTCTGCCCAACCTAAGATCTCCTTGGCTAGCTCTAGGAGGGGTCTGGACCTGGTACCTCCTTGGTGGTTCAGGTAAGCTACTGCTGTAGCCTTATCGGAGCAGACCTGAATCTCCATGTCTGAAATAGAACTCTTGAAGGCCTTTAGAGCTTCGCCCACTGCTCTGAGTTCTCTAAAATTGGAAGAAGCCTGGGCTATTTCCTTGTCCCAGGTATCCTGGACTTTGGCTTTCCCTAGATGAGCCCCCCCATCCCCAGGTGCTTACATCTGTGGTGACTTTTAGAGGGCCCCACTGAACGCAGGGTCTGCCCTTCTCCAAATTGCTTAGTACTGACCACCACTTCAGGGAAGTTTTTAACTGAGGGGTGAAGATTACACTTTCGCCAAGGGACTCAGCCTTTTTGTTCCAGGAGGAAAGGTGGAAGAATTGAAGGTCTCTTGAGTGTAGTTGTGCCCAAACAACTGCTGTGATACTGGCTGACATGAGCCCAAGAACTCTCAGGCTCGCTCCTGGAGCAAGAGGGGGTTCCTATCAGCCGATGAGACTACTTTCTCAACCTTTTCCCTTGGAAGGAAAAGTTTTTGTACCCGTGGGCCTATCCATTAACCTAAATAGGTCTGAACCGGAGCTGGCTCCAGGGATGACTTTTCCACACTGACCAACCAGCCTAGCGTCTGCAGGACTGTTATCACCTTCTGGGTGTCTGATCTCACCCGGATTGCTGAAGGACTAAAGATCAGTAGATTGTCCAGGTAAGGAATTAAAGCTATTCCCTGAAGATGAAGATAGGCCCCCGCATCTGCCAGGATCTTTATGAAAATCCTTGGACTGGCTGCTAGACCAAAGGGGAGTGCCCCAGTGGTGTATTTTCGTTTTGTGCTGCCCTAGGCAAGACTAAAATTTGGCGCCCCCCTCCTATGTAAACTTGCCCCACTCCTTCCTTTTTAATGGATGTGACTCCTTCCAAAATTGAAGGACTACAAGTCCCAGCATGAACCTCTGAGATGTCACGAGCGGGCGGGGTGAGAGGGGGTGGGAGAGAGAGGGGGGTGGGTGAGGGAGGGAAAGAGAGGAGGGAAGATGAGAGGGAGAGGGTGGGTGAGGGAAGAAGAGAGAGAAGGGTGAGAGGGGACTATGAGAGAGAGGGGGTGAGAGAGAGGGGGGTGAGAGAGAGTGGGGGTGAGAGAGAGCGGGGGTGAGACAGAGGGGGGATGAGAGAGGGGATTAGAGACAGAGAGAGAGAGGGGGATGAGAGCGGGTGGGTGAGAGAGAGAGGGGGGTGAGAGAGAGAGAGGAGAGGGATGAGAGAGAGAGGGGGTGAGAGAGAGAGATAGAGAGGGGGATGTGAGGTAAAAAGGGGGATGAGAGAGAGAGAGGGGAATGAGAGAGAGAGGGGGTGAGACAGAGGGGGGATGAGAAAGAGGATTAGATACAGAGGTGGAGGGGGGGGAGCGGGTTTTTTGACGTCCCCCTGCAAAGTGCCGCTCTAGGCCTGGGCCTTGTCGGCCTAGGCCAAAATACAGCACTGGAGTGCCCTGAACTGCCAATGAGAGAACCCATTCTGGGTTATCACCACAAATCTCAGGCAAGCCTGGTGTTCCAGATGAATTGTAACATGTAAGTAGGCATCCCTGAGATTCAGAATAGTCAAAAACACATTTTTTTACCAGGTTTTTGCGTACTGAATACATGCCTTCCATGGAAAACCTTTTATACTCTAGGAACTTGTTTAAGTTTCTGAGGTTTATGATAAGACAATATTTCCCAGAGGGTTTGGGTACCACAAACACATAGGAGTAAAATCCTTAGTAAAGCTGACTTTCTAGCACCGGCACTACCACTTGCTGTTCCGCCAGTTCCTGGATCCCATTTAAGAGGGCTCTATTTTTTAATATGTCCTTGGGAGAATGTGTTAAGATAATTTCTTGTGGGGGTTTGGACGAGAATTCTAGGCGGTAGCCTTCTCGAATGAGCGTCACTTTATATCTTTGGTGCTCGAACCTTGAGAGGGGAAAAGCAAATAACTTCTTTGCCTACCTCTACCAAAACTCCACTTCTTATTAGGTTATTTTTTGGTTCTTTGTTGATTTTGCCCCAGGGGCCACGAAAAAATGTCCTATTCCTTTCCCTCTTGGGCTTGATAGGAAATTTCTTCCCTTTCTCAGTGGATCTGGACAAAACTTTCTCCAAGCTTGTGCCAAACAGCAAGGACCCTTCAAAAGGAAGACCACACAGCTTCACCTTTGTAGTAAAATCACCTTCCCATGCTTTAACCCAAATGGCCCTCCTAGCTGAGTTAATAAGGGCGCTGGTTTTAGCTGAGGCTTTAACCAGAGATGTATAGTAACTAAGTAGTAGAACATAAAAGTGTAGCGCTAAAAATATAAATCACAATAATGATGAATAGTGTCCAAATGAATAAACAACTAATAATCACAATAATGTGCATATAGAAAAAAAAGGGAAAAAATATTTTTTGGTGTCCAAATGAATAAGTCCCAAAGAAAAATTAATGTGAAAACAATACATAAGTCTGCATGCACAATAATCCAAGAGGGGATTCTTCCCGTGGCACCAAGGATGTGTGAAAGAAAGGAACACCTCTGTGATGGGGTAAGGAAAACAGCTTACCAGATTTCCATGGCTGCTCAACTTAATGAGTCAGCCTCTCCCAGCTTTTAATCAAGACCACTGAAGATCTGATGTTGCATGAATACTTATTCAGTACAGATGGACCACCTCTTAAAATGCGTTCAGGGATCAGTACAGGGTAAAATCTCCTCAATAATTTCCAGCAGTCATAAATGAATATGTAGGGAAAGAGAAAACGAAGCCCATAGCGTGATCCCTATTGAGACTATCATCTATTGAGACGAAACGTTGGCGATTCCAGACGCAACGTCCACACGCCCCTTGAAATTTTTCGCCGGCCTTCATTATCTACTACCTGGGACAGTCTGCGGGACGCCGCTCTTCCATCCCTTGTATTACCAATTGATATGCCTGTTTATTCATGCCACATTGTGAGTACCTTTTTTTAAATAAATAATATTGTATTTTAAACGGGATCACGCTATGGGCTTCGTTTTCTCTTTCCCTACATATTCATTTATGACTGCTGGAAATTATTGAGGAGATTTTACCCTGTACTGATCCCTGAACGCATTTTAAGAGGTGGTCCATCTGTACTGAATAAGTATTCATGCAACATCAGATCTTCAGTGGTCTTGATTAAAAGCTGGGAGAGGCTGACTCATTAAGTTGAGCAGCCATGGAAATCTGGTAAGCTGTTTTCCTTACCCCATCACAGAGGTGTTCCTTTCTTTCACACATCCTTGGTGCCACGGGAAGAATCCCCTCTTGGATTATTGTGCATGCGGACTTATGTATTGTTTTCACATTAATTTTTCTTTGGGACTTATTCATTTGGACACCAAAAAATATTTTTTCCCTTTTTTTTCTATATGCACATTATTGTGATTATTAGTTGTTTATTCATTTGGACACTATTCATCATTATTGTGATTTATATTTTTAGCGCTACACTTTTATGTTCTATTATTATTTTGAGTCATTGTTGGTTGATTCTGTGTTGGCTGCTGACATTTATCATTGCTTTATTTATCACACTAGCGCGGAAATTTTTTTGAATTTTATTTATATTTTAGTAACTAAGTAGAACTACTTCACTACTGTACTTAAGTACTGAAAGGCGGTATCTGTACTTTCCTAGAGTAGAATTTTTTTCTCCTACTTCCACTTTTACTTCACTACATTTTTTCAATGATTTCAATACTTCTACTCTAATATTTTTTTTTTGTGCTACATAGTTACTCGCTACAATTATAAAAATTACCACTGCCAGAACAGTAGATGGCAGGTTTCATGAAGCTCAAAACATGTGTATTATCAGCGCATACGAAAATAAATGCTACTGTATGTATAAATAAAAGCTGCATTTGAAATAATAAAAAACAATATGATGTTCAAACATTTGACTTCTTTCTTTAATAACTCCATAACACAGTACTTGTACTTTTACTTTCAGTACTTGAGTAGCAATTTTTTTTTCAAAACTACTTGTACTTTTACTTTCAGTACTTGAGTAGCAAAATTTTTAAAAAAACTACTTGCAATACTTAAGTACAAAAAATGTTGAATACTTTAGTACTTCTACTCAAGTCACTTTTTGATCGAGCACTTCCACTTCTACTCAAGTCACTTTTTGATCGAGCACTTGTACTTTTACTCAAGTATGGGCTTTGAGTACTTTATACAACTCTGGCTTTAACTGACTCGACTGCAGCATCAGCCAAGTAGGTGACAGCTTTCCCTGTAACTGAAAGGAACTCTAACACTTCCTGAGACTTACTTTCCTATGAAAGGTGCTTAGTAGGTCTTTCTATCCAGAAGTCGGCATTCCTGGCAATGCAGGTTGCAGCCATCGCCATAATGGATGAAATGGCATCCCATGCTTTTTTTGGCAGGGACTACAGTCCACGGAATCTTTTATACTCCCTATATCTTCAAAGAAGAGGTCAAATCTTTTAGTCACCTGTGACAGGGAGGCATCCAATTTAGGACTCTTTAGGAATTTCTCCACCTCCTCCACCTTAAAGGGGAATCTCCTTTTCCACCCTTTTGGTCTGACCAAACATCCCATTCTTGAAGAATTAAATCCTTCAAAGACTGGTGTACAGTAAATACTTTGGATTGGTTTTTAACCAACCCTCTATACATCCTACCCTGTGCTGAACTCTCTTTGGAAGGTTCTGGAATCTCTTCAGTGGCACAGGTAGCTTGAAGGAGTCCCTCTAGGTCTTCCAGACCAAACAGATGTCTGATTGACCTCATCGCAGAGCTGGGCTAAGATTTTGCCTGACTTTCTGCCTCTCCTAAATCCTCCTTCTCCCTAGCTTGAGCAGGGGGAAGTCCCTGAGAACCAGGCAGAAAGGCAGCCTGCCCTGTCTTGGAAAGTAAACTCTCCTGAGAAGAAGGGCCCTCTTTAGGGGTTAGCTCTTCAGGGTTTCTACCTGGGGTGAAGCTACAGCGGTACGAAAGGACTGGATAGTGGCTAGCATTTCCTCCTCAACAGACTTAAGGAAATCCTTCATTAACCCTGAGGCCTCCTTACCAGCCAACTTGTTAATACACCTATAACAAAAAGGCTTAGTGTGAGATTTGGATAATGTATTTACTCAATCACTTTTTAGAGGAACTAGTGCTAGCGGATATAAGGGGTGGTTTGTCAGAGCCCTCCTGGATTCTCCTTGGGGATTCTGCAAGAGAAGAGGAAACAAGTAAAATGTCATTCTTCCTGCCCCTTATTAACTTGGCCACTTACTCCCCCCCCCCCAAGGGGCGAGAGCATGGGGAATACCAGGGACTAAAGCCTGACACTGGTATTACCCCCCAAATAAGGAAAAAGCACTTACTGTTCCCCGATTTGCTCTTGCCTGCAGCCACCTGTGCCGTCTTTCTATCCTCCTTCTCCATGAGGTGGGTCCAGATGGGTTTCATGCTCTTAGCAGCCTTCTGACTCTTAGTAGGTGAAGAGCCTGTCACTTTCCCGCCGCCATGTGGGTCCGGCGTCTCCTCCGCACTTAACTCCCTTTTCCGGGTCACAGTGCGCATGCTCCGCCTCTTCCCTGTTCGAACCAGAATTTCCGGTTTTAGAACGAGGCTTGGAGTGCACTAAATCCTCCCCTCATTGTTGCTGATGTTATGCGGCCGGCCCTTCACAGCATGGCACCCACTGTATGCAGGGGAGGACAGGAGGAGACCCGAGCTGCTGAGTGGAGCACCAAAGCAGAGGGACCACCACACTGTGTCCAAACCGCTTGTGTCACATCAAGAGGTGACCTGTGAGAAGCTCAAGGTCAGAAGGTAATGTACGGCCCACACTGGCATTTTAAAACCTGCCTCACAGGGGTACCATCCGACTCTCTAGGTCTTCTGGTCAGAGAAAAAAACAAACGTTTCACTGTGGGAGAAACACAATCAATACTGAAGGACAAGGGGAAGGGTGGGGCCTTTTAAACAGTTGTGAACTGATTGTGTTTCCTGTAGGGTGGAGCCTATCATCTCTCATGTGTTGCCGTCCTGGAAGGTGAGAGGAGAAAACAATTTTTTCAAGTAAACAAAAAGTGTCAGAAAAGGCTTGGTCTTCAAGTGGTTAGAAGAATGGTTGATGTGTGGCATAAGCTTCTAATATTGGGCATAAAATGCCAGGACAGTTCAAACACTCCCCAAACTACCCATTTTTGGAAAGTGGACACCCCACGCTATTTTCTGAGAGGCATGTTGAGTCCATGGAATATTTTATATTTTGCCAAAAGTTTCGAGAAAATTACATTTTTATTGTTTTTATTTTTTTACACCAAGCTGTCACTAAATGATATAATGCTCTCACATGCCATGGGTATAGGTGGAATGACACCCCAAAAAACATTCTGCTGCTTCTCCTGAGTACCGTGATACCACATGCATGAGACTTTTTGTTAGTCTAGCCGTGTACAGGACCCCAAAAACCAATCACTGCCTTCAGGCTTTCTAAGGGCGTAAATTGTTGATTTCACTCCTCACTACCTGTCACAGTTTTGGAGGCCATGAAATGCCAAGATATCACAACCCCCCCCCACCCCAAATGACCCCTTTTCGGAAAGTAGACACCCCAAGGTATTTGCTAAGAGGAAAGAGAAGGAAAACAATTTATTTTTTATTTTTTCAAAACTTTGTGACAAAAAGCGAGATCTGCAAAATTCACAGCAAATAGTTTAGGGTGTCTACTTTCCATAAAGGGGTCATTTGGGGGGGGGGGGGGTTGGCTGTCTTGGCATTTCATGGCCTCCTAAACTGTTATAGGTAGTGAAGAGTGAAATCAACAATTTACGCCCTTAGAAAGCCTGAATGCAGTGATTGGTTTTCGGGGTCCTGTACGTGGCTAGACTGTCAAAAAGACTCACACATGTGGTATCCCCATACTCAGGAGAAGCAGAAGAATATATTTTGGGGTGTATTTCCACATATAGCCATGGCATGTTTGAGCAATATAACATTTCAATGGAAACTTTGTTTTTTTTTTTGTCATTTTTCAAACACCTGTGACAAAAAAATTAAATATTCAATGGGTTCAACATGTCTACACCATAGTTTTTAGACTCTATAACTTTTGCGCAAACCAATAAATATACGCTTATTGAGATTTTTTTTTATCAAAGACATGTAGCTAAATACATTTTGGCCTAAATGTATGACAAAAATTTAGGTTTTTGGATATTTTTTATAAGCAAAGGTAGAAAATGGCATTTTTTCTTCAAATTTTCGGTCTTTTTTTTGTTTATATCGCAAAAAATAAAAACTGCAGAGGCGATCAAATACAACCCAAAAGAAGCTCTATTTATGGAGAAAAAAGGACATCAATTTTGTTTGGGTAAAGCATTGCATGAACGGGCAATTACCAGTTAAATGCAAGTGCCAAATTGCGTGGTTAATGGGAAGGGAAAATAGCAAATAAAGAAAACAATAATATAGCGTATACAATTGCAACATAAGTCATATTGTAATTGAATTTTAACAAAAATTACCTTTCCTTTTCAATCTGCAGCCGCTGTAATTTTCTGATAATACAATGCAATAAGGCTACCTGGAGTTATTCTGTACACGGAATGTGTACTGAGCACACCCAGAAACATCTTTTGCTTGTGTGATTGGTTTACTGATTTTCCCAGAAGTCTGCACTAAGATATAAATTCGATTTCAGGCACCCCCTGGAACAAAAATGTAATTATTGGTGAGATACTCCCAATAGGAACATGTCTAAAGGGATGCAGGCCCAGTAGATTTCCTCATTAGTGCCATTCAGGTGCCACAGCTGATTGATAGTTAGGAAAACACTCCCATTTTCCCACAGGGGCACAGAAAAACACAGAGAAATGTCTTCAGAATAAAAAAAGGTAGGAATCTGCAACAAAGCTTGGTACAGTCCTTGCAATGTACACAGAGGGAATGTTTTTTCCTCAACAAAAGTGGAGTTATGTAAAAACTAAGTAATTAAAACCTGCGCTAAAAGGTGTATAAATGGATATAAAAGGTGAGTAAAACTGTGCGTCCTGGAGCTGCTGCTCACTAAGTAAAAAAACAGAATGTACTAAAATCAATCAAAAAGCAGCGCTAACAGGTATATAAAATAGATATATCCGTGTGACTGTGATCAGAATATTACAATGAGTAAAAAATAAAGTGCATATCGTGATCAACAAATGCAAAATTAATACATATTAAAGTGCAAGATAATGTTACAATCATATGTCCATTGTGCAACCATGTGCAAAATACAAAATATATATATTAAAGTGCAGTCCAAAAAGATTCCTTCAAAGAACTAAGGTGCTGGAAAGGTGCTCAAAATAGTCCATATAGGTGCCCAAGTGCTCTTCAGGAAGAAAAAAACCCCTATGGGGATGCACTCACCAGATTAAGGATATATATAAGCCTTGAGCAGATATAATATCCCCTGGACCGATGGATGGATCCAATACAGCCTCTTTAAAATCCAATACAGCTTCTTTAGAATGGCTCCCTTAGTATCTCCTCTCCTCTCCTCTCAATCCTTAGATGTGATGGCTGCATACGTTTTCTTTTTTTAGGTTTTCTTCTATTTTCATCTGGTGATCTAGGCAGCAAGTCTGTTTTTCAGAACAACAAGTTATGTTTTTCAGAAGAACAAGTTATTCTCAGATGTATCAGTTGTACTGTGGCAGGGGTGCTTACAAAGATCAGCTTTTATTTATTCATGTAAAACTTTTATCCTTTCTCCATGAAGAAGTTACGGGTTGTTTCACCTTTCTTCTCATGCTGATTTCCGAAACAACACATAACTTCTTCATGGAGAAAGGATAAAAATACACTGACACAATGGCAATACAAATCTTACTGTTTACTGAGGTAAAAGGCAAGCCAAACAAACGTATTAAGAATAATTAGAGTTCAGTGATAACCAAGGCTGCAGTGTCAATCTGTTAAACCCCACAAATCACAATGGAGTTCAAAAGACTGACACTGAAGAAATACAGTAAATGCTTAACAAACAGGGTGTTGTGTTAAATGAATAATAGCGACTGACTGAATTATTAGCTCTGACTGTCAAGGCTATTGTTAGATGTGTTAACCATGAACACTGCTTAACCTCTTCTAAAACCAGAATTAGCAATATCTTTACTTAATAGGGATTTAGCATTACTCTAACAGGTCCCCTTTAAGAACTATGAATAATAAAGTTCCTATCCTAGCAAGGCCTTGCAGAATCTTCGCCGGCAGTTGGAGCTCTTTATCACTCTTCAATGTGATATTTGTAATCCCAATATAATGGTGTACATAAAATCCTATCTGCTGTGTATAGTGGATGTAGGTTTATATTGCGATTTAGGATGTCACCAGGCACTCTTTCATACAGCAGTGTCCACTTGTGATGATCCTGTCACACAGGCAAAGTGTCTCCCCACGCTTCTGCATCACTGGGGATGTTCGGCTCTTGCTGCCCCGGTCAGTCAGTTCAGCTTTGTCCGCTCTGCACTCAGCTCTACTGGATTTGCCACCGTCCTGTGACTACCAGCATCCGCACCGCTGAGGGTGGGCTCCGCTCTCCCTAGGCCACACGCTCAGGCCTCCATCACCAACTGTGTTTTCTGGCACCTCTCTGACCAATCCGTCCTCCATAAGTCCCGGAAGCAAGAGAAAGTGCGTTCGGCCCAGCAGAGAGGTATATCGGCTTTCCCATCATCCTTCACTCTCCCGTGGTTCCCTGGGAGTATAGTCCCTCCTGCCATCCAAGCAGCAGTCTGCCTACAACTCCCAACTACATCTCCCACAATCCCATTCGTCCATTTCCGGGGGGAAAGCCGATCCTTCTTGTAAAACTCTTAAAGGAGCACTCTGGTTACATTACAACGGTAACATGAATATATATATTTATGACATATACACATATGCAGTAGTCCCAGCTTGGCTACATAGGTTTAAAAAAGGATATGGGTGGGCTTATTTCCCCTGGTCCTGCATTATACATGATGATTGGAGAAGCTATGACTAGTCAAGCAGTGAAAAGGAGCAGCTGTAGGTGATCAGTCCTATGGAAAGGAGAATATTTGTTCCAATATTGCGGGGGGGGGGGGGGTCAGCTTAGGGATGCCTGGAGTTCAGTACCAAACTTTCAGTGTATCTTTGATTGTTCCTTACCAGAGCATAGCGGCAATGGTACATATTTTGTATCAAAATGGTACAACTCTGAAAACAAAGAGAATAATTGCTACTATTCTCGTCTCTATAATTTTGTACTCATTTGAGAGCAGTCATTTTATTAACACTGGAACTGTTTAATGCAAAATCAAGCATAATTCATCACTAATAATATTTACTACTAACTGGAATTTAGATATGTAATGCATTTTAGTTAAGCTATACTTTTACACAGGACAAGAAAATAAATGTGTTAATTATCATGAACATGTCAACAATTTTTATTTTCTCTTGTGCAGCAAGATGGATATTACAGCTCACATACTACTTTATTGTTCCTAATCACATTGTATATTTAATGCAGTAAATGGTTTCAGGAGTTTATAAGCAAAATCATAAATAATTGTATTTTATTTCCGTCAGTGTTAAAAGTAAACTACCCTGACACTGCTTAGATGGACTGTGTGTCTGCAATACATTAAAATTCATGATTTTGTAGGTGTTGAGGGACAAGAGTTCTTTGGAATGCCACTAGCAGAGCAAAACAAATAATTATTTTCCATTTATCATGGTTCTAATTCCAGGACACCAAAAAAAATAATAATAAAAACAAATGAGAACAAAAATCAAATCACTGAACTGCTGCACAGGTTTAAAATTGACATCCAGAAACAGAATGAGAATTGATTTCAAAATCATTACCACATAAGACAGAAACATTTGTAATGAAAAATTACATAAATATCTTTATTTTGACAGTTAGCGATGTGGATTCCAAGCTCTCTGTGCCCCTAAGCCACTGTAAACACATATTCCATTTATTTGCTTCTTTTGCAATAAATCTGATGCACAGTCTTGAGAAAAGTTATTTATAACCATGAAATGCATAAAAAAGTCAAACTTTCTGCTTTATTCCAAGTCACAGTGGGCTTGTATGGTAACATTCCCCATAGCTTGTTATTGAAAGTGCAGAACAGTTACTGATGAAACACGACTTAAGATTACATATCAGACATTGAAATAAATTAACCTTAAGATAACCCTGGATTTGTGCAATAAAGTGCATTGCATAATAAAACAATCCTAAGGCCTACTTTAGTAATAGAGAGATAAGTAAATCATAGAGCTGATATATAGGAATTACTTCACTTCGATATGGATATGAGCACAATGTGCAAAAGGATGAGCTGCATTCAGAATGCTTAGAATGGCCATTACTATGCTGTTTATGATTTCAGGGACTTAAAGGCTATATTGTAGAAAAGAACCTTCAAGGTGGTATTTTCAGAGATACTTCCTGCACCTCGAGCCACACCAGAGAGGCAGTGGCAGCTTAGGGAATTTAACAAGTGGCTGAGGAATTGGTGCAGGAAGGAGGGTTTCAGGTTCCTGGAGAACTGAGCTGACTTCTCAGTTGGTTACAGGCTCTATAGTAGGCACAAACTGAACCTTTATGGGGAGGGTGCAGCTATGTTGGGGGAGAAGATGTCCAAAAATCTGGAAGGGCTAGGTGGTGGAGTGGAGGGATTAGAGGAAGCGAAAACCAGCAGTGAGCGAAGGTCGAAGGATGCTATAACCGTAATACCTAAACCCTGGATGAGTGGGTAGGCAAAACAAAATTACTAATGAGGAAATAATATGCACCCGTACAAAACTGAGAACACAAATGCCAGGAGCCTAGCTGACAAAATAGAAGAACTGGAGCTGCTGATACATGAGGTGGGTTTAGACTGTGTGGGAATATCAAAAACTTGCTTTGACAGCTAACTTGACTGGCTGGCAATTATCCAGGGGCCTTCCTTGTATTGGAGGAACAGGGAGAGTAGAAAAGGGGGAGGGGAGTGCTTTTATATTAAGAATGATGATTTATTGGTGAACCTGAGGGACAACATTACGAATAGTGGGGAGGTGGAGTCTCTATGGGTGGAACTTCAAAGAGAAGAAACAAGTGGAAAAATAATAGTGAGGGTATGCTACAGGCCCCCTAACCTGAAGGCTGAGGAAGAGTTGGATCTCCTGTCACAGGTAGAAATGGCAGCGAGGAAGGGCAATGTCATCATAATGGGGGATTTCAACTATCCAGATATTGTATGGGCAGATGGAACTGCTCACTCATTTAAGGCCCGTCATTTCCTAACTATCTTACAGGACAACTTCATGTGCCAGTTGGTGGATGCTCAGACTAGAAATAATGCATTGTTAGGTCTATTAATTACATATTACCTGGGTTACCACTAGCAACAGTAGAACAATCCGGCATGTTTCCAAGTGTTTTACCACAGACAAGGATCAGTCCAGTTTCTTTGGTTTTTAGGTTTTATTAGAAACTTGGATCTGAGAAGGGATGAGTGGGGTACTCCAACTTTATACACTATGCACAATAGGCAGGGGACGACTTGAATAAATGCTTGTTAATGCCAGTTAATGCTGAGTAATGCTGAGTAAGGCTGAGTAACGCTGAATACACTGAAATTGAGCTAGTCACGGCTCAGCCTCTGCTTCACTTTGCACTTGGCTGTGAAAGGTTCTCTTTAAGCTTCCTGAGGTGATTCTGTCCTAAGGCAAGCTATTCCTTAAGGAAGACTGTACTGCTGAACAACTTCAGGACCCTTCGTGGCCCCCCCTATTATCCCTAATCTTCAGGGCTTAACAACGTGGCACCCCCTTTACTGTAACACTCTTCGTTAGCTGGCTCCTTGATCCCCTCTCTGGAGTGGTCCCCTCTCTTAGGCAGACCCCTGGGCAGATCCTTGAGTACTCAAAATACTGTTTTTCCTGAAGTCCTCTGCCCAGCAGCTCCACTGGTCAGCCCACTGGATCCTCTGCAGCACAGCTCAACCCCTGGTCCGTAGGACGACTGCCTGGACCACCTTCCTCACTTCAGCAGGAGGAGAGACAGCCGTCCACCTCCTTCTGGGACTTTGCTCCTGCCAAAAGACACTCTGTCACGTGCCCCCTCAGGATTTATTCCCAATCCCAGGATGCATTGCAACAATGCCCACCCACTGGGACAGTCATAAACCCTGGTGTGCTATTTGCTAGGTTTCCTCCACTGTCCAACAAGATTCCTCATTGGATGCAGTGGGGAGACTCCCCAGACTCAATAAGTCAGACCTGGAAGCATGTGACAGGCTAACTAACAGATCAGGCTCTCCTGATAAGCAGAGCAGAGCCACATATACATTTTAAGTAGCACCTACTTAGGAGGGTGCTACACAACTCATATGGAAGATTTGGTGTATATAATTAAACAGAAGATCATAGCGTAATCCAATAAAAACACTGATGTATTTATTAGTAAAGGGTGCACTCACAAAAATCATAAAATTCGCAGCATAGAATGATCCAGATTCAAACTACAGCGTTCCAATACACAAAGGCAGGCCGAATAGCGTGGTGACGTCACGTCTGGTCCCACCCAACGCATTTCGTTATACATTTGAAGTTATCAGGGGTGTGGCTACCAGACGTGCACCTCGCCATTTATACCCATTATACACAGAACAGGGCGGAAGTATTTGATACAGACCCCCATAAATGCTTAATTTACAAACTGAGGTCTGTAGGCCTAGACCATAGGGTTATACATGGATAGAAAATTGGTTACAGGTAGAGATGGACGAATATCAGCCGCAAAGTTTCTCAAAAGTCCGCGAACCGCGAGTTCGCGGCAGGCCCCATTGCTAACTTTAAAAAACTTTAGGTCATATTTGCAGCCACAAAAGACGTACTAGCTGTGCACAAATAGTCCCAGCACATGGACAATGTCATAACAGAAGTATTTCAATTGAAAAAGTTGCCCTAAACTTTTTTTTACAGCAAAAAATATATATATTTTTTTTTTCATAAATCAGCCAGAACTGACAGCAGTCGGTAAATACATGTCTAATACATATAGGGTCCATTCACACATCTGTAAATCTGTAAAATGGGTCCGCATCCATTCCACAATTTGGCGGAACCTTTACAGACCCATTGATTTTAAATTCCAGTCTGAAAAATTAGGCATTCACAGGAAAAGAAGTAAGTGTCGGCCATTCCAGGCCCCAAAAATTAGCCCACATGCGTTTACCTGACAGCTAAGAATGTTGTATTCTGTGGCTGAAGGTACATTAGGCATTCACAAGATACAGAAGTAAGTGTCAGTCAGTATAGGCCCCAAAAATTTGCCCACATGGGTTTAACTGACAGCTAAGAACGTAGTGTATTTAATGGCTAGAGCTACATTAGGCATTCACACAGTATACAGAAGTAAGTGTCGGCCTGTATAGGCTGCAAAAATTAGCTCACATGGGTTTAACTGACAGCAAAGAACGTAGTGTATTTTAAGGCTAGAGGTACATTAGGCATTCACACAGTATAAAGAAGTAAATGTCGGCCTGTATAGGCTGAAAAAATTAGCTCACATGGGTTTAACTGAAAGCAAAGAACGTAGTGTATTTGATGGCTAGAGGTACATTAGGCATTCACAGGATACAAAAGTAAGTGTCGGCTAGTATTGGCCCCAAAAATTAGCCCACATGGGTTTACCTGACAGCTAAGAATGTTGTATTCTGTGGCTGAAGGTACATTAGGCATTCACAGGATACAGAAGTAAGTGTCGGTCAGTATAGGCCCCAAAAATTTGCCCACATGGGTTTAACTGACAGCTAAGAACGTAGTGTATTTAATGGCTAGAGGTACATTAGGCATTCACACAGTATACAGAAGTAAGTGTCGGCCTGTATAGGCTGCAAAAATTAGCTCACATGGGTTTATCTGACAGCAAAGAACGTAGTGTATTTGATGGCTAGAGGTACATTAGGCATTCACAGGATACAGAAGTAAGTGTTGGCCAGTATAGGCCCCAAAATTAGCCCACATGGGTTTAACTGACAGGTAAAAACGTAGTGTATTTGATGGCTAGAGGTACATTAGGCATTCACAAAGGATACAGAAGTGTCAGCCTGTATAGGCCCCAAAAATATGCCCACATGGGTTTAACTGACAGCAAAGAACGTAGTGTATTTGATGGCTAGAGGTACATTAGGCATTCACAGTATACAGAAGTAAGTGTCGGACTGTATAGGCCCCAAAAATTTGCCCACATGGGTTTAACTGACAGCAAAGAACGTAGTGTATTTGATGGCTAGATGTACATTAGGCATTCACAGTATACAGAAGTAAGTGTCGGCCTGTATAGGCTCCAAAAATAGGCTCACATGGGTTTAACTGACAGCAAAGAACATAGTGTATTTGATGGCTAGAGGTATATTAGGCATTCACAGTATACAGAAGTAAGTGTCGGCCTGTATAGGCCACAAAAATTTGCCCACATGGGTTTAACTGACAGCAAAGAACGTAGTGTATTTGATGGGTAGAGGTACATTAAACATTCACAGTATACAGAAGTAAGTGTCGGCCTGTATAGGCTGAAAAAATTAGCTCACATGGGTTTAACTGACAGCAAAGAACGTAGTGTATTTGATGGCTAGAGGTACATTAGGCATTCACAGTATACAGAAGTAAGTGTCGGCCTGTATAGGCCCCAAAAATTTGCCCACATGGGTTTAACTGAAAGCAAAGAACGTAGTGTACTTGATGGCTAGAGGTACATTAGGCATTCACAGTATACAGAAGTAAGTGTTGGCCTGTATAGGCTCCAAAAATTAGCTTACATGGGTTTAACTGATAGTAAAGAACGTAGTGTATTTGATGGCTAAAGGTACATTAGGCATTCACAGTATACAGAAGTAAGTGTCGGCCTGTATAGGCTCCAAAAATTAGCTTACATGGGTTTAACTGACAGCAAAGAACGTAGTGTATTTGATGGCTAGAGGTACATTAGGCATTCACAGTATACAGAAGTAAGTGTCGGCCTGTATAGGCCCCAAAAATTTGCCCACATGGGTTTAACTGACAGCAAATAACGTAGTGTACTTGATGGCTAGAGGTACATTAGGCATTCACGGTATACAGAAGTAAGTGTCGGCCTGTATAGGCTCCAAAAATTAGCTCACATGGGTTTAACTGACAGCAAAGAGCGTAGTGTATTTGATGGCTAGAGGTAAATTAGGCATTCACAGTATACAGAAGTAAGTGTCGGCCTGTATAGGCCCCAAAAATTTGCCCACATGGGTTTAACTGACAGCAAAGAACGTAGTGTATTTGATGGGTAGAGGTACATTAAACATTCACAGTATACAGAAGTAAGTGTCGGCCTGTATAGGCTGAAAAAATTAGCTCACATGGGTTTAACTGACAGCAAAGAACGTAGTGTATTTGATGGCTAGAGGTACATTAGGCATTCACAGTATACAGAAGTAAGTGTCGGCCTGTATAGGCCCCAAAAATTTGTCCACATGGGTTTAACTGAAAGCAAAGAACGTAGTGTATTTGATGGCTAGAGGTACATTAGGCATTCACAGTATACAGAAGTAAGTGTTGGCCTGTATAGGCTCCAAAAATTAGCTTACATGAGTTTAACTGATAGCAAAGAACTTAGTGTATTTGATGGCTAGAGGTACATTAGGCATTCACAGTATACAGAAGTAAGTGTCGGCCTGTATAGGCCCCAAAAATTTGCCCACATGGGTTTAACTGAAAGCAAAGAACGTAGTGTATTTGATGGCTAGAGGTACATTAGGCATTCACAGTATACAGAAGTAAGTGTTGGCCTGTATAGGCTCCAAAAATTAGCTTACATGGGTTTAACTGACAGCAAAGAACGTAGTGTATTTGATGGCTAGAGGTACATTAGGCATTCACAGTATACAGAAGTAAGTGTCGGCCTGTATAGGCTCCAAAAATTAGCTTACATGGGTTTAACTGACAGCAAAGAACGTAGTGTATTTGATGGCTAGAAGTACATTAGGCATTCACAGTATACAGAAGTAAGTGTCGGCCTGTATAGGCCCCAAAAATTTGCCCACATGGGTTTAACTGACAGCAAATAACGTAGTGTACTTGATGGCTAGAGGTACATTAGGCATTCACGGTATACAGAAGTAAGTGTCGGCCTGTATAGGCTCCAAAAATTAGCTCACATGGGTTTAACTGACAGCAAAGAGCGTAGTGTATTTGATGGCTAGAGGTAAATTAGGCATTCACAGTATACAGAAGTAAGTGTCGGCCTGTATAGGCCCCAAAAATTTGCCCACATGGGTTTAACTGACAGCAAGGAACGTAGTGTATTTGATGGCTAGCGGTACATTAGGCATTCACAGTATACAGAAGTAAGTGTCGGCCTGTATAGGCTCCAAAAATTAGCTTACATGGGTTTAACTGACAGCAAAGAATGTGATATATTTGATGGCTAGAGGTACATTAGGCATTCACACAGTATACAGAAGTAAGTGTCGGCCTGTATAGGCTGCAAAATTAGCTCACATGGGTTTAACTGACAGGTAAGAATGTAGTGTATTTGATGGCTAGAGGTACATTAGGCATTCACAGTATACAGAAGTAAGTGCCGGCCTGTATAGGCTCCAAAAATTAGCTCACATGGGTATAACTGACAGCAAAGAATGCAGTGTAATTAATGGCTTGAGGTACATTAGGCATTCACAGTATACAGAAGTAAGTGTCGGCCTGTATAGGTAGGCCCCAAAAATGTGCCCACATGGGTTTAACTGAAAGCAAAGAACGTAGTGTATTTGATGGCTAGAGGTACATTAGGCATTCACAGTATACAGAAGTAAGTTTTGGCCTGTATAGGCTCCAAAAATTAGCTTACATGGGTTTAACTGAAAGCAAACAACGTAGTATATTTGATGGCTAGAGGTACATTAGGCATTCACAGTATACAGAAGTAAGTGTCGGCCTGTATAGGCCCCAAAAAATTACCCACATGGGTTTAACTGAAAGCAAAGAACGTAGTGTATTTGATGGCTAGAGGTACATTAGGCATTCACAGTATACAGAAGTAAGTTTTGGCCTGTATAGGCTCCAAAAATTAGCTTACATGGGTTTAACTGACAGCAAAGAACATAGTGTATTTGATGGCTAGAGGTACATTAGGCATTCACAGTATACAGAAGTAAGTTTTGGCCTGTATAGGCTCCAAAAATTAGCTCACATGGGTTTAACTGACAGCAAAGAACATAGTGTATTTGATGGCTAGAGGTACAGTAGGCATTCACAGTATAGAGAAGTAAGTGTCGGCCTGTATAGGCCCCAAAAATTTGCCCACGTGGGTTTAACTGACAGCAAATAACGTAGTGTATTTGATGGCTAGAGGTACATTAGGCATTCACGGTATACAGAAGTAAGTGTCGGCCTGTATAGGCTCCAAAAATTAGCTCACATGGGTTTAACTGACAGCAAAGAACGTAGTGTATTTGATGGCTAGAGGTAAATTAGGCATTCACAGTATACAGAAGTAAGTGTCTGCCTGTATAGGCCCCAAAAATTTGCCCACATGGGTTTAACTGACAGCAAAGAACGTAGTGTATTTGATGGCTAGAGGTACATTAGGCATTCACAGTATACAGAAGTAAGTGTCGGCCTGTATAGGCTCCAAAAATTAGCTTACATGGGTTTAACTGACAGCAAAGAATGTGATATATTTGATGGCTAGAGGTACATTAGGCATTCACACAGTATACAGAAGTAAGTGTCGGCCTGTATAGGCTGCAAAAATTAGCTCACATGGGTTTAACTGACAGGTAAGAATGTAGTGTATTTGATGGCTAGAGGTACATTAGGCATTCACAGTATACAGAAGTAAGTGCCGGCCTGTATAGGCTCCAAAAATTAGCTCACATGGGTATAACTGACAGCAAAAAACGCAGTGTAATTAATGGCTTGAGGTACATTAGGCATTCACAGTATACAGAAGTAAGTGTCGGCCTGTATAGGTAGGCCCCAAAAATGTGCCCACATGGGTTTAACTGAAAGCAAAGAACGTAGTGTATTTGATGGCTAGAGGTACATTAGGCATTCACAGTATACAGAAGTAAGTTTTGGCCTGTATAGGCTCCAAAAATTAGCTTACATGGGTTTAACTGAAAGCAAAGAACGTAGTGTATTTGATGGCTAGAGGTACATTAGGCATTCACAGTATACAGAAGTAAGTGTCGGCCTGTATAGGCCCCAAAAATTTACCCACATGGGTTTAACTGAAAGCAAAGAACGTAGTGTATTTGATGGCTAGAGGTACATTAGGCATTCACAGTATACAGAAGTAAGTTTTGGCCTGTATAGGCTGCAAAAATTAGCTTACATGGGTTTAACTGACAGCAAAGAACATAGTGTATTTGATGGCTAGAGGTACATTAGGCATTCATAGTATACAGAAGTAAGTGTCGGCCTGTATAGGCCCCAAAAATTTGCCCACATGGGTTTAACTGAAAGCAAAGAACGTAGTGTACTTGATGGCTAGAGGTACATTAGGCATTCACAGTATACAGAAGTAAGTGTTGGCCTGTATAGGCTCCAAAAATTAGCTTACATGGGTTTAACTGATAGTAAAGAACGTAGTGTATTTGATGGCTAGAGGTACATTAGGCATTCACAGTATACAGAAGTAAGTGTCGGCCTGTATAGGCTCCAAAAATTAGCTTACATGGGTTTAACTGACAGCAAAGAACGTAGTGTATTTGATGGCTAGAGGTACATTAGGCATTCACAGTATACAGAAGTAAGTGTCGGCCTGTATAGGCCCCAAAAATTTGCCCACATGGGTTTAACTGACAGCAAATAACGTAGTGTACTTGATGGCTAGAGGTACATTAGGCATTCACGGTATACAGAAGTAAGTGTCGGCCTGTATAGGCTCCAAAAATTAGCTCACATGGGTTTAACTGACAGCAAAGAGCGTAGTGTATTTGATGGCTAGAGGTAAATTAGGCATTCACAGTATACAGAAGTAAGTGTCGGCCTGTATAGGCCCCAAAAATTTGCCCACATGGGTTTAACTGACAGCAAAGAACGTAGTGTATTTGATGGCTAGAGGTACATTAGGCATTCACAGTATACAGAAGTAAGTGTCGGCCTGTATAGGCCCCAAAAATTTGTCCACATGGGTTTAACTGAAAGCAAAGAACGTAGTGTATTTGATGGCTAGAGGTACATTAGGCATTCACAGTATACAGAAGTAAGTGTTGGCCTGTATAGGCTCCAAAAATTAGCTTACATGAGTTTAACTGATAGCAAAGAACTTAGTGTATTTGATGGCTAGAGGTACATTAGGCATTCACAGTATACAGAAGTAAGTGTCGGCCTGTATAGGCCCCAAAAATTTGCCCACATGGGTTTAACTGAAAGCAAAGAACGTAGTGTATTTGATGGCTAGAGGTACATTAGGCATTCACAGTATACAGAAGTAAGTGTTGGCCTGTATAGGCTCCAAAAATTAGCTTACATGGGTTTAACTGACAGCAAAGAACGTAGTGTATTTGATGGCTAGAGGTACATTAGGCATTCACAGTATACAGAAGTAAGTGTCGGCCTGTATAGGCTCCAAAAATTAGCTTACATGGGTTTAACTGACAGCAAAGAACGTAGTGTATTTGATGGCTAGAGGTACATTAGGCATTCACAGTATACAGAAGTAAGTGTCGGCCTGTATAGGCCCCAAAAATTTGCCCACATGGGTTTAACTGACAGCAAATAACGTAGTGTACTTGATGGCTAGAGGTACATTAGGCATTCATGGTATACAGAAGTAAGTGTCGGCCTGTATAGGCTCCAAAAATTAGCTCACATGGGTTTAACTGACAGCAAAGAGCGTAGTGTATTTGATGGCTAGAGGTAAATTAGGCATTCACAGTATACAGAAGTAAGTGTCGGCCTGTATAGGCCCCAAAAATTTGCCCACATGGGTTTAACTGACAGCAAGGAACGTAGTGTATTTGATGGCTAGCGGTACATTAGGCATTCACAGTATACAGAAGTAAGTGTCGGCCTGTATAGGCTCCAAAAATTAGCTTACATGGGTTTAACTGACAGCAAAGAATGTGATATATTTGATGGCTAGAGGTACATTAGGCATTCACACAGTATACAGAAGTAAGTGTCGGCCTGTATAGGCTGCAAAATTAGCTCACATGGGTTTAACTGACAGGTAAGAATGTAGTGTATTTGATGGCTAGAGGTACATTAGGCATTCACAGTATACAGAAGTAAGTGCCGGCCTGTATAGGCTCCAAAAATTAGCTCACATGGGTATAACTGACAGCAAAGAACGCAGTGTAATTAATGGCTTGAGGTACATTAGGCATTCACAGTATACAGAAGTAAGTGTCGGCCTGTATAGGTAGGCCCCAAAAATGTGCCCACATGGGTTTAACTGAAAGCAAAGAACGTAGTGTATTTGATGGCTAGAGGTACATTAGGCATTCACAGTATACAGAAGTAAGTTTTGGCCTGTATAGGCTCCAAAAATTAGCTTACATGGGTTTAACTGAAAGCAAACAACGTAGTATATTTGATGGCTAGAGGTACATTAGGCATTCACAGTATACAGAAGTAAGTGTCGGCCTGTATAGGCCCCCAAAATTTACCCACATGGGTTTAACTGAAAGCAAAGAACGTAGTGTATTTGATGGCTAGAGGTACATTAGGCATTCACAGTATACAGAAGTAAGTTTTGGCCTGTATAGGCTCCAAAAATTAGCTTACATGGGTTTAACTGACAGCAAAGAACATAGTGTATTTGATGGCTAGAGGTACATTAGGCATTCACAGTATACAGAAGTAAGTGTCGGCCTGTATAGGCCCCAAAAATTTGCCCACATGGGTTTACCTGAAAGCTAAGAACGTAGTGTATTTGAGGGCTAGAGGTACATTAGGCATTCACAGTATACAGAAGTAAGTTTTGGCCTGTATAGGCTCCAAAAATTAGCTCACATGGGTTTAACTGACAGCAAAGAACATAGTGTATTTGATGGCTAGAGGTACAGTAGGCATTCACAGTATAGAGAAGTAAGTGTCGGCCTGTATAGGCCCCAAAAATTTGCCCACGTGAGTTTAACTGACAGCAAATAACGTAGTGTATTTGATGGCTAGAGGTACATTAGGCATTCACGGTATACAGAAGTAAGTGTCGGCCTGTATAGGCTCCAAAAATTAGCTCACATGGGTTTAACTGACAGCAAAGAACGTAGTGTATTTGATGGCTAGAGGTAAATTAGGCATTCACAGTATACAGAAGTAAGTGTCGGCCTGTATAGGCCCCAAAAATTTACCCACATGGGTTTAACTGACAGCAAAGAACGTAGTGTATTTGATGGCTAGAGGTACATTAGGCATTCACAGTATACAGAAGTAAGTGTCGGCCTGTATAGGCTCCAAAAATTAGCTTACATGGGTTTAACTGACAGCAAAGAATGTGATATATTTGATGGCTAGAGGTACATTAGGCATTCACACAGTATACAGAAGTAAGTGTCGGCCTGTATAGGCTGCAAAAATTAGCTCACATGGGTTTAACTGACAGGTAAGAATGTAGTGTATTTGATGGCTAGAGGTACATTAGGCATTCACAGTATACAGAAGTAAGTGCCGGCCTGTATAGGCTCCAAAAATTAGATCACATGGGTATAACTGACAGCAAAAAACGCAGTGTAATTAATGGCTTGAGGTACATTAGGCATTCACAGTATACAGAAGTAAGTGTCGGCCTGTATAGGTAGGCCCCAAAAATGTGCCCACATGGGTTTAACTGAAAGCAAAGAACGTAGTGTATTTGATGGCTAGAGGTACATTAGGCATTCACAGTATACAGAAGTAAGTTTTGGCCTGTATAGGCTCCAAAAATTAGCTTACATGGGTTTAACTGAAAGCAAAGAACGTAGTGTATTTGATGGCTAGAGGTACATTAGGCATTCACAGTATACAGAAGTAAGTGTCGGCCTGTATAGGCCCCAAAAATTTACCCACATGGGTTTAACTGAAAGCAAAGAACGTAGTGTATTTGATGGCTAGAGGTACATTAGGCATTCACAGTATACAGAAGTAAGTTTTGGCCTGTATAGGCTGCAAAAATTAGCTTACATGGGTTTAACTGACAGCAAAGAACATAGTGTATTTGATGGCTAGAGGTACATTAGGCATTCATAGTATACAGAAGTAAGTGTCGGCCTGTATAGGCCCCAAAAATTTGCCCACATGGGTTTAACTGACAGCAAAGAACGTAGTGTATTTGATGGCTAGAGGTACAATAGGCATTAACAGAATACAGAAGTAAGTGTCGGCCTGTATAGGCTCCAAAAATTAGCTCACATGGGTTTAACTGACAGCAAAGAACATAGTGTATTTGATGGCTAGAGGTACATTAGGCATTCACAGTATACAGAAGTAAGTGTCGGCCTGTATAGGCCCCAAAAATTTGCCCACATGGGTTTAACTGAAAGCAAAGAACGTAGTTTATTTGATGGCTAGAGGAACATTAGGCATTCACAGTATACAGAAGTAAGAGTTGGCCTGTATAGGCTCCAAAAATTAGCTTACAGGGGTTTAACTGACAGCAAAGAACGTAGTGTATTTGATGGCTAGAGGTACATTAGGCATTCACAGTATATTGAAGTAAGTGTCGGCCTGTATAGGCCCCAAAAATTTGCCCACATGGGTTTAACTGACAGCAAAGAACGTAGTGTATTTGATGGCTAGAGGTACATTAGGCATTAACAGTATACAGAAGTAAGTTTCGGCCTGCATAGGCTCCAAAAATTAGCTCACATGGGCTTAACTGACAGCAAAGAACGTAGTGTATTTGATGGCTAGAGGTACTTTAGGCATTTACAGTATACAGAAGTAAGTGTCGGCCTGTATAGGCCCCAAAAATTTGCCCACATGGGTTTAACTGACAGCAAAGAACGTAGTGTATTTGATGGCTAGAGGTACATTAGGCATTCACAGTATACAGAAGTAAGTGTCGGCCTGTATAGGCTCCAAAAATTAGCTTACATGGGTTTAACTGACAGCAAAGAATGTGATGTATTTGATGGCTAGAGGTACATTAGGCATTCACACAGTATACAGAAGTAAGTGTCGGCCTGTATAGGCTCCAAAAATTAGCTCACATGGGTTTAACTGACAGGTAAGAACATAGTGTATTTGATGGCTAGAGATACATTAGGCATTCACAGTATACAGAAGTAAGTGCCGGCCTGTATAGGCTCCAAAAAATAGCTCACATGTGTATAACTGACAGCAAAGAATGCAGTGTAATTAATGGCTTGAGGTATATCAGGCATTCACAGTATACAGAAGTAAGTGTCAGCCTGTATAGGCCCCAAAAATTTACCCACATGGGTTTAACTGATAGCAAAGAACGTAGTGTATTTGATGGCTAGAGGTACATTAGGCATTAACAGTATACAGAAGTAAGTGTCGGCCTGTATATGCTCCAAAAATTAGCTCACATGGGCTTATCTGACAGCAAAGAACGTAGTGTATTTGATGGCTAGAGGTACATTAGGCATTCACAGTATACAGAAGTAAGTGTCGGCCTGTATTGGCCCCAAAAATTTGCCCACATGAGTTTAACTGACAGCAAAGAACGTAGTGTATTTGATGGCTAGAGGTACATTAGGCATTCACAGTATACAGAAGTAAGTGTCGGCCTGTATAGGCTCCAAAAATTTGCTCACATGGGTTTAACTGACAGCAAAGAACGCAGTGTATTTTTTTGGGCTAGAGGTACATTAGGCATTCACAGTATACAGAAGTAAGTGTCGGCCTGTATAGGCCCCAAAAATTTGCCCACATGGGTTTAACTGACAGCAAAGAACTCAGTGTATTTGATGGCTAGAGGTACATTAGGCATTAACAGTATACAGGCGTAAGTGTCGGCCTGTATAGGCCCCAAAAATTTGCCCACATGGGTTTAACTGACAGCAAAGAATGTAGTGTATTTGATGGGTAGCGGTACATTAGGTATTCACAGTATACAGAAGTAAGTGTTGGCCTGTATAGGCCCCAAAAATTAGCCATTCAATGGACATGAAATGCCTTTTATGCCACTGTATTTAGCGAAGGCATGGACGAGGAATTGTTGTGGGTGGATGGCGATCTGGCAGATATTTGTGGCCTGTCATGAGGAATTTCAATGAAACATGGTCTACTGGTCACATGTGTTGAATTCCTCAGAGATCCATGCCTCATTCATTTTTATAAATGTGAGGTAGTCTACACTGTCATGAGCTAGGCGAGTGCGCTTATCGGTCACGATCCCCCCTGCTACGCTGAACGTCCTTTTGGACAGGACACTGGACGGGGGGCAAGCCAACAGTTCCATTGCAAATTGTGCAAGCTCTGGCCAGAGGTCAAGCCTGCCCACCCAGTAGTCCAGGGGTTTATCACTCCTCAGAACGTCCACTTCGGCAGTTAACCGGATGTAGTCGGACACCTGTCGGACACCTTTTTTATGCTCCAACGTTTGAGCTAAAGAAGCCTGCCTTTTTTCCAGAACAACGTGACGACGGCATCATGGAAGGTGGAGTGTTGGACAACTGTGAGGAGACAGGAGAATAGGAGAAGGAGAAGAGGCTGGACGGTGAGAGCCTTGAGTGTGGCTTTGTGGGTTCTGACGGTGTTGCTCCCACTGGGCTCGGTGATGGGATTTCAGGTGCCTTTTTAAGGTGGTTGTCCCTAGGTGAGTGTTGGGCTTACCGCGACTTATGCATTGACTGCAAATGCTGCAGATGGCAACACTGTTGTCAGCAACGGACACATTAAAAAAAAGCCCACACTCCGGAGCCATGTGACGGCGTCCTGGGAGCGCCAGATGTGACTGTACATGGTTGATGGTTCGCTCCTGATACATTTGCAGTCTGCTTTGTACCTCTTGTGCAATGCAAGTTCTGCCTGCCTCTCCTCCCTATCTGCCGGTCCGTCAGTTTGCCGGTTCTACAAATAATTGGCCAGTAACTGTTGTCACTGTGGGTAGCACAGTTAACACAACAAAAGAGGCAAAATTTTTGCAGGACTAAAATACAATTTTAGAAAATTATACTGTTAAATAACATGCCACTTCAATATGTGGTATTGGGGGGCGACTGGTCTATCACACCAGTTGTTCAAAAAATTGGCCAGTGAGTTTGGCACTGTGTGTACCAGACTTAACAGAGCAAAAGAGGCAATATTGTTGCAGGACATAAATACACTTGTAAAAGTTTACTCAGATAACACCTTACTTCAATATGTGGTATTGGGGGGCCACAGATTTATTACACCAGTTCTACAAATAATTGGCCAGTAACTGTTGTCACTGTGTGTAGCACAGTTTACACAGCAAGAGGCCAAATTTTTGCAGGACTAAAATACACTCTTAGAAAATTATACTGTTAAATAACACCCCACTTCAATATGTGGTATTGGGGGGCCACTGGTCTATCACAGCAGTTCAAAAAGATTGGCCAGTGAGTTTGGCACTGTGTGTACAAGACTTAACTCAGCAAAAGAGGCAATATTGTTGAAGGACACAAATACACTTGTAAAAGTTTACTCAGATAACACCCCACTTCAATATGTGGTATTGGGGGGCCACAGGTTTATTACACCAGTTCTACAAATAATTGGCCAGTAACTGTTGTCACTGTGTGTAGCACAGTTTACACAGCAAGAGGCCAAATTTTTACAGGACTAAAATACACTCTTAGAAAATTATACTGTTAAATAACACCCCACTTCAATATGTGGTATTGGGGGGCCACTGGTCTATCACACCAGTTGTTCAAAAAATTGGCCAGTGAGTTTGGCACTGTGTGTACCAGACTTAACACAGCAAAAGAGGCAATATTGTTGCAGGACACAAATACACTTGTAAAAGTTTACTCAGATAACATCCCACTTCAATATGTGGTATTGGGGGTCCACAGGTTTATCACACCAGTTCTACAAATAATTGGCCAGTAACTGTTGTCACTGTGTGTAGAACAGTTTACACAGCAAGAGGCCAAATTTTTGCAGGACTAAAATACACTCTTAGAAAATTATACTGTTAAATAACACCCCACTTCAATATGTGGTATTGGGGGGCCACTGGTCTATCACAGCAGTTCAAAAAGATTGGCCAGTGAGTTTGGCACTGTGTGTACCAGACTTAACTCAGCAAAATAGGCAATATTGTTGCAGGACACAAATAAACATGTAAAAGTATACTCAGATAACACCCCACTTCAATATGTGGTATTGGGGGGCCACAGGTTTATTACACCAGTTCTACAAATAATTGGCCAGTAACTGTTGTCACTGTGTGTAGC
Organism: Pelophylax lessonae; assembly: GCF_965119305.1. NCBI lineage: Eukaryota > Metazoa > Chordata > Amphibia > Anura > Ranidae > Pelophylax > Pelophylax lessonae. Next base: position 750,676,319 of record NC_138768.1, read on the forward strand.
ACAGTTTACACAGCAAGAGGCCACATGTTTGAAGGACTAAAATACACTCTTAGAAAATTACACTGTTAAATAACACCCCACTTCAATACGTGGTATTGGGGGGGCACTGGTCTATCACAGCAGTTCAAAAAGATTTGCCAGTGAGTTTGGCACTGTGTGTACCAGATTTAACTCAGCAAAAGAGGCAATATTGTTGCAGGACACAAATACACTTGTAAAAGTTTACTCAGATAACACCCCACTTCAATATGTGGTATTGGGGGGGTCCACAGGTTTATTACACCAGTTCTACAAATAATTGGCCAGTAACTATTGTCACTGTGTGTAGCACAGTTTACACAGCAAGAGGCCAAATTTTTGCAGGACTAAAATACACTCTTAGAAAATTATACTGTTAAATAACACCCCACTTCAATATGTGGTATTGGGGGGCCACTGGTCTATCACAGCAGTTCAAAAAAATTGGCCAGTGAGTTTGGCACTGTGTGTACCAAACTTAACTCAGCAAAAGAGGCAATATTGTTGCAGGACACAAATAAACATGTAAAAGTATACTCAGATAACACCCCACTTCAATATGTGGTATGGGGGGGGGGGGCATTGGTCTATCACACTAGTTATAATACATTATAAGTGCTTTTGTCACTGTGTGTAGTATTGCTGCAGCAATGCTCAGTCACCACACCTGTCACAATGCTGCACAGTGCACAATAATACTACTAATCCACTATAATATGCTTTCTACAAAGTATATTATACTGTGGATTACCCCCCTCCCCCACCCCCCCTTTTTAGTGCACTGCACAGCAATACCAAAAAATTTGCAGCCCTTTAAATGACTTTTGTGGACATTAACAGAGAGATTTGTGTCACTGCAGATGCCCATCTCTAACTGCCCCTAAAGCACAGACTGGATACCTGACCCTATACTGAAGAGACTGTAATAGACCTATACCGACATTGCAGCCCTTTAATTGACTTTTGTGGACATTAACAGAGTGATTTGTGTCACTGCAGATGCCGATCTCTAACTGCCCCTAAAGTACAGACTGGATACCTGACCCTATATTGAAGAGACTGTAATAGACCTAAACTGACATTGCAGGCCTTTAAATTACTTTTGTGGACATTAATAGAGCGATTTGTGTCACTGCAGATTTCTAACTGCCCCTAAAGCACAGACTGGATACCTGTCCTTATACTGAAGAGAGACTGGACCTATACAGAAATACCAGCCCTGAAAATGACTTTTGTGGACATTACCAGAGCGATTTGTGTGTGACTGCTGCCGATATCTAACTGCCCCTAAAGCACCGACTGGATACCTGCCCCTAACCTGAGAAGATACTAGTAGACCTATACCGAAATACCAGCCCAGAAAAGGACTTTTGTAGATCTTCACAGAGCTATTTGTGTCCGGCAATCTTTCCCTCATGAGCACAGCAGACCTCTCCCTACACTGGAAAAAAGCGGAATGTGAAATGGCCGACAGCTCAGGTCTATTTATAGGGTAGGGGGCATGTCCATGTGCTGAAATGTTTTAATTGGCTGTCCCGTTCCACCTGACAGCTGTGTCATGGGTCAAAGTTCTCACCAATGTAAAGTAATATGGCCGCCGCAAACAACGCCATGTGTTTGCAAATTTGGCGGGTAGCGAACAAGCCAAATTTCGCCACGAACCCACCGCCGGGCAAACCGACCGCCAGGTGAACCGCAAGGCCATCCCTAGTTACAGGAGCACGTCCAAAGGGTGGTGATAAATAGCATGTTTTCAGAATAGCATGTTTTGAGACCAATTCTGTTTAATTTATTCATAAATGATATAAAGGATGAGATAAATAGCTCAATCTCAGTGTTTGCTGACCATACAAAGCTAAGCAGGGCACTAACTTCACAGCAGGATTAAGAAACTTTACAAGAAGACCAAGAAAGGGGTGGTCAACGACGTGGCAAATTAGGTTTAATGTAGAAAAATGGGAAGTTATGCACTTGGGGGCTAAAAATATGAATGCAAGTTACTCACTAGAGAGAGAACCTCCTGGGGGAATCCAAGATGGAAAAACATCTTGGGGTCCTACTAGATGACAGACTCAGCAACTGTCTGCAACACCAAGCTGTAGCAAGCAAAGCCGGCAAAATATTACCATACATAAAAAAAGAATTTACTTCAGAGATAAAACAATAATCCTGCCACTTTCTAAAACCCTAGTCCGGCCACATCTGTAGTATACTATCCAGTTCTTGTCACTAATAATCAAAAATGATGTCCTGGAGCTGGAGAGAATCCAGGGAAGTGCAACAAAATCAACAAGGGGACTAAGTTATGAGGAAGGACTACAAACATTATTATTAACTTATTCGTCCTGGAGAAGAGATGCTTAAGAGGAGATATGATAGCGATATACAATTTAATCAATAGTGATTCTAGCATAGGGAGAACTCTATTCAGTCTCAGAGAGTATAAGCAGAAACATAGTCACTTAATAAAATTGGAGGAGAAGCAGTTTAACCTTAAACTGCATTGGGGGGTTTTCACTGTCAGGTGGTAAGGATGTGGAACTCACTTCCACAATTGGTGGTGTCAGCGAGAAGTATTGATATAGAATAATATACCAAGGTATATTCCCCGCTCCAGGGAGTGTGCATAAACAATAAATATTTAAAATTTTGTATAAAAGATAAATAAAATAATATAGTATTAAAGTGAATGGCGCAGCAGCAGCTATAGAGTAATGGAATGAATGATAGTAATAGCCTTATTAATGAAACTAGCTACAGCGCTTGCTGAATGTTCCCCTAGTGGTATAAAATATGGAATATTTGCTCAAAAGTAATCAAACTCTTAAGCTTACCAAAGTGTATAAGTGCAATAATATCCTGATTGAACCGATAAATTATCATAAATATAAATACCAATACAATTGCTCAATAAACAATGATGGAGAATAAAAAGGTGCACGTGGTATGTAAACAATATAAAATATAAATAAAAATCAAGTCCAAATGGGTGACTGTAGTGACCAAACAGTTCAGATAATAAAAAGTCCTTGTGCAAGTGTGCTTATCCAGTAGATTCAAAGTGCAGGTGCTCAAAAGTGGTTATCCAATATTCCTTGTGACATCGATCTTTTCACTGTGGTGTGGGTAAATTAAATAACTTACCAGATCCAGTGGGTCCTATATGCCTTATGGCATTAAGACCACTCACGCTTTATTGCCCCCCCGGGCCAGGATGCGTTCCCCCTTGATTCTCCAGTGGGATGGTGGGATGGTATAGGATTCCTCCTTTCCTAACACATCACGCTGGGGTATGGGCCAAAAATATGTGGGAAAAGGAAATGCTCCAGATGGTGTAGTAAAATTATAAATGTTTATTCCCCAATACTGTTTAGTAGAGTAGCCACATGGGTTGTGACCAATTTCCAATTTTTCCAAAGTAAACCTGTAAACAATCTCAGGACACAGCAGTCCGGGACTATACATTGTAAGAAAGGTGGGAGTGGTTGTTATTTATACTTGCTAGCTAATATCAGTTTCTGTATTCTCTTTGCATTCGTGAGAATTCAAAAACAAAATGTATTTTACCTAAAAACTGTTTGTCAAGTGACTGAACACAGGAAAACCTTAGCATACTCCAGGTGTGTTTGGTAAGTAGCCTTAGGCTGGCAATCTGTCACTGCTTTCCACCACAGCAAGAGCAAGTAAGTCAATGTATGAAATATAATTAAATTGACACCTAGTATTGTTGACTATATAATCAGTAATTATTTGTGATATAAGTTTTGAATGTAGTTAGCCATAACCCATGAATATGATTTGAATGTTCTAGAATGACCTATGTTGCCTGTCTACACATTCCTTGTAAAATCAAAAATCAAATCCTTTGATACTTACTGATAACATCTATATGCCTTAGTACAGTCAGGGGGCCCTCTGCATCTGTTTTTTTCTCTCTTGCACATGTAGAATCAGTCCAACAGCTGGCAAGAACTTTGTTCCAGTTCTTCTTTTCATATGTTCCTAAGAATTGCATGGCTTTGAACAGAGTAATGATTGATGTTGTCATATTTTGTATGGTTATTTTTTGGAAATTTAAAAAAAAAATCTTCTTAAAGAGCATTCACAGAAATATGTGTATAAAAACAATGTTTAGTCCACCTTTATATTTACAAAGAAGACAACATGTTCAATTCTGCTAGTGCAATTAGCTAAAATATATGTTTTTACTATCACATCTGAACACAGAAATCCATTTTCAGTGATGGGCAAATAGTACAGGTAATTGGGAAGGCAAGAAGAAAATTCAGGGAAGTGTCAGTCACTCATGTTCTGATGTTCACTAGTAGGTATAAGAGAAGCAATGTTGGCAAAACTGAATTTGTCAAAGATTACAGATTTCTCCGATGACCAAAACAAGCAGAAATTTGTACTCATCCTCCCCCTTCAATATAAAAAACCTGCAACTTAGTTACTGGCTGGGAGGAGGGAGCAAACAAGTGGAAATCTTCACTTTTTGAGTAAAGTTCCGCTTTAAAGACCCTGTCTAACCACTAGCTATTGCAATAATGAACACATCTGCCAGCGATGGGGCCCTTAAACTCACGTCGAAGCATTTACCATTAAAGTAGAATTATGGGCATTTTTTTTTCTCAATTTGGATAGAGCAGGGGGCAGGGGGGTTATAACCCAGTTTTTTTTTTTTGTTTTTGTTTTTTATCATCCATGTCCTATTGCATGGATTTCCCTTCACTTTCTGTCTAATAACCAAACAGGAAGTGAGAGCAAATCTCTGCAAATTAAGGGAATTTCTTGGGGACCCCCAGGCCTTTAAAACTAGTTTCCCCATTGGAAGATTTCCCAAGGTTATTTTTAAACTACTGCACGAGAAAAGCAATGCAGTCCCCTTCAGCAGAACTCCTCTGGAGGCCACCTTATTGCAATGGGCCTCACTTTCAAGCCTGAACCTTTCCCTTGATGGTATTGAGAGTCCTCTGCAGCCTGCTCCCCTGGCAGCGCTTCCTCTGTATAGCACACTCTGTCTGCCCTTCAGTCTGGCAGCCTGTAAGTCTGTCACTCCTGCTTGGCTCTGACAGTCCTTGGCCACAGCATGTGTCCCAGGGTTCTTTCCTAAGCTACCCAGCCTGCTCAGTCTCTTCCCTTGGGTCTCTAGGGCTGGGCTAAATTTCCACTGGCCAATCAAGTCCTTCTTTCCCCTGAATGACTTGGGTTTTATTCCAATGAGTGTCCTCCTTTTCCTCCCCTCTCCCTGCACTCTGTCAATCAATGGTGGAAAGAGGGAAATTAGCTGCTATGCTTGGCTGAAATATTAAAAGGGGTCACCAGCTTAGGTTACAGGTGAATAGAGTTTCTGCAAAACTTTGACTAGGTTTGACTGTTCCTGTGTGTACACATATGTAATTTTCCCTAGTGTATCGTGCTTTAGAAAAATTACATAAATGATGCACATACCCCCAGGTAATAGCTTGTGAAATATGATGCATGCTGCAACCCACTTGCTCGATGTCAGATTGGAAACCTTCTTAAAACCAAAAAAAATTACCAAACAGGTAGACAAGCAATGACCTGCGTAGAGAGAAGCTAATGAAAAATAAAGTCAAATCTTGGGATTGATTAATTGAAGGAAAGGTCAGATTTTAGCCCTGTTTTAAAACAAAATTATTTCCAAATAATTGTATAGTACAAATCTGGTCATGCCACGGTCTGGAGTCAGGCTTGGAGGCTAGTAGTTATAGTAGCAGAGCAGCACCCACCATCAAGTGAGAAAGATATTAACACAGGTCTCCCTGGCTGATGACACAGGTTCACCTGAGGTGCGGAGTCTAAGTACCAACCGGTATTCACCAGAGCTCCTGAATGTGGAGATGGGCTCTGCTGCATGTTAGTACCAGGTCACGGTCCTCAGGATTGCCCTACCAGGAGATGAGCAAGCCGGGGTCCAGTAGCAGATATAGCAGGTAGGGATCAAGCAGAAGCGTAGTTGAGGAACAAGCCAAAGGTCGGTAACAAATAGTAGGAAAGATATGGATGGCAGCAGGAGAGACAAGCAAGATATTGGCTGGAGAAGGCACAATATTCTGGCAACCAGGAAGTGCAGAGACATGGCTTAAATCAGGAAGTTCATGGGAGGAGCAAAGGGTTCAAGGTTCAAGGCAACTCAGATTCAAAGCAGGATCATTCAAGGATTTGTCCTGGGAACTGTCCAGCATTCCAGGTAGTTCAGTGAGCAGAGTCATTTCCAGACACAGCAGAGGTCCCAGGTTCAAGTCTGGGTCCTGACATGTCATTTGCAAGCGTCTCCCTCCCATTTTGGTGTGTGTGGCTAAAAAAAAAAGGCTACTTCTGCTTTGTTAGAAACCTTTAAGCTCTATAGTAAACTCACAATACATTGCTGAAGAAACTCAGTTACAGGTACTGTAGATGACCAGCTATGCAATACACTACCTATTCTAAACAGTATCGTGATTTCAATAGTATTTTTCATAAACATTGGGGAGTTCCTAGGAACGATAAAGTGTTGGGGTCTCAGCTACCGGTTACCCCCCAGGTTGTTTTCCGGGGGGGCCAAACTTTAAAACTTTATGCTTATATGAAGCTCCAAATGTGTTGGATAACCCTAAGAAAGTGTCTTTTTTTCATGATCTTAAGGGCTATTTTTCTTGTAGGAAATGCGCTGTGTGTCGGGTCAATGCATTACCTGGCAGACGTATTTGTGATTTTCAATCTACATCCACTTCTAGGAAGTTTGACATTAAATCATTCATTACTTGCTCCTCCACTAATATAGTATATCTCTTACAATGTCTGTGTGGTCTACAATATGTAGGCCGCACTATCAGAACCTTGGCCATTAGGGTCAACGAGCATCTTTAGAACTTTAAGAAGGGTTTTTCAGGACATGGTGTGTCCAAGCATTATGCACAATGCCACAACAAAAATTCTGAAGGGACCCTGATTTGGGGTATCGATAAGTTCACCCCCATTGAAGAGGAAGTCATGTCCGGCAGGAAATATCTAGGTTAGAGACCCGCTGGATTTATGAAATTAAATCTTACACTTCATTGGTGTTGAACATCGAGTGGTATGTCAATTGCCACATTAACAATAGTTAGTTCATTTATTAACAATATGATCTTTTTATTGAACTTTTTTTGCAGGGGGATGTTTGTATACTGATTGGGGTGGGGTCCCTGTTTATATAATTTTTTCCCCATGTTTTCTTTTTCTTTTCTCCTTTTGTCCATTGACATATTTTACACATATTTTTCATTTTTTTTATTTTATTTTATTTGATTATGTTATAAATATTTTTTCATGATTTAACAATTATTATATTTGTATCATTCTGTTTTGTAATATATGTTGATTCGCATTTATTTGCGGGGTTTTATCCTGTTGAGATTAAGATAGCCTGTTATTTCCGGATGTGAGACCATAGGTTGGAATGCAGCTGGTATTTGCTGGGGTTCCTGGTTTGACACCTCCGGTTTATACGTTCTGGTTTCTATTTCCGGAATGTAATTGGCGATGCCGCACTTCCTTGTACATCACGTCCGGTTTTTACCATATTTATAGCACGCTTACGTCCAATGGCCATGCCTCTGATGTTGTCAATCTATGGCGAAACAGGTAAGGTGGAGACCTATGTTGGACGATAGCACGTTCTGCAGCCGCAGATTTTGAATGCTGTATACATACTTTTTATATTGCTTCTCAATGTAAGTGCACTTTTATCAATAAACAACATTTTATTTGGAACGTACTGCACCATTTTAGTCTTTTCTATCCTAAGGTGACATTACTCCAGGGGTGACGAGAGATGCCTTTTGGCTTATTACATTGCCTTAATTACAGCAAGTGTTGCATCTGATTCATTTCTGCTATTTTGGCTGCTCTATAATTTGAGGGTCAATTCTATCCAATAAGCAGTTTTTATATACAACGTGGTGATTGATGAAACATTTCCCATCCTATTCACTGGTGTTGGAAGATCCTGTCATGGACTTTTATATGGACTGTGATTAATACTCAATTTTTTAGCGCTGCCTTTTGTTTTATATATTAAGTTATGGTGTGCAATCTTACCTATAGTGCTGGCTGCCTTTATGTTCTATGTTTTTTTGTTTCTAAGCGCAGATATTTCCCTAAAATGTATGCAATACAGAGCCCCGAGAAAATATTAAAATTATCCTTGCAATAGGGCTTTCCCCCATACTGCAAGGGTTAAATGTTCATTTATGGACAGGCTACCATTAAAAAGCAGTTTTCATTTACACTATCCTTTGCGCCTGCGTTTTTCCTTTTCTCTGTGATACCAGTCCCCCAAAGCCACTTTCAGCACTTTATCAGTTGCAGGCACTTTGACATCTGTTGTGCGTTGTAGGTAAAGACACCATGAGCCCACCCATAACCCAGAGTGTGGAAGAGAAGAAGCAAGTGCTGGCTATTGGGGGAGCTATTGTGAGGAAGTGAAAATGGTACAAACAATGTAAATTTTTGCATAAAAGGAAATGTTCTAAATCCCTCTGTAATGAAAAATGATGGGCACTGCTATCTTATAGTACTCTATATTCATCAATAAAATTGTCACAAAAACTGAGCTCTGCTTACTACAGTTCTTTAAAAGTAAAAAATATAAAACTGAACACGTCTAAATGGACACAGTTGCAACATCAAAGGGTTGTGGCACCTATCAGACATGTAGACTTAGGGATTAGCTTTGGGATTAGTTAGGCTTTGGATTTGGAGTTAGGTCTAAGGTTGGACTTGGATTTTGGTTTTTATTGTTAGGTAGATGTTCAGGAGTTAGGGTAGGTATCAACAGGGGGCGGACTGGACCGGGGGGAAGGGGGGCAATCTCCCCCTGGGCTGCTCTGATGTGCTGTAAAAATGTGCTGTGTTGCCAGCTCAGAACTGCACACGCGCAGTTCCAGAGCTGGCCAAGTGCGGCTGTGTGTGAAGCGATGTGTTGTCACAGACAGGACTGACAGTCTGTGTTATCGAACCCTCCCTCCTCCACACGGATTGGCTGCTAGAGGCTGCTCTGCCCTCTCTTTGCCCGCCCACACTGTGTGCTGTGACTGTCTGTGAAGAGAATGTGTAGGCGGGAAAGTTTAAGCTGAGCAGTCGGCTTGACAGACAGAGCCTACATGAATCCTGTGAATGTCCAGTGCCCATCCAAGTAAGTGAACTTCTCCTCACCTCTCCTCCCCCCCTCCCCCCCCCCGTTGTCTCTCCCTCCCCCTCTCTGCAGAGAGAATTATATTTAGAGCAGCCTGAGTGCAGTACCTTGCTTGCCATAGGCACAATGCACTGGGCTCACACTGGTATGCTGTGATTTGGCTGCAATGCTGGTGTACTGGCAGCCTTCCTGCATGTTACCCCCAGTCCCATAGACCTCCTATTAGACTGCACATTTTTACTGCATGTTCTGAAAGTGCACAAAAAGTCCTGCATGCTGCATCTTTGGTGCGCTTTCTGAAAATGCAGCAAAAATGCACAACCTAAAAAGAGTCTAAGGGACTGCGGCTAAGGAAAACTGCGAGTACATCAGCACATCAGCCAAACTGCAGCACACTGTGTGAGTCCAAAGGCTTGTATGCACTTACAGCAGGAACTGCCACTTCACTGAAAAGTGATCCATGCTCAGGTCACTTTTCAAAAGGCAAAAGGTACTTACTGTACGTCATATCCCTGCCACTCCTAAACCTGCTCCACTGCAGCACCAGGCCCACAATTCCCTTAATCTGGCCCCTGGGGGCCGGTGCACCTGCATGTGCCTTTCTCACTACCCGCAATTGACACAGGAGGAGCCTGCAGCCTGGGGAATCTGGTGGTCGTGCCCAGGGAGACAGCAGGACTTGCGTGTTTAGCCTGCTGCGCTCACTATGACTCTCAGCTACACTGCTTGCTTGGCTTGCCCAGTGGTGTGGTGCTCACTCACCATAGAAGGTCCAGACTCCATAAGTAGCGCTTAGTGTGGCAGCAGTGACAGCAAAGACTTTAGTCTTCATCTTCCTGCAGTCTCTTTGGTCTGTGTACTGAGTGTGGGGAAGGGACATGCTCTCTGTCTCAATCTCTATGGGGGCAATCAGTCTGTGAGACTGCTCCACATAATTGCCCAAACAGAGAGAGGCTGCCCCACAGAGAGTGACCGCTTCACACTGCCCGCACAGAGAGTGACCGCTTCACACTGCCTGCACAGAGTGAGACCGCTTCACACTGCCCGCACAGAGTGAGACCGCTTTACACTGCCCGCACAGAGTGAGACCGCTTCACACTGCCCGCACAGAGTGAGACCGCTTCACGCTGCCCGCACAGAGTGAGACCGTTTCACGCTGCCCATACAGAGTGAGACCGCTTCACGCTGTCCGCACAGAGTGAGACCGCTTCACGCTGCCCGCACAGAGTGAGACCGCTTTACACTGCCCACACAGAGTGAGACCGCTTCACACTGCCCACACAGAGTGAGACTGATTCACACTGCCGGCACAGAGAGAGAGAGACCGCTTCATACTGCCCGCACAGAGAGAGAGAAACCGCTTCACACTGCCTGCACAGAGAGAGAGAGACCGCTCAACATTGCCCGCACAGAGAGAGAGACAGCTCCAAATTGCCTGCGCAGAGAAAGACCAGTTCACACTGTGGAGCAATCTCTCTCTGTGCAAGTAATGTGGAGCGGTCTCCCTCTCTCTCTGTGCGAGCAATGTGGATCGGTCTCTCTCTCTGTGAAGACAGTGTGAACCTGTCTCTCTCTCTGTAAAGCAGTCTCTCTTTCAGTGCAGGTAGTGTGAAGTGGTCTCTCTCTATCTCTCTGTGTGCAGGCAGTGTGGAGCGGTCTCTCTCTCTCTCTAAGGCAATGTGGAGCAGTCTCCCCTCACTCTCTCTCTCTGTGTGGGCAATGTGGAGCAGTCTCCCTCTCTCTCTCTGTGGGCAACGTGGTGCAGATGGATGGTGAGCTGATTCGGTGGTTCAATGGGCCACTTGACTGGACTTGCCCCCCAGGCCTAAGGCTGCCAGCCTCCCCTGGGTATCAAGTTAAAGTTAACGGTTAATATAAATTAGTTAGCTTTGTTTTTGGGTCCTATTATTACTGTACAAAATATTATATGGGGTAAAATCCACCAGAGGCGAATACATATTCGGAGTTTCAGTTAGTTACATGGGGAAAAGACCAGGTTCACTGAACAACTCAGAAACAAAAAAGTATTAATTATTTTGATGGTTCCAAAATGTTCATGTACAGAAAATTTTTGGACAAAAGACAAATGTAACTATTTTTTACAAACTGAAAATCAGATTATTAGTTCAAAATGCACAGAAGATAGTTTTCACATCAATAGCACCATGATGTATAATACATCGCATATTCACACATCACCTTAGAACTGTAAGAGCAGCTTTCTGTCCTGACATTCAATCAGATTGGAAAGGCATGAGTTATTTCTCAAGACTTATGTCTCGTACACACGCAACGATTATCGGCCGACCGATCGGCCGTCTTTTGTCCAGTGTTGTTGTGTTGGTTGAAATGTGCTCTAGACTGCGCACAAATTTTCTCGGCCAACAAAAACCAACTTCAGAAGTGATGTCATGTGCTGGTTTACTTTCCGTGTGTTTTTTCTTCTCTGATCATGCCCAGTCTTGCTCATCAGATTTTTGTCTGCCGAAATCTGTACTGACTGACGGAAAATCGGCCCTTATGTTGACGGCCAACAAAAATTTTATAGCCTGCACACCAGATTTTTTTCGGCCAAAAAGTCGGAGTCGGTTGTCGAAAGCATCATACTAACAAGCCGAAAATCGACCGATCGGACGTTGGCCGAAAATTCACGGCCAACTATCGATGCGTGTGTACGAGGCATAAGTTTCCAGCTTTGCTCATCTCCTACAGGTTAGTGAAGGGAGTAAATTGTCACTCCATGCATACCTGGACCTATTAGAAAAGTATTAAGCATGGTGTGTTTTTTCTTTAGTTTCTCTGTGGCATGAATGGCTCACTGTTAATCACTGGGCAGGACAACTACACCAGTGGGCTTGAGGAAGAGAGGAATTGATTGCCCAAAACAGTTAACCATTAGTACAGAATTTCAATAAAGGAACATCATTTAATCAAATTAAATGCTTTGGATCCATGATGACCTTACATGGACACACACACACTGTATATACACATATAAATTATATTATATTTTTTAATAATATTAATGTAATCTTGTTGTATAGGCTATAAATACTGACCGGCCATACTGTTTTCTGTCTGTACAACACCCAAATATCAAGAAAGATGGAGCTGTGATCAAAATACTGAGCATGACTTTTGAAAAAAGAAAAAACTTTTGCTGTAATATTCAACCTTTCTCTGATGTCCACAATCATATAACCCATTTCCTGTGCACAAAGGAGAATGCTGCAGAGAAAGGTGCTACTTCATAACATGGCACTCTGCAAAAATTCAGGACCTGCCCACTGTCAAGTACAAAGCAAGAGGAAGACGACCCCACATGAAATATGACCACATTGCGGACCCCTTCCTTAACAGGTATGTATACAGGAGTTTCCTTTTTGAAATCCACAAAGTCATAAGACTTTTATAGACCACCTGGGTTCCAATTGGCTTTAGTTCTAAGACTTGGCACTGAACTTTTAAAATTGCCAATGTGTTATGGAAAAATGAAGATGAACCCAACTATAGAGTAATTTTCTCTAATTAATTGAGAGATCAAAAAGGCAAATGAATCCATTAGCAAGGAAACCAACCTGACAGCTTCATTAGACTATTGTAACCCTCAGCTAAACTGTCCACATGTGACCTGAGACAATTACATTTTTCCATGGTATTACTGCAGGCAGCATTGCCTGTCCTATTTTTCTAATTTTAGATATACACTCATAGTGGCAATGAACTGTTGAATGAGCGTAATGTGCTCATTAGTATAACTATAAAAACATTAACATATCTTTGAAGCAATAATTATAAGAACAATACCAAGCCAAGACAGAAAATCCTGCAACTCATTTAGGATTCTTAATTAATTGTATGCAGTATGCAGAATAAATGGATTGCATTTGCTATAAGATGGCATAATTCATTGTTTGTTCATTTCCTAGCTGAACAGGTATCAATATGGTTGGTGACCCTAATGTACCTGGTGCTGGTCTGAACCCAGAGATACACTCACAACCTGATATTTATTACTGTCAGTCTAGTGACTTCCATCTTTATGCATTTGCCACTAATGATGAACTGAATACACCTGGGTTCAGTTCAAGCAGGGCTTGGTGAACATGATTAAAGTTTGTGTGCCAAATCCAAATCCTATTGAATTCAATAGGAGCAGAATGTTAAAAAATTAGCTAATAGGCAAGCAGTTGTCAAACAAATGGCATGGGGGCTGGGCATTGCCATGGGTAAGATGTACGGGAAAAAAATGTCTGGCTAGGACAGTGATTTTAGTCATGCTTAAAGTAAAACAATAAGAATGCAAAACTCTAATAAATAATGTGTTTGGGGGGGATGCCCTGATTCTGCTTGTGAAGTAGCATATTTGTGTCATGTATTCAACCTACTACAACAACACTGAGACCCCGTTCACACTGGGGCGACGCTACTTGCTGGGGCGACCTCACAGGTCGCGGTGCGCAGCTCGCACCGCGACCTCGGAGCGGCCGGCATGGACTTCATATCATTGTAGTCGCTCCAGGTCGCCCCAAAGAAGCTCCGGACCCTTTTTCTAAGTCGGAGCGACTTGTGTCGCTCCTATTAGAATGGGTCCACAGCTTCTCTATGGCAGGCGACCTGTCAGGCGACCAGGTCGCCTGACAGGTGGCCCCAGTGTCCCAGGTCGCCTGACATGTCACCCCAGTGTGAACGGGCTCTGACATTTACAAAGTAAAATTTGTATTTAAATTGCCAGCAAAACAAAAGCCCCTTCGTATTGTTTGTAAACAAAGCAGTTGGGGATTCCATTCATCTATACCAGGTCCTTATCCTAGATGGGGATCTGGTATGGATATTAAATAAGGCGAAAATTGTAGCTGCTGACATTTAATAAGACATTTCAACTGTAAAATAGTGATGGTCATGTCCATAGTTGGTCAATGACACCCCCCAGAAGAACCTGGCCCTTTGTATATGTCAGCTGTCAACCTCTGGACCTGTCATTCGGCAGGAGTGAAGTATCAGGAGCAGATATGCATCAGCAGGTGGCATTTGTTCTTTTGGTGGGTCAGCAGATGTCAAACATTGTTATTGCCATGGATCTACATTGCTGAACAAAGTGATTGATAAAGGATGTAAATCATGGGACATTTGCTTTTTTTTTATTATTGTGAATAAGTCAGGTGATAAGCCCCCACCCATAGACCCCCACATCCATCAGGCCGGGTTTGTGGTGAAGAAGCCCTTGTCTTTTTTCAACATGGGGATAATATACTTTGGCAGGGGCGTCCCCCCTGGCAAGGTATCCCCTCCCCCATGTTAGGGTAATGTGGCCTGGTATGGTTCATGAAGGGGGACACATGCTTGTCCCCCTAGGCTTTGTGACTGACTAGGGGTCTAGTATGGTTTTTGGGGGGACTGCACATTTTTTTCTTGGTTGTGGAATTTGGGGTTGACTTCATACAGTTTTTTTCATTTTTTGCATAGGGTCCCCTTAAAGTTCATTCCTGACCTAAAGGACCTGATATCAATGATAGGGGAACCCCTACACTTTTATTTTCTTTATCCCCAAATCCTTTGCTTACATAACAAGGGATTATTGGCTATATAAATGAATAGGGCTAGGTGATGTCACTGGCTGTTAAGGACTCGTGATGGTTGCACCCACCAGCATCCTTAACAACCATTGACAGAGAGAAACTCTCATGTATAATAGTGAAAGTATTACATATTGCTTGGCTCCTGCTGAAAGGGTAAATGTTTAGACTTTCATCTGAGCGCTGACATAGCCAAGGTTTGAGGTTATGTCTTGTCACCACCAGACCCTGTATTTCAAAGAATGGCAATGTTGGGCATTGCTAGGACTATGAAAGATCTAGGGCACATCCACTAAAGTGTTTGGCACTGTGGCAAATGGTGGGTGGGGTCAGATTGGACCTAAAATTTGCAATGGGTTCAAGAGAATGGCTAAAAAGGAACTCCAGCATTTAAACCCCCAACATTCAGGACTATGTAGCATAAAGTGTTCAGGGATAAGGACTGTGTAGTGGTGGTAAGATTTCAGGGGTCAGCACAACGTAACGTGCACAGCATGGTTTTCATAATACAACAGCAGCTAGTGCACCTTATGTGTGTGGTCTGGTCAGCAGTGAGTGTCCCTTAAATGTGGGTGATTCGTGGTGTGTGCCCTCTTAAATATTGGTGATCAGAGATGTGTTTGTCTCCATAACAAGGGTGGTACCTTTTGTGCATGCCCCCTTACATTGGTTTCTATTAGCCTGTGTATCATCTTATGTTGGTGTCTGGTGGACGTTGTGCCCTTTTGCATTGGTATTCAGTGGGAGCAATGTTTTCTTACCCAAAGGTCCCTCACTGCTTTCTTCTGGCTCTGGAGAATCTCTTTCATGACATTAGGCTGAAACTATGCAATCATTGTTGGGGTGGATACTCCTTCACCCAGTGCTTGATGGCCTGCAAGAAAGAAAATTACTATGACAGTCAGACCTGCTCTGATGAAGGCCTTGCTAGACTCATTAGGCAGGGGACCTAGTCAATGTGAGACTTGTATTTTCCTTCTGTTATTTTGATAGCATAATTCCAGTTCCTGTAGCACACTAACAATGTGTGAGATTGTTTGTAGTTTTTCTGACATCGACAAATATTTTCCCTTGGCAAATTCAGAGTTTTGAACCTGGTACCCCCAAACAGCAAAACCCACTAGTAGTGTTGAGCGAACACGGACTGTATTATTCGTGTTCGTACAGAATAATTGGATTTTTGTTACCCGAACACGAACCCGAAAACTTTACTGTATGTTCGGGTTTAAAATCCGTGTTCGGTCATTTTATTTCCTGTTTTGTATGTAATGGCGCGCTTTTAATGGTGGGCTTTCAACAGCCAATCAACAAGCATTTAACTGGTGTGCGCCATCACAGCCATGCCTACTAATGTATTAGTAGCTGTGATTGGCCATCTGAAGCATGTGACCATGTCTTTATAAGTTCAAGAGCCCCAGCACGCCACGTCATTCTGCTGTAGTTTAGGGACAGAGCACACATCATACGTGCTGGCTGCTGATTAGGGACAGACAGTGATTCTGTGAAAAATTATGTCCGAAAAGAATGAAAGGGACAGGTCGGAGTGCAGGCAGGGAAAGTTATTAGAGCATTTTAGGGCGAGGCTGGAGATTAGGCAGGGTCAGTCTTCTACATCGATTTTGCTGTGTGGGGGGTGGTGCAGTGAACGATCTTATTGAGCATATTACGGACAGGCTGGAGATTAGGCAGGGATAGTCTACATCGATTTTGCTGTGTGGGGGGTGGTGCAGTGAACAATCTTTTTGCCCTCACTTGAGCCCACTGAGGAGGAGGAGGAGGAGGGAGAAAAAAATCTATTTTTATCAGTCTGTTGTATGCAGCGTTCAGCTATATTTCACTACAGATTGCTGTTCTAATCTGCTATTAAAAAATTAATTTAAAGGGGAATTTTTTTAAGAGCACTTGCCATGCTCTTAACTACATTTTGCTGCCATTTGCAGGACTCTAGCCCTTTCCATTGGTGTTTGAGAGACATTTTAGTGCCTGAAAGTTTGGGTCCCCATTGACTTCAATGGGGTTCGGTGTCCGGGTAAAGTTCGGAAAAAGTCTGGGACACGGACCCGGACTTTTTTTTCAAGTTCGGCCGAACCCGCCGAACACGGACATCCAGGTGTCCGCTCAACTCTACCCACTAGGTCTTATACATGCAGCTCCGTAGGCCTGCATGATCAGTCCCCTGGCATTATTACATTTTTTTTTAACAAAAAAAAAACATAAATCTATCAATTCTCTCTATATACAGACTGATCAGGACATAATGTGAAATAACTTTTATGGTTGGTCCTAAATCAGTTTGTTGTTAATGTGTAAATATTATTTCTCTCTGGTGCATATTATGATAATTCACTAAGCATTATAAGTTGTAATAAATCCAAAATCCAAGATATGTGGGTCCACATTTCTGAAACATGCCCCTACTATATCAAAGTAAATAACTTTTTTTTTCTGTTCCAAAATATAAAGTATGTGTCCATTATTATTTTAGGTCAGGTGACCTTCTGGGGGAGATTTACTTAAACTGGAGTTTTCAAAATCTGGTGCAGCTGTGCATGGTGGTAACCAATCAGCTTCTAACTTCAGCTTGTTCAGTTAAGCTTTGTTGATAAACCTAAAAGCTGATTGGTTTCTGTGAAGAAACCAATCAGATTTTGCCCTCTTCAGTTTTAGAAAATCAACCCCTCTGTGTTCTTTTCTCTCTCAATCAAGCAAGGGCGGGTGGCATGACATTAGTAATGCTGTTATGTCACAGTGGCATACCATCACTCTGGACTTCAGAGTGGGCAGTACCTATGAGCGTTGCCTGGGAAGTCTATTGTTGTCTGCTCTGGCTTCAATAACACACTGACACTGACATTATTGTAACACCACCTGTAGTGCTGAACAATATAGAGATGAATCTATGTAGCCATGACTGGTCAGGGTATCACTAAACCCAGAAGAAAAGCTACTGCAAGGCCATATTAATGCTACCTAAAGCTGTGAGAAAAATAAGACTAACCACATGCACCCTAAAAATGTAATTTAAATATTTTAGGTGTATGTGTGGTATATCGTACTCTTCCACCACCTCTCCTGACCACATTTATGGTAAAATTGACAGCGGCCACTTATTTATCCCAGCAGCAGGTTATGCTTCTCCAATTGACATAGAAGAATATTGTCTACAGTGTCAACAAGGATTAATGTTTATTAATAATGGTATTGCTAAATTGTATTTACTCTAGCTCCTTCATAGCAGATCAAAAAATGATGTTGTGCTGTCATACCATGTCAGTGTTGTCAAACTTAAAGTTTTTTTTTTTTTTACCATTAAAATGTAATGGTACTTTTTATTTATTTTGCTTCTAAATATATGTTAGAGTCGGTTCACACTAAGGCGACACGACTCTGTACTACTTCGGGGGCGACTTGTGCATTGCCATGCATCACGACTTTGGAGCGACTTGCAGGGACTTCACATAATGGAAGTCTATGCAAGTCGCTCCGAGGTCGCCCCGAAGTAGTACAGGACCCTTTTTCTAAGTCGGAGCGACTTGTGTCGCTCCTATTAGAACCTCGAGGGATGGACCTCGAGGGAGCGCGACTTGTCAGGCTGACAAGTCGCGCTAGTGTGGACCCGCGCTTAATGCATCAAATGAGGAAAAAAAACAACACCTTTTTTTTCATTTGTAAATAACTTTAATATTACCTTTAAGTGATTTTTTTTTTTAGAATTACATTTTTAATAGTTTAAATATTTGAATGTAATAACTTTAATATTACCTTTAGTGTAATTATAAATGGGACAAATTATAGAATAGAATAAGGCATACACTTTTTATCTACAGCAATCATAGTTGTTTTAAAACTACAATCGATCAAACTAGAAAAATGTGCATTTTTCTTTACGTCTGGATCCCATCGAAAATAAAACAACTTTTATACAAATAATATTATCCCTGAATCAATAGGTCCATAGCTGAAATGCAAAAATCAAGAAGTTGTAAGAAGTATACAGATGCAAGGACTGTGCTGATAAAGAAGAAGATTTTTGCTAGACCATCACTGCAGAACGTAATTAAAATAATCTTTGACAATATTCTATCTCACAAATTTTGTTAAATAAAACATTGTATTCACATACATAGGTATGAAATCAGTGTATTGTCTCAATAAATAAATATTGACCACCAGATATATTTTCTCAGGAACTATATTTTGTATTTTATCTCTACCTCACCTGGATCCTTTCCCTTCCCTCCTCAATAGACTCCTTATAACAGTAATTACCAGTGTAATAGTGATAGACTATAAGGGATAACTTGTGTAATAATCTTTGTAAAATGAATTTACAAAAACTGAAAAAAATGCTAATATAGTCAATTTAAAACATAATTCCACTGTAATAAGTAGAAAATAATGCAGGGTTATTAAAATGCCATAAACGTGTTAATGCATTAGTGAAATGATGCATTTGTGCTGTTTATCATTGTAAAATGAATACTAGTATAAATTTAGCTAGAACCTGTTTTTGTCTGCCTTTTAGATATTTGTAAAAGCAAAACATAAAGATATTCATTTTCTTTTAATGGACTGACAAAATCTAGTTGTTACGATTTCTACTTCATCAGAACACTTGAAGAAAAAAAAAAACTTTATATGTTTCCATATTTCCCCAAATTATTTTATTTTAAACAAATGTATGCCTGAATTTCTCTGCTGATTAGAATTTGCTTTAAAGTACAGTAGTGCCACCTGGCGAACCTTTACTGCAATTACTGAAAAGCATTCTGCTTCAAAAGTTCATATATACTGTGTGTATATATATATATATATATATATATACATACATACATACATACATATATATATATATGCATTTTTTCTTTTTTTTTATCCCTTTGGTGGTTTTACTTACTTATTTCCTTCCTTTCAGTCACCTTGATTTTTCAGCCCCTTCAAGTATCCTATTCAGATACCCCAAACAATAACCTATAATTGGTACTTGCAATCTGAAAGGTGCTTATAAAAACTGCCATCATAAGGCATTGTGTTACAACTAAAGAATGTTTTGCTTGTGTTTTGTCTTAGAACAATCTGACATACATTTGTACATATATTTTTGTTCATATAATTTGACATATTAGCCAACAGCTCATTTAATACAGTCTATATTACACATGAAACTATCCGAGTTACTTTACTGCAGCACAGATCAGTTTTCAATATATAAATAGGGGTGTCATTATTGTGTTTCCCCTCTACTAACGATAATTACAACATATGCACTTTGACTAAGCCACGTAATATAACCACAAAAGCATTCAGTGGGAAACCTTCTACATTATTTATACCACCAAGGAATTTGTAGTGCTTGGCTTGCAAAAAAAATGAATTATTTAAGAATCAGGCTAAAGCAGGTTGCAACAGATGAAACTAGAAAACAAAAATCATCATACATGGCAAATTGTACTGGTATGTAGAATATTGCTTTGACAAAATATTTGCTGTCCCTGCTGCTATATATCCTTGATGTAATTACTCACCTAAATATTTGGAGCCTTTTGCCACACCTTTTTTTTAATCTTAAATATTAAAAATATATGTTAGCCTTTGGGCTAGTTTACACTTGAGTTGATTAGTAACACTACCGATTTAACATGCAAGTTTGATGTGTTTTTATTGCTTTTGTGGTGCGTTTTTGAAGTGTTAATAAAGCTTTGCAAATGCCTTGCGTTCATTGGTTTTCTATTTATTTTCTATTTGTTTTAAAGTGGCACAGTAGAACCCTAGTTTAGTAGTACCATAGCTCCCAACAGACCCTAGTTTTGAGGGACTGTCCTCCTGACTTGTCTCTCATTTTGGTCTGATCTATATAGTTGTATATAAAATGCACTATTTATCTTTCAAAAAGTGTTTACCAGTGCTAAACCTTTTATCCTATTTCTAAATTGCTGCATTTGTAAATGTCAAAAAGTCAGTATAAAGGAATAGCAGTGATAAAAAAGGCACTAGGTTTAACTCATCTTTTTTACATATAATTGTATTTATAATTCTCCTTTAAGGGGGTGTGTGTCATATGCCTACATAATTTTGCTAATAGCTGTCCCTCGTTCCCATCTCTAAAAGTTGGGAGGTATGTAGTATACCTAGCTCAGTAATACACCTGCTCAGCAGACCCCCAGCCCATGAGTACCCTCGATCATCAGATCCTCTGCTCAGTAGTAATCCCAGGTTTGCAGATCCCCCGCTCAGTAATAACCCCCAGCTCTGCTGATACACCAGTTAGCTGATCCTCTCTCCTGTCCATTATATTGCTTCCATGATACCACATGTGACATTTGCTACTTTCTTCTCCAGCTCCAGTCTCCAAGCTCTCCACCGCTCAGTCCTCTCTCTTGGCTCCCCACTAACTTTCCACTATAGCATTCCCACATTGCAAACATGTGTCTTCTACTAGTTGCTCCTCTCAGGTCCCATCTCACCTTCCTGCTGCTCCATGCTGCATACCAGATGTGACATCTGCAGTAGACACTCTCGGTATACAGTATATACAGTCGACCTGGAAGTGACTGCTGATGACATCTTTCTTTGGTTTGCTTATTGGTTTTCCAGTGCATCCTGGGAGATCTCAAATCTCCAATACCTCCAAACAAAGAACGCTAACATGGAAAATAGCGCAAAACATAAAAACGCAATGGTGATTAAATACCACCAAAAGAAAGTGCTATTTTTGGGGAAAAAGGACATAAACTTTATTTGGTACAGTGTTGCACAACTGTGCAATTGTTAATTAAAGTAATGCAGTGCCGTTTAGAAAAAAAAATTACCTAGCCATGAAGGGGGGTAACTCTTCCTGGCGAGGAAAGAGGCTGTCACTGTGATCCAGGAGGGGATGTGTTATGTTGGTGGGGTGTCATCATTTACTGTGCTACTGCTCACTTCTGTAAGTGTCACTGTGAGAGTCACTTTCATGTGTGTGTGCCTGCCCATTCTAATTTCTTGCCCTCCTGAGTCCTTGCCCCGAGCTACTATATCGAAAAAAAAAATAAAGAAATATGTTTTTCCTTAATATCTACTGTTAATCACATTGCTAATTGCATATTGTACAGTGCCTTAAAAAGTAACATTTTGTCATGTTACAACCAAAAACATAAATATATTTTATAGGGATTTTTTGTGATAATCCAACACAAAGTGGCACATAATTGTGAAGTGGAAGGAAAATGATAAATGTTTTTCAACATTTTTTACTAATAAATATGTGAAAAGTGTGGCATGTATTTGTATTCAGCCCCCTTTACCTCTAATTAAAATCTAGTGGGACCATTTGCCTTCAGAAGTCACCTAATTAGTAAATAGAGTCCACCTGTGTGTACTTTAAAGTGGTTGTAAAGGCACAAGATTTTTTACCTTTATGCATTCTATACATGAAGGTTAAAAACCTTCTGTGCCCAGAAGCCCCCCAGACCCCCTAATACCTGACCCCTCTCAATCCAGCAATGTCCATGAGAGCCTTGCCTGTCTGGGGACTTGCACTCCTAATTGGCTTTTGGCAGCAGTGGGAGTCATTAATTGTGAGATGTCAAAGTACTGTAATCCAGCTGCTACCTGTAACATAAAGTTTCACTTAGTATATGTGCCTAAACACAGCCACTCACCATCAACTGCAGGGGGGAGGAGCCAGGACAACGGTGCAGAAAAGGGGTAGATGGGAGCCCTGTCATTGCATGCTGATGACTGTAGGGGCATGTCAGGAACAGAGGAGAGCTCTTTCTGCCAATCACCCCTGATCCTTCCCCAGCACTTTCCTTCCCATCGCCTCCATGGGCTGCTGGGATGAGCTCCATGGCATGTGAGAAACTGATCCCTGTATCACTCCATCTTCTCTCCCTGCTGCTCCCCGAGGTCCAATCTCCTCAATGTCTGCAGCTCTATCACTTGTGTTGTGAAGGAGATTGGGTGCCGGGGGAGCGGCAGGAGGAGTAAATTGGATGAGACCTGCAGAACCCCCCCCCCCCAGATTCAAGTCTGTTCCTGGGCACCAGGAGCTGTCCCATGGCTGTGAGACCCTCTATCCTTTGAGCCGCTCCACCACACTTCCTGGTTGCCAGAGAAATGCCAAGCTTCTCACAGGCACCTCCTGTTGTGATTGGTGGCGGGGGAAGTGGCCGGAAACAAGTGGCTACCGTGGCTGTCAATCATCCAGCTTTCAGACAGCAGTAAGAAATACCTCTGGGGCCGGACTTACTCGGGACATCCCAGCCCCTTGAAAGGCAGGGGCCCCTTACATGTGTGTGGGTTGTCCCCCACTAATGGTGGCCCCGGGTAAAGGGAGAACCAGGAAAAGGCAGAATTATGGAGGCCAAGGGAGTAGTTTATGTTGAGGAGGAGCGGGTGGTCCACTGTGTCGAAGGCAGCAGAAAGGTCCAAGATTATGCAGTACTGGCAATTGGTTTTAGCAGTTAGTAGGTCATTGGTGAGTTTTATTAGGGCAGTTTCAGTGGAATTTTTTGGGCGGAAGCCAGACTGTAGGGGATCCAGGAGGTTGTTGTCAGTGAGGTAGCAGCTCTTACGGTCGTGGACAAGGCATTCAAGAAGCTTGGAGGCAAACAGGAGCAGGGAGATGGGTCTTAAGTTATTCAAAGAGGTGTGGTCTAGTGAGGGTTTTTTAAGTATGAGGGTAACCAGTGCATGCTTGAGAGGATAGGGAAAGGTGCCAGAGGTGAGGGAGAGGTTGAAGATGTGAGTTAGAGAGTTTAGGATAGAACAGGAAAGTGGTCACAACAATTGGGAGGAACAGGGTCCATGGGACAAGTTGTGAGATGGGCCATGGAGAGGAGTTTGGCAACTTCCTTAGTGGTAGCAGGGCTGAAGGGGGAAAGTATTGAGTGCGGTGTTGGACCTAATGTGTTGGTTTGGGGAGGAAGCTGGATGCTGGATATCTCAACATGAATTGTGTTGATTTTGCTTTTGAAATGATTCCTGGGCAGTAAGCAAGTTGGTGGGTGGAAGCAGTGAGGGGTTAAGTAGGGAATTAAAGCTAGAAAAGAGTTGACGAGGTTTGGATGAGAGAGTTTTGATTAGAGTGTTGTAGTAGGTTTGTTTAGCAGTGTGAAGGCAGGAGTTGTATTTGAGAAGGGCAGATTTGCAGAGGGTAAAGTCTTGCAGGGTTTTAGTTTTATGCCACACTTGCTCAAGAGCACGGCTGCGTCTCTTGAGACTTCTAGTGTCGTCTGTTTATCATGGTTTTAGCAGACAAGGCCTGGTTCTGTGAGTAGAAAGAGGAGTGAGTGTGTTGTAGATAAAAGTGGTCAGATCTGGGCAGGACAGGGGTGCGTATGTATCATTAAGGCCATCAGTAGCAGAATGAAGAAGGGAAAGAATGAGGTGGTGAAGGTTCCTGCAGGTAACAGTTTGCAGGTTTGTAGCATGGGAGGTAGGAGTTAGGGAGAGTGTGAAATGTATAAGGTTGTGATCGGAGAGAGGAAAGGGCATATTAGAGAGGTTGCAGGGAGTACAGAGATGGAAGAAACTGAGGTGGAGAGTGAGTGGTGGCTTGTATCCATTGTATTAGGGTGAAAAGAAGAGGTTAAGTTGAGTAGTTAAAAAGAGCTTGAGGTGTTAATGTTGATTGGAATATTAATCTCAGTATAAACACAGATGTTCTGTGAAGCCCTCAGAGGTTTGTTAGAGAACCTTAGTGAACAAACACCATCATGAAGGCCAAGGAACACACCAGACAGGTCAAGGATAAAGCTGTGGAGAAGTTTAAAGCAGGGTTAGGTTATACAAAAAAATATATCCCAAGCTTTGAACATCTTAACCACTTTACCACCGGAGGATTTTGCTGTCTTCCGTCCAGGCCACTTTTTGCAATTCGGCACTGTGCGACTTTAACTGACAATTGCGCGGTCGTGCGACGCCGTACCCAAACGAAATTTACGTCCTTTTTTTCCCACAAACAGAGCTTTCTTTTGGTGGTATTTGATCACCTGTGCGATTTTTACTTTTTGCGCTATAAACAAAAAAACAGCGTTTATTTAGAAAAAATAACAATATTTTTCACATTTTTTTATATGAAATTCCCCCCCAAAAAAATGTAAAAATCAAATTTTTTTTTAATTTTTGGCCAATTTGTTTTCTGCTACCTATGTTTAGTAAAAAATAAGCGTATTTTGATTGGTTTGCGCAAAAGTTATTGCGTTTACTAACTAAGGGAAAGATTTCTGTCATTTTTGGTGTTTTTTTTTTAACGAGTAATGGCGGTGATCTGCGATTTTTTTTGTGGGACTGCGACATTGCGGCGGACAGATCGGACCCTTGACTGACATTTTTGACACTTTTGGGGGTACCAGTGACATTTCTACAGTAATCAGTGCTATATATATGCACTGTTACTGTAAAAATGACACTGGCAGGGAAGGGGTTAATTTTATTGGAGAGGGAGGGGTTAATGTATGCCTGGTGCTTACTGACGTGTGGGGGGGGGGGAGGTGACTGTGTGACAGAAGGACAGATCGGATGTCCAGCTATGCTGAACACTCCGATCTGTCAGTCCCTGTCACTATGGATCTCCAGACTCGATCCCCGACGATCGGGGCAGAGCAGCGGCAATCGCCGCTGCTCCTCCCCTGGCCTGACTCCCGCTGTGAATGAACACAGCGGGAGCGAGCCTCCGGCGGCGCGCGAGCGCCGCCCACAAGGGGCGGAGTCCAGCGACGTAGGGGAGGAGAGCATTAATTAGAGAAGCAGCCAAGAGGCCCATGGTAACTCTGGAGGAGCTGCAGAGATCCACAGATCAGGTGGCAGAATCTGTGAACAGGACAACTATTAGTCATGTAATCCACAAATCTGGCCTTTATGGAAGAGTGGCAAGAAGAAAGTTATTGTTGAAAGTATGCCATATGAAGTCCCGTTTGCAGTTTGCGAGAAGCCATGTGGGGGACACAGCAAACATGTGGAAGAAGGTGATGTCAAGGCCTTACCTTGCCCTCTTATATACTGTGATTGCATCATCACTTGCCTGCTGCCTGGGTGTCCCACAGTGATGATGCTGCACACTTAACTATATCTATCTTGTGTTTGTGCTCCAAGGTGCATCTCTGCTAGCAGTCTTCTGTTCTCCGTGTTCCTCCATGTATGAGCTGGCATGGCTGACGACTCTCCTGGCTCTCAACTCCGCATCGGCAGATGACCCCGCAGACAACCCGGCATCGGCAGACAAACTCGAACCCCCGGCTTGAATGACTACCCGATGCTGGGTTTGACCCCGGCTTGTTCCTGATCTCTTCCTCACTCTTGCTGTGCATTTATTGTTGTTTGCTTCAATAAACTGCCTTATTTTACCTGCATTCCCGTGTAATCTGGTTTCCTGGCACCCTGACAGTACGCAAGGGACATGAATCCTGTCGATGCTGAACTCCTACGCTCCCTATGCTGGGTACCAGGCTCAATCAACCAGATCACCTTTTGGGTCAGTTCACTCAGGCGTTGCAGACGTTGCTTGCACGCACAGCGCACCTCGCTCAAGGTGCTGCTAGGCCGGTGATTCCTTCTGTTATTGCTCCTGCTGCTGCCCGTTGCCACTCCTGCTCCTGCAGTTGCAGCTGGAGTCGCTGTTACCAGAGGAAGGACTGGTTCAGCCTACCTTACGCAGCGCTATGGGGGTCAACCAAGTCAGTGTCGTGGCTTCCTAAACCAAGTGGGAATTTTTTATGAGATGGTTCCTCAGGTGTTTCCTTCTGATAGGTCCAAGGTGTGCTTCCTAATCTTGTTGCTTTCAGACAAGGCCTTGGCCTGGGGAATCCCTTATGGGAGAACGATAATCCTGTGATATTCGTTTACCCAAGTTATTTTGCCTCTTTTTGTAGGGTATTCGATGTGCCTACTCGCTCTGCCTCTGCTGCTAAGATTCTTCTGTCCATTTAACAGGATGTATGAACCATTGCCGAGTATGCCATTGAATTGCGTACCCTGGCAGCAGAGGTGGGTTGGAATAATGAGGTTATGGTGGCTGTCTTCTCTCATGTTCTCTCTGATGCATTGAAGGATCTCCCTGACGAGCTTGAGGCTCTCATTTCCTTCCTGATTTTGATTGATACCAGACTCAGGGAGAGACCATTGTTCAAGTAACGCCTGCAGAGTCCTTCTACCAGGTTGGCTCCTACCTTTTCTTTCCCACCTATCCCTCCCTTACCTCCCATGCCTCCTGGGGATGGTGCGGCTGGCTGTGAACCCATGCAGTTGGGTTTCCTCCACCTTTCCGAGGCTGAGCGGGGCCTTTAGGAGGAGGGAGGGCCTGTATTGCGGCCTTTGTTGGCATTTCCTGAAATCTTGTCCGACCCATCTGGGAAACGCTCCCACCTAAGGTTCTGTCGAGGGCAGATCTTAGGTGGAATTTCCTTGTCCCCGATTTCTCGTAAAGATAAACCACTATTCACAGTTGTTCTCCCCTTGGCAGCAGGTTCGGTGGTTACTCAGGTGTTGGTAGACTCCGGTGCTGGCAGTTATTTTATTGACAGTAGGTTTTCTGCTGCGAATTCCATACCCCTGCAGCCTTGTGTATCTCCACTAGTTATCGAGGTGATTGATGGCAGACCCCTGCAACCGGCACAGGCTACCCATGAGACTGTTCCGGTTGATATGGTGATAGGGGCTGTTCACAGAGAGTCAAATTGTTTCCAGGTTATTTCATCCCGCTGTACTCTGTTGTTTTGGGGTACCCTTGGCTTCAGAGACACAACCCAACCTTTGATCGGCAGTCGGTCGAGATCCTCTCTTGGTCTCCACAGTGTGGCGCTATTTGTATCCATGGGCCTGTTAAGGTAGTTTGTACCTCTTTGGATTCATTGTTGCCTACTGAATATCGTGAGTATCAAGATGTATTTGGCAAGGTGCGCACTGGTTCTCTTCCTCCTCATCGTTCATACGATTGTGCTATAGACTTGCAACCTGGTGCCATTCCCCCTCGTGGCAGAGAATAAGGCTATGGAGGAGTACATTGGGTATGCGCTTGCCCGGGGGCACATTCGCAAGTCCACTTCTCCAGCGGAAGCCATTTTTTTCTTTATAAATAAAAAAGGGGGGTGAGTTGAGACCTTGCATTGATTATAGGGGACTCAATCGCATCACGGTCAAGAATGCATACCCAATTCCGTTGATTACTGAAATGTTCGACCGCCTCAAGGGAGCAACGGTCTTTACAAAGCTTGACCTAGGGGCCGCGTATAACCTTGTAAGGATCAAGGAGGGCAAGTGGAAGACCGCATTTAATACCAGAACCGGTCATTACGAATCTCTGGTGATGCCCTTTGGCTTGTGCAATGCGCCCGCTGTCTTCCAGGAGTTCATCAATTATATCTTTCATGATATGTTGTAGCAATGCGTGGTAGTCTATTTGGAAAACATCTTGATTTACTCGGACTCCATTGAATCACACTACCTGGATGTCAGACGGGTGCTGCAAAAGTTACGTGAGAATGGACTTTTCTATAAGCTTGAGAAATATGAATTTCATCTGTCTCAGGTTGCCTTCTTGGGCTACATCATTTCTGCTGAGGGGTTCTCCATGGACCCTCAGAAGATTTCGGCTGTTCTGCAATGGCCTCGCCCCAGTGGTCTCCATTCCATTCATTGTTTCCTTGGATTTTCCAACTACTAGTGGAAATTTATCAATAACTCTTTGGCCAAACCTATCTCTGATCTGACAAAGAGGGGCAGCGATTCCCACAATTGGAGGCCTGCTGCCATCCAAGCTTTTGAGGCCCTCAAGTCTGCTTTCGCTTCGGCTCCTATTCTGTTTCATCCCAATCCTGGTTTGCCCATTGCCCTAGAGGTGGATGCGTCTGAAACGGGAGTAGGCACCCTCCTGTCTCAGCGTCGGACAGCTGATGGACATTTACTTCCTTGTGGGTTCTACTCCAAGAAGCTGTCTCCAGCTGAATGCAATTACGAATCACGAGATTGGAGATTTTGAGAGCCATTATCCTGGCTCTCAAAAAGTGGCGACACTTGCTCAAAGGTTCTGTGGTTCCTGTTCTCATTCTCACCGATCATAAGAATCTGAGGTATCTCGCAGAGGCCAACAGGCTCACACCCCGTCAGGCCAGACAGGTCTTATTCTTGTCTCGTTTTAACTTTACGGTCTCCTATTTACCCGTCTCCAAGAATGTTAAGGCTGATGCCTTGTCTCGCCAGTATTCTGAGTTGTCCAGGGAGGACAACACCAGTCATACCTTCAGATCATATCCTAGCTGGCATAAGCAAAAACGTAACCTCTCCTCTTGGGGAACAGATCTTGCCTGCCCAACCTGATGCTCCCACAGAGAGACCTGCTGGCAAATGTTTTGTAACTGAGGGGTTGCACATCAGACTGTTGCACACGTACCACAATTCCAAGACTGCCGATCATCCTGGTAAGAAGCAGATGTCCTGGGCCATTTCCCATCAGTTCTATGTTGCTGTGTATGTGGCTGCTTTTTCGGTCTGTACCCAGAACAAATCTCCTCGGCACCTTCCCTTGGGGCCCACTTCATCCCTTTCCCAAAAGGGAGCATCCCTAGTCTCACCTGGCCATGGCTTTTATTGTGGAACTTCCCAAGTCTCGAGGTTACACAGTTATCCTCATGGTTGTCCACCAGTTCTCCAAAATAAGCCACTGTGTTCTGTTTAAGAGGCTACCTACCGCTCAGGAGCTTGCCTTAGTGTTTGCCAAGGAGGTCTTCCGTTTACGCAGGTAGCCTCGAACCGTGGGAGCCAGTTTGTCTCTAGGTTCTGGTGCGCCTTTTGCTCTCAGTTGGGTATATGACTCTCCTTCTCCTCGGCCCACCATCGGCAGTACAATGGCGCCGCTGAGCGTTCCAACCAAGCTCTGGGGCAATTTCTCCACTGCTATATCTCTGACCATCAGGAAAATTGATCTGTTACCCTGGGCAGAGTTTATCAGGAATTCTGCTGTCAACTTGTCCTCTGGAATGTCTCCATTCATGGCCAATTAAGGGTTCCAATCCGCTGTGTTGTTCTCACCACAGGACATCCCGGCTATGGAGGATCATCTTCGTGCCCTCCATTCCTCTTGAGTACAGATTCAAGAGTCTTTACAAATCTCTGAACAGCGTCAGAAGCTCCAGGCAGACCAGAGACATTTATCTGCTCCTTCGTACCTGGTCGGGGAGAGGGTTTGGTTGTCGACCCGTAATCTCAACCTCAGGGTGCCCACTCCAAAACTGACACCCCTTTTTGTTGGTTCTATTTGCATCCTCCATAAGGTGAACCCGGTGGCCTATGCTCTTGGTCTTCCCCCTGGCATGCATATTTACAATGTCTTTCACATGTCACTTTTGAAGCCACTGGTTTGCAATCGCTATACTTCTTCACTTCCTCGCCCTCGTCCCATTCCTGTGGGCAATCATGAGGAGTATGAGGTTAGCAGCACCTTGAATTCTCGTCTGTTCCGAGGTCAGGTTCAATACCTAATGCACTGGAAGGATTATGGTCCTGAGGAGCGCTTCTGGGTTCCCTCCACAGATGTTCATACTCTCACCCTTCTCCTCGCTTTCCATGCTCAATTTCCTCAGAAACTGTTTTTTGTTCCGCAAAGGAGGGGCCGTTGAGGGGAGGGTACTGTCAAGGTCTTACCTTTCACTCCTGTTGGCAGCCATCTTGGACATGTGCAGACTATTGCCCCTTATAAACTCTGATTGCATCATCACTTGCCTGCTGCCTGGTGTCACACAGTGATGATGCTGCACACCTGACTATATCACCTGATGAGTTGCAGTCCTTGCCCTTGCATTTGTGCTCCAAGGTGCATCTCTTCTAGCAGTCTTCTGTTCTCCATGTATGACCTGGCATGTCTGATGACTCTCTTGGCTCTCGACCCCCGAATCGGTAGATGACCCGGCATCAGCAGACTACCCACTTCTGGACTCGACCCTGGCTTGGATGACTACCCGCTTCTGGACTTGACCCCAGCTTTTTCCTGATTTCGCTTCCTCACTCATGCTGTGCATTTATTGTTGTTTTCTTAAAAAATGACTTTATTTTACCTGCATTCTGTGTGGCCTGGTTTCCTGGCACCCTGATAGGTGCTCTGGTCAGATGACACCAAAGTTGAACTTTTTTGCCTAAAAGCAAAATGCTGTGTGGCGGAAAACTAACACTGCACATCATCTAGAACACACCATCCCCACCTGAAACCTGGTGGTGGCAGCATCATGTCGTGGGAATGCTTTTCTTCAGCAGGGACAGGAAAGCTGGTCATAGTTGATGGGCAGATGGATGGAGACAAATACAGGGCAATCTTAGATGAAAACCTGTTAGAGTCTGCAAAAGACTGAGACAGGGGCAGAGGTTCACCTTCCAGCAGGACAATGACCCTAAACATACAGCCAGAGCTACAATGGAATGGTTTAGATCAGGGGTCCTCAAACTTTTTAAACAGGGGGCCAGTTCACTGTCCCTCAGACCATTGGAGGGCCGGACTATAGTTTAAAAAACTATTCCAAATTGCTATTAGTGGAAAAAAAAAAAAATATATATATATATATACAGTATATATATATATATACACATACATATATACACACACACACAGCGCTACAAAAACAATATACCAGCAATAACTTTGCCCGCACAGAGATATATAGACTGCACTGCCCATCAATGCAATCTGATCAGTGTCCATCAATGTAGCCTTACCAGTCCACATCATTTCAGCCTCACCAGTGCTCATGTTGGTGGAACTCTGCTTTTATCCCAGGCTCACACTGGTGCGGTGCAGGAACCGGCTCTGTAATCGTACCGGTTCCCGCAGCATATTTCCAATTCACACTGCCCTGTGTGAACTCGCACAGGAATCTAATCGCATGGGTGATAAGATCCATACGATCCGATTCCACTGCAGGAAAAAAGAAGGCATGTGTGCCTTTTTTCTTCCGAATCGAATGCAAGTTCAGCCATACAAGCATATGGCTGAACTCGCACTGCTCAGAGATCGCAACAGTGTGAACCGGGGCTTACACAGCACACAACATCATACAACTGAATAGCAATCAGAATATAAATGCACTCACTGTCAATTAAATTGGGTTTTCTACTCCTCGGCTGTCTGTCACTGGCCAGCACGGGAGAACTGCAGGCAGCCCCTCTAGAGATCACAGCGATCACTTTACCACCCCTCTATCATTTACTTAGAGGTGCGTGTGCTGGGGATCTACATCCCCAGCACACAGGAATATCACTGGGGGTGGAGCCGAGGGGCAGGTGAGGGAACTGAGGGAGAGAGAGCCAGTCAAGCGTGGCCAGGGGAGGGCTGGCAGCCTTAGGTCTGGGGGTCAAATCCAGTCAAGTAGCCCATTGAACCATTTGTCAAACTGTTTGTTCTCTGCGCTATGGGGCCTCAATAACCCTTAAATGCAGCTGATCCTACCTATATGATTACTAAATCAACTTTTCAACACAGCGCAAAAAAGGTGAAAATTAAAAAGGTGAAAAAATCAATATGCAAATACACAAAAAAATTATATCAAAAAAGATATTATGGGATATGAAAAACTCACTGCAAAATTCTTAACACGTGATCAGTGACTTTTTTCAAGGTGTGATAAAGTGCTCAACAATAAGTTTGAAATAGGTACAAAAATATACTAATAACCCTAATTCCCAAAAAACTCCAAAAAAAAAAAAGCAAGTGTCCAGTGAAAGAAGGTGCAACGTGCTCTGTGCGGTCTTCAAAGAACACAACTAGGTGCCACTCCGTGAGATGACGTGGGAATTAGGGTTATTAGTATATTTTTGCACCTATTTCAAACTTATTGTTGAGCACGTTATCACACCTTGAAATAAGTCACTGATCACATGTGTTAAGAATTTTGTAGTGGGTTTTTCATATCCCATAATATCTTTGATATAATTTTTTTGTGTATTTGGATATTGATTTATTCACCTTTAATTTTCACTTTTTTTGCGCTGCATTGAACCCTTTGCCATCACAGCCCATTTGGTGCTCATGGGATGTAGGGGTCATCTGGTGTGTCAGGGTCTGTCTCACCTCACGTGGTCACGTCTTGATTGAACAACCTCTTCAGGGGGGGTGGGGGGAAGAGGCAAACTTCTTCCAAGCTGCCTCTGCTCTGTGCTGTGCTGTGATGCTCTGTGAAGTCTTCTGCTCTCTCTCTCCCACGAACAAGCACCCGAAGTCAGCACGCAAGTCACATCCAGCCGGCCCCTCCCACATGCCCTGGCTGCCTCCGAGTCCTGGGAGGTGGGAGTTGTAGTCCGGTTGCGCTGTTCGGTTCCTCTCACAGCCAGGAGCTTGATTGCGGCCAGACTACAATTCCCATGATCCAGCGCTTCAGCCGGCCAACCAATCGGCAGCCGCTGCCCCCTCTCCCTCTGCCACCAATGATAGGCCGGCTGCCGGACCGTCCATCTCTAATGTTGAAAAAAAAGTGACGGGCAGCATCGGCAAAAACACCCGGCGGGCCGGATAAATGTCTTTGGCGGGCCGCATGTGGCCCGCGGGCCGTAGCTTGCGGACCCCTGCTCTACACACTGTACCCGCATGGCTTCTTCTCACTATTACATCTTCACACTCTCCTTCACCACTGCAGAACTCTCTTCAGGCTTATACATACTTCCCCACACTCTCAGTCCATAACACCACCCCCCCCCTTCAGGCTTATACATACTTCCCCACACTCTCAGTCCATAACACCACCCCCCCCCCCCCATTGTTACCTTACGCTTACTGGAAGAACACCTCCCCTCCTTTCATACCCAATATCCCTGAACCTTAGCATTTCCTGCTTCCACCATTGCACAATTGTACCTGCTCTTACCACCCCCCCAAAGTAAAGGTGAATAAGGCACCTGGATTAGATGGCCTACACCCGTGTGTCCTCAAAGAGTTGAACTCTGTTATTTCAAAGTTCTTGTTTATCATTTTTAGGGACTCTTTACCAAGTAGCTTAAGACCCATTTGTTTTTTTGCTAGAAAGCAATATTATAATATAGTCAGCATGGATTCACAAAAGAACAAAGTTGTCAAACAAATCTGATTTCTTTTTAGAAGGAAGTAAGCAAAAACTTAGACAAAGAATTGGCTGTGGGTATGGCATAATTGGACTTTGCAAAAGCATTTGACAAAGTTCACCACATAAGGCTGATGTTTATGTTAAAGTCTATAGGCTTAGAAAATGCAGTCTTTAAATGAATAAAAATTGGCTAAAGGACTGTTTTCAGAGGGTAATGATCAATGATTCATACTCTGAATGATCTAAGGTTATTTGTGGTGTAGCCCAAGTTGCAGTTTTGGGATTCTTACATTTACCATATTTATAAATGATATAAAGCTTGGGAATAAATGTATAACTTAAATCTTAAAGCATTATTTAATTGGGCAACTATGTGGCAAATGAGGTTTAATATTGAAAAAGGTAAAGTTATTCTAGAAGGAGAACAGCTGGGGGATTCAATGATGGAGAAGGATCTGGGTGTTCTGGATCATAGAGCATAGACTTAAAAATGGCATAAAATAACAAACTGCAGTTTCTAGAGCTTGAAAAATACTTTCTCGAATTAAAAGAGGTATAGACTCCAGAGAGGGAGTTACTGTATATAATTTTGCCCCTGTACAAATCAGAGCTCATCTGGAATATGCAGTTCAGTTTTGGGCAAAAGTTCACAAAAAGGATTTTGAAGAACTGGAGAAAGTGCAAAGAAGGCAACCAAACTGATATGAGGCATGGAGGAAAGATTAGATGAACTTTATGAGGTTGTAAAGGTTTGGATTTTTTTAAATAAAAATAACAAACATGTTATACTTACCTGTTCTGTGCAAGGGTTTAGCACAGAGCGACCCCGAACCTTCTCTTCTGGGTTGCCCAGGCGGCACTCCTGGCTCTTCCTCTTCATCGGTTGCTGCCATGGAAAGCCACTTTCCCTGCGGGCACCCATGCGGGCGCCCTTCCGAGTCCTGCTGCTGCGAATATTGACACAGACAGCAGGACTTCAATCTGTCCAAATGAGATGAGAGCCAGCAATTGGAGCTGCTGGGCTCTTGCACGGCGCTGGAACAAATGGGCTCAGGTAAGAAAAAGGAGGGGAGAGTCTGAAGGGAGCTGCAGCAAAGAAGGTTTCTCTATCGCTCATTGACAGACGTAGTCTTCTTGATTCTCAAGAGCTGGGTTATGTTGTCTCCGCAGGAGTAGGACTAGGCAGAAAGACAAAACGTTCTGGCTCCACCTTAGGGGCAGTCCCTGAGGGTATATCCTCCCTCTCTCTGCTACAGGGAATCCGTTTTTTTCTGTCTAGTCAGGAGTAAGGACCTAAGTTCCTTGCTGGGATCTTTTGGTCCTGGCAAGATTTTTTTCTTTAGAAAAAACATTTTTTAGGTAGTTTTTTCTCCAGTGTTTTTTTCCTGTGAGATCTTCAAGCAAAAACGCCGGACTGGGCGACACTTGTGGTCACCCCAGCCGGCCTACGAGCGCGCGATGACCATTGCATTGCGCTTGGTCGGCCGCGACACATTCAAGTAAGTATGCGGGGCCGGGCGACGGGCTGGATGTTGAGATCCAGTGGTCACCCCGGTTTCTGCCTACGAGCGCGTGCAGACCAGAGCTCCGCGCTGGGTCGGCCGCGACGGAGTCCCAGTGGAGGGACTGACCTTGCGAGTTAAAAGTCTCGCTTGGACGCCAGGAACCAGAGAGTCGAGGCGTCCGGAGTGGTCCACAACCCCCCACCCCGGTGGAGAGGGTATTGTGAAGAGAGGGTGCCTGTCGGTTTGGTATGGTGAGTAAACGTTCCCTTTTTTCTTTTCTCGTTATGAGGCAGTATGAATTATGGGCCCCTCCATACATGGTCAGTATATATCTGACACTAAAAAGTCCCCCTTGTAAATACAGTATGTGTTTGTGGGAAGTGGACTTGGTTTGAGAGCTAACACTCTACCCAGCAGACTGTAACATTACAGCAGACATAGGAGGTATAATCCTACCTTATTTGTAGTGTATCTCCTGTAGATCCATATATCGCCACTTAGCAGAGATGCAGGTGGATGTGCTGGGAAAACGATTTCGGCGGTCCGCCGCCATTTTGCCGTAGACCTAGTGCATGTATGTCCTCAGGTCACGCCGGCCGCCATGTTTTTGGAGTCTTATGTCTCTTGTATGGGGGCGGCCATGTTTCATGAGCCCAGCTACCTCGTGGAGAGCTGGGAACGCCGGAAGGCGTACACAGGGGGCGGAGCCACGTCCTTCTACCCGGGAAAAAGCAACAGCTCCTTCCAGTCTGTAAAAGACAGACGCTGACTGCAGTTGGTTGGAAACTTCACTGCATCGGTTGGTGAGCCTTGGGGGTCCCTCTCTCTCTCTGTGAGGATCGAGAAGCAGGTACTCTGAGGGGCGCTATTGCGCTAGGGGGAGACACCTAAAAAAAAAAAAAAAAAAGTTTTTTTGTTTTTTCTGGCAAAGGTGTCCTGAATTAACATGGACCCTGCCACTCATGTATCTCCTCCGGATCCCCTCGAGGGGTCTGCAGGATCCTCCAGCACCCCACTGACGATTGAATCATTGTCAGCTATTATGGAAACTTTTGTGTCCCGGGTGGAAGTGGCTTGTCAGGGACAGGGCGCAAGAAAGCGACCCCCGCCTAACCCCTTATTATCTGAAACCTCGGATTCAGACTCTGAGCCTATTTCTGCAGTTGCAGGTACTTCATCTGGGATTGGTGTCTCGGGTCTCTTCAGACAGCGAGGAGGATGTTTCGGCATCAGCCATAGCCAGAGAGGAAGCGTTGGTAAACGCACTCATTGTATCTTTTTTAAGAAACCTTAAGATTACAGGGTATTCCGTCGGAAATAGCTGAAACTGAAATCCCTTTTGGGACTAAAAAACGCATCAAAGTGGCGAAGGTTTTTCCATTGCCCAAATGTTTTGGCAATCCAATCGAAGAAGAATGGCGTCTGCCAAAACGCACTTTTACTATTTCTAAACGCATTAACAGGCGTTATCCGTTTGAGGAAACCCTCATTAAGAAATGGACAGAACCACCTGTGGTGGATTCACCAATTGCTAGATTGAATAAAGCCACGGTTATTCCTCTAGAAGACGCTCCGTCTTTTAAAGATCCAGTGGATCGCAAAATAGAAGCTATGTCTCGCACCATGTTTTCCTTGATTGGATCAGCTTTCAGACCTATAATAGCGATTGGTCTGGTTTCGCAGGCTGTAACTGAATGGACCAAGTGGTTACGCCGGGACTTAGAAGAGGTCCCTCAGGCGGTATCAGATTTGTTGGAACAAATGATACAGGGGTTACAGTTTGTGTGTGATGCGCCGTTAGACGCCACTCCATTATTGGCGCGAGCATCAGTCTCAGCAGTGGTTCTCAGGCGTACACTGTGGCTAAAAGGTTGGTTAGCCGACCAAGGTTCCAAAAAAGCATTGGCTAATATCCCCTTTTTAGGAGAGCGTCTATTTGGAGCCAACTTAGATGAGATCATTAAGGATCTCACGGGTGGAAAGAGCACCTTTTTACCACAAAATTTTAAAGGTAAAGGAACTCGTCAAAGACGAGGGCCTTCTTTTTCTGCTCACAAGAGGTTTTTTCGTCCCGCGGGTGAAAAAATTAAGTCCGCCAAAGCTTCTTCAGGAGGCTTCAGGGGTCGTTGGTCGGGCAAGCAAAAGCCCGCCCCCTCCAGACCTGAAGATAAATCGTCCAAAGCCTGAAGGTGCGCCCCCACCCATAACTGGGGTGGGGGGACGTCTTCGCCGGTTCCCGGATCCATGGCTTTCCAGAATCCCGGACAAGTGGGTTTGCGAAGTCATAAGGTCAGGGTACAAGATCGAGTTTCGATCTCTCCCACCGGCGCGATTCTTCCCTTCCAATATTCGACTATCCCCGGATCGTTTAGAAGATCTGCGGAGAGCAGTCACGGATTTACTACAACAAGGAGTGGTAGTCCACGTTCCTTGGACAGAACGTTTTCAGGGGTTTTATTCAAACCTATTTACAATACCCAGGAAAGAGGGCAAAGTGCGTCCAATTCTGGACTTAAGGGCACTCAATTCTTTTGTCAACATAAGAAAATTCAGAATGGAGTCCATTCGCACAGTAGCAGCCTTCCTGCATCCAGGGGATGTCCTGGCGTCCATAGACATCAAGGACGCATATCTTCACATTCCCATTTTCGCAGGACATCAGCGGTTTCTACGCTTTTCCGTAGAAGAGAACCACTATCAGTTTGTGGCGTTACCTTTCGGTCTCGCCACGGCTCCTCGGGTCTTCACGAAGGTGTTGGCCCCAATATTGGCACTACTGCGCCAAAGAGGCATATCGATTCTTGGTTACCTAGACGATCTTCTGCTTCATGCAGAGTCTCCTCAGACCTTGCTACAAAACATAGAAATGCAAAAGTCATTTCTGGTTCCCACCCAGAGGCTCGAATATCTGGGTCTAATTCTAGACACAGTCAGGACAAGAGTTTTTCTTCCGGTAGGGAAACTCCGGAAGATTCAATTAGCAGTCCAGTTGTTACTATCCAACAGCTGGTCTTCTCTTCGAACTTGCATGAGGGTTCTGGGGTTGATGGTGGCTTCCTTCGAAGCAGTCCCATTTGCCCAGTCCCATACCCGAATTCTTCAGCAAGAGATTCTTCTCAGATGGAATCGGAATCCGGAATCCCTGGACAATCAGATCCGATTGAGCAAACAGACCAGAGAGTCTCTGGTCTGGTGGCTTCGGTCTCCGATGCTCAGCCAGGGAAAGTCATTTCTGCCAATATATTGGACGATAGTGACCACGGATGCCAGTCTATCCGGATGGGGAGGAATTCTCGGTCAGTTATCTGTCCAGGGACTTTGGTCCCCGGAAGAATCCAGGTTGCCGATAAATGTATTGGAACTGAGATCGATCAGACTTTGTCTGATTCACTGGACCGAGCAGCTCCAGGGCAGCCCGGTTCGGATCCAGTCGGACAATGCCACGGCCGTGGCTTATGTCAATCACCAGGGGGGCACCAAGAGTGTCCGAGCGGCCAAAGAAGTGGCTTGCATTCTTCGCTGGGCGGAACGATTTGTTCCAGCGATCTCTGCGGTGTTCATTCCGGGGGTGGAGCCCTCCATCCAGACGTTTTCCACCAGTTGTGCCTACGGTGGGGCACCCCGGATGTGGATCTGTTGGCATCACGATTCAACAGGAAAGTACAGAGATTCGTGGCTCGCTACCGCGATCCTCTAGCAGAGACCGCAGACGCACTGATCGCCCCGTGGGGGCAAGACCAGCTAATGTATGCCTTCCCTCCTCTCACGTTACTGCCAAGACTTCTTCGCAGGATAGAGGAAGGAAGGAATTCCAGTAATTCTGGTAGCTCCGGACTGGCCTCGTTGAGCTTGGTACGCCGACGTGGTCAGACTGGTGGCGGACGTCCCGTGGAGACTTCCTCTCAGGGAGGACCTACTGTCTCAGGGACCGATCTTCCATCCTGCTTTACGATCGCTGGTTTTAACGGCCTGGCTATTGAGACCCAGGTGCTGAAGGACAAGGGATTGTCAGCTTCAGTTATTCCTACTCTAGTTGAAGCAAGGAAAGCGACTTCCAGAAAGATTTATCATCGTACATGGAAGTCCTACATTGCATGGTGTGAACCTCTGGGGTTCCGTCCACGGTCTTATTCGGTTAGTCGAATATTAGCTTTTCTGCAACAAGGGGTTGAGCAGAAACTGGCCTTGAGTACTATCAAGGGTCAGGTCTCAGCATTAGCTATCTTCCTTCAGAAGCCTTTGGCTACTCATTCCTTGGTGCGGAATTTCATCCAGGGGGTGCGACATCTGGCTCCGCCAGTGCGCGCGCCGTTACCACCCTGGGATCTTAATTTAGTATTATCGGTTCTTCAGAAACCTCCCTTTGAAGATATTAGGGAGATTCCTCTACCTACGTTGTCCCAGAAGGTGGCCTTCTTGGTGGCTATCACTTCTGCACGCAGGGTGTCAGAACTGGCCGCTTTATCTTGTCGTTCCCCATATCTGGTGGTTCATAGGGATAAGGTGGTTCTTCGTCCGAATCCATCCTTCCTACCAAAAGTGGTTTCAGAATTTCATCTGAATGAAGAAATTGTATTACCTTCCCTGTGTCCTAAGCCCAGTCATCCTCGGGAGTTTGCTTTACACTCCTTGGATGTGGTCCGGGCGATCAGGGTATACTTAAAAACGACAGACTCGTTTCGCAAGACGGATTCACTTTTTGTGATCCCGGATGGACCCAAAAAGGGGTTGCCTGCATCTGCCGCGACCATTTCCAAATGGATCAGACAGACGGTGGTACAGGCTTATTCTATTAAGGGTCGGGAGCCCCCGTTCCCTGTTAAGGCGCACTCCACTCGGGCACTTAGTGCGTCATGGGCCTTTCGCCATCAGGCGTCAGTGGTCCAGGTGTGCAAGGCGGCTACCTGGTCGTCGGTGCATACCTTTACAAAACATTATAAAGTTGATGTAATGGCATCATCTGATGCCGTGTTTGGCCGCAAAGTTTTGCAGGCCGCCATTTGAGGAGACCAGTGGTCTGCCTCGAGGGTTTTTTCCGTTGGAAATTTTTTCTTTTGAGTCTCATTCTTTGTTTATAATGAGCCTTTAAAACTTCTAGTTTGGCACCGGTTGGGCCTTCTAGATTGGATTTTGATTTTTGTCAATCCCACCCCTCATTTGTGGCACTGCTTCTGGATGTCCCAGCTCTTGAGAATCAAGAAGACTACGTCTGTCAATGAGCGATAGAGAAAAATTGATTTTTGTAAGATCTTACCGTAAAATCCTTTTCTCTTAAGCTCATTGACAGACGTAGTACCCGCCCCTCTATCATTGAGTTGGGTTGGGTTAAATTCTCTGTTACTGCTTTAGAACAGAACTGATTCCCTGTAGCAGAGAGAGGGAGGATATACCCTCAGGGACTCCCCTTAAGGTGGAGCCAGAACGTTTTGTCTTTCTGCCTAGTCCCAGGGGCGTAACTACAGGGGTTGCAGGGGTTGCAATCGCTACCGGGCCCCATGCTCCAGGGGGCCCGGTAGCAAACCAGTGGGTGAACTTCTAGGATCTCAAAGGTCACACTTGCGACCGGGCCCTGGCATTTCACCACTGTGGGGAGGCCCCAAGATTTCAGGAAGGGGGCCCACTGCAGAACTTGTGAAAGGATCCTGATGCGGGACCATAATAAAAGGCCATGCAATGAGATTAAAGAGCCCCAGGATTAGTGGGAAGAGCCCCGGGCTTGAAGGGAAGGGCCCCGGCCAGGGGTCTGGGGGGCCCTTCATGGTTTCTTGCATCGGAGCCCTGAAGGTTCTAGTTACGCCTCTGCCTAGTCCTACTCCTGCGGAGACAACATAACCCAGCTC
Source organism: Pelophylax lessonae (assembly GCF_965119305.1). Classification (NCBI taxonomy): domain Eukaryota; kingdom Metazoa; phylum Chordata; class Amphibia; order Anura; family Ranidae; genus Pelophylax; species Pelophylax lessonae. The sequence goes on from NC_138768.1 coordinate 750,717,455, forward strand.
TTGAGAATCAAGAAGACTACGTCTGTCAATGAGCTTAAGAGAAAAGGATTTTACGGTAAGATCTTACAAAAATCCATTTTTTTAACCTTATTGCATAGAATGCATTAAGGTGAAAAACGTTTAGACTTTACAATTCCTTTAAAGTGTTACTAAACCCACAACAGTAAAATCAGTGTGTTTATGCAGTAAAGCATGCTTGTTATACTCACTGTGGAACCTAAGGGGTTAATCCTCTGCATTGTGTATAAAGGTTGTGTGTTCCTGTCTCTCTGATCCTCCACTTCATTAACTGCATCCAACCCATCTTGTGATAGAACAGAGCATTAGGTGTCAGGCTGCACATGCTCAGTTGGATGTGCATTGCTAGAGAGTTTCTTGGAAGAGTGCATGTAATTAGCACACGGCCAATCAGCACTGTCCAGACAGAGGATTAGGGGAGAATGAAAACTACTCCTTCAAGTTTTAAACATAGACTGATACAAGTCACCGTCGTTTTATATTGCGTTTTATATTGCTGATGAGAAAAGGTATTTATCAGTTTATATTTACTAAAATAATTGCATTTCCATGTTCTGTGTACTGCTGTAGACCAGATATAGTGAATGCCGGGTCCTGGGTTTGGTAGCACTTTAATTTATTCTCTGTTGAGAAGAGGCGATTAAGAGGGTATATGATCACCATAAATAAAAACAAGTGGTTCATATAGTGAACTTGGTACAAAATTATTCACTTTAAGGTCATTACAAAAGACAAGGAGGAACTCTTTATGTCTGTAGGTAAAGATATTTAACCTTCACTTATATAAAGGCTGTGAAAATGTGGAAAAGATTGGCCAGCTCTGGAAATTATTTAAAAAAAAATTGTATGCATTCCTAAATGCACAAAGTATAACTGTATATTGACATTTATAGATAAGAACATCAGAGTTTGATCCAGGGAATATCTGATTGTCTTCAGGGGATCAGAGAGGATTTTTTTCCCCCACTGTAGCAAATTGGACCTTGCTTATAGGTATTGATGGGCTCAGGCGTGTTCAGATCGAGCCCTCACTGCACACCGCCAATCATAGGCAGTGAGGCATTTCCCAACTGGCAGCTGCACATACAAACACTGCCTATGATTGGCGGTGTGCAGTGCCGACTTCCTGGTGGGCTCAATCCGAGCACGCCCGAGCCCATCACTACTTTTAGTATCTTTTTCTGGATCAACTGTGTGTATAGGGTTCTGTATATGAAGGTTTTCTATTTTATTTTTATTTTTCTATTGGTAGACCTAAATAGACTGTGTGACCTTGCTCATTCTGAAATAGGCACACTTTTCTATTGTCTACAAAAAGCAGAAATGAAAATATTTATTTTGTTTATCCACATTTATCCTGAGTTACATAAATATTTATTTTGAAAATACCCATTATATTAGTTAAAAGTTGGAAAAAGAGGCAACAAAAATTCAATATTGTCTTGAGTCCCTGTCACCCATTTATTTACAGTAGGCTCAACATACCCCCTTCCTGCCTCTTGCTTCAGTTTGTGTATTTGATAAAAGTGTCATATGCTGTCAAGAAATGGAGAGAGTGACTAAGGGCAAGTGAACTAAGTGACAAGTATACTGGATCTATATTTATTATATGGCACGAGGACTAGATGGCATGCTCAGAGGGGGAGCATCTCATTTTGAGTTATGTTTGTCTTGCCAATACACTTCTGTACACATTTGTATACATTTTGCAGTGGAATCCCTCCCTCCTACACTCCCCCCTTGTTTTCCCTTTTACTTACCTCCCCTGCCCTTCCCTACTCCCCCCCCCCTTCTCCCTCTCTATATTCCTTTTTATCCTTCTGCTTTATTTTCTTCTCTCTTGGGGTCTCCGAAGAGACCAGCTGTACAAAAACCATTACAGTGTAACGGTCCGCAGAGGGTTTCTTTAATAGCACTTACCTGGAGTACTGCCATGCTCCTATCCCTTCGTTGGGGGAAGTTTGTAGCTATGTCTTCTGAGACTTACATTGATGGCGGCACCGATTTGTGATTTCCCAATGTCACTGATTTTTGTATGACCAGGTTGTACTTCTTTGATATGTATTCTATTTTACCTGTATCTGGATGTTCTCAATAAAAATTTATATTTGCAAAAAAATAAAAAATTTTGCAGTGGAGCTGAAGGGATTGCCACGGGGATTCACAAGCCTATCTGAAGCTCTAATAAAATGCTTTCATCTTCTTCTTTACGGCTTGGCTTTTCCTGTTGAACTGTACATTTCAATAGTATTTCTGCATATACTGCAATGGTGCATTGATTTTTCTTTCTTGTCTTCTCAGTAATCATGGTAGTTTAGTTGGCAAAACATGGGTGGAGCCTGTCAGCTTGAATGTTACATAGCCTGCTTGTTATAATATACGCTTTTTCAGTTGAACATTTTCTTTTATTCAGCATGAACACTTTTACTGATTGTTAAATATAAATTTATG